>NC_132811.1:9465358-10132501 GCF_048594095.1 Paramormyrops kingsleyae | reverse complement strand
TAATTTTTAACAGTGGACCTAACATTACCACTTGTATTTTCCATATAAATGTTAAAATTGCCTGTATTTCTAAAATTATCAATTGTCACAGCCATCTGTGAATAACCCACATATGAAACAGAGTATTATCTTCATAATGCATCCCTGAAATGCAAGCGATAGCCAGATTAAAGTATTAAAGCACCTTTTTATAAATTCTGGAATCCGAGAGCCAACATACAATGATAGCTTATTATGCTTGATATCATTGCAATGTCAGAGTAAATGTGTTTTGGGCAAGAGTTATTGTTTCAGCTTTGTTACGGGGATATTCTGTGCAAGAAACTGTGCTATATCTTCATTAGAGGCCGATGAACTCATCTCTTGTTGCTGTGGTTCTAATACTGGATTGTAAGTCTGGGCGCACAGATACTGATGAGGTCACCAGCCATCTCTGGAAGAAGATGGTTCAAGTTCATTTGTTCCACATGTGCCTTGTTCCCTGTGGTTTTTGTACATTCGTTTTTGCATTGCTCCTACTTAACCGCACCAAATTTGCTAGAATTAAGACCTGATGTAGCCTGTTGTGTACCTGTTGAGCTTTTTTTGTTCCCATTTCCTGCGCCATTTTTTAGTTTCAGACCCTGCTAAAGCAGTAGCGCTTTTGCTTATTTTCAGTTCCA
Organism: Paramormyrops kingsleyae; assembly: GCF_048594095.1. NCBI lineage: Eukaryota > Metazoa > Chordata > Actinopteri > Osteoglossiformes > Mormyridae > Paramormyrops > Paramormyrops kingsleyae. The sequence goes on along the minus strand of NC_132811.1, from coordinate 10,131,839 downwards.
GTTAGCATAGAAAAGGGCAATCATGTCAGCACATAAACCTGCCATTCTCTATTCCAGTGTTTTTCAAACCAGCCCCGACTGGGAGGGAGCAAAAGTGTGGACTGTCTGACAGAGTTCTCAGAAGGAGCAATGACTTGGGCTGTCTGTGGGTCCCCGACAATTAGATTGAGAAAGACTGCTCTAATCCACTTCCATGTTCTCTGTTCGCTTCCCCGACCCAAAGATGTGACAAATGTATCTTGAATAAACTGATTAATTTTGGTGAAATCACTCAAAATTAAAAGGAACTCAAATTCTCAGATGAATCATTGCTTGATTAATATTAAAACCTTTGATTTTGCTTACATACCATCGACTGTGTCCTTTAGTCCTTATTGCTTTGCTCACAAGTTGAATGGGTGAAATTAATCAATCCTTGTCAGCTATTGTACAATGATAATAGATATTAGGAGATGTCTATAATTTATAAATTCCATTTAGTGGGGATATTCAAAATAACTAAGTGTTAACCTTGAATACTTAGATATTACAGCTTAGAATACAAAGCTCTGCCCATCTTGGGAAGCTGACTCAGGTGACCATGCCGGTTTAATTATTCCTAGATGTTTCTTGTTTTTGCTGGTTATTTGGGTAACACTTTACTTAAAGCACTCATGTATAATGCATTATACATACCTTCATAATGCATTGTGATACATTCATAAAGTATTATAAACACAGCTATAATCATTTATAAAAAGGCATAGCACACTATAGCCACGTTTGTTGTGCATTATGAATGCTCATTTATAATGCACTATAAATACCTTAATAATCCATAATAAAATTGCTTATATTGATCATTATAATGCATTATGAAAGCATCTATAATGCAGTTTGATTACTGCTTTAAGTGTTACCATTTAAATCTTTTGTTTCTTTCCCTGTAATGTCTTGGATCTGAACTGTGTGCCCCAGAGCCAATATGTCATATAGTTTTACCAGTTTTTGCAGGTCTGCCCCCACCCCACTCCACCCCACTCCACCCCATCCTCCTTAACCAGATTAATATAGAAAAGATTGGGTGACTGTCCTACCCCCTGTGTCACATGATTCAGCCAAGCTGGCTTTCCAACAGAGTAATGCAAAATAATTTCATGTTACTCAAGATTTTATTTCAACAATTTAAAAAAAAAAAAACTAAATAAATAAACTATCAATTGAATGAAGTGAATTTATGAACTTAACCAAATAAAAGTGGGGAAATGGGAAATGGTACAGACTGGAATGAAAACCAGCAGGGACAAAGGACGGAGACCTATATGATTACAGGCTGCCTCATCTCTCAGCGGATGGCAAACAAAGGCCCCTGAAGGAGATCTGTCACTCATAAAGGATGAGGAGTGTCTGCTTCTTAAACCTCTTCACGTCCTGTGTGATGAATCATCACGCTGCTGCCATGCCCAGAGTCCCAGCAGAGACTGCGTATTTACCTTTAGAGTCCAGCTTAATGAAAGCAAATGAGTAAAACTGTTTGTTCTAGTTCAACCCCAAGACCCATCTTTTGTGCGAATACCTCAGTTAGCTCATAAATCCGCTGACCTGCTCTGTCATAATCTGTGTTCTTATTTTTGCAGTAGCCTTTGATTTGAACAGCGCTTTGGTACTTGCTGCGCTCTTTGTCATATATTGGGTAACACTTTAGTAAAGGCCATGTTTTTAGTCATTTATAAACACATTCATAATGCATCATAATGCATTCATGAAGCATTATAAACATGGCTATAAATATTTATCAAAAGGCATAGCACATTATAGCGATGTTTATTATGCTTTACAAATGCCTGGTGAAGCTCTCATCTACAATGCACTTTAGATACCTTTACAATGCAGTACAAAGCATCCTTAATATTTATACCAACCATTGCAATGCATTATAAAGGTATCTATAGTGCATTACAGATGAAAGCTTCATAAAGCATTGATAATGCATAATACAATATAATGTGCTGTCTTTTGATAAATATATATGTAGCCATGTTTATAATGCTTTATGGATGAACACTAAAAACATGGCTGTAAGTAAAGTGTTACCATGTATTGAACATCTCTTGCTACAATGCTAACTTGCCATTGTTACTAGTCATTTATTAGAAGCTCCTCCTAGCTTCACTTTATGCCCAGTTGACTCCGTGACAGCTGTATGCCTGTAAGGTACCTGTATGTCTCGCTTGTATTTTGCTGTGTTATGTAAATATAGTGCATCTGCACATGGAGAGTTAATGGTATGCAATTACAGGTGCTGATTTACATTTAAATGGGCAACAAATCTAATACAATTTTTAACTCTATATACTGAAGCTTCTTCTTACCAACACTGTTATGGCAGAAATGATTTTTAATGTGATATGTATTCAAAAATGACTCCATTCCTCCTATGTCCAATTGGACCTGGTAGGGCTGCTTGTGCACAATCAATAGTCAAAGTTATCTGTGTGTTGCCATCTGTTGAGGTGTAACTGATATATAGAAGCCTGTCTAATAGGATTAACGTCTAATGCACACCTACGTGTTGAAGACGGAGCTGTATTATATCATCAGCATAGACCGTTTTATTTGGTTTTCAGTTTTTATTTATGTAAGATTTGTGAAATGAAAGTCGCCCACAATATTAGATGGATTTGGGAGTACGGTTTTTTTGTCACAATAACAATTCATTCATTCGTTTTATATGCTGTTCATCCTCAACAACATTAATGGGGTCTGGAGCCAATCCCAGACACAATGGGCATATGGCAGGAAACACACACCTTTGTCAAACCCCATTCACCTTAGCATGTTTTTGGACTGTGGAGGGAAACCCGAGACGAGGAGAACATGCCAGAGCAGGGACTCAAACCCAGGTCTGCAGAAGCGTGACGGGCCCATGTCAACCACAGCACGCATGGCGTCACAATTTAGTTATTCTGGTCTCACCTTATTTGGCAAACTTTTGACTCTAGAAGGCTCTCAGTATGCCTTGCAGTTGATCGCCGTATCCTTCATTGTTCCCTACGCTTCCCTGGACAGGTTCCACAAAACGATATCTAAAACAAAATAGCCATTCAGAACCAATACACCCCTAATTACGGAGTAATATTTACCAAATGCTGCTTTGTCTGTTTTTCAGAAAATTTTATGTCTTGCCGGGGTTTCATGTGGATATCTTCACCGCTGGTATAATTCCATCTCCCCACATGAATTTAATTAATCTAATTTTTCTGAACCTTGAGGAGCCAGGACTGCACCACACTGCCCTAAATGGGGTTAATGCCAATCAACAAGACTTCACAGGGCTAAGGATTAACGGCAGAAGCACACTCACATAAGAATTTCCTTCTTATACAAGTTCCTTAGTGAGACCGAACAAAAGCTGCTGAAGTATAATCCACATGTTGATGCTCCTGGGGGGGTTAGACATGTTCCTTTTTGCTACGGGCGAGATGGAGCGATCCAGCAACGTCTTCTGTTCAGCATGTTGAATCATCTGCTGAATGTGCCAGCAGGTGGATGATGCTATAATTTCAACACAGGATGACAGCAGTCTTTCAAATGGTAAATGTGAAACTGTGAGAAGTCCTTTTATGTTCAGGAAAACGATCAACCGCCGGGATGCCCCCCCAGTTCATTTGAAAAAAGAAAAACAGCTGGCAGATTAGCATCAAGGAGTTGCTTGATACCTTAAAGGCATGGCTTTTCGAACACCGTCTCCCCAAGAAGTTCATTAGACTGAGAAAATAAATCCTTTTAGAGGAAGAGTTGACTTCACTGGCACCCACATTGATTACCATTCACCTCTGTGCATCATCTGTGGATAATGACATCGGCCATACCTTTATATGACAAAAGTTGAATATTTCCCTGCTCATGATTACTCATCATCACATATTAGATCGTCAACCTATGATTCACCTGCATAGGAAAGGGAAATGGGCGAATATGAAGCAGTGTTATCCTGTATGATTTATGTCTTTGTGTTATGTCTTTTTGTCTCTGATTGATCAGATATATGCTCTGTGACAGTATCAAAGGCATGAATAAGAATGATTAAATGAAAGTGTTAAAACTGATTTTAAAATGCAGCCTACAAAATGGAAAAACATTTACAGATTAGGTTCCAAAAATAACATAAAATGTAACAACATAATCTTAGTAAAATAAAAGAAAGGAAGAAACGGAATAGGATTTGCTTTGATTGGGACAGTGAGCAGAAATATGTTACTTGGGGAAGGGAGGATGGAACCAGGACATTTTTGTCATTTTTCTGTCCAATCGCATACACCCCCAGGCAGGCCTACTCCTGACCAAATTTACAGTTTCTTTTCTGAGTGTTTCTCCTGTGCTGAATTTGTTGCTTCAAATTCACTCCTCACCTTGTTCTGCGAAACCTGTCTCTACTGCTGCATTCACAGTTCCAGTTCCTTCTTCCCAAATCCCAGTAACAAGTTGATCTATCTACCAATATGCCTTAAGCCGGTATTACACTGCCTTTTCCAGCAATGTCACCCCAAACACAACAGAGGTTTAACAGGATCAAAGATGGACACTGTTACCTATCTAGTCACCAAGCTGCCCGGGCTATTACCAGTTGGTACGGAAGGTGTGGCTCAGTGGGCTAAGCCTGTGTACCTGTAATCACAAAGTCGCCGGTTCAAACCCAGCCTCAGCACATCTGCGGCTCCTTGAGCAAGGCCCTTAACCCCCAGCTCCCTGGGTGCCCCAACAGTTGACTGCTCTTTGTGGATAGCTTGCTCTATGAAGAGGGAGGTGTAAAAAGAGTTCCCCATGGGGCCAATTAAGGATCAATTATTATTATAACTGTATAGTAATCAATATTTTCACCAACATTTCTTGCACTCTGAATTATTCTTGGAGTAATCTTGACGTCTTAACCATGCCACGTCAGAAGATTTACAAATATAGTGGGTTTTAAACGTGGTTATTTAATAGACAAACTAGACATACAACATGCTACCTTTAAATATTAAAAGAAGTAATTGATCTATTGCAATTGATCCGAGGTAAAGAAACGTCATTCAGTTTAGTAGTATTTACATGACGTTATTTAATGATGAAATTGTCGTGCACAATACAGTGGTACCTCGGTTCTCGAACTTAATCCGTTCCGGATTTCGGATCGAATCCTAAAAATTCTGATTTAATTTTTCCCATAAGAAATAATGGAAAACCAATTAATTGGTTCCCGGCCCCCCAAAATTACACCTAAATATGTTTTTTTTTTTTAGCATTCAAACATAAAATGGACAGGATAAAACAAGAAGAGCATTTATTTCTTAATGGCTTCCAAAACGATAAAGATCTTATCCCAACATTACCCCTGTCCTGCCCCGATCGTCCGCTCCTTCCGTGTGCCACGCCCCCTCGTTAACCTCGTGTTTGATCCCCATGTGATCAGCTGTTTCTGGTTGCTGTCATTAGTCCTCTGTATTAATTCCGCGTTTCAGTTTGTTTCCCCAGTCCGGTCATTGGGTGCGTTCGACTTGCTTACAGCGCTGGCTTAAAGCAACGCATTCTGAATTTCTGATCCTGACGCAATGCATTACGGTTAGATGCATTGCGACCTCTCACCTGGCTGCACAAACTTGAACTGCCTCCGTGACGACACACCTTTGCCCTTATTGGCTGAAGAGTTTAGTTACACGCATGAAGTTTGTATCCCAGACAGTCCCAATGCGTAATATGCTATTTCTCCCAAATATCACGTAAAGCAGTGAGAACTGGTTTTCAGTTAATTTACTTGGTAAAACAAAGTTTAAATAAATGACATAAATGCTGTAATAGTACACGTAAGTTAGTGGTTTATTTATTGTTAGTTACTGTAATGTTGCGCTGCTTTATTTCGTTAATCGTCCAGTCTGTACAGAAGGCATTCAAGTAAGAATTGCATTGTAGTATGACTCATTTCCTGGCGCGTACAATTTATCAGCGTTCACGGTTCGATTTCTGATATTCAGATCGAGTTCTAGGTCAAACTGTGTTTGTTCGACTTTCAAGAAATTCGAGCACTAGTGAGTTCGAGAACCAACTTTATATTGATACTGAAGGTCATCTTTGTGGTGGAAAAAATGTGAGGAAATTGGGGTTTATTAAAAATATATAAAACCACTTTAGAAATGGCTGAAAAATCTATTTAAATCCTTCCAGGGCTCGTGAGGGAGTCCAGGAATATTGACTGATCTGCCTGAAGAATAAAACCTCTGTTCGGAGGATGTGGCTGGACCACCAGCCTACCTGCCTAGTTCAGTTTGCCTGCCCTTGTTCCCAGTATAGATTTAACCTTCACTAACCCAAATCAAAGTCACTGTGTTAGCCTGGGATTAAGCATCAACGTTGTGATTAAGATGTCTTTTTTTGCCCACACTCACACACTCGCCACGCTTTTTATTTTCATGTTTTCCGTTTCACTCATACCAGCACTGTCCTTATCCAGTCCTGATTACCCCAAGGAGTAACCTGCCATTTCCGCTTAGTTTATCGCTGCATTGCCTGGCCCTGTTTGCTATTGCTATGCCAAAAAAAGCCTCTCAGACTTTTAAAATTCCACGTTACTTCGATGCCGGCAAACTGCATAATGAAAGCCGCTGCCCCCATGTGCTGTACCTGTAAGCCCTCATTATCCCGCATTATTAGTCTGCCTACTTCTGTCTGAGCCCTCAGTCCTGCTGCTTGTGGCCTTTCAAATCTGTCTGTTCCTGGGATCCCTGGATTTATTTGGTGAAGCCACATGGTAAATGGATTGCATTTATATAGCGCTTTTCTACTCCTACGAGTACTCATACATGCCTCACATTCACCCATGCATACCACACATTCATACGCCGATGGCAGAGGATGCCGTGCAAGGCATGAGGATATTGACTAACAGACTTATTCCTGCTTGGTAACCTTCATGCTGCATAAACAATTTTTAGTGACCAATAACATTACCGTGTACACTGTAATAGATAATCTGTTTGAGAGGGAGGATTGAAACGTTTCTACTGCTCTTTGTGTATGTATATGTTTACATGTGTATTCATATATACTTGGACAATCTTCAAAACACGGTCCATCCATCCATCAGCCCACACATTTTTAACACTTAACCAGGTCAGGGTTGGGCAATAGTTCGAGGACAGGAAAAGGGCATAGCCCCCCAACCCAAAAAAGACACCACCCACAGACATGGCAATGATGAATACCAGACAGTGGTAATCAAATTCGTAACTCATACTGAAGATGTAATAAATAGATAGTAAACAGGCAATCCGCAGCTTACGATCATCTCACATACAGATAACTCCTGCTTACAAACGGGCCGCCATGAAGCCTATTATATAAAAATGTGGGTTAAATACAATGGTTCGTAATAACGAACAAATGCACTACATTCTGGTGCTTGTGAAAACATTGCTTCAGTGGTTCGATTTTCAGTACAGTACAGTGTGATTAGGGCTCCAAGAAGCATTAGCTGCTGAATCCCTATTCTTTTTTATTATTATTATTGTTATTATTATTATTCCTACAAATTCAACCACAGAATTCAAGTGAGCATTAGTTTTACAGTCTAAATATGTATATCAAAAAAAAAAATCTTTACATTCAATTCACAAACACTTATGTTACTAACGGAAAAATAATACAAAAAGGCTATATCACAATATATAATTTAGTGTTTCGGTGACGTCTACCCACTTGCAGAAAACAGTGAATGGAGGATCTCTGGCTAGAGAGTCACTTTGCATTTGGAAAAATGAAGCACGTGCTGTCACACGCGCCCTTACCAATCGCCAGTCAGCATTAGCGTATTGGCATTAGCGTATGGTAAAGGGCCAATTTCAACAAGTGTCTTACTGCCAACATGTTCCAGACCATGTCGTTATAGATTTTTTTTTTTTTGGTTGAAATGGGCAACTTAGCCAAGCAAGGCAAAGGGGCAATGGCTTGGGCTACTAGCCTCCCCTATCTGCATGTGCCTGATAATAACCAACACAGGGGATGCCTATAGTTATCCATAATTTAATAAAATATTAAATGAATGCATCATGCAAGACTAATAGGATAGAGTACATTTTGCATTTGCTATTTTTTTCCTTTGTTTTGTTTTTGCACTTTTGTGATTCATCACTTTAATTAGGTCGTGTTTGTACAGCACCCCGTATGACTCACTGCAGGCTGAACGCATGTTGCCAAAGTGTCGCGAGGATGTGAGAACGCACATTTAGGCAGGAGGAATCTGCCACTGCTGCAGCTTCAAGATGAAGAACAGACGGTAGTGCAGGCGTTAAGTATGCGGAAAGCTAGTGCCTGAAATAACAGGTGGAGCTGGTAAAATATTGCCCTATAAATAGGCAAGTTGCTTTGGGTGAATGCATAAAATTAGCACATGAATATTCTTATTTCTGAGCAGCCGGGGGCGTAGTTGTTGATGACAGGGATGCATCCCCTGAAGTTCTAGGAGGGACCTTAAGGTCAACTGAACCCTCTTCGTGCAAATTGCTCCTGAATTGTGGTAGCTGTATTAGTTACCTGTTGTAAGGTCTTTTACATGTTGTCATATAAATGTAAACAATGTTATAACTAATGTTTATGCCAATTTTAGAAACACGCAAACAAAACATAAACAAAACACAAACAAAAAACACAACTAAGACAAATGTATTAGATGCAATCTCAGGCAAGCTCTGGAAAAGGGGGAATGAGGTCTATATCTTATCAACACAAAAGTAATGTAATGCAATCCACAAAAACCCAGAAACTTCAGGAATCATAAGAAACACTAAATCTAAATGAAACAGGTGCCTTATTCTGTAGACTTTCACATTTCTTCATTTCTCCACTTAAACACTTAGTTGCTAATGAGCAGTTTACTCAATCTAAAGTAGTCTTCCTGAATCCCTGGGGAAATTTTATTTTTTTCTCCTGTTCTCCTCCAAATCAGCTACAAAATATATCCATCTATCCATCTCCCAGCCTCTTAAGCTGGAAGGCTGCACAGGAAATAGATGAGGTACACCTTGGATGGAACGCCATTCAGAATATATTTTATAAGATGATAATTACTGCCATATTATCTGTGTTCAGAAAAGGTCTAGCATAGTCTGATTTATTGTGGGGTTTATGAGTAAGAACAGATAAAAGCATAAATATCTTAGTTGTGGGTTACAAAGTTGCTTTCATTGGGTAAGGAAAAGGTGGTACTGTTTTGGCATGTCACAGAAAAATCAGCATGTGAAATATTCAATATTCAAAAAAATAAGCAAAAAAAAAAAAAACAAAGGTTTGGCATCTACATCCACAGCGACATTTTTCCAAAGGATTTGCTGGGATGGTTACAAGTCCGCATTGAACAGAACTATAAATACAAATCCAAAGATCATTTATAGAAACATAAAAGAGGCTTCTTAATACTGTAGTAAACTCCATGTGCTCAGAAAATTTCCCCCGGAGAATATTCAGAGGCAAACCAATCCCATTAAAGTCAGTCTGCAAACCATGTGTCAGCCACATGCCAGCATACATTTCACAAGAATCATCACAGATTTAAAATATTACGTTTCTTTTTTTGAGTTAACAGAGGCCCGTTTCCCTCCTGGAATGTATGAACACTGAATGTACTCCGGGTTGCAACTGCTTTTCAAAGGGGGTGAGGAAAAAACAAACATAATTTGTTCAGTTCTCTAGCCACCCAGAAGCAAAGAGGCCCTGCAGATCATTTAGTTCATATGGAGGAAGAAATTCCATGATTACCATGTCTGGACATATCCATCATCCCAGCATTAATTTAAGTTCTATTTCACAAATCTGGTTTAAGGCAAGATATAAAGGCATTGAATGAAAACAAACATACTGTAAGGCACTGTTGGGCACTGCTGACTGTTGATTCTTCCAGATTAAAAATTAGATCACAACAACATATATGATGCTCTAAGTTCCAATTTTCAGGTCGTCCTCATGAGAAATCATTTCCGAAAATCTCACAATAAGCCTGTGGTCCTGGAGGAAACACAGCTTATCTCCGATCCAAACATCTCAGGACATCTTGAAATATTACAAAGAAAGTGTTTCTTCTCCAGAGCTGCACTCTGTATTTTTTGTGTCAGTTATTTTATCGAATGATTACACAGGTCTACAAAAAATAAAAAATAAAAAAATAAATAAATTCAGCTGCCAAGGTTTTTTAAATGGATTTAGGGTATTTTGAGGATGCTGAATTCAAAAAAATACTTTTGCTGAATTGGTTCTAGTTTTTGAGATAATGGGCATCCATGAAAATAATGCATTCCCCCAATGCGACTTATGTGTGATAACAAATGCAATAGCTTTTGGTCTGTCTTTTGACTCTTTAACAGTATCTTAGGTAATGAAATGAATGATGAAGCATTGAAGGAGAGTCTGAAAATAAAATTAAAGTTCACATGTGCATGCTTGCATGTTCATTTATTGCTGTTGTTACGTGGTGGTGAATATTTACCCAGATCAAATTTGCCAAGTCCTTCCAAAGGAAGGGCATCATGGGAACACCTGTCTGGTATTTAGCCAGAAATGGCTGAAATGCTCGTGATAGGGCCATGAAAAAATGTAATTTGGCCAGAAGAAGGGGATCCATTCGGGCTTCACAAATGCAGTCAAAAGAAGGTGTCCCTGGGTTTTTCACCTATTTTGACTTCACCACGTCCACATATTTCACAATAGAGGGCCAGACTTCCAATGTTCGTTCGACAGGGCAAATTTACAAGCCACCGATGGCCACAGAAAGGTGGAGGGAATCTTGAGGATGATGTTGTAGCTGTGAAGTCCTCTCTTCTGGCTGGTGCAGAGCGGAAAAGAAAATGTAGTGCTTTGAGCACTTTCTCCACCATCCACACTTCAAAACCAGTCTTGAATGAGTTGTGAAGGGTATGTAGGCCACAACTTCCTACAATTACTAACTGTGTCCCAGCAAATTGCTCACCACAGTGTCAATGTCATCACTGGACGTATAGGAGTGATGTCAGCTAACCGTTTGCAAAGCCCATAGCACTTCTGCTGTCAGTGTGTCGGTTGAGCAGAACGTACTGAAGGCATTGCTTGTCGTGGGATCCGGAGACACTGCCAAAGCGGGCGTAGGCCTGTCTGTAGAGGTTGTACTTGCAGGACTGGCAAACAACTGAATGGCGACAGTTGTTGTCCGATTTTCGACAAAACGCTTGTGCTTCTCTCCCCTGATATGTGAGTCGATGGCTTTAGAGCCCATTGTTGCCAGTTTGATGATTTTTTTTTACAAAGGTCGCATCGCACTTTGTAGACATTAGTCGTCTTTTTCAACCAGCCACAGTACTTTTCTTTTGACTTAATAACTAATCAATATTGTATTATTTAATCAAACTATACATAACTTTTTCCTGTCACTGTTAGATATTTAGAATTTCTTTTTTGTATGATGTTAGACTGTTTACTTACTAGTTGTAACTAAAATAAAAATGTTCTTGCAATTCTGAATGCTTTTCCAACGTGTTGCGTTAATTAATTAATTAAGTATTAAACATCTCAGAAACTAGAGCCAATCTGGCAAGACCCGAAGTCATATTCTTAATCAGCACCATAAACTTAATATAAAACCATTCAGACGTCGTTGGCACCAAAATCACTGTATACCAGTGTTATTTAATAATATCTTTTTAAAATGTAATATTTAGCTATAATATTTTTTTTTTTAAAAGCAGTTTTATTAGGAATAATACATAAGATACAGTGAGCTGAACATGAGGTATTCAGTTTTTCCTAAATGTAAGATATCTAGAGTAAAAATTTCTGTCTGTGAGAAGCTTCAATGCTGTATTTAGCCAACAACAGAGAAGCCACTGAATCGTCAATCCTAGTCGATGTGACTGGTGCCTCCTGTCTAAGATGAATAACCTTCGCCAAGCATCTTAGATCTTGCTGGTCAAGGTTTCCTCACGCTGTAGCCTTCCTGTGTGACACTGATCCTGCATATATTCCTACCAGGCGCATAGGAATCGGTACCCCCTAATATTTAATTTGGATTCATTCACCCCCCAATATGAAAATGACCATTTAATAATTATTTAAATTATTAAGTTGTGCCCCCCCCCCCACCAATATCAAGCTCTCTCCTGTGTTCCTGTATCATTGATTCCTGCATTTCTCCTGTTTAAGTCGCCAGAGGGTTCGTGACATTTGTTGTCAGGCTGATTGAAACCCCACTCTCTGGACATCAAGATCGTTGAAAGGTTGTAATTTATGGATGTTGGATCGGGGGAGACGTTAATGCAGGGAAAAACCCTGCCTCTCCATTTTAAGCATTATTTCTTGCGTGAGTCGGCTGGCACACTTCACGGCCTCTTACCGCGTGAAAGATTAAAGAAACTGAAGCTAATGTGTACACCATTAATCCATTCACAGTGTACGCCAGGAATTTACACATCACATTATTCACGCCATAAATATTCCCCCAGCCCTCTCGCTGCATGCTGCTCTGGTGGGATGTTCCTGCCTAGCATCTGCCCGTATTTAACAGAAAACAGCAGATTATTAATATTTACTGTTCAAACAGAGCTTGCAGTTTGAGCTTCCTTAGAAACAGAGGTAGAGATTTCAGGTCCAGAAAGTACAAATCCAGACCAAGATTTTGTTTCAACCAACCAGTTGAGTATAAAGAGTCACAGTCACAGAGTACTCAACTGGTTGGTTGGAACAAAATCTTGGTCTGGATTTGTACTCTCTGGACCTGAAATCTCCACCTCTGCTTAGAAGGAAATAGTATGTTGGTTGCTATTGTGTTTCTTCTTTAAATAAGTACTTATTTGACATATATAAAGTCTGAAAGTTAGCCGCTTTGGATTGGCACCTGGGTTGTTCCCTGCTTTGTGCCCGTGGCCCCTGGAATAGACTCTGGACCTATCTCGTCATGTTGTAATATCGCGAGATCGATCTCGTGACACGAGATCTGGTTACACCCCTAATGGATATGTTAAAATATACTTAAATAAAGGATTTTTGAGATAACTGGTATTGAAATTAGCTGTATTCAGGCCATTTAAAGACGTTTGTGGTGCCATTGCTTTATTTGTTGAATATCCATAGAGCCTACAAACATGACTTTTTTGTATATCCCTCCAATCAATTCAATCAAGACCTTAACTAAGTAACTAGTTAGTATCGTGTTTCTTGTCTCATGCCTTAACCGAATCCAAGACTTACTTATATTGTATAAGCACGATGTCTCTCTATATTTAATCCCGGTATAATAAGCGCAGGTAGCATATACGTATATTAGAGGTACTTTGATTTACAATACTCTTAGTGCTTCTTGTTAATGTGTTTCTTAGCACTTTAGATTAGCTCATGTGAATTAATGCTGGTAAATCCCTTATTCTAATAGTTATATGATTAGATAAGGTCTTATGCTACCCAGCAATGAAATAAGGGTGATTTATACATTAGCACAATAAATTACACATATCTGGATCTATTGATTATAATTACATTAATATACTGTAGGATTAAAGCGCCATTGTGAAAACGTAAAGATGTTAGATGCTGAAATGTGTCAGCATGTCCATAATTTCACGTTTTAACCCTTTAAACGCCAGGTCGAGGGTGGAGATTCTTCTCTCTGACAAGGAAAATCTTACTGTAACCTCTGTGGCATTTTTTCTTGAACCTTTCCACATCTGTCTAACTCTATGGAGGGCACCAGGGGCCCCTTGCATGGGGGGGGCATTTCTTCCCTATTTGCAGAATAAAATCACTAAAAAGGTTGTTAGAATGAGCCGCAGTTTTTAGTGCAAGCGATGAAGAAGAGTTTGTTTAATATTCAAAGCTACATACAAAATGCCGTGGTGAGATTTCATGTCCTTTTCTCCACTCATATGATAAATGCAAAACTGGGACAGCTGATTACAAATGATTAATTTCTTTTGATTATGGTTCCCGTAATACTAAAGTAGAATATCTTTTAATACACACCACAAATCCTAAATGGTGGATAACATTTTAATAATAATTGGATTCTATTTTGGGCATGGAAGATGGAAACACAATCAGTTGCTAACTCTTTAGCGTGAACGTGGTGTGGCGTGGCATTACCTCAATGTGGTGCCCTCTTCCATTATGTACCTAAAATTAGCTACAAGGTACTGTAATAGAACTGTTGCATACATATAAATGGGTGTGCATGTATGTGCAGACTTGTCTTGAATTGAAAATCTCACTCCAACCAGCTGAGCAATGTTGGCGACCCTGTTACAGTGTGTCAGTGTCAGTACAGGAACTCTCAGCTACAGACCCCAGCCAACTGGTGACTCAGTAGTAAGATGTTCCAGCCGCAGGAGGTCCTTCTCTTGACACCACCCTCCCATCCAAACCAACACACACACACACCTGTAACTAGCTCTGAGCAGTATAAAGCTGCTCATGTTAACTGGAATCTGCAGCCTGAATATGTTTGGGCCCCTGGGTTCAGTCCATTCAGGGAAAGATATGCCATTCAATAGAAACACTGGACCACTCTCCCTAAGACACAACACCTACATCATACAACGGAAGCATTTCTACTCAAATAATTAAGGGTGCTTTTCCACTGCACCAGTTACAGTACGGTAAGTGCAGTACTTCTTTGTGCTAGTTTCTCCCTGGTGTAAAAACTGGTACAGGCACTGAATGACATCACAGGGTGAGGAGGGGTATTTTGTACTGAATTCTAAAACTGGCTTTAATATATAATATGCCTGGCAGACGTATGATATTAATACCAGCATTGCGTATTATGCATAAATGCATTTCCTACATTGCAAAGATTGCAATAGTCAGCTTGGTTGAAATCAGGCTCTTTTTATACCTTCATACTGTACAGACCTTATAGTGCGCACGGGGGGGTGGTTTAAGTTAATTAAAGCTTGGATTTCTTGTCCACTCATCCATTGCTATTTTTAATGTTGTCTCCTGAGTTTGTAACCTTATCCAAGATGGCAGTTGTATTGTGGATCAGAAAAAGGCTATTTCCATAACCAATCCTCAACAGAGCGTTTTCACGTCCCACTCCAAAGAACCGAAAAAGTACCCCAGCTGGTTTGGTACTTTTGGTACTGGTACTGGTACTGGACTGGAAGTCAACGGAATAGGGAAAGTACTGAATTTTTAGTACTAAAAGTAGAATACCTGATGTGGTGTAAAAGCACCCTAAGATTCAGCTCTAGATTAACATATGGATTATCATTCTCATTTTTGAAATTATTATAACTGCCTAAATTATATGTATTGAAATGCTCCCCTCCCCCCATTGAAGACCCAGGAAAAATACTTTTCATTTTGGGATTTTATATGTCAAAATAGTAAGTACATACCCCAAATATCTAATGTGCTTTGGTGACATTTGGAGCTATATTGTTCAGAGTGTAGTGGGTGGCAGGGACACGTATGACGTGCCAGAAATGCGTTGTGATGACAGGGTACAGAATAATGACATTTTATTAGAATTCTGTGGTGGTGCACATGGAATGTGCATAAAATGCACGTTAACGTGAGGTACCTGGGAACCGTGGTAAAAAGACTATAATGCTGTGTGTCCTGGAAGCCAAAATCAGGTACTGTAGGAGCTACCTGCCAGTCACAAGAGGAGGAACTTTTCAGCCCTATGTTCAGGTTCTCTCCATGTGAGATAGTTCTGGAAACTTCTGACTGATGTTTTTTTCCTTATCCCTGCAGCTGACATAATCAATATACACTGATCACCTGCCTACATATGTTTTAATGGAATTTTAACCCTGTCTGATTAATTTTATGTATTAGGTTTTAGTTCAAGCTCCCCCAACACTTATACATGCACACAAATATGAACAGGATATTCTGGATAAGGAACATGAAGGTAGATAAGAAGAGGCAAATGTGTATAAGAAAAACAGAATAAGTTACATGGTTTGGCACTAACTATAACAGCTAAAATGTAAGATCTTTAAAAACAAAACAATGCTAAATCATATATTAATTCACTAAAGGCAACATCACAGAAATTTGCTTTATCTATAATCTTATTAAAAGCGACTTCTGGTTTAGACCATAACAATGAACTTTTTAACTCCGTAAAAGTGTCATCATCCAAGGTCATGCTTATGCATTGTAACAAATATATACCTGGGGACATATGAAATTTTTTGCCAATTGTTTCTTGTATAATAAAAAAGATTCCCTTTCTGGTTGGCCTGTATCTTTACAAGCCAAAATATGTGCATTGCAGCATAAACAATACAAATAAATTTGAAATTTTGCTCATGCACATTGATGAAAGTACATTTAGGGAAGATCTTATCACGTCGACCAGTCATCATTACTAAAGTAAAATGTTATGCTGAACCATAGAGAACTGTAGCTATTCAGAAGACAACCATATGTTAGTTTTATTTGGACTATTCGGCTATTAGTACAGTTGTATATTTAGTAGAGATGTACCTCTGAATGCTTTTGTTTTTTATTGTTCCAAATATAAACTAGATAGAGACCTATTAACTCTGGAATAATCTGCCTGTCAAATAGCACAGAAATATGCAAAATAGCTACAGTGGAATATTTATCATAATCACATTAGCCCATTTGCCAAGATTTATTTAAATTTTCTGATTAAAGGAAATTCATTTGTCATGTAGAGTAGTCTCCAGCCATAACATTAAAACCACTGACAGATGAAATGAATAGCACTGACTATCTTGTTATAATGGCACCTGTCAAGGGTGCCATTATATATTAGTCAAGGGAACAGTCGGTTCCTGAATTTGATATGTTGGAAGAAGGAAAAGGTGTAAGGATCTGAGTGGCTCTGACAAGTGCCAAAGTGTGATGGCTAGATGACTGGGTCAGAGCATCTCCAAAATGGCAGGTGTTGTGGAGTGTTCCCTGTATGCAGTGGTCAGTACTTACTAACAGTGGTTCAAGGAAGGTCAATCAGTGAACTGGCAACGGGGTATTGGGTGCCCAAGGCTCAGTGATGTACGTAGGGAATTAAGGCTAGCCCGGCTGATCCAGTCAAAAAAGTGAATGCTGACTATGTTAGAAAGGTGCCTGGACGCAAAGCACATCACAGCTTTCTAGGTATGGGGCTGCATAGATGCAGGCTGGTCAGGGTGCCCATGCTGACCCCTGTCCTCCATCAAAAGTGCCTACAATGGACAAGCAAACATCAGAACTAGACCACGGAGCCATGGAAGAAGGTGGCCTGGTCTGATGAGTCACATTCTATGTTACATCTTGTGGATGGCCAGATGCATGTGTCTTTTCTACCAGGTAAAGAGGTGGCACCAGGATCCACTAAAAGAAGAAGGCACGCTGGCAAAGGCAGTTTGATGTTCTGGACAAGGTTCTGCTGGGAAACCTCGGATCCTGGCATTCATTTGGATGTTACTTTGACACATAGCACCTACCTAAACATTGTTTCAGACCAAGTACACTCCATCATGGCGATGGTATTCCCTGATAGCAGTGACCTTTTTTAAGAGGAAAATGTGCCCAGTCACACTTTTCAGGGAAGCTTTGAAAAACATGAAAAAGAGGTCAAGGATCAAGTCAACAAGTCAGGCTTCCAAATTCCCCAGATCTTAATCCAATCAAGCATCTGTGGGATGTGCTGGACAAATAAGTCCGATCCATGGAGGCGCTACCTCACTACTTACAGGACTTTAGGGATCTGCTGCTGTCTTGGTACCAGGTACCACAGGACACCTTCAGAGGTCCTGTGGGGTTCATGTCTTGATGGGTCAGAGCTGTTTTGTGGGCACAAGGGGAACCTATAAAACATTAAGCAGGTGATTTTACTGTTTTAGCTGATCGGTGTATAAACCAATATTAGCTAGTTGAAAATGAGACTGTATTACAGGGAATAATCATCTGCATTGCCACAGATTTGTCTATATTACTTTTCTGTTCTTGAAGTTTGCTGCATCGAGGAAATACAATATATGGCTAAAAGTATGTGGACATCCCTATTAATTAGGGGAATTGCCTAATTAAGCCAAACGCATTTTTGACGCAGGTGTATTACGATGCTCGGATCTTTTCATGCCTGGCTGACATGGTGGCCTGGATGAGTGACCATCACCTCCAGCTTCATTTCTCCAAGACTTAACTTTTCGTCTTTTCGCCAGTCCCATCTATATCAAAAGGCTCCTGGAGACCTTTGTCTCATCTCAGCTTCTTCAGTCAGCAAATCAACGTCGCTTGGAGCTCAACTCCACCACGTAAGAAGTGCCACTCCAGGCCAGGGGTAGGCAACCCTGATCCTGGGATGGTAGACCTACTGGATACTGGTACGCCACCATCAGTGTTGCCTAGCCCTGCTCCAGACAGCTCTTGTGTGGTTGCCCGATGGTGGAATAAGCTAATAAGCCATGTCTGGTCATCAGACTCCCTCTCCAACTTCAAGAAGCACCTCAAGACCCATTTGCTCCAAGAATTCCTCTACTAACCTGATGCCTTTTCATGTTCTTTGAAAGTTGCCCTTCTGGAACTTATATAGTCTTATAAGGTTCTTACTTTGTTAAAAAATGTTGTATAATTGTGTTGTTGTGTAGCTGCAATAGTGCTTAGCTGGGCACTCAATGGAAGCTTCGCCTATCTCCACTTAAGCCTAGTTGACTCCTAGGCAGCATGAATGTTTGCAATGTGCTATTGGACTCACTTGTAGCAGCATAGCTAGAAATTCTGGGCCCCCTGACAAAATGCCACCTTGGAATTTTACTGTAAGGTGCTGGACCCCCTGAATTTGCCAGGGTATTCATGCCCCTCCGAAACACCTGCTTACTTGTACCTTGCTTTGGACAATAGCGTCTGCAAATACGTAAAAAAGGAAATCCAACATAACTAGGCACACAATCTCACACGCTCCTGTTAGCAGAATGCGTGGTAGTATAGAAGAGGTTAGTGACTTTCCACTTGGTACCATCATAGGGCGCCATCTTTCCAAGTCCATTTACCACATTTCTGCCCTGCTAGAGCTGCCCTGGTAAATCGTAAGTCAAGTGATTTTGAAGGTCAAAATGTCTGGGAGCGACGTGAAGTAACAGGATACACAAAATCACAGAAAGGGATCTGATCACCCAACATCGATACCCAACTAGAATGGCCATAAACTTTACCAGGGATGTTCAAAGATCTAATGGAAAGCTTTTCCAGAAGTACTTGAGTAACAGTAGTGAGAGCAGGAAGCCTTGTCTGTGGCTTCTGCCAACTGAGAACTTATCTGATATTAAACCACTTGTGCTGATGGCCGCCATTGGGGCATGAATAAAGAAGTTTGACTAATCTGATGAAACACTGCCTAACTCGACTTTGTCTAGCATGGTGAAGAGAAAGAGAACGTTCACTCGAATCAAATCCCTCCCCAGCGTATAAAGAATCAATTAACGCTGAATCTCTTCCTTTTCCAAGAAGATCTCACAATATTCAAACGGTGCCAAACATTACCAGCAATATTTCCTGTGTGGTCAAGTTTGATAATATGCAGAGGAAAGTATTCTTATCTGTGAGCCAGTTCCTGGATGTCTGCTAAGTACGCTAATGGGCCAATAGGAAGAGCATTACGCTGGGTCTTTATCTGATATTTTATAACAGCCATTTTCATGACTCAGGAATGTCGTATGATTGACTTCATTTTCCGTTGCACCACCTATTTATTGCATATTTATTGTCATTTCCCATATTGTTTTATCTCTTATTGCAATGTTGTTTGTCCTATTGTCCCCCTGTACTGTTCCCTGCACTGCAACTGTGTAAGAACTGTGCCTTGGACAACACATGACAATAAAACTTGATAGTATTTAAATTATATATATATATACACACATTTTTTTAAACAAGAACAGTATCATAAGAACATTAAAAATTTTCTAATAAATATTATCAAAGGATGATCACAGAAGGACTAACAATGATTACTGCTCATGTAATCCAGCCAGCAGAAAAATGAAAGAAAGAACATTAACCTTATCAGTTAAAGCCCAATGAGGATAGATAATCAGCCCAGGGCTAAGAAGCACCATAGCTAATGAGATGCAGCTGGTCCCGAATAGGCTGCTGCTCTCACCGGGGTTTAGATGGGGTCAGCTGGGCAGAGTTCATGATGGGGGCTTGGGAATGGCGAGTTCTGCTCCTGGCAAGGTGACACACTCACAGGATACTGGGGAACGTCATGCTCACAGATCATGTTGGTTTTCTTAATAAGGACTCTGTGTGATTTACCGCTATTGTTTCACTCTGATGATCGTTTTGGTTTGAAACAATCCAGCACTCAAGTGTCACGTTAATATTCCGATACTTTTAAGGTATGTTATAAATATTCCAAGGTGTTTTCAGTGAATTGAGGTGTTTTTTGCTGGCATTTAATTTTAAATAAATGTATCCTCTGCAGGATGGGTAGTGTAATAATCTGTCATTAGTGTTTTCCTGATTCTTCATATTTGCAGTAATGTACTAAACAGGTGATTAATGTGAAAAGTGTTATGTTAATATTAAAGTGATATTGACCTAAATCAGTGCTAAAAGCCGTAAGCTTTGGTGTAGTCAGTGTTTGTTTTTTTTCTTCTTATTTCAATTTTTGCTTAAAACATTAAATGTGGAATAATATAATTATGAGCTGTGATGCAGAAATTAGTCTTAAGTACTTGGTTAAAGCATTAATGATTCTGCCTGCCGTATTTATAATTTTTGCATTTTTTATTGTCCATGGCACGTGGCGCGTGCTGCCTCACAGCTCCAGCGCTGGGGTTTGAAATCCCACCTCCTGAATGGGGAGGGTCTGCATGGGGTGGGTCTGTATGGGATGAGTCTGTATGGGGAGGGTCTGCATGGGGTGGGTCTGTATGGGATGAGTCTGTATGAGGAGGGTCTGCATGGGGTGGGTCTGTATGGGGTGGGTTTGTATGGGGAGGGTCTGTATGGGGTGGATTTGAATGGGGAGAGTCTGTATGGGGTGAGTCTGCATGGGGTGGGTCTGTATGGGGAGGGTCTGCATGGGGAGGGTCTGTATGGGGTGGGTCTTTATGGGGTGGATCTGTATGGTTGGAGTTTGCGTGCGCTTCCATTTTTTTGTGGGTTTCTTTGGATACTTGGTTTTCCATCCACAGTCCAAACACAAGCACTTAGCCAAACGGGGATTTGGCGTGTGGCTCAGCAGGCTCGGTCACTATGCCTATGGGTGGAAGGTTCTTGGTTCAATTTCCAGGGTGGGTAGCACAATTTTGCCATTTGAGCCCTTGAGCAAGGCCTTGAATCCCCAGTTGCCCCCAACACTGGCTGACTCTACCTTATCAAAAATATATATCACTACTGTTAAATTAATAAAAATGTAAAAAATATATAAATTGCCCCAAGAGTGTGGATATGTGCATACACCTTACAATGGACGAGCATCCCATCCTGTGCTATCTGGGTTAAGCCCCTGGGCTCCTGTATGACCCCAACCCGAGATAAGCAGTTAGAAGATGGATATGTGGAGACTTGAATGGATTGTTCATGGCTCCTTGGCCTACGAAAATACTAGCATTTATACAGTATGACGTGCATATTTTTTCAGGATGTTTAGTGTTTCTTATCATTAAATAATTATACTGAGCTGTCAGTGTAGTGTTTTTGTTTTTGGAGTTGAATAAAAAGTTACTCCGCATTCCCATGAGGAGTAATGCTGATCTGTTGCTGGCCAGGCTGCTGTGTCCTTGGATTCTGAGTTATAATAAAGGCCGGAAGTAAAATGTTTCTCCCAGCTGAAACTGTCGAAAAGCATTTGGCAGGCCGGTGAAAAGTAAAAACTGAACGGCACACACAGGAGGAAAAAATAAATCACATCTTTTTAGCAAAACTACCGGTGAAGACTCTGCTTCAGCTCTGTATATGCCCTTTGTGGCCATCAAAGGTAATTCCTACTAATTCTCTTTGCCCCCCCACACCCAGCTCATATATTAAGAAAAGCCTTAGGAGTCTTCAGTCTTCAGAGTGCCCCTTGATTTTTTATACACAGACTTTGAAGCTCGTCTACATTTCATACTCAGCATGCAGCGTGCAATTCAACAGATATTTTAATTTATTTAGAAGATCCTCTTACACCCAGCCGCTGAGCTCAAAGGTGAAGGCAGTGATAGACGTTATGGAAGGTCACAGCGGATGGGTTTCTGATTTAGTATGATGGAAAATACCAAGTGGAAATGGTGTTTCCATTGGAACCTGCAATGCGTCTATCACTACAGGAATTTTGTGAAACAGTTTTTTTTTTTTATAAACACAGGATGCAATATGTATGATCCTGGTAAGTTTAGTGGGAATCTACAAAGGAAAACAGCCGTACCTAGAAATAAACGCCCACAGAAACATTAAAGCTCGTGGGAGAACATGAAAGCTAATTTTTCCATGCTATTTTGACAAAGTGTTAGTGCATAAAAATGATGATTATGTCATGCAGTATTAACTCAGTCACTTGGTTAACCCAATATATGTAGCACTTTGTTTTATTCATTTACTGCAATGTTTTGTCATATGGGAAATTAATTCCAGCAGAATAATTTTGCTTGTGAGCCAAAATGATAAAGTATAACATTTCAATAATGCAGCATGAGGTATCATTGCTGAGCTACAATATATTGCACCGAGTCCACACAAAATAACAGAATTTTCCCATAGGACCAAATAAGGATTGTATTTATTCAAGAATTCTTACATAGTTCTTTTAGGTTTTATATAATGTGTAAATAGAGTAGGGATCTGAGACTTTTGTTGGTAGTACCTCATGTACAGATGTTTACAAAGACTTTTAGAACATTACCTGCATGTACAGAATCAAAACCATTTCAATATTTAGACTTCAAGCTTGCTAACTTAAGTAATCTTACACTAAAATGACCTTTCATGATTTGGAACCCAACACATCGGACACTAGAAAACAAATATCTGATTTCTCAGCATCCCTGAGACCAAAAAGATGCTTCAAAACACTCCTGAATAAAATGTACGGCCCATAAGTGCATACAAACTTGGCTTTCCTATGCAGGGTCATTTTTAAATGTGGCCTGTTGTGTTCCTCTTTACATTTTCATACTTATTCATGAAGCATAGTGAAGAATTTCAAAACACTCTCACACAAGAGAATACTTTTCTTGACTATTCATTTCCGAGGGTAAAACATTGCCAAGTTGCAGCAAGACCCTGCCCACCCCCAAAGCCCACCCCCCACATATATAGACTTGTGCCCTTTCAAGAGGAAAAAAAAATCTGTATTTCAGGTTTTTTTTTGCTATATTGAAAGTCAGTGGACATTCATCTAATCCAATGGGCAAGAAAAAGTATTTTACTGTAAAAAATACAAGGCTGTTGTGAGCCCATAATATGCAACATTAGCAGTAAAAAAAGTGCTAAAAGTTGCCCTTTGCGATTTTAATTTCTTTTTTTCATTGTAGGGACTGATTTGATCTCATTCTGACAACTCATACGAGAATGTTTATGATTTCACATATTTATTACAGTAATTTGTTGGTGAAGGGTTAAGAGTTTTCAGTAGATGTCTCTCCTTAACATCTGAACCTACTCCATTTTGGTCAGCAGTCTTGTTCCTCAGCCTGGCAACCAATTTTTATAAACCATGGCCACTGAATACATGGTTCTGTGCGAGTAACAGCCTCAAAGTATAGGAACTGTGTGAGTAACAGCCTCTGAGTATAGGAACTGTGTGAGTAACAGCCTCTGAGTATAGGAATTGTGTGAGTAACAGCCTCTGAGTATAGGAACCGTGTGAGTAACAGCCTCTGAGTATAGGAACTGTGTGAGTAACAGCCTCTGAGTATAGGGATTGTGTGAGTAACAGCCTCTGAGTATAGGAACTGTGTGAGTAATAACACTCAAGTATACAGAATTGTATAAGTGACAAAAGGCACATTTTAAAAGCAGCAGGCCATCCTGATTGTTGCGGACAAATACATGGTGGAATCCTGGTGACTTGGTGAGCAGAATCGTGGGATTGAGTTTTCTTTTATGCAGCCTTTCCTGATTCAGGGATGGATAGAACTAGAAATGCAACAAAAAAACCACAAGGAACTTGGGACGGGTGGAACAAACCAGGATGAATTGTTATGGTCACCTGACTCCTTTTGGAGCCTAAAATATTACTCTGTTATTGTATAATAGATACCCATGTAAAATTTTATAAATGTTCTAAGCACCTCTGATATTTTTTTATTGCCAATTTCACGCTTATCATTCTCTTGAGGTTTATTTGACCTCACCTGCAGGAAGAGGGCTCAGGTAATACAAAAATTACATTTTCCGATCTTTGAACATAAAGAAGCGTGCCATTTTTGACAGGCAAGTGTCAAACCATAGTAAAAGAGGTCTACATTTGAAAGAACTTGAGACATTATCAAAGAGTAAATAATTGCATATAAATATCCTGGTTGGGGTCACAGCTGGAGCTTATCCCAGGCAATGGCACAAGGCTGGGTTGGCTACCCATCACAGGGACACAATAATGCATTGTGGGTAATGTAGAGGCACCAATTAGCCCATATTTGGACAGCAGGGGGAAATGTGGGGCACAGTGAGAACATGCAATTCCACATGCAGAGCGAAGGCTTTAGTCAATCCCCTAAACATGGAGGTTTGTGGTAACAGTGTCACCCACTGAGACACTGTGCTGCTTCATATTAGCCCATCATTTCATAAACTGAATCAGGCTTATGATACAGTATTATACTACAATAAATAAATTGTGCAAAATGGTTTAATGGTCAGTCTTTGAGAGTAAATAGTGTGCATATCTCTAATTTAAGGTAAATGGTGCAAAGAGAGACCCAATTAAAAAGTGTCTTTTGAAGTGTGACCAAATGCAAGTCAGCCTTAGGCTATAAGTGCTGAGCATAAGACGGAGAGCGTGCTGGCATCAGAGACTGGTTTGGATATTAGTGATGATGACAGGCCCAGTTATCGCACCAGCCGGTCTTTCGTTAGTTTGGCCCAGTTTACGCTGTCATTACCACACTGGCCACTGTGAAACGGGGGCTTCCTGGTGTGGCGTGTGACTACCCATGTGTGAGTGCTGCTGTACTGAAGAAGCCTTATGGAAGATGGACCGATTGCTCAGTTCTTCCAAGCAGAGCTGAAAGCAACAGAGAAATCAATCAGCTAGGGGAACCCCCCCAGCGCCAACATCTACTGCAGTGGTTCACAACCTTTTTGCATCGCAACCCAATTTGTACCATGTCGGCTCAGTCACAAATCTGGTCAGATATGCCAGTGACTTTTAAATAAAGCATCTGTGGTTCGCCTTCTTGGATTGGTTGAGTGTTCACAAATTTTGCGCTAAGTTGCAGACCCAAGACCCGTTTATATAGGTTAATTCTAGGATTGGGGCTGGGAAATCTGATCGTGGATCAGCATAGGAGCTTGGTAGTTTTAAAATTCTGACATTTCCAAAGTTGGGTCACGACTCACTGGTTGAGAATCGCTGATGTACAGCACCTCATATTTACATTTGACTTATTTAGCAAACTCTTTTGTTAGGAGACAAAGGCATTTGAGAGATCGGGGTCGAATTCGGCTTTAAGTGCATTGCTCAAGGGCCCAATGGTTAAATGACTCTGCCAGCCTGGG
This sequence comes from Paramormyrops kingsleyae, assembly GCF_048594095.1. Taxonomy (NCBI): domain Eukaryota; kingdom Metazoa; phylum Chordata; class Actinopteri; order Osteoglossiformes; family Mormyridae; genus Paramormyrops; species Paramormyrops kingsleyae. The sequence continues at coordinate 10,106,207 of NC_132811.1, read as the reverse complement.
ATTTGAAGTGCCGATCTCCTGATCATGTAGGGCCACACACTGCGTATTTGCTTGTGTCTTTATATACCATTGTCAATAGTCCTGTACTTTGTACCAGGCATCTAATCAGTACAATTTTAGTGGAAAAGAGAGGCTGAGTTGAATATATTGGGAATCACTGCTCTCACTCTCCAACCCAAAAGGCCATGTCTACCAACTGGGGTGTATCTAGAAATTATGAGGCCCCCTGATGAAATGTCACCTTGGGACCTCTCGCCAAGGTTTACATATTCAAGGGCCCCGTTTGACTCCTGGATCCCCGGAGTCTTCCAGGATATCCATGACCCTCCAAGGCCCATGTCTGGCTAATAGTTCTATTTTGTTTTGTTTTGTATTGTATTTTTTTGTATTATTTTGTATTGTATCTTATGTTTGATCTGTGTCAACTGTGCCCAGACGGAACATGCAGATTAAGATTTTCATTGTCTGGTGTAACTGACTGTTTTACCGTGCATATGACTATAAACTTCTTAATCTTAATTTTATCTCAGTGTCCAGTAAGTAATCTCATCCCACCTACTGAAAAGAGAAGCTTATTCTCAGGTGTGTGGATTTTACAAACTAAATAATCTAAATCTGTAGATTATTAGAGGTTTTTATGTGAGGTTTTTAGCACACAATGACTGTGACATCTTGCCCACTACTCCTGTATCAGATAAGCTTATTGTGTCCGTATACTGAGAATACCGTATTAGCCATTGTACTACTTTCTCAGTATATTTTGTGTGATGTGAGTTTGAAAAGAAACATACAAGAAGTACTGTAGACAGACTGCTGTTAAGAAATATTGAGGAACCCAACAATTTTAAATATAGAGTGAAAACATTCAGTATTTACCCAGTCTACAAATTCTACATGCAGATATTAAATATTTGTAAATACTACTGAGATCAAAAATGCTGTGCTGCAGGTCCACACGGAGTGAGAGAGAACCAGCATTTGTATTTTTAATTTAACTGAATTAATCACAGTGTAAAACATATTGGATGTCATGTAAGGAGGAGAGCTTTGGTCTCAAAACATGCAAGCAAGCATTATCTTCAAAGCATCCCTTCCTGGAGAATTTACTTAATGTAAACCATCAAGTGATAATGCACTGGATCATTCATCAAGCTTCAGCCCCCCCCCCCCCTTTTTGATAAAGGACATCAGTCGGAGGAAGCTCTCTGTTTTGTCCTCCACCTTTTCCCTAATGACCTTAAGCTAGAAACATGGCTTTTTATTTTTACTGCCGGTACCTTTTCTCTTTCTGTTTGTTCCTGTTTAGAGGAATTAACACTTTCCCTTGAGTTCTGATGTCACAAAGAATCGTTCTTAATTTACCTCTGCCCCGATAAACTTCTGCATAGCTGATATAACGTTTTTGTGTCCTATTTAAGAAGGAATGCATACGATTCCGCTGAATGGTGTTTTCACTCTTATTTACTAGATAACACTTTGATAATCTGTGTAGCTCATATTTAGTTTAATTACCATTTTTACTTATTGTCCATCCATCCATTTTCCATTTTGTGTGATGCAGGGTCACGGGTTCTGGAGTCTATCCCAGAATCTATGGGTGCAAGGACAGACTGCCAACCCATTGCACACTCACACCTGCAGCCAACACCTTAGCATGTTTTTGGACTGTGGGGGGGGGGGGGGATACCAACGACCCCACAATGACAGAGACTGAGATACAGAGACACGCATATCTATAGGGGATTGATATATGTCTACATGATACATCATATCTATCTATCTATCTATCTATCTATATATGATGGAGAGAGAGAGAGAGAAAGAGCACATTAAAAGTCTTTCTATGAAACATAACCTCAATTTGCAGTCATTATCTTTACAATTTGTTAATTTCACTATTTCCTAAGCATGTACGAACATCAGTGCCCCAAATGTGCCAAAGTCAGCAAAAATACATCTTTCCCAGTATGAGATTTGTTTAAATAGTTTATAAAAAGTCTTGTTGCCTTTATCTGCTATATTTTACATATAAGGTTTTTTTTTGGTTTCAAACATTAGCATGCGGCTTAATGTTTGTTCTAAATCTTTTCTGGTACCCAATTAGAATATGACAGAAATAAGGAATGAGTTTGGGATTCAGTTAAAAAAGGTTCATATCCCTGAATCTGCTTCATCTTCAGTTTATCGGGGGGGTGTTAGTGATGTCAACACCAGTATTTCATAACCCAGTCCTCAGGAACCCCTAGACAGTCCACATTTTATCTCCCTCTCAGCTCCCCACTTGTAATTCCCGAGGGATTCTGTGTTCTTGATTGGCTGGGAGCTGGGAGAGAACAAAAATCTGGACTGTCTGGGATTCCCCGAGGACTGGATTGGGAAACACTGGCCTACACCATTAGACTGATCTTTTGCTTTGCTGTCGATGGACAGTACAAGAGGAGAAGAAGAGCGTAAGTGTGTGTGCTTATGATTTCAGGCGGGGAGTGTTTATGCTCCTGGTTTGTCTTTGCAGCTGTGTGTGTTTCCATTGGGTGTAATGCAAAAGAAAACAGCTCTGAAGTACAGACAGGCGATGCAATGAGAGTGAAGTGGATAGTGTGAAAATATGAGTTTGTTTCAGTAGCCAGGAGATGGAGATTTCAGACTCATTCCAAAGTGACAACAGCGATTAAAAATGGCTCCATACTACGAACCTAAAGTAAATGTTTAGAGGAAATAGAAGCCATTATAAACTTTTGCTTGGCAGCTGCAGGTTACCAAATTTATGCTTACAAAGGCATTCTGTGTGATCCCCCCCCCCCCCAAACAATTTGTCCTAATTTTCCTTGTGTTGTCATCTGATATCTGAGTTGCTGCTGGTGGCGTCTGGAAGCTATACTTTGTGTCTGAGGAAATTCATCTTGCGTGGAATGAAGTGCCACGCAAATGAATACAGATGGGGGTGGGGGGGGGCAGCCATGCAACACCTTAGCCCCCCTTATTGGGCTGGCTGGACGCGAGTGACATACAAGACAATTCATTTTCTGCCATGCGCCCATTTTGCCTCAGCCGGTCTCTGTGTGACTGAGCGCCTTCACGGTCATCACCATATCCATGGATACTTTGGTTTCTCATCACATTCCAAACACCCCTGGTGACTTCCTGTTCCTATGAGGGACAATGCAGTGCTAATGACAGTTGGTCCCACATACATACTGTAATCCTAGGGCCTCGACCATTTATCCATTTATTGATAATTATTAATAACGCATATGATGAATTACAAGCATAAGCAATCTGTGCAGTAAGTCATTATCCAAAAATTCCAGTCCCCATTTAACTTAATATTCACACCCGCATTGTGAGTAATGTGGGAGTGAATACTAATGTATAATTGCTATAAAATGCCTTCTGAAGTGCAGCAGTATTTTGATAGTCTGGGGACCAGAAAAGAGTTAATTGCTAGCAGTGTCAGAAGAGTTTTCCCTTTCCATGCAACACGACAAACTTTCACTCGGAATGATGGTACCATCCATTCTCACAAGCAAAGCGGAAGAGTTAATGTTGGTGACGCAACTGCTAATTGTGGGAAAAAAATGACTCATGTCATGCTAAAGACATGACAAATAAGATTGTTTGTTGTGGTGGATGGGTCATTTAGCTCACTCATAGTAGAGAGAGAGTCATTTAATAAATTTATCACAACATTAACCCCTGGATCCATCTAGAAAGACAATAATAATAATAATCAAAACTTCAACTCTAAAGGTAACACTGCGGAGTCAATTTTTAAAATTATTTGTTATTCAAAGTATTGCGTTTGTTAGCTACATTAAGTATTACTCTATAAAATATTTTTTTCAATCTAAGAACAGTTTATTGTGAGGTTTATTGTGGTGTAGTGTTATAGTCTATTTCACTGGTGGTCACTACATAAAGGGAATCACATGATACTCTAGTTCCAGTGGAAAATACTTCAATAAAATGCAGAAGTTGGTTTGACAGAGTAGTTGCATATGTCCTCTGTGAGTCACTCAAGGCCTGTTACAGTTTGAGGCAGATGTTGATTCTAAAAATCTCAGATTACTCCACTGACCCTAATCCTAGCTCCAACCTCAAAGGCACCCCTAACCAGTGGCGTGCACAGACTTTTTCGAGGGCCAAGTGTATTATTACCTGGCTGGTATATTTTCATAATCAGCGGGGGGGGGGATGGGCACTGCGAATCTCAAAGGGTGGCACAGGAGAGTTAGAGGGCAGCATGTGGCTCAGTTGAACAAGCCCCTGTGCCAGTGATCAGAAGGTCACTGGTTCGAGCCTGGCCTTGGCACATCTGCGAATCCCTTAGTCCCCGGCCCCCCCGGGCGCCGTAACAGTTGGCTGCCTTTTGTGGCCAGCTTGCTTTCACCTACAGAGAGCAAGACGGGGGAGGCAAAAAGAGAATTTCCCCATGAGGATCAATGAAGTAAAATTTATTAATGATAATAACCCTAATCCTTGATCTAAGCCTCCTACCCCCGTACATGCCTGACCCTAACTATAACCCTAATACCAACCCTAACCCTAACTGCAGTCCTCTGCCTACCACCAGTTATTTCCCTAATGGCAGCCCCACTTTTAATTGGAGTTACCAAATGGTCCATAGCTGTGTGTGAGTGAGTGGTGCGTCAGTGTGCCCTGCCATAGGGTGGCGCCCCCTGCTGGGTTGTTCCCTCCTTGCAACTCTGAATACGACAAGCAGTTGGAAAATATGGATTCCGAGGGGATCAGAACACACATACTGCAGCACTATATGCCAGAAAGGCTCCAGAAAATAAATGAAGAATCTCTGGATTTTGCCAGACAAACAAGATATCATATCAGCAGTTATTTGCACTCAGAATGAATAATCTTTAGAATTTTTTGACTACCTACATTAAAATTCTGATCACTACAGAAGTGATACATACATTTCAATACAATGAAAAATTGCATATTTTATAAAAGAATATAACTGAAATAACAGCATGAAATAAACAAGCATCTGTCGAACTGCACAGCTGTTCTGTGTTCCCCTCCCTATGCTTCAGCCTGTGATTTTGGATCACGTGACATACCTGCCTGCCAGAGGTCCGCTACCTGGGTGCTTTCCACAGATGGGGGGGGCTAATTAAGGCATCTCCCACAGACCTGTCAAGCACCCGCAGGGTGTCAGTTTCCAGCACTGATGGACTCGTAATGTGCAAAAAGCAGCAAATATATTTTTTCCCCGTTAGTAGGCCATAGCACAATTGCCGAAACTGTAAATTCCCCGACCAGATGCAACAGTATCGAACACTTGTGGGTCCCTGGCTGCTGTGTTTGAGATCTGAGGGCTTCTCTTAACCGTGTTTTTACAGACAGAGAGCGTGACGCGCGCGAGTATCTTACACGTGAATATGAAACGGATCGGCGGTGCCTGTGGTCGCACAAAAACGTGAGCGAGACTCAAAAACAGCCGCTCAAGTTCCGCATAGCTGCTGGGCATATTCAAATGCATGCTATGTCCCTATGCACACCGGCATCTAAAGGCATGCATGCTCATGACAAGAGAAAATCATCATAACAGGCAGTATCTGATATTTCTATCTGTTTATGGTATTTATTACAGTGGAGAGAGATCACCTGTAAGTATAACAGAATTAATTCCCTTTAATAATATGGTTCCTTTGTTGTACATATTCACAATACAAAAAGGATGAACAGCAGCTGAATCTAAATGCAGCCGGAAGGTTCTCTTCTCCAGGAGGCAGATATGCAAGCTCCCCGTGTGGCCTCGTTCGAAGGATTTTTCCTGAAAGTCGACGCTTGAGCGCAAGTCGCTGGACTGTGTCTTGATCCCGCTATTAATGGTACCATGTAAGTACACAGTGGTTCATTGCTCGTGTTCCACTGTTGTGTTATTTTTCAAACGGAACATTCGGATACTTCATCAGCTGCCAAGATGATCAATTAGGCAAATTAGAATGTTTTCACTTAAACAGGCTGTCAGTTCCAACCAGTTGTCGTTAGAAAAATTCCCTCTTCTTAAATGTACGTTTTGAGTTGTAGAATATTGGTCACTGTACATAACGGGAAATAGACTATTTTGTTTGTTTTCGTTTGGGTGAGATGGGGCCTCATTAAAACTAACTTTTATCCTTAGGGTCCAGGTCTCAGGTGGTAGTATGCTGTAGATACATTTAATGAAAAAATAATTAAGGCCAAGAAAACAAAGATGATTTAATTCAGATCTACATACTTAATCTAACTAAACTAAAACTATGCATAATGACAGTCAGAGTACATACTGTGTATGATGGATTATGTCCATGTAATTGAAACATTTTTACATTCATATACATTTGCGTGAAGCCCCAAAGCATTGAGCTACTGTACATTTGATCCACTAGCAGGCCAGGTAGAAAACATGATGGCGAATAAGAGTTCAGTCCCAAAAAGGCGAAACCAGGCTTTATAAACATTTTAAACTTGCATCCCATCTAATTATTACTTTTTTAGCGTAATTAAAATCATTTACGACCCCTTTTAGATTTTTGTTTAAGTATTTCCCGCTGACTTATTTAAAGTGACACTTAATAACAATGTATCTTGCGGCTTAGACTTCTGATATCGAGTCTTTCAGAATATGGCTTTTTTCAGCAATCAATTTCTAATAATCCATCCACCTTCCAGCTACTGATCCTTGTTAGGGTTGCAGGGGCTGTGAGCCAATCCGAGGAAGCATAGGGCACAAGGCTGAGGTACACAGAATGCAATGCCAGTGCATCACAGGACACTTTACTTGGCAATTTATAGATGGCAGTTAGCAGAGCTGCATGTATTTGGACTGCGGGAGGAACCCAGAGCATCAGGATGAAACCCACACGTCACGGAGAGCCGAGGCCGCAATCAAATCCCAAACACTGTTTCAACAGCGCTTCCCACTGTGCTACTGTTCCCCCAAATAGTAATTCAAATAAAATAACACTAAAATCGATCACGTTTTCTCAGACATAAGTATAACATATAGCAAAAACATACAGGCAAAGCCAGCATTATGGATGTGACATTTAGACACAGATTTCAGCAAACATAATGCCTCAGTGCTTGGACAAGCTTAGTATCAATGAGTCAACCTCTTGGGCTGAATATGGACAAATCCACAAAATTCATATATTAATTTATATGTTAGAAATACACAGCATTATATCAGCATTATGCATGTGGCAACAAAGAGACCTTTGCATGGAATTGCTCTCCATACTTTTCAATTTCAATGGATCCAAGAGCGCTTTTCCACTGCACCAAGGATCAAACTTTGGGTACTTCAAAACAGTACCAAAGTACTGGTTACTTTTTGTTTTCCACTGGCGAAAAACATCAATGCTTGGCACGTGTCCCGTTTCCTCCAACTCCAAACGGTTTGCTATTATTTATTTCTCGCTATTCTATCCAAGTCTTATTGAATCTTTTCTTACAACCAGACCGCAATCTTGGGCCTCTTCATCCGTCCACACATCCATTATTATTTTTCTTTTTTACTTCATTTATCGTTGTTTTCCGAGTTTGTTACTACAGTTTTTCAAGATGGTGATTGTATTTTGTGTAACCAATTGACAATAAACATATTTTCATGTTTTCAAGTATCAAACGAGTACCCCAGCTGGTTTAACACTGGTTCTGGAATGCAAATCAATGAAAAAAGGGCAGTACTGGTTATTTAGTAGCAAAAATTCGGAACGTGATGCAGCAGAAAAGCGCCTTAACTGTACAAAACCAAACTGCAAAATATTGAAAACTGAGTCTACGGAGTACCGTGTGCGCTCTGCGCTCCTTCCATAGCCAATACGTGCTCCCCCTTACTCCCCCTCCTCCTCAGTGGACGGCCAATCAGAGTGAGGATGAGGGATCACTCACCCAGACGAGAACTGGATCATTTTGGCCCCGTGATAAATTGACAATCTTAGTGGAATTGTTGATGCTGGTCGGCCCAAAGTCACCCCTCTAATTCAGTGGCTTGATATACGAAGCTCTGGTTTAATTACACTACCTAATTACTCTCTCTGATACACACAATACAGGCCCGCAAGCCTCTCTCTGTAGCTCCCCAATTAAAAATGCTGAGAGTGTTACATATGTCAGACTTCTGTACGCATATTATGTACATTATTATTCTGCATGGATTACATTGTTTTGATGTTTGTGAAAGTAGCACAATTAAGGAGGGGTTTTAGCTCAAAGCTGACGTGGATCAGACTCACGGTTACAAAGCCTGATTTGCACTTAACTTAAGTGTGAAATTTACATTTAAGAGTCAAATTTAAATTTATTAAGTAATGCATAATAATAGTATAGATTACATAACTGGGGAAAAAATATATACAGTATATTTTTTTTTGTGATGTAACCTACCATTATTTATAAAATTATGACATACCAATTTCTCTAGAATATTTCATTTTCAGTAAGTTGAGTGATCATACACTATTGCATAATAAAATAGCCAGATAGTAATTGTCGTATTTTGTCTATTTTCCCTTGCAGATTTTTCCAGATGATTTTGTGGGAACAACTGACCTGGTACCTCTTATAAATGAATCTGGCAACCTGAGTGGCTTTAGCAGAATAAACTAATTATAAAGTCGATACATTGTAATGTTTATTGAACATCAGCTATTTTACCTACAGCCCCCTTTAAGAAAAAAGAACTATAAAAATTTAGACAAATTGCACAGGGGGAAAAAGTTTTAAAAACCGGTACAGCTAGTCTAGCAAAAAGACCTTTATTTTGGGCAACTTTATTGTGTAAAAACAACATGCCATTAAGTCGCAATCACTATCTTGCAGGGAATGCGATGTTATTTATAGAATGGTAATGTATGGTAGTTTCACAGATGTAGCCTCTTGACAACATGGGAACATGCAAATTTACCTTGCAATGAATAAGTCCACTTTCCATAACAGCATAGCAGATGCAGCGTCGTGGGTGGGTCTGGAGCCAATACAAGGGAAGGGTTGAAGGCAGCGGACAGCCTGGCCTGGATGCCAGCCCATCACAGGAGAAAACTTGCACAAACACAGGTAGAACATGCAACTTCCACAAAGAGAGCTACTGCAGGAACCCATAGCCCTGAAAGCCATACAACCACCAACCGATCCACATACCACCCTTTCACAATGAGGGAGCCATTTTTTTAAATATTGTGCAGTTTAACCCAGATTCCCTCAACATAAAAGACACAATTGTGAAGACAGTTCAATGTAACATTTATTTAATCTGTTTACAGTACATATTTTAAACAAAGCTTTATGTATGAACAGGTAGGTTTAATAAGAATACACAGAAACAATACCTCTTTTCCACACGCACACACACGCACAAGCTCGCACGGACAGCCAGCCAAAAAAAAGTGTTCAGGACAAAAACATGATAAGGTCACCTCTGGCTGGGCTTTAACTCAAACTTGTCACTTCCCCCTTTGCAGGATCAGCACTCTTTCATAGAGGGAAGCCTGTTATCGTTAATTGTCGAGACCGAAATACCATTGTGCGCAGACGGCCCAGTAGGTTAAAGGTGATGGGGAACACTGCTGTGGTTATACCGACTAAACAATTTCATAAACTCAATATCTACCATAAGCTACAACAGCTGAAAGACGTGAGACCTTTTCTTTAATTTATGCAAAATATAACTGCCAATGTTGGTAATAAAAAAATGAAAATGGTTACAATAAACACATACATGTTACTAAAACACTTGAAGAGCTCACTTCATTACTGGATAAAAAAATACTGAAGACATATTTTTCATACATCCTAGAAATTCACATATGCTCGTATGAAAAACATGTTTTTCATGCCACGCTTGGTCATCTTAGCAGGTACCAAGGCAAGTCACTGCTTGTTTCACAACAGAAAAACTGTGTGGGGAATTGTTTTTGCCAGCAGCCAATTTTATTTCCCTCTTAGGTTTTACATTTGCTGGATTTAAGTGTATACCAGAACAACACAGAAATTAATGTTTTTCCCTCAAAAATAAAAAGCAAAGCAACATAGCTGCAAAATGAGTTTCGCTTAAAACAAAATGCTAACAGACTCACTAATTGACTCACTAAATGACAATTTAGCTGCTGGAGGGGATCATATAGTAAACAAAGAGGATCGCGTTGGCCCATTGACTAAATATGTACATTATGATTGTCTGGCTTTGTCTGACAGCCAATCAGCTATTTTCCCCTTGATGGTGTGCGGAATAGGGCTGTGTGATTGGTTCACCTCTTTTATAGGGCCGCTTGACCGGCACTGCAGACAAAGCTGTCTGGACACCGCGGACTTTGGAAAGCAGCAACCATGCAAAACAAACAAAGCAACAGACGACACGTTCTGATTTAACGCCATGCATCCGCCCTCTCGCAGTTCCTCGGAAAAGGCAGTTAAGCTTCACTGTCTCTTCAAAATCACTTCTCCCTTGTAGTTGGTGCTTTTTGTTGAATTCTCCATCCATTATCTCCCCCACCCAATCCAAAAGTTGGGGACAGAGAATGAAGGGTCTTTCCAAGACTGGATTTGTTAAGGGATCCCCAGCCTCACAAAGCTGGTTCTGTTCTCTTTGTAGGTTGACAGTGGACGATGAACTGAACTGAGAAAGTCCCACACAGAATGTTACAAAATGTCTTTATAAACTAGTACTGAAAAAGGCAGATTCACTCAACATAGAAGTTCATTCTTCAACTCTATCCCAGGATAGTCAATAGTCATCATAGGCGTTGAGATCTGAGAAGTAGCCATTGGTGTAGGTTTTCCCTGCAAGGTTTGGATTGAAGTATTTATTCCGTTCTTCCAAAATCAGGTTATTTTTATTGAATGCCTGCAAATGAGATAAAACATCACTGTCAGAGGAATGATGAACACCAGGTGGTGACTTATTTAATATGGCTTACAGATGTATTTGTTACTACAGTAGCAGGGCTGCAGTAAACATAACAATATTTCACACAGATAAAAAGTCTTGTGCAAAGAAAAAAGTAACTCAGATGTAGAATGGAGAATGGAGATGGCATTTTTTCAAGCTGGCCCCAATGCATTATGATGCATTTTTTTTATGTTAAAAAACTCAGTAGTTAGTGAATAATTTTGAATTCCTGTCCTCTAGCACATTGTGTTTATAAATAATCCCTCATCACGCAGGTAACATAACTTGAATGTATGTTAGTTAATTTGCTTTCCTCAATGCCACCTGGTATATATCTGTGGAGATATCCACAGACCTAGTAAATTAAGGTTTTCCTGGGTTCTAATATGATCCACCGTTCCAGATTATGTCAAAGGTTGGTCTCAACACAAAAATTGTTTACACATGGTTCTACTGTTTTATATTCAAAAGCAAAACTTCATGTGGTATAAGCATATCATTCAATCTACCCATTAAAGTCGCAATTCTGCAGCTTTCATGAATTTAAACCATCTGTCAAAAAAAGACGTTAAAAAAAACAAATTAACATTATATACACTTACCCAGTGGAAACTACTGCAGACAAAAAAAAAATCTATGGTAATGCTTTGGTGTGACATGGTGAATAAAATGTTTGTGACAGTTTGTTTTTTTATTTATTTTTATTTAATAATGTATGTGGTGACTGTCAACCAGCATAGCTCCAAAAAATGTACTGTGTGTCAATATCAATTTTTCTTTCAGTTCTTAAGGGTGCTTTTTTTTTACACACACAATGGTATTTGCACATCTGATATTGTGAACAATATAAATCCAAATTGGGAATCCTTGTAAATGTCAGTGCAATTCTTAAATTAAAATGTGCAGTCTTTTCTTTTGAAAATAACAGCCATTATATAATAAAAGCCCAGCGTCACTGACAAGTGACATTTCTTACTTAGATACAATTTCAGCTGAATTTGACATTTATTATTTTGGAAAACCAAGGGTGTAATTAGACATGTGACTATATAAGAGCCTCACAATGTACTGCAACATGGGAAAATGAGCTTAAAAACTCATGTTCAAACCAGGAGATGAAATGTATATGGAGCGATTCAAAAGGGAAACAGAAATAAATGATAAAAATACACTGCCTTCTCACAAGTGTACGGCCAGGCTGGGCCTGTGATATGGGACATGAAAGATGGAGCCGGGCGAGAGCAGGCTCGTCAGCGCCGACCTGCCGCAACCGCGGAGAGGGACTGATTTTCGGAGGAGGTCGAATAGTTGGGGAGGCGCAAAGCTGGCGAGTGTTAGCAGAGAACCTCGGAGCCTCGCGACATCCCGGTGTTAGGAGACAAGGGCGGGCGAGAGCCGTGGTCGTCCAGGGGCAAGAGCACAGACACACCGGGCTGTGAAGAGGAACGAGGGAGAGGGAGCCTCAGCGTGGGGGGACGGGAGGGGGGGGGGGTGTAGTCATGCACAGCAGGGCTGAGAGAGAGCATTGGGGGGGGGGGTGGTACGGCATGCCTTTATTCCCTTGTAACAGGAGGCACTCAAGGAGAGCAGAGTAGATAACGTCAGCGAATCAGCTGAAGCCAGGGTGTGCCTGAGCGTATTAAGCTACGTCGGGGAGAAATGACAAATCAGCCCTTTACAAAACAACAGATTTTTTTAACTACTTTTTTGTGTCTTCCAATTTTCAACTCAGTTTTATGTGGTTTGGGGTTAGGAGTCGTTAATCATGAGGAAGAACCTACAGAGCTATACCTACACTGTGTGGTTACTTTACACCTAGCTGATACCCGGCATAACTCACTTTTTGCTTCAGTTAGACCAGCTGTGTGTTCAAAGCCACTCTGCATTCAGCTATTGTGTTCAGCTGTTATTTTTGTACTTTTAGTCTTCCTGTTAGCTTTAACAAGCCTTGCTGTTCTTCTCAGAACTCTGTCATTAACAGAACTGCTGCTGACTGGATGTTGTGTATTTTTTGCACCCTTCCCTGTAATCTCTAGGACACTACGGGGTGTGAGAATCCCAGAAGGGTGGCTGCTTCTGTGTCTGGCACCAAACTGTCTCCCCATGTTTAAAATGGCTTAGATCAGTCGTCTCAGACATTCTTCTGCTTAATTGAACAGTAACTGAACTGTACGCATTGAGGTGCCGCCATAGGTTTTTCTCCCAGGGGGTGCAAAGTAAAAGAGCCCCAAAAGAGTCATTAATCCAGATAAATAAATTTGAATTGTAAATACATTGACAGGAAATTATTGTTACACATTGACATGACTAACACAACCCACATTTTCATTACTTTACAAAGTAATTTAATTTTATTGGATTTAAGATGTTCAAATACTATTTCCATCTGATGAATAGGGGGCACACTTGCACCCCCTGGTAAATATTGCCTATTGTTGCAGCCACACGATTGGCTGTTTGGAGGAGCAGGCTGCTTGCCTTGCTTGTCCCTATTAAACTGGCCACTGTCAGTTCATTGTCTGTGTGTGTCCTGTTGGCTCCAGTCCTACGTGAATCACATCCAGCCTGCCTTGGATGGTGCCTTGGTTCCACCTCGGACACATTGTCAGTCACCTCCAGATCTCCTGGGGGGGCTCAGCTGACACCCTGCCTTCCAGCAGGCATCGCTGATCAGGTCTGGCTCTCTAGCCAGCCAGCGGGGGGGGGATTGGAGGATTGGTTCATAAAGTGAGCCAGGGGGCTGCTGGACCTCATCTGCATGCTTATCCTGCCACGCCGAATCGATTCTGTTGGATGGAGGAGGCTGCGGGGTCCATGCTCATCTGCAGAGCTTAACCGCGGAAGCTGCTGGCGGCCGTCAGGCTGTACATCTCTGCTTAATGTCAATCAGAGGCCTGGTGGCCTCCTTCCCCCCCCACACGCCTCTAAAGAGCCCATTTTCATTTGAGCTAGTGCCCAGAAAAAAAGTGTCCAGAAAAATGTCCCAGGCTCTAAAGTCATAATAAATCGCGGATAATTACATCGACTTCTATTACAAATAAATATTTCATGATGCCAGTCGTGAACCGGGCACAAAGCCGTAAAAGAAGCCTCAAAATCCACACCCAGTTCAATTCTTAACTGGAAGTTAAGTGGTTTCTTGTATTGTATGAAGAACCAACAATCCAAAGTTATCCTTCACATAATTTTTAACAGTGCACCCTCATTCTACACACAAATTCTGTCACAAAAGGCAGTTTACAGTCATTCATATAGCAGAAAAATGTGTACGTAATAATCATAATCCCACTGTTACAAGTGACCTAGTTTTTATGGGAGATGCAGAACAAAAACACTCAATCACTTATGAGAAAGCAGTGTATGGCCACTCGGACTATTTTTTTGTTCAGACTGGAGGACTTGTTCAAGCAACGTCTTCTTATGTCATGCAGAAGACAAGACATAACACTAACCTTAATTGCCTCCACAGTATCATATTTGTCCAGCTTGTTGATGTGGTTGGTGACGCTGGTATTGAGCGAGGTGGATACAGGGTGGATGACTGTTGCATCATGGGATTGCTGCTGGTACCTCTGACAGTACGTGTAGACTAACAGGGTGATCAGGCAGCCCAGGATGGAACTGCTCAGACCCACTGCAATCATGTGGAACAAGTTGAAATCTGCAGAAAAAGAACTTCGTCTCGTCAAATGGCAAAATACATCCGTTTAATTAATGATTTAAACAGAAATTAATGCAATATTACTACAGACCACAGATAAGCCTATAAGCCGAATTAAATATTACCTCCACATCGCCTGTCATCACGACTGGAACGAGCAATTGATATTTCTAAAGGGAGGAAAAAACACATAGATGACAGGAATTTACAGCGATTTATAATAAAATTTAAACAGATAACAATCAAATTACCTCCTGCAGAACATCACGCTATATTTCACGTCACACTAATAAAGGAGAAATTACAGGATATTTAATAAGGCTTTATGAAACATTAGAGACTGATGTCACTGGATGCAAAACTGTAACGCAACAGTAATGTAATGTATATTCAGATCAGTCTTCCCATAATAACCTAATGAGGTTAATTTTTCTTTTAGGTCTTTGGGGACACCTTATAAAATCAGATTTCCTTGCTTGAACCATAATCCTACGTGACCCGTTTATGGAATCAGACTTGGCGACGCATTAAACATTCATCTGCTTATGAAAATGCTGACCTATGGGGAAAGGGGAAGATGAGAGATGAGGGTATTTCTGATGAGCGATAACGGGGGTGGCCATTAGAGTAGAGTAATCGGAGGATCTGACCACTGGGCCAGCCTGGATGGGGAATGGGTGCGTGATCGCCTCCAGCAGGCAGCCAACGGGGGACACACAGGGTCGGAGCTGAGGCCCACCGGCTCGCTCACCTGGAATGAAGTTGGAGTCAGACGTACAGGACCTGACCTCCGATGAGTTTCCGGAACACTGGTTTCCAGTAGGGAAAAGCACCTGGCAGTGGCGGAGGCGACTCTGGACCCTGGAGGAGTCGCAGCGCGTCCAGGCCGACCACTCCGACCAGCTCTCTGAAACACAGCCCCGAAGCCCACGAGGACAGCTGAAGGACACCTCAAGGGACGTCACACTTCTTAAGGATTCAAGGATTCAAGGGTTTTATATGTCACATGCAGGGCACACCGGCAGGCTGTAACCTGAAGTGAAATGAAAAGTGGTGAACTCTGCCATAATAAAGCAGAAAAGACCGTACAGACATAAAATGTAAAGGTACAATAAATATGTTTGCGCCTGTAGCTTCTGGAATAAGTTCTGGACGCCCATGACCCTGAAAGGGATAAGTGGATATAGAACATGGATGGATGGATGGATGGATAGATGGATGGATGATAAACGTGTCATAAATAAGGAAATGAAAGATGCTGGAAAAAAAAAAACAGACAACATAGTTTAATTAAAGTATGACTGAAGTGGGTGGGTCACAAGTATGACGCAAGCATTACGTTATAACTGATGATTAAGTATTAAGTAATCTGATGGCTTGAGGGTAGAAGCTCCTTCTGAGTCTCTCAGTTCTGACTGAGAGGCTGCAGAAGCTCTTTCGGGACCTCGGCCTGGTGAAAAGGTCGCTGTTAGGGTGGGTAGTGTTCTTGCTGATTTTGGCTGCTCTGGCCCGGCATCATCTGACGTAAAATGTCCTGCAGGGAGGACAGATCAGCCTTGCTGATGCATTCAGCTGACTTATCTTGCGACACGCCAAACAGATGGCTCACAATACGTTACGGGCCGATTAATACCTGGACGCTCTTCAGAAGCACGTCACGAAGACAGAAACCCCAACTCCCCAGATGTCAGCTACCCACAGCGGCCCTAATAAGCCACCGACGGCTTCTTACGCCAAACTGTGATGTCCGTCTGCCCCAGCACCTCACAGACCACACACTAAAAGGTATCTCCGTCTCTCAGCCGCAATTTTAACCAAGATTCACAGAATTATTTCCGGTACATAACACTCTGCTGCATGACAGGTTTTCAATTAAGCCTGTGAGAATTTCATTTCATTGATGCAAAAAAGGTTATTGTGCGCAGACTGCACGCCTTCGTTCAGAAATAAATGTGCAAAACCTGAAGGAAGGTTGTGTATCTGATGATGAAGGACAGCCATGTAAAAGGCCCCAAACTATGGGGGTATCTGGGGCAGAGGTGGGTGCCGGTTACCTGGGCAGGGCTGCGTGTTGCATAGGGCCTCCTCTGTGTGCAGTCCCAGGCAGATATCTCCGCCGTAGGCCGGGGCTGGGCTGCTGCAACTTCGTGTGCGTATGTAGTGACCTCCCCCGCAAGTGACGGAGCACTTGGACCAAGGTGACCAGCAGGACCAGCTCCCGTCCACTGAGAGGGTGGGGAGAGGGCGGTTCAGAAGTGGTGTGACGGCAGGGGGGGGGGGGGGGGTTACTTAATAAGGTGGCTCAGTGCCAAGAGCAGGGAAAGCAGGAAAGCCAAGAATGAGCCCCAGGCATCTTCAGGACAGGAGACCTTTGAACAACGAAGCATTTTAAGATACAAGACTTGACAACGAGCTTAACAAAATCTAGAATTTTCCCTCTGTATTAAAAAGGTATTTCCAGGCCATTTCGCATACCTAGCTTTTTATTTTAATTTTAAATTTCTATCCAATGCATATTGTTTTGCTCATGAGACGTCCTTGAGGTTCGCGCACTTCACCGTGCATACGTCGCTTACGCTACACTCTGCTCCGCTAAAGTGGAATTATGAGATTATAAATCACAACTCTTCTTGAATGTCCATTAGTCCTTGTCGAGCACACTGCTATGATGAGGCGGGTCTCCTGCTGCTCCGCTGTGGGGGCTGAGCAGATGGCCCCCTGCCGTGTGCCTCAGCAGAACTTGATATAATTCATTCAGGTACATATCCCTCACCCGGAACCTCCAGGTAATGAGGGTACACAGACCATTACGGGTCTGTCGGCCTACCATGCAGATGTTAACTGCTAGGAGTAAGGGAGTGTGGCACTTATGAATGTTTATACATGTTTATATGTCTATGAAGCCATAATACTCTGCATATCCACGTCTCATAAACTCTTCAAATACCAATCTCCTACCATGTAGCGAGTTACCAAGCAACCAGTTGTTATGATAGCCGACACAAACCTTCATTAATGTCCTTGTATAGCTTATGATTGTTCAGTGTGTAGGTTATGAAGATATCATTTGGCTCTAAAAACTCTAAGGAGTTTTAACTAGTTATCCATGGTCATGGACATAAGCTTCTCAGATGTTTGTATTCCTCGCGATGCCATGATTCATAGCTGATACGGGTGCTGTTATAAAAGCTCTACCTACTTTTCTGATGGGCATGAAATTTGAACCGTAAAGTATAAACAACGGCTCTCCTGGGAAGATAGCCCAGACAAATTTAACAATATCCTGAGAAGCATTGATTAAGGCCATTTTAGAACTTATGTTTGCGGCACTTTACAATCAATTCCACCACTACTGAATATCGAACTATGTGCCTCAGAATGAGGAGAGTTTAGTCTTAGGAATTTTTTTGAAATGCAATGAACATAAACGGTTCTTTCTACAGTGAATGCCTAGTAATATCTTTGTTGTTCTCTGGACCTGATTTAAAGCACAACCTATAAGCCATAACTGTTGTTCTTAGTCTGCATCAGGAGAAGGTACAGAACACATGTCAATGTGCAATAGGAGCCGTCTAATTCCTGAATATCCGCACCTACCTTCATCGAATTTCAAGATTAACTTTAAGAGGTTTTTGGCTCCCCAGACAGCATTCACTAGGAACACCTTCTCACTGATACAAACAGCACACTCCTCCTAACAGCGAATCCAGTGGCTGTAACGGAATATATCAAGAGGCGGGTTACAGGTTTGCCAAGAAAAACAAGCGCGCCGGGAGACAACGTGATTAATGGTCACTGCTGCCATGAGAGAGTATAGCTGCCATCCCTGTGACAGACCCCGCCATTAGTACCACCTCGGCAAAGAAATAAATGAGCAACCCCCCAACGTCTGTCCGTAGCGTGATCAGAGGTACATTAGCAAGGTCAGAGGTCCCTGGACTATTTGAGCTGCAGTGTCCGAGTCACGATGGTCACTAGGTGCTGTTTTTTTTTGTATTCCCCCCATTTGTGTGTGCCTGGGTTGGGTCGCGCTCCTCACCCACCGACACACACAGGCCATGGTCTCACTCACCGGGGCAGGGCGTGACGTTGCACTCCTGGTACTCCAGGGCGGGCCCCGGGCACGGCAGGCCTCCGTACTTGGGCTCAGGGTTGGTGCAGGAGCGCCTCCGGCTGCGGATCCCCCGGCCACAGTCCCGGCTGCACTGGGACCAGGACGACCAGGCTGACCAGCCACCGTTCACGGTGTGGGGCATCAGCCGGCCCGGACGGAGGAGGTCTCCTGGACGGCAAGTGGAAGACGAGTGAAGAAGGGCTCTGATACTTAAGGATGCTGCAATGAACAAATCACTAAAATACCTAAACAGCAGCCAAACAAGTAAAGCATTGCACTAACAATGCAAAGGTTGTGGGTTCAAAGCCCAGAAAGCTCATATAAATTGAAACCCTTCCCTCTACTGTAAGTTACTTTGGATAAAAGAGTCAGATAAATGAGTAAATAGGCAGCTATTAGCTGGCTCACTTTACACAGTATGGGTTCACTATTCATCAGTTTCCCTTTAAGACCTTGTCTGATACAGCAAAGCAAACACATCAACAAATCACAAACCACAACACAGAAAATGTGATTTGCAAGTGCACCACCTTTAAGGGGCTCAATCGAGACAGGAGCAGCCAACAGCCTACATTCGTATTCATTCTTTAGGACGCCACATAGGTCTGCGCTAGTTATTATTATGTGTGGTGACCTCTCTGTAGGTAAGGCTGACCTTGGAGGTGCTGACAGAGCTCAGTCTGGCACCAGGGGCTCGACCGCGCTCACCGCCAGCCCAAAGTGAACAATATCTCCTTCGCATCACTGATGAATGTGACTCATCTGTCAGCATTATTGAAGAGTTAAACTAGCAGAGGTTCAGACTATATTATATGCATAAATGAGCAGACTTAGTGAAGGCTGTAGAGGATGTGAAAAGAGCGGGTGGGGGGGGCGATACAAAAACAGGCCCTTCAGAAAAACTGACCATTTGCGGTGACAGCTTCTTGAAGGCCACACTGTGAAAGGGCCTTCATCAATCTGCCTGCTGAAATGCGTGCCTTTGCAGGGCTCATAATGCTGAGGCTGATCGGGCTGTGTGCCACCGACTAGCATCATGTTCTAGGGGGACTGTCTGCTCATTCTGGGCGGAATTACCTCCCCCACGCTGTGCTGCCTACACGGCTGGACAGACCACACGAAGGGAAGGTATTTAAACAGAAACTTCACAGTTACAGGCCTATCCGCATAAACTACTAAGTTGCTATGTAGAATCTTAACCTGAAGGTTGCTGGTTCCAAGCCCAAGGAAGGGCCCTGCTGCAGTACAATTCAGCAAGGCACTTAACCCTCAACCACCTTCAGCATAATAAACCAGGTGGAAAAATAACATGCAGTCATAACCCGAAGGTTGCTGGTTCCAAGCCCAAGGAAGGGCCGTGTTGCACTGTATTTCACCAAGGCACTTAACCCTCAACCACCTTCAGCATAATCAACCAGGTGGAAAAATAACATGCAGTCATAACCCGAAGGTTGCTGGTTCCAAGCCCAAGGAAGGGCGTGTTGCACTGTATTTCACCAAGGCACTTAACCTTCAACAACCTTCAGCATAATCAACCAGGTGGAAAAATAACATGCAGTCATAACCCGAAGGTTGCTGGTTCCAAGCCCAAGGAAGGGCCGTGCTGCAGTATATTTCATCAAGGCACTTAACCTTGAACCACCTTCAGCATAATCAACCAGGTGGAAAAATAACATGCAGTCATAACCCGAAGGTTGCTGGTTCCAAGCCCAAGGAAGGGCCGTGCTGCAGTATATTTCATCAAGGCACTTAACCTTGAACCACCTTCAGCATGATAACCAGGCGGAAAAATGTGAAAACCTATAAGTCACTCTGGATAAAAGCTCAGCAAGTCATTCTAAATATATGTGGCTGTGCAGGAAGCGGATGGAAATTAGTAATGATGGATGGCTGTATGAGATCATACAGCGTGAAATACTTGAGCGGTTATTGATGAGACAGAAGAAGGAACAACAGTAATCTGGACTTTTACTAGCAGAGAGACACAATCTCAATTTATCATAAAGTCACCCAGCATTGTGTCTTTAGCGGGAGTGAGTCACACAACACACAACCCCATTCATAATAACCTCGGAATAATACAACAGTGAAAACTTCAAATTTACACCGTCTTCCCAACATATCCGTTTTATTTATCTACCACATACATTTTATTTTGTCATGAAATTATTTTATGATCAAGTTGTCTTTTAACCATATTCTTGGGTCTACAGATAACACTGAGCAAACGTGATTTGAGACGAACACATTGTGAGATTCATTTCGTGTTAATGGGAAACCGTCAATGAATAATGAATGAAGGGGGCAGGGATGCAGTGGGGTGTGATGAATCCTTGCATGTATGTAGCTATACATTTCCAGCCATTCTCCCAGAACTGCTTATCCAAAGCAGGACCAGGGCTCATCATAATGCAACATTAGCTACTCTGAGAAGCTACAAATTAGCTAATCAAATACAACAATTCATAAATATGTTAGTTTACATCTGGAGTTGTTTGAAATTAAATGAGTACTTCAAATAAATAATACTTCTCTAGGTGACTGTACTGAGCAGCACCTTTGCCAATAAATACCTAGATGCACTAATTGCACAAATTAACAGGATTTATGCCAATTACATGCGCGTTTTTCATCAGCGGCACAGTCAAAGCCACATTATCTACACCAGCATCCGCTCCATTGTTCCAGGAGTGAAAAATTACGATATAAAAATATAAAAGGTGCAAATTAATAATAATTGCCATAAAAAATACAAGCCAGTATTACTGAAATAATGAGATAAGTGTTTTAAGAAGAACAGGCCAGGTTGAACTTAAAAGGAGCTATAATCATTACATTTTTCCTCATCCAAACTCCTAATCATATTTTGTATTACTGCAAGGCGGCTCTTTTTTCTCCGTGAACACTAGCGGATCTCTGAGTGCAGGTATAGCGTGCTGATGGATGCGTGCAGAATATACCCACACACAGAAGTACAGCAGGGGCCTCACGATAGGATAAAGAGCATGCTGCTGATAAGGAGCGCTAACATGGGCATTACAGCCTTTTCCCTTCAACCAACGCACTGCATGTTGGAAGAAACCACAAGGTGAGCAGAAGCTTGGGATGCAGCTGAGTCAATACAGGGTTCTGACTTAGGCTCTTACATACCCCACAACACGAAAAATAAAGGAGAGCACCCAGGGCACTACAGACACTCTGATGGAGTGCTGGGGGGTGGGGTGCACAATCTGAAGGGATCGGCCTATTGCTATTCACACCACTAACGCAACACTTATAACAGCAAAAAAGCAGAAGACACCAGAAATGTCAGATATGCGAAATATTTCAAAGTAGAAGAAACTTCTAGTAATCAACATATGTGAAGTGTTTAACATTTTGGTAACACTTTACTTAAAGCAGTCATGTGTAATGAATGCATCATAGATGCATTATAAAGCAGTATTATAACTATTTATAAAAAGGCACAGCACAATATAGCCATGTTTATTATGCATCATGAATGCTCTGTGAAGTTCTCATTTATAATTCACTGTTAATACCTTCATAATGCAGTACAAAGCATCCTTAATTCTTATACCGGCCGTTTTAATGCATTATAAAGGTATCTATAGTGCATTATAAATGAGAGCTTCATAAAGCATTCATAATGCATAATATGCCTATAACGCATTATGACTTTTTATTAATAATTATAGTCGTGTTTATAATACTTTTTGAATGCACTATAACCCATTATGAAGCCATATATAATGCATTTCAGCGTTACCAAAATTACTTTACCACACCTTACCCAGCTACACTTTCATAGACTTTGATCCAGGACAGGCTAATGATGAACCTTAAAAAAGGAGACAATATTCTCTGGTATACTCTGGATGGGATGCCAATCATCTGTGGAAATGAGCTGTATTTTGTCCATTAGTGAATTTAGCTGCAGCTGTTTATGTTGGAGTCAAGGGAAGGTGATACTCTGTGGTCATTCATAAGCATCCAGTTTGAAATATGTTGCATTATACTTTACACACATATATATGCACAAATAAAGGCAGTTAACCTGTGATAAGACCTGGTGACTTAAATTACCTGTGTATCATTTAAAATATTGTTATATGCTGTAAATAAATAAATACAGTTACTAGAGATTTTAATTAATTCGAGCCACAGCTACATACTTATGATAATGAAACTGTTTTGAGGGTGTGTGAACAGGTGGTAATGCATTTGTGATATTAAGTGTGCAAATATGAAATAGTGCAGCTGCTCTCTCAAAGAATATAAAACATTATGTAGTTAGAATCATGCCTTATTTCATCCTCTGTCTAAAAACACTCAGCTGGCCGGCTCCACGCTTCCTACTTAGCGTGACATCAACAGCGAGGCACCGGTGCAATGAAGCGTTGTTATAGACGCAATATTTGTTCGTAATGATTTTCTTGCATGGTATAAAATAAAATAAAACTGCCTGTGCTCAGAAGCAAAGCGCCAAGGGAAATTATTTGCCTTTGATTTTCTGGATGTCGATTAAAAGATCATCAACCAAAAATGAAATGTGAAGCAGCGAGAATAAAACGATGATGTTGTTATATACTAAAGAAGGTTACGCAACACTCGATAGTCCGGGAAACGTAAACCGAGGATCCGCTAAGATTCGCTGCAGGCGGGCTGGGGAAAGGAGCCACGTGGCACGGGGATGGGTGGAAAAAAATGGGGAGCGTATTTTGGAACATGACCGGAGGTAACAAAAGCGAGTGTAACAAAATAGTGAGGAAGAAGAAAAGACAGCAAAAAACCTGCAGGAAGGGCTGTAAATGTGACGTGTCGACTGTCACCTCTCGCTTGTCGAAGCATAATTAGAACAGCCCGTGTCAGATTACGAGCAAGAATGAGGAGATAAAAGGTGTTTTTTTTTCATAATAACGCTGATATCTTCATGACCTAAATGCTTGTCCTGATATCCTGATATATTTCATGAAAACAGCCTAAAAAAAAAACTTTAATTCAATTTGTGTTTCTTCTGCTTATTCATTCTTGACAGCTACAGCCCCCTCTTGATTACCACGGATTTGCTGAAACTGAACTCATCTAAAGCTGTCTGTCACACGTACCATTACACAGCCCTGTAAACCTCATCTGCGGCAAAACATTTTTAATTATTAAGTTGAGACAAGTGTTAAAACACCAAGACATAAGAGCAAACCTAATACCACAAAACAGGGACCATCCATCCATTAGAAATGTCAACCATTTAAAATACTGCTTGCTAATCCGACACCGTAGATTAACTTTAAAATATGAATCAAAGAATTTGATAATGAAATAAAACAGCAAGATTTATAATACAAATTGGAACATACCGTATATCATGGGGATAAATTATGGGGGAACAGAGGTTTGTAAGTCCATCAATAATCAAAACCAGTCAATACAATCATTTGGACCCCGTTAAATGGGTCCTCGGCCTCCCGATCCTCAGTGGCCCCTGCCCTATATGCATCTCTGGAGACATACATTTCAGTGATTCACACTAAGAAATGTGCTCACGATTCACTTACTTTCAACTCTGGATTACAGTCATAGAATAACTGATATGGATGCACCCCAAGTCTCCTGCAAAACTTAAAAAAAAGGTTTCCTTTATACCAGGATGAACTAATTTATCTTACATGAAAGAATTGGAAGGGACAGCAAGACTGCTTTGCTTGGTAGAAACTGAATTGAATATCATGATGATAACAATAATGAGCGGTTAATGAGAACCGTGAAGGTGACAGACTGCAGAACCAGTGGCGAGGAGACGGCTTGTGAAAATGCAGATTTTTCCCTCTCAAGTTTTCTGCATCTCACAGAGCTAATCGGTCCACAGGGACCCACAGACGGTCCATGTTTTGGTTCCCTCCCAGCCATACACAGTGCTACCGGGAGCTGGGAGGGAGCAAAAATGTGGACCGTCTGCGGGTCTCCGAGGACTGGATTGGGAAACACCGACATAGAGCACACCACTTTGTGGAATACACTTACAGCTCAAGTATGGGTTCTGATGCAGACCAACTTTGAGTCTTGTGGGACTGCAAACTTGATGGAATTCGATTGGCAGGAGAAATTTAAGAAACTGCTGGTATTTATATGCAAACTTCCCTTAGCCATGGGTAGACAGTGTGATGACTGCCAAGTAGAGGCAGGGGACTCATCAACAGCAGGGAACCAAAATAACTGACATACTGATCCCTTAAACCAGGGATCTTCAACCATTATTTAACCAGAGAAATTGCTAATAAAAATAGACCAAATGTAGGCCCCCTCACCACTAATGTGTCATCATATGAGCAACCAAGAACTAGGGTTGTCACTATTTCTATATTTTATTTTTCTGTCAATTTGCGATGTCTCCCCCCAAGCGATGCCCCCCCAAGCAACTGCTATATGGACCCCCAAAGGGTCTCAGACCCAATGTACTTGTTTATAAACTTAAAAACCTGGAAATGTAGTCCAAGAAGAATACCAGACTCACATTGAAGGAAAAGGAATTAAAAGACTACATGAAAATGAGCACTCATCTATAGGTATGAAGACATACAAAACACGTACCTCACATATAACCAGCCAGTATCATTTACATGCCTGTAGAAGTTAAGAATGTATATCTTAATTACAGAAAAAGAAACCCATGAACAGCAGCTATTTTAATCTGTGTTTTCAGTGGCAGAACTGCTGAGTCACCTTCCCTCTTCTAATACAACCTGTCTGTCTAAACTTCATAAGGCCAATTACAGCAATACGTAACTGCTGGAGACTGTGGGTCAGATTCCAGCCATTAGAGAGATGGTGCACAAGAGGGTTCAAGCAAACAAAAGCTAAAGAAATTAAGCCTGTTACAGTGGAGGATGCCGAACCTCCACAGAGCTATTAGAAAATCCACTATGGTCATTTGCATTCACATATTTACAGCAATGACAACATCAGCCTCATTGCCTTGTCAGAATGTCAACATTCAATTGTTTTTACAACTTATCTATGAAATAAAGCTTCCTTACAACATGTAATAAAATACCATTACTAATGTTCTTCCTTCCTGTAATCATAAACTATTAGTCAGTAATAAAACAAACACCCCAGTCTAATCTGCATCCATTTTTCATTTACAAGGCACAAAATTTTGCCACCGCTTTCATATCCATAACCTGGAGGCACTAAGATTATGCCAAACAAAGTAAAGTCTACATGTGATTTTCATCAAAGGGAACCATTATTGGTGTTTGTGTGGGAGCAGAAGGTTCTCTTCAGCGACTGTACATTCCAATGAGTGGCAGGAACCGAAATACCGTAAGATATTTTTGTTTGCTCCCAAGAATCTTAGCAAATGAGCCCAGGCTGTTTCTACACCACTGTTATCTGGGACGTTGCGGGATCTCAGCTGCTGCAAATGAGTCAATTAAAGTCTTGTTTAAACAACTGTTTACATTCACCGTAAGGAGAACGTGATTAAATGGAGCTGTGATTCTTTTCCATTTTCTGAAAACGAATTTTTTTTTTAAATTTGCCTCAGTTTGACACACTTGGGAGACAGACACTGGCAGTAGGTTTTGGTGAAAAACAGTGAACAGAGGACTTACCTACCAAGTCGACTTCTGAAAGCAGTGTCTTGAATGCCTGTTTGTACTTATCTAGTCAAGTGTCACTGCTAACTAATGGTGGCATTAATCTCAAACAGCCATAAGGAATAACTGCAATCAGGACATCCCTATAAGACAGCGGCCTCACAACTTAGTCTGCTTTTTCCGAAAAAGTGTAGATGCGTAGAAACCGTTCCGTTATTTTCATAACGAAATTCATTTCTCAGTTTTGTTGGTATAGAGGTTGGGATATTTCTCTGCGTTAGTATGGGGGTGCTATAACCAATGTCAACAAATGTGTTGAGAAGGTTGTAGAGGGAACTCACCGTCAGTGGAGCAGTCCGTGGAACCGTCATTGGAGCAGTAGCGCATCTCGATCCTCTGCCGACCCACCTCCAGCAGACTGGGGTCGGCGATGCGGGCCTTGCAGGTGTACCTGAAGCGTTGCTCGTAATGGCCGCCATTGTCGGAGATGTTGACCGGCGTCCATGGGGTCCAAGGCGTGGTCTTCTTCAGGTCTGGGCAGGAAAGTGTATTACAGGCCTGATACTCCTAAAGGGAAAGAAACCAAATTTTACAGCTCACTGTAGATCACCAGAGGGGTGTTCCATGAAGCAGGATTTCTTAGCTGGATTCACTTCATGGTAGTCCAATAAGAGTTTAGGTGCGGAGCATTCCTATTGGACAATCGTGACTCTTAGCTTAAGTTAACCCAGCTAACTGAGAAATCCGGCTTTGTGGAGCACTCCCCAGAGCCCTGCTAAGAATCAGATGAGCTACGGGCATTAAGCTCAGCGACATCCTCCCAGATCAGATGTCCACTTGCATTTACCTTACTTGCTGAATATGGCATATAATGAATGAGCAAAGCTAATACTATCGTTGGTCAAGTTTCACTTACAACTGAGGTCCAACAGCAGATGCTGCAATATATTGTTGGGGGAAAAAAGCACAGCACCTGTGCATGACTCAAAAATGACATTTCAACCTGGTTCCTATTTAAAGCTGGACTTCATTGGTACGATTTCAGCGGTCACACCATTACATTTTTGTTTATGATATTTTTATTAAGACAATTATGATAATAATAACCATGAAATAACTTGTTCCCGGATGTTCATCTGCTTTCTGAATCAAGGTTGTGCTGCACCTGCAACTTTTGTCTTGAGAGATTCATAATTACAGTTTTTGCCCTCTCTGATTGTACAATGGCTCATAAAACATCACAGGCACCAACTGACACAGCAGAACACCTGCTTTTACAAGAAAAAAAAAGAAGAGGGGAATAAATTGCAAAATTACGTGTTCATTAGTCAGAGTGGATGATTTTCCTCCATTCCCTTTTTATTTATTTATGCTGAGCAAACCTTGAGTGACTGCCAGCCCTTGACAAAATAAGATAAGTCCCCTTTGTTCATCTGTCAAGTTGTCAAGCAGAGCAGATTTGAACACTTACCCCATGTCCCCCTACAGCAAAAAGCAGCCAGAGCAGGAGCCCAAGGTTAAAGGCACGGGGTGGGGGGGGGGGGTCACATTGTGCTTTTTTTGGAAGAAAAATTAGCTTGTCATAAACCGCCGGCGTTCACACTGCATGACTTCGTAATCAATGCTGTTCATTAATATTTAACGACTTCAGATGTCAAGAAAACGACACACTGCTTTTTGGTCCGTCCGATGCCTTTCTAAGAAAAGCCAAAGGGGAGAGAAAAAAACGAAACACGCACAGGAAAAGCACAATTTCCAGTGTTACCTCTGGGGTACTTAAATTTCAACACATTGCAATACCCTTAGCGTGAATATTTCAAAACCGAAAACATTTCTCCTTTAGTTCTACAGGGAAATGGATATTTGTGTAGAAAACCACGACGCTAATTAAGGGCCTTAAGCATTGACCCCCACAATGTAACATGTTTACTGTCTTTCAAACAGCTGTTTTTCAAAAGAAAACTTTCTTTTGCCGTACTTAAAAAAAGACTTGAGAAAAAACATTCTGCTACTCTGAAACCAACAAATTAGGCACTGACATCTAAAATATTTGAAGCAGTCTTGCAAGAAATTATGACCTGGCTAAATTGTTACAAATGTGTTGCTTTGTACATATATTCATCATGTTGATTCATACACAAATTAAAGGTCTGCTCGCTTAAATGACACATAATTTAAAATCCAAATTGATACATACTGATAAATTTCACTGGACACCCATCCAGAGTGAGCAACACAATTATAGGGGTAATAATTCAAAATTTGTCACCTGTTTCCAAAGACTTCTTTGCTAAGCCATCTGTGTTCAGAAGGGACACACAGGCTAATAAAATCACATTGGTTGTATAATATGGGGGTCATTACTACTTTTACAATCTGCTACACCAAGCTGTAATCTGTTTGCAATTTCATAAAAAACATATCTAAGCAAAAATCTATGAAACATAACGAGGGTCATGTGGAACATGAAATGGAATTAAATTAAGTTTCACTTTTCTATGGCAATAGGGGACTTTTCACTTACACAATAGATGATGTACACAGCTTTCTGCTGTGATGCATTTGCCATATTAGAGAAGTCCGTTATCAACCAACAAAGCCGGTCTCCAGTTTCATTCCCTTCAGAGGATCATATGCATTACACAAGCACAACACAATTCCGTCGAATGTGCTATTATTTGCAATTACTGCCTTTCATTAGCAAGTGTACGCCACTTCATGCACTCGCACATTGTCCTTCACAGAGTGAAGTGTTTTAGCAAGAGTAAGAAGCTCAAAGAAAAGATATCTGGGACTCAAACTAATACAATGATGCATCTCAAACTACCACTACTTCTACTCATAAGGTACAATAAATAATGCACATTTAAGACCAAGGTCCAAGATTAAAGACCTCTCTACTTTGAAACGGCAGATGAATGCTGGGAAATGTCCAAAAAAAAGATTTTAAAAAGTTGAAAATGCTACTTTTATGGCAAAAATTAAAACACAACAACATACAAGATTTACTTAGCCAAAGAATGGAAAAGTCTACCGTAGATATCATTGTAAATGCTGGAAATTGTCGAATTTCATTTTGTCATGTTTAAAATGGCCCATGAAAATTCCCGCAACGTCTGGCAACGGGACAGCTGTTTGAAAATCAGGCCCTGAATATAATATCCCCAAGGCCTTGAAATACAATTAAACTGACCACAGTAATCTGCACTAGCAGAGAGATGGCACCAATAAGTATAGACAACCCTTATTTCAAAAGGTCCACACTTCGTTTGGTAAACAGAGACAATGAGATGAAGATCAAGCAAAGTCGATTATAGAGGTTGGCCATCTCTTTCATTTATTTATTTGTTTATTTTGCTGCTGGGGAAAATAAAAAAGATCGAACCCCTGGGATTAACAACCAAATGACAAAAGGGATTAAAGTGACAAAGCCATGAATGAAAACCCGAGGCTAATCCTCACCTTTGATGGCTCCAACGTTATGTGATACACTCCTTGATGCACTGTGTACAGCAGTGGTTTAAAAAGGAAAAAAATAAATACCTCCCCCCCCCAAATAGGAATAAATCCAAAAAATGAAATGTTTATATAAACTACACGTATACTTTGCTCTCATAACTAACTAAATGCCATAAAATACAATTTTCTTAACTTATGATTCACATTACTGCAATACATGCAAAAATGTATAACAATGGGTAGCACAGACATCCAGTGCAAATACGGGTTATTATTTATGATGTAGAAATATATTAATACCAGAATGGCTTTAAAATAACAACCATAATACAGTTTTCCAAGGTTTTCTGACGCACAAACCCAACAGCACAAATCACACCGCAGCAACCTATGAAAGGAAACACTAACAAGCTGTAGTTCATGTGATGGCTTTAATTTGCTCAATACTTTTGATTAGATAATCTGATCTAACCAAGACCATGATCAATACCAATTTCAATGCACTGTACAAATATCCACACAGCAGCATTTACAATTATTCCAATTATTTTGATTTCCATGGATTGCCTATAAAAATATGTTATTGTTTTGTCTGTCTCTTTTATTCAAAGTGACGTACAGCAGAGAAGGGCCACTGTTTGTGCGCTCCCTGCCTTTTGATCACATGACTTTTGCATTGTTAGCATAATGCTCTACTTGTTGGGCTACAGGAGGAAAAACACGAAAAAAAAAAAAACGTCATTTCAGTTCAGTAATTCTCGATCCAAAACACTTCCTACCTCTAATATAAAATAAATTTTCTCATCCATTTTTTTCAGGCAATATATCAGGCTACTATAAAATATTAATTCTAAGTGATTTCTCTTCATGACTAAGCAATGAAAAATGTATTTTTAATATACTACAAATGATTATCTTCCAAAAGATAAGCCATACTTGCCTTTGCCAATATAATTACATCTAGCCGTTCTTAATTAGTCTTTCTGTCTTGAATACAAAAAAGTTAGTTCAGAATTTCAGCACCATAAAAAAGTTAATGTGATCATTATTTAAAGAGAAGCCATGCTTTTTTACACTTTAGTAAACACAGGAAGCAGCAGTCAAGAACAAAAGTCTATTAACTGCAGCCTGTTTCAAGGACAGATCATCAGGCAGCACCTGGGACAGCTAAATTTAATGCGCCATACTTTCACCTGCATATTATCATGACAAGCTGTTGTCAATGTCGTTACCGCCATCATAACTCTTATTAGAGGAGGGAGGCTGAGGTAATTTACACAAGCAGTCCTATAAATATTAGATTAATTACATAAAGAGTATTTGCAGCCAATTAACATGTTGCTTTAAATAATAATAATAATAATAATAATGATAATAATGAAATGTGCACACCTCATTAATTCAAGGCAAGATGATTCAAGGGATGATTGTAAAATCATGTAATTATCAAAACGGTTCAAGGAAAAGTCATCATCAGCTGCAAAATGAGGAAATTTAGCTGAACTAAAAAATAATAATAATTATTATTATTAATTATTGTATTAATAATAATACAATAATATCAAAGATAATAACTGCAGACAGGTACTTGTAGCATAAATGCGGCAGGAAGAGGTTGATGACTGGCTGCGTTCCAACAAGTTTCCATGTCAAATACCGGATTTCTGATTCGTGATATGTATGGCACCCCAGAATGGGCCAACAGAACAGTCCGCAGAGTTTTTAGCACAGAATTAAACCAGATGAAAACACGAGTCTCAGTAAAATCAGCTGGTGATTGCCAGACATCGCAAGGAAACCATCAACGTTTAGCAAGACTGACTCCGATGTATTGAAAACACTCATCAATTCATAAAATTCATTTACATTTTAATGCCGGAAATTAATTACCATAACATTAGCTTTGCGACTATCAACCCGTATGGTATGAAATAAGGCAATTGCGTGACGGAGGCACAGGGAACAGTGCACAGACATCCCAGAAAAGTGTATCCCCACTGTACGATTCCCAGTAGGAGTCATCTTCCCGCCTTCCAGCGTGCTGCATTCCCGGCTGGGCAGGGTACGGCCGCAGCATGAAAGCGCTGGCTTCTGCTGTCCTCAGCAATATTTCTGATCAACCAACTTTAAAAGCAGATAATTTAATTAAGAAGATACCGTTGTTCTCATGCAAATTTAAGCTATTCTGCTCAAGACCGGAAGTTCCTGATTCAGTAGTAAGAATCTGTTTTCATGCCCCAAAGGGAGATACTTCCCTGTTTCTGTAAATAGCCTGCAGTTTGGAAGTCTAGATAGCAGAGAAGCTTCAAAGAAAACCATATGGATTAAGTGATTAGAAGTTTGTGTTTTGTCTTTAAAATGGTCTTGGTCCTGCGATGGGTTAGTGACCTATCCTGGGTTATTTCCTGCCTTGCGCCTGTTGGTTCCGGCATAGGCTCTGGAACCTCAAGAACCTGTATTGAACAAGAAGGTTCATGGACTCGATGGATGAATAGATTGGTCTGGGTCTTCAGTAAAGTAAAAGAGTCACAGAACCACTCCTATGTGAGAGAGCTCCGTCTGCCCATTTGTGAAATCGGAACCCCTTTCAGGTATCGAAGCCTGAACAGATGGTGTTTCCTACTTCTTCAAAGTGGCGACTCTTTTTGTTTACTTGTTGGGGACGTGTTGCTCAGAACACCTGAAGCTCGCACCGGCAGACGCGCTCTCAGCAGCGGCGGCACACACGCTGTGTAATTATTCCGGCAAACGCTTCTCTTCCAGGAGACACTGACGTCTCAGAAGAGGCACCGGTCCATCAGACAGTCCCCTTCGGCTGTTTGTTAGGGGCAGTGAGTGACAGAGGTGTAATTACACCGCGTGAGATGGTCAAAATTGAACTGCAAGCCCTGGTCAAGGGGGGCCATCCCTTTAGATTTGTCGCTAATCAATTTTGGGCACGCGCCAGGGAGACAAAAAAATAGACAGATCTCTGTGGAGTTCTCTGAACGACAGAAGGAACTCGTGGCTATGAAATTTGCGTCGGTGAACGCTAATGCTAAAATGGAGGCAAAATCCTGCCAGACAGAAGAATATAAAATGATAACAGCATACAGCTGATTGCATTTTAGTATTTTTTAAATTAATATTTGTCATGGTATTTATAGCTTCCTCTGCATTTATGCAAATGCATCTCCAGGGGGAAGCTGATTAAATACTTCAGGTCCATTTCAACTTTAATGAATGGTTAAAATCTGTTACAAAGTTTAATTTAAAAAAGGCATGAATCAGATTAAGGTAACTGGGTGAAATTTATAGGCAGATGAATAGAAATACTCAGCATTTCAGGGATCATCACGAATGTGTCCGTAAGCATCCGTGACCCTCATAGGGGAATATAGACGAGGGGCCTCACCATGCTGCATCCAGGACATTCGTTCCCGTTCTCGCAGGTCCGATGTCGCGTCTGGATGCCTCCGCCACAGGGCACGGGGCAGCGTTCCCACAGCGACCAGCTCGACCAGTAGATGTGCGGTGGACAGGGAAGGTGCTCGTTGCAGTACCTGCGAGGGAACGGGACATTGCAGTAATATTCATGACATCGCTTGCAGAGATTACCTATGACTTTATTGGGTGAGGTATCAAAACATGGACTTGTCAACCAAATAAAATGCTTTAGAGACACAGCATAGAATTAGCAGCACACTGGTAAAGCTGGAGAAAAAAAATTACACAGAACACACACTTAAGCAATTGTTACAATTAGGTCACATGACGGTAATAACAACTGCGCCAGCATGACTGGTCCTTTACAAAACTAAAACTTTGCCCTGACTGAAACAATCACGGAAGTGTTCCACCATACACAAGTCTGATAAACAACTCTGTAATAGCTTCCCGAAGCATGTGACATGAGCAACATACCAACTCTATTGTCCTTTTGTTCACTGTTGCATGTGGCCAATAAAAAAAAATCATGAACCTTCTCTCTACAAGCACAGCAGCCCACCTACAGGATAGATTGGATGAAACTGAAATACTGGGTTGATGTCGAAGGCAGACTGACACTTCAAGTCTTCTGGGAGCTTCCAGTAAATTAGCGGGCTTCTTTGAGATAAAGCACAAACACCGAACTAACGCTATAAACAGAATGTAATGAACCTCTGAAAAGTTTATCACGTTCAGCCTGTACTCTTTGACACTGTGAGCCAAATCAGTTCAATGTACCACAAGACAGCAGGAACTAGATTAAAACCCGAGAAAACCAATGAAATGCCACTTTAATGAATAGACCGTCAGACAGGGAGCTTTGTTAGTTTAACAACCCCCCCCTCCCCCCCATTCTGCTTCTGTCAGATGGGGAGGTTTAACAAAACACATAGACCAGTTCAGTCTGTACCTACGCCACATTACTGGTTGCTTATGTGGAGAGTACAGGGAAGATTCAGCCTTAAACACAGAGTTTATGAAAGGCCTCAAATGCAAGAAATAAATTGTACTGTGTAAGTAAGTCCATAAAAATGTATTATAATACTTCTGATTGTAAAAAGCAACATTTTTGAGACTCAAATGGGGAAGAATATGGCAACATCATATTTCCCATATGTGATTACTTAAAACAGCCTACTCGTAAGATTTATATAGGACAGCTCATAAAATCACCCTGTTAGGATTTATTGAACACATTTACGAACAGCTCATGCCCATGAAAGACAAGCGCACCGTGTCCACAAAATTTTGTACTCTTCCCCAGAAGCTATAAATTATACAGCAAGGCAGATTGAATATCACTGAGTAGCTTTACTCATGAGGCTCGATTGTCCCGGTGTCACACTTTGCTTAGCGGACAACAGCTTTCAAATCATTGGTCCACATACTTTGGAAACAGTTTTTTTTTTTTGGAAATGAATCTAAAGTAAGTTGCACATCAGCAGTCCGCGAACACAAATTTTACCCCTTAAAACATGATTAGGGTCTTGTATCTTGCTTGGGAGGCTGGATTTTTTACTGAAGTCATTAGGAACCATTTCAATGGTACAATGGAGGCAGTAACAAGACCTGGAGCAGAGAGCTTTTGATCATGACGGGTTGTCCGTCGCAGATCAGACTACAGACAAACCTCATGCACCTGAACCACATGTTCTGGGATTGTGAGAGAAAACACAGGCAATGCACATGGGGAACATACAATCAGCACACCTACAGAACCGCCATCCTCGGAGTCGAACCCCAACCCCGGAGTTTTAAGGCCACAGTCCGGCCTACCATCTCACCTTTGAATGCATCATAAATCCTTTTTGAGAAAGTCAATTTCAATCTGTTTTGTACAGTACAGAAAAAAACTATTTAAAAATATAGTTCGGTATACTGATAGTTCAAACAGACACATTTCCCAATAAAGCATAAAAACGGCTTTCACTGTAATTATATTTGCTGCTGTAAATCAGTTTAAATTAAAATGCGGGGCAATAAGTCAGACAAAGAGACAGAAAATCAGTGTCTCCTGAGAGATTCTGGAGGCGACGGGAGTTACGAGACGAATGTGCATAAGGCCAGCCGGATCAGAGCCGGACTGGGCCGGCAATGTAATTTCAGCCACTATGAAAACATTTGTTTTCCTCTTAAGCGCTCTCGGGGCTGAAGGATATTGGAAACACTTCCACTTTTGCTCGGGTACCGAAACACCCCCTCCCCAGACCTCCCTCCCTCTGACTGTGGGGGTGATATGAGACATGGCTCTGTGCTGGACTCTGGCAGACCCTCGCTGGGGCTTGTGGTGGTCTTACGCAGCCTGTTCCACTGCCAAAATCAACCTGCTCTTTGTCAGGCTGCCAACGAGCAGCACGCGACGACCTCCTTAGCCCCCGTCAGCCATCTGGTACCCGAGAGGCACGAGGAGAGCACATATTTAACAGGACGGGAACAGCAATGATGGAATAAATCTGTCCAGGCACTATAGGATAAAACACAAGAGAGCAGGTCACCCCCGCAGCTATTCCTAGCAGAACAATGACCTGGAACGACGCTGCCGTGCACAATTAATTGAGAGAAAGGAGCCAAACGAAAAACAAACTGCATCTCAGACAACTGCAGCTCATTAAGCCTTGTTTAGTCCACATATAATGATCTCAAACACCCCACTGAACTTCAGGTAGGCTGTCGGAGTCAGCAGGCAAACATCCAAGCAGATGACAAAAGTTCTGGCTGCCTTCATAGTTCTTCTGTTCAAGCTCATCACACCCAAACACCGTAAACAACACCTCGGCTGGGCTTGACAGGCCCCGAGAGCAGAGGCTGTACCGCGCAACTTCCCCTCTTTATTAGGGTCTTCCGAAGCCACGATACATCCAGCGCCACTCTCACGTCTCAGCTCGGCATGTGTTTCCATGGAAACCCTCTGTAGCAGGAAGAGATCTGGGCATGTCGATGTCTCCTACCTGCAAGGTTTCCCAGGGAACACAGGAACCCCTGCAAGGGTTTAGTGGCTGGCAGAAAATAAGCAGTAATAAGAGGCGACAAGTCAAAGCGCGAGGTCAACGCTGAAATGGAAGTCCTGCCAGCAAACCTACCTCTAAGGCTGCATTTCCAACGATCGCGACGGCCTGTCATCACTGTGACTCCCTGTAAAATACATACCTAGGCAGCCAACTAGCAGGAAACCTATTATGACATAACAAAAAGAGCGCATAACTCTAACAACTTTATGAAAGCACGGATCTGGTTTTTTATTATACGTTTACTCGACAACCAGAAAGAGCAAACACTACTTGATCTATTTCTCCAAAACGCCTACAGTATAGAAGAGAGTAAACAGCTAGACTAATAATACCCAGACACAAAGCAGGTCTTAAGTATGGAAAACAGCAGCTGCTTGCTCTACTGCTTTTTTTTTTTTACTTGGAATTATAAGGTCCTTCACGGTCACTTGAATCTTCCAGTAAGGAAAAAATGAGTGTGCATTATGTTCTTTAGATGATGTCAACATAATGTTTCCATTGCACCGTTATGACACTTTACAAAGGATCCCGAACACCACAATTCAAGTATTAAATACCATTTTTTATTCTTAATGTTAATTTATTAGTTATGCCATTTGTGTGTTGACTACAAACTCTTCCGTTATTTATCTTATGCTTATTTCTGCACTGAAAGGCACTTCGCCAAGCAACATCAGTGAGATTAAGATGTGAGATTTAAAAAGAAGGAAATTCATACGGGCTCATTACTTTTTACTCTGACTGCCATCTCATCGGGTTTGAAATGAAGAGCAGCGTCCCGGAAGACACGATGGAGGCGATACCAAGAGTATTTCACTAAGACACTGGCATCTCTAATGTGTCCCGTATACACAAGCGACGTGGGGTATACGCAAGCGACGTGGGGTATACGCAAGTGACGTGGGGTATACGCAAGCGATGTGGGGTATACGCAAGCGATGTGGGGTATACGCAAGTGACGTGGGGTATACGCAAGCGATGTGGGGTATACGCAAGCGATGTGTGGTATGCAAATTGTTCTTATAATGGGAGACAAACACATTCACATGTTCGGTTTCGGTCTTTTTGTAACCAATGTTAAAATGCATTGACAGGGTCGTCTGAAGAGAGCAGAACAGGTCCTCCTGTCTGCCTTTGATAGCAGATCCGGGGATCCTTGACTGCGTAGCGCAGCCGTGACGTTTTCCATGCAGGCTGGCCATCAGCCACGAAGGAAATGGCAAATGTAATTAGCGGTCCATGCGGCTTTGTCGCTCGTTAGAGCACCCGGGATGTGAATGTTCATATCCCTCCGGGCGTCTTTATAAACAACTTCTGCGATCTGCGGAGTTCCAATGAAATGGCTTTTTTCTCTTTGAGCGCATTTACACTAAATTTACAGAAGGCTGGTGATTCTCTAAGTGTTCTGCTATTCATATTCTAGCAGAGCAATATAGGGGTCCTTTAAACACCCCCACAAATGGGAATAATTAACCAACTGGGTCATTTATACATCTTCATACATATGAAGTATCGTGCTTTAAAATTCTGCCTGTGTGGTGTATTCATGTACGTAAAATGCTTGATTGATATCCACGTCGTTTTGCATCATGCCAAAGCGGAATTCCATTCAGCATCCACTGAGAACTGACTAGCCTTAAATGAATCACATACTGTTAACAGGCACAAGTATCGCTGCCAATTTCATTTTAACATCCTGAGAAACATGTATATGAAGTTTCATCAAGTTCATGCAGACTCAAAACCCAGTCTCCTCAATTTCTTCCATCCATCCATCCATTGTCCAACCCGCTTATCCTACTGGGTCGCGGGGGGTCCGGAGCCTATCCCGGAAGCAACGGGCACGAGGCAGGGAACAACCCTGGATGGGGGGCCAGCCCATCGCAGCCTCAATTTCTTAATTTCTTTAATTCAATTTGTATGAATATCTATCTATCTGTTTTGTTTTTGATGTCTTTTTTGATTTCAAAATGTGTTAATAAAACAGATAAATAAAACGCCATGCATTCACATACATGCAGCATTCCTGAGCCACCGTGATATCGCTGCCACTTTGTTTAATGGGCTGTCAGACACATGAGATAAGTCGATAAAAAGGTCGGCGGATTCCCAGCATGCTCCCTGCTGTGGTGGCGAGCTGGGAACCCACCTCTCCTCGCGGTTCTGGCCGACGCACACTCTGCCGCCGTGCCGGGGGGCGGGGTTGCTACAGGAGCGCTGCCGCACCTGGAAGCCAACGCCACAGCTGGTGCTGCACGGCGCCCACGCCGTCCACGGTGTCCAGGCGCCGTTCCTGGAGGGGCGGCAGTGCCAGCGAGGCTCAGCGGGAATGTTCCGTGCCATCTGTGCATGCCGCGGCAACGGGCCGAGTGGCACGGTAACGGAATTAAGATGTGCGTTCCTCCGTTACACCCCCCCCCCCCCCCCCCCGGAATACCTGGAGCAGTTGGCGACCTCCACAGCGGGACCCTGACACGGCTGGCCGCCACACTGGGGGCTGGGGCTGTCGCACGCTCGGGTCCGGCACGTGCAGGAGCCCAAAGCGCTCCCGTCCCTGTGACCGCATGGTTTCCACTGCGACCACGGTCCAAACTGTCCATCCACCGTCACATTCCTTGCCTGCAAGAACAAAAGAAAAACAAGCAAGCAGAGTTTACCCACAAAGATCGACACATTGCTGGCTGGTAGCGAAGCCACATTAAAAGATAAAGGGGGACGCTAAGTCTTACATTGCATGAATGCAGCAGGAACCCCCCAGTGGCAAAATAGATAGACATTGTATTGCTGAGGGAGGGAGGGTCAACATCAGCCAGGATATATCAGCTAAGATCTGGTGCTGGGTTCCGGCGCTGCATCCAAGCAAAAATAATCCCACGGCACAACATTAAGTGATGGATAATATGAGCGGCTAGAGCTGAAATCAGAACGGCTCAAATCAACTGTCATTTGCTTCCTGGCAAACATGGTGAGGCTACAGTCTGAGGCAGAGTAAGAAAATGTTATTAGACTGGATCTCTCTGGGGAAAATTGCAATAAATAATGCCAGAGAGATTCAACAAATAAATAAGGCTCATTTGATAAGACCGTCAATCAAGGCACACAGTAATCCACATTGTTTTCAGCATTTCATCAGCACGGTAAATAGTAAAGATCATTCTGAAGAAAGGCCTCCCTGTTATTCAGACCCACGTTTCTCACGAATAACAGTCCTACCTAATATCAGGCATGGGAGGCCTCTACGGCTGGGCCACCAGTCGGGCAACAGTCCACTCGCATTTCAGGAGGACAGGATCCATCAACGTAACCTGTCAGCACAGCTCATGCAGCAGCTTTGAAAATGTGATCTCCATGACCCGACATGCAAAAATTTCAGTGACTGGTCACTGAAATCCAACATGTATCTAAATTAGAGCACCTTAATAAAAACATGCCCGAAAGCTGTTAGCTGGAGCAGTGATTCTCCATCCGGTCCACAGGGACCTACAGCCAGTCCACGTTTTTCCCATCCAGCTCCCAGCAAACATGTGGAGCTGGGAGGGAGCAAAAACATGGCCCGACTGTGGGTCCCTGAGGACCGGAATTGGGAAACACTGATCTGCAGGATGTCAGCTTCGCTTGCAAACCATGTATTTAGATCCAGTCTTTAAATTCCTTATAAGCTGTACGGCAGTTTCTGTACAAATTGTACTGATTTCATCCCAAGAAGAAAATCTTTCGTATTTAGCAACTTGGTGGACATTAAGCGGCACTTTCATTATCTGAATTCCATGGTAATTACATTAATGGTGATGATGAATCACAGAGATAAAAAACACTGTAATATATTGATATAAAATCACACAACACCGCACATTTTTCAACCACTTCCGATTCTGGATAAATGGCACATCTGTAGAGATCTGTGAAATATAATTTGTCTGCATAAAAAATGTAGGTAGTATCGACCGCTCTGAGGTGGAACTAAGGTATTGCTGTGATGGGTATAGGCTGTGTGATGGGCATAGGCTGTGTGATGGGTGTAGGCTGTGATGGGTGTAGGCTGTGTGATGGGCATAGGCTGTGTGAGGGGCGTAGGCTCTGTGATGGGTGTAGGCTGTGATGGGCATAGGCTGTGTGATGGGTATAGGCTGTGTGAGGGGTGTAGGCTGTGTGAGGGGTGTAGGCTGTGTGAGGGGTGTAGGCTGTGTGAGGGGCGTAGGCTCTGTGATGGGTGTAGGCTGTGATGGGCATAGGCTGTGTGAGGGGTGTAGGCTGTGTGATGGGTGTAGGCTGTGGTGGGCGTAGGCTGTGTGAGGGGTGTAGGCTGTGATGGGTATAGGCTGTGTGAGGGGTGCAGGCTGTGTGAGGGGTGTAGGCTGTGTGAGGGGCATAGGCTGTGTGATGGGTATAGGCTGTGTGAGGGGTGTAGGCTGTGATGGGTGTAGGCTGTGATGGCTGTAGGCTGTGATGGCTGTAGGCTGTGTGAGGGGTATAGGCTGTGTGAGGGGTGTAGGCTGTGATGGGTGTAGGCTGTGATGGCTGTAGGCTGTGTGAGTGGTGTAGGCTCTGTGATGGGTATAGGCTGTGTGAGGGGTGTAGGCTGTGTGAGTGGTGTAGGCTCTGTGATGGGTGTAGGCTGTGATGGGTGTAGGCTGTGTGATGGGTATAGGCTGTGTGAGGGGTGTAGGCTGTGTGAGTGGTGTAGGCTCTGTGATGGGTGTAGGCTGTGATGGGTGTAGGCTGTGTGATGGGTATAGGCTGTGTGATGGGTATAGGCTGTGTGATGGGTATAGGCTGTGTGAGGGGTGTAGGCTGTGTGATGGGTGTAGGCTGGTCAGAGGGTCGGGGCTGTGATGTGATAACACCCAGCTGCAGTGCAAACATTTGGCCCCCTGCCATGACCTTAGCAGGGCAATTCTAGAATTTGACCCATAGGGGGGGCTCAGCCCCCTGAAGAAAAATGCGATGTCACCCCCCCCCCCCAAATTATTAAATTTGCCAAGAGAAGGGGGGATGCCCATGATAAAGTTTGCCAAGCCGGGGGTAAGAAATGTATATGAAAATGCAGGACAAATCGCTGAATAGTTTCAGAAAAACTAGAAGTCTAAACAGGCCCCAGTCTCATGAAAACACAACAAACAAAAAAAAGAAAACAAACAAACAAAAAAAGACTAAAAGCTACACTGTTCAGTTCTAGTTGGATCTGCCCCATCACGCCCGTTAGGGGTCATTGAGGGGGGGCACAGCTTCCTGATTCACAGCTCTGAATCTCAGACCCCCAGTGCCAGAGGGGTGTGCCAAGATCAAACCCTTCTGCTCTTCAAACCTCGATTGCAAAAAGGACCTCAGCCATCCATGACACCTTACCATGACAGGGTCTGCCCTAGCCGCCTCTCTGCGATCACCCAGCCTACTGCAGAATCACCCCGGGCTCTCCTGGCCACCGCCATTGGTCAGGCATGCCAAGTTCTGCCTTCCCATTCACTGCCACACCCACCCACTGCCATCCCTGCCTTCTGAGACTGTACAATAAAGAAGCTCTATTGCTTAGCTGCTATTAAACTAAGGAGGGTAATTACCCTACCCTGCCTTAGCTCCATCATGTACTGTTAGCACGTTTAACTTATCTTGCTCAATATCTCGCATGTCAAAATAACTGATTACTCCATTTGTAGCATGAGCAAGTCTGTTATAATGAAAAAGGGAGATTTTACAGTCGGTGTGAGATTGGTGCTACACCTGCTACACCTTCTGATGCTCTGTCTGTTTTCTAAGGCTTTGTGTCACGGTTAGTTTTAACATTTATTTCCACCATCTTATGATTATATGACACACTAGAGACTTGTCATATAATCTTCATATATATAATATGGATTTCATAAAATTCAGAATGATTCTAGACTAGAGTTACTTCCATCCAAGTTTCATATTAAATGTAATTTTCTTTGTAGTTAGTTCTTTATCTTCATTATCTATATTAGCTTACATTATCTGATGACTGGAGTGGTTCCATGTTATTTTCTTTACTGAACAGTAATATTCCAGCTAATACTGCCTGCATAATCCATGCCCTTTGTGAACCTTCCTTCCTTCACACACTACACCGTATTACCCACCCCCTTGCTTCCTGTGAGGTGTTAATCCTAACTGTTCAGTGACCCAGTAAACTTTCTCTGTGTTGCAGTCGTATTTTCTCCTGGACAGACTTTTGTAACTCAAGGTAATTTTATAACTACAGTACATGACACCGCACTGTTCCTGACAGAAATGTTCTTTAGGGAAGGACATAATTCTATAGTAGAATCAACTGGAATTCACAAAATCTATGTGTTATACTTGACAGGACCCTCACGGTGTCTCATGTCATATAACAGTCAGGCATATACAACACCAGGCACACTGACCTATAGCTCATCTGGCTATTAGTGTGTGATTCAGTCACCTCTCGCCAAGACCACTCCAACTCCCCCTGGCTGGGATTCTGACCTGTCCTGTCAAAGATCTCACCTATAACACCAGTGGAAAATAATTTTTTGACCTCAAAAAATACTTCTTGCTCTCCACTCTTGGTCTTTCTCCACCAGCTAACAGTTGGAGCTCAAGCCAGGTTCAAGGTCTTGGTGCTGCATTACACCGCTGATAGGAGAACAGCACTGAGATCTGGCCAAAAAGATCTCATCAGACCCTACACGTCTTCAAGGTCACTGTAGTTCTCTGAATCAGGTCCTTTGACAGTTCTCAGTCTGAAAGGCCAGAAAGCAGAGTCCCATCTTTTATGACCTTAAGAATGAAACAAGGTTCCCATGAGTCTCAGTTCTACAAAATCCGTCAAAAAGACTGAGAGATGACCTCTTTCCACTGTACTTCATTCTGAATCCCACAGTGAATTCATGCAGCTGCTTGTTGACAATCTGTTTGGTCAGACTGACCTTGTTTGCAAACAGAATTCACAACTACTCCCAGTAAACATTTTTGCAAATATAATGAATCTACATTATTTTTAAAAATAATACTCAGTGTTTTGTCTGTACGCATATTTTGATTCTGTTAATGGCTGTATTATTGCTTTGGAGAAATAAAAAAAACTATGCCAAATTATAAACATTTTCATGATCTATTCCACTCATTCAGAAGACACAGTGAAAAGAAAACAGTGCACTTTCTCAAACATCACTGGAGTGACATTTACACAGGACACATTTTTAGTTCTTTTCAAAGGACAAAGTGGTTCTGAGTATGTTTGGAAACCACAACCTTCCCCTTTTTGGGAGGTTACTCACTGTGTGGATATAATAGCTCTGCAAGACACTGCAGCTCTGTGAGCTCCCAGCCCCCCCAGCCCTTTGATTAGAAGATTTAATGAAGCTACAGAAGACCAGGACAGCTGAAGTTAAAGGAGCCCCATCTTACATACAGGATAAGCCATTCTGGAAATGAAATGCACACTTACTGAAATTTAAGATTCCCTGCGCTATTCAAACCAGTATGTATAAATCTGAATCAAACGGCGTTATGGGACGAGCATTAGCATAATACACACGTTCCTCATTGAGCTTCTGCTGGTGAATGGCATCGGGGATCTCAGTAAGCCTTAACTGTCCACAGTGCAGCATTTAAACTGAGCCGTGTGATATTTTATTGACACACTTAGAATGTAATTGGTAGGAGAGCCAAATTATACAGAA
Source organism: Paramormyrops kingsleyae (assembly GCF_048594095.1). NCBI lineage: Eukaryota > Metazoa > Chordata > Actinopteri > Osteoglossiformes > Mormyridae > Paramormyrops > Paramormyrops kingsleyae. Next base: position 10,062,344 of record NC_132811.1, on the reverse strand, counting down.
ATAACAGTTTTACTCTGTAACAAAAATAAAAAACAAACTCAAGAAAGCCAGACCATAGCACTCTCTCTCTCCCTCCCTCTCTCTCCGTCTCTCTCTTTCTCTGTCTCTCATGCACACACATGCACTAACACATAGGAAAAAACGTACTTTACATTATTATCAACTGCTTACGTGAGGGATTTGACCCCGACCCCGACCCCCCCCCCTATCTACGCTCTCCCCGCATCTCACAAAACCTGGGATAAAATGGATCTCCATCACATTTCTATGTGATCAATAACTGGGGATGACGTAACGATGAGTCATTCCAGTCATCTCGTAAAACTATAAAAATATAACAGCCATATGCTAAGCTTCAAAGGAAGAAACAATGTGCGTTCTGGGGAACGGGGTGACCGGGGAGGTCAAGCAAGCAGTGTGTTATTAATTTACCAAACATTACTTCACAAGACTGCTATTTATTCAAGAAAAATTAAAAATAATTACATTTCAATGCAACACTCCCTTAAAAGGGACTGCAGAAAGATGGTTCTCTTTTTCGAACCCAGCTGCAGACCCGGAATATATCACCCCCAAGGCTGCGAATTGGTGCTCCTTTCCAAGGACCCTTTGTTCCTGACAGTTATCAACACTGCAGTACCCCTGGCTAAACCGCAGGTCACCGAGATCTCACAAGACTGACATTACACCTTAACTTTCAAACAGTTCCCTTCAAATTCATACGGGATTCCATCTCAAGAGTTATTTTCCATCTTGTAGTTCATTATGAATAAAACAGCTGAAACAACGGCACACGGTTCAGCTAGGACTCTTCTCTAGTAAGACACAAGACCGAATTTATGGATTAACGTCCCCCACTTGTTAAACAATCTGCAAAAAATTTCTTCTGTAATGCCCTAATACTTTCGGAAGAATCAGGGTTGAAAATAACTTTATGCAGGGCACTAAATGACACCAGATATTCAAATGACAGTATTCGGGAAAACCACGTCTAGATTAATAATCAGTTACACCTGATACTCAATCATCAGTGCTGAAGAAATGCACCCACTGAAGGTTTTCAGCTCGTGAGCGGTCCCCTCAGCTCACAGGGACACGCTAAAATAGCATGCTTCACACTCCGAGATATTATGAGCACAGATTTGTCAGGGTATATTTTTTGCACTTTGACACATGACAGAACGATATATCAACTTTTATAGGTGAGAAACATCAAGTTCTTTTTTTTTTCCCAGGGTGATTTCAATTTTATTGATTATTACGACATTTTATTTCCATTTGTCCTGCAACCAGGACAATCTATTACGATGCTGTGAAGGTCTTGTGAGCGATGCGGGCTGGGAACCCACCGGACACTCCGTGATGTTCTGCTCCCACTGGCTCATGCTGACGCTCTCCTCCAGAGTGGTACACCTCTTCAGAACCAGGTCCCAGCCACAGTACGGGTCCCGGGCCCCGACGCATGCCCTGCAGGGTGGCGGGGGGGGAAGGGGGAAGTTCGCTAAGGACAACAGCTATGCTTCATTTACTGTCTCAGTCAACGAGTCTGGCTTAATGGGCGCTCCGCTGCCAGCAGCGGCTCGCGTTATACATTAAATTTATGCGCCGTTGCCTCCTTTCTGTAAGGCTTAACGAGCCGGAGCACTCCCCCCCCACCCCCAAACTGACAAAGTCACATCGTCGTGACAGAAAATAAGCAAGGTGAGCCAATGTCACAAAACATATTTATGTCAAAAACGCGAAGTGGAGGAACGACACAATCCCCTTAGTCCCATGATCCTTTGAGTTCCCTGGAAGCATATTTATTGGCCTCCATTTCCAATTGGTCTTTCTGACATGTCATTATTAGATATATTTATAAACTACAGGGTTTGGCAGGAAAATAATACAATTTTCTACTGCCGACCCAAAGTACCATGAAAATGACAGAATTATATAACATCCTCTGTAACGCACATATTGGCACATTAGATAGGCTAAAATGCTCAAACATTTTCTCTGGCACCGATAATGCATTTTGGGGGCCCTTCTCTTTTCTCATTGGACAACACAAATACTAGCATTGGCCAGTAAAGACCACACCCAGTTGGTTTCTACTAGAACAACCAGAATCATTCATATCCAGTTCTCCGTTATGCATGGGGAAACACAAAGGAGAAGTGAAGTGGGTTGTTTATGATGTGGATTCGGGAGGGAGGGTTAAATAAACTTTATTATTTAAGCAGTGAGACAAGAGAATGGAGGCAGTGTCTGTGAAGAAAATGATACTGTCCTTTAGCTAGCTGCCACTGGCCCTATATCTTCGAGATAACAGAACATAAAATTAAAGGGGCTTTTTAATTGCGAGAGAAATTAAGTTTCACGGTTTCGTCTGCATTCCCACTGGCCAAGTTCAATCTCCCTGCGAGCCAGATCAAACGAACGGAAACCACGTCTGTTCGCACTAGCGGCAAAAACAAAGTGCGGGGAAAAATGCATCTTTTACGAGAAAGGGCCAACAAAACGTTTTTTACGAGTGTATCTATTTCCGAACGGCGCCAAGCGCGCTATCACGATCAGTGGCGGCAAAGTGAATAAAGCTTCATGGGAACCTCCAACCAAACGACTGTTACTGCGTCTCATAAACTAGGTCCCCGCAAGGACAGGGTGAGCAGATGGGGGGAAGGCACTTACTCCTGGGTTCTGTGGAAGTTGCATCGCATGAGCGGTATCTTGATAACCTGGTCCCTGACGCCAACAAAAAGGATGCTGTGACTGTGCAGGATCAGCAGGCTTCTGATTGGCTGCTGCTTTCCGCGGGGGAAAAGCTCTATCTCATCCAGCAGACAGCTGCCCATCTTCTGCTTCAGTGGGGAAAGCACTTTTCTGATGGTCCCGTAATCTGTTCGAGGGGGACAACATTTCTCAGTAGGGGGAGGAGGACAAGGAATTTTGATCCGGGAGTGTGATAAAACAGGATCCCATTAATGCCGGGACAGTTGTCTTTCCCAGATGATAATCTCCAGACAGATCGAGCTCCAATTGCCCCCGTTACAGACTGAAACATCGATCTGCTCCAGTTCTCTCACAGTAAACCGGCCCGCTGTTTCACCTCTTTCTAATACGGGGCCAGCCTTCAAGTCAAAGGCCGAGGTGGTTATTTCTGACAAACGCAGAGGTTCTTAAATCATTTTAAAAGAAATGACTTTCGGTTAATTTAGAGATGTTCAAAGCCACCGCAAATGTCATCTGATTCCATCTTCAGCTTTATGCACTGCAATTTCGTTTGAAGATGTGGGGTGCGCTAACTCACAGATATAGCTGCAATTTCTCCAAAAATCCCGAGAGACCTACAGCAATTCAGCGTGTCAAAGTTCTTCTATATGAGAAAACTGCCAAACAACCGTCATTTTAGAAAATAAGTTCAGTTAGAAATAATCTGGAGGAATTTGTCAGCCAGCGCATGTGCTTGCCATCCAGACGACATTGTATGGGGTCTGTAAACAAAGCACCAGCGGTCTGTCCGCTTGGCAGAGAGGTGATGGATTGGCTTCAGGACCTGTGCTGGATCATTATGCCCAGAATGGTTCAGGTCTAGTGGATTCATGCTAGGGGAAGCCGAACAATTAAGTGAACAAATAAGTGCTCTGGGCTCCAGCAGATAATTCAGGGATGCCATAAAATTATTGAGTTGAATTATTGAGTGAAATACCAGAAAATGCTATGAAAAGAAGGATTTATTAACCTGATTACTACATGTTTCTACTCTGACTTTATGTGCCATTCTAGTAGACTTTAACATCATAATTTCAGGATCTGTCCAGCACCAAAAAATTCATTGCAAATGCTAGTAATTTCACTGGACATTAATTCTACAGCGGCGGGGGGGGTGGGATCATGATGAATACTCCATAATCTTAGCAAGAGTGACAACATAAATTCAAGCAACGCCTGCAGTAACCTGGAATAACAACTGCGAACAGAAATCTGCGGTTGGAGCTTTGCTTGTAGCCCTCGCTGATCAAAAAAATGGGCTCTTCCGAAGGCGTTAAGCCCCAGAAATTGTCCGGCATATCAGTTTCAGCCTTATCTGCTTTAGACAGGTGACTGGAACAGACTTCGACAGGTTTCGGTTGACGCTACAGTGGCTTCTACAAGTGGAGGAGCAACGATGCATGTGGATTGCACATGTTCATATGTTAATGTTACATCTACATCAGTAGGAGAACACTTTGAAGATTTCCTATCGCCACATGCTTGCCCATTAAATATGTGCCTCCTAAAATCATCGTCTTGGGATGAAACGGGCCAGTATAATGAAGAACGTACCTCATCCAAAAATGACCAGCATGACATATCGTAACTGGTGTAACCAAGCCACAGTCCACTGAAGCTTACTCACCCGGATAAAAGATCAATAAAAAAAATGTTGGGATAGTGGCACGTAATTATTCACCAGCTTTTGAGCAATTAATCCTCCCCACATTCTCTTTTTTCCCCCTACTACATTTCCTCCTTACACAGCAACAGGGAAATTAATCCGGAATCAACCATGGAATTTACTCACGCTTGAACTCAGCAATTCACCAGGGATGGCTACGCAGACCAAGACGAAAGGGCAAGCTAATATCTCATATTCAAATCTCCACAATCCACTTGGGGGAAACAGCTGCTGTTGCTTTCTCCTAGTTCTCCTACAAATGAATGCTGCTGATATCGATTGCAGCCATTTCTCACGTGTGCTGTGACTAGGGTGACCACCTAATTCATGTCGGGGGGGAACTATGAGCTAGGACAGGGTTTGTAAACTACCATTTCAATTAAAAAGACCTGGATTTGTGCTGTGTGCTGATTGGTCAGTCTCCTATAATCATGCATGGGTCACTGATGTCATTGTGAAACAGCTGGATGAGTCTTTCAATCAAAAAAACAAACCAGTAAAAATCACAAGAAGCTTTGAACTAATAAGCTGAGCACAAAAGCCTTTCAGTTTTAACGTGGTTTGTAAAACCTGAAGTAGCTCATACTGTCCCTCCCGACACGGATTAGTGGTCACCCAAGCTGTGACACACTGGACTTTGACACATTCTGCTTTTGGCGTGCTCTGGGACAGAGCTGACACACGAAAGGGCATTTTACCAAGGCAATAAATGGCAAATAAATGGCAAAAAACATATCATCAATCAAACGGAATTCTTGAAAAACGAGCCGCAAAAAGCAGGCGGGGGCCGTACCTGTGGCCAGGTAGATGATGTGGAACAGCATGTCCTTGCCCTGGACCACGTCCACGGCCACATGGGAGAAGCGAACATCATCCTCCATGAAGTACGGCATGGGCACCACTGGCTGCACCACCTCGTGCATCAGGATGAACTTCTGAGCATCCTGGAGGTTCCTCTCGGTCAGGTTCACGTTGGAGCCATAATCTATAGTGCCGCACTACCGCAGTATACAAAAGGAGCCATAAAGACAGAAAACAAAAGTGAAAGAAAAAGAGAAGCGACATTAGCCAGACCAAAACAGAATTATACAGGAGCTTACGTCAGCTCTTTTTAATCAGTAGTCTGACGAGTGAAATTTTCAACGTTATCAATTCAAGAAGTTTGACATACTAATTATAGTGCAATTATACCGCTATTATTATCATAACCAAACATTTTATTTTATCCAATGCTTTGTTTTAATTCATTACTAACAATTCAAATGAAAATGACATTATTTTCTCAATTATACATTTTTTCCATTGGCTATATATATATATATATATGTAGCATATATACAGCAATGAGTCAAAACCACAGAACTTCTGTAGAGTGAATCGGTGCACCGCTACCTAAAGAGGAGGCGGAAGAGAACCTATTGGAGGATGCTGGTTTCTTGAGAGTCAGAAGTGGAATTAAAAAGCAGCCCATTGGACCACGGGATCATTTATGCCCCATTTTCCCATGAGAGACCGAAGCAAGGTCCCGTGTTATCGATGCAGCGGTTGAGTCAGGGCAGCTTCAGAGGAGCTACTGCTGTTGTTCTCTGCTAAAGGCTGTCACGCTGTAATTGGACGTCCTCCAAAGGTACACTTCATGTTACCAGGGAAGAAACTTAATGCAATTGTCTTCATTTTACACATCCTTGTCATGTCTTCTCAACTCATATTTTTATGTTCCTGCCAGCACATCTGTCCTCTGTGAAGCTGATGCTTTTTATGAGAAATATGCTACTTATTCATTTCCGCGGTCCGGTCTGCACTTCATCGCATTGTAACTGAAGAGGGTTTGCATTTTGCGTGAATCTAAATGTGCCATTAGAGCTAAATGCTTATTTGCAGGTAAAAAGAGAAAGTGAAACTCCTTCTTGTCAGGCAATGTCACAATTACTGGCTGCAGTGCATCAGCTTCGATCAGTTTTTTAAAAAAAGAGAGAATCTTGACTGGCTGCTCTTTAACCAAAACCCAAGCTTGCTTTTTTCGTATATAAATAAAATGAAAATAATATTGTCATAACTTGGAAATACGCCAGCGCAATATCCAAGAGGGGGGTGGAGAGACTATGTGACAAAACATTTACATCTTCACAGGAGACCATAAATCTCTGTCTGCTCAAACGAGTCGCATGGCACTGCCAAATTCTTGATGAAGATGTCAACCAAGGCTTTAAGCACCATGCTGTCAAATTGCGACAATCCCCTTTTTCTCTGAGGTCAACTTTGAAAGGGGTGCTTTGACGATCGTTCAGCCAGTGACCAACAAAGATATATACAGTACTGTGCAAAAATCTTAAGCAAAAAAATTTTTTTAAAGCTATTTATCTCAGTAGTATTTGCTCAGAATAAAAACACAATTTAACATTAGAACCCAATAAAAAACTAACAGCAATTTCTATTCTTCAAAAGGACACCACTTCAGTTCCCAAACCTCTCTTCTGGGGCACCTCAGCCATTACACGCATTTGTTAAATTTCACCACCAAGTCAATTAATGAATTAATTTAATTAGTAAAATAAATCAATGTACTGATTAGCTATACAAGGTTTGCTAGTGTGACTCAAAAAAAGACATCGGGATAGTGGCTGCAAACACTGGGGTAAAAGGTACACACAATGACACAATATGTGTGTGTGTGTGTGTGTGTGTATATATATGAAATAACTGGGTTAACACTTGCATTTGTGTTTTCCCCTGCATATTTTCCACCTTTCCGGTCGGCTGATACAGCCTGAAACCAAAGTCCCTCTTGGACCAGTCCCAGAACACTCACACGCCATCACACTCTCCGAACCCAAGAGCTCCCAGCTGCACCCAGTCCTCACGCAGAATTAAATCACATTCAACGGCAGCGGCTTCAGCCCTACTGTCTCACTTAATCTGCAAATGGCTGAGCGTAAGCACTCCCTGACGCGTTCTGACAACTCGCGAAACGTACTAACGTGCTGCTATATTTAATAGGAAAACATATTTTGAGACTAGATAGCATTTAGCTTGTACTCCCAGGTAGGGGAGAAGGTTCATGTTAATGCTACGAGGAGAAAAATCAGTTAAATTGTGTGTATTACACACCTAAAAGTGAGCAGGACTGCAGTTACATACTAAAATGGATAAATGGCTTGACAGTGTGCCGGGGTTCTCCAGAATTTTTACCTGGAAGTCGGGTTTTGGGTTTGGATAGGGCAACCAGGCCGACCGCGAGTTCTCCTGGTACTTGAAGGGCCCACTGAACACGTGGGTGATGGCGCTCAGGTTGAACACGCACACGGCAGATGCTGCGATGCTGTTCCTGCACAGAGTAAAGCACAGTGTTAGCATCCCCCCCAGCTCGATAAAATATTAAGGAGTGGGACCTGTAAACAAAAGATGAAAGATTAAGATCTTGCTGTTACACAACTACCAGGCGATTAATATTCAACAGTATTAATCGACTGAGGCGTACAACTTTATCCCTGTAACCGACACGATGCTTTGGAAAAGGCATCAGCCAAATGAATAAATGGAGATTTAAATGAAAATGTAAAACTGTGAGCCTCTCTGTTACTGGGGGCATTTGACAGGTTAAAAACTGGGAAGCAAAATTGTGTTTGACACAGTGTCTGGTTGGGCAGTGTTAGTAAGATTGCTGAGAAATTCTAACTGCTGGTAAAGTTTGCAGGTTCGGGCTGTTGGAAAGTTTTGTTGTGCGGCTAAATGAAGTACATATCCCATGGTGCTCCAGTGCAACAGCCACCTGAATAAACAGTTTAGCGGCATATGTATTTAAGCTTTAAGCAGCCTGCCAAGCAACTAAATTAGCAGAACCATGCAATCTGGGTATGTTTGGTTAATGGCTGGCGAGTTGACCTGATGTAGTGGTTCATGCAAGAGTTGGCTGCAGAGCGGCAAACAGCCAAACTTGAGGTGAGACCGGGGGAGAGACCACTCACACGTTGGTGGTGAAAATGCCATAGAGCAGCTCCAGTTCGGGCAGGAAGAAGGTGCCCTGCAGCTCGCTGTACTCGAAGGGGATCTCGCCTGGCCGGGAGCAGTTGAGGCGCGCCTTCATGAAGGTGGTCCAAGTGTCCTCCAGCAGGAAGCGGCCGCCAATGTCGTTCTTGCACACGCGGGCCACGCGCGAGAACACCGTCATGCCGCAATCGTGCTCCACAGCGTTCTCGCGGAAGAAGAAGTATGTGAAGTTCCCGATGTCGTAGGACGACACGAAGTTGGGCTCTGAATTTGGGCAGAATAAAGTATCACGCTGCATGCCATGACCTAATGGGTTTTACATGATGCCCCTAAAAAACAGGACATTTCATGTCCAACAAATTAACCATGTACCTTAATCATCTATTGACCCACACATACACATTCAATGGTAGCATGTCTAATGACGTGGAACCAATGTCACACAACCACAGGAGCATTTCAGTGTAGCCAAATCATACGTGCAGTTCTTTACGATGACGGAGATTAGGTCACTCGGTGCTGACATTTATTTAGATTTCACTTGCCCCACCCCATCCATTCACTGGCTCCACCCCTTTCCTTCACTGCCCCCACCCATTCCGTTCACTATCTCCACTCCTTCCCTTCACTGGCTCCACCCATTCCTTACATTGACCCCACCCATTCCTTTCACTGGCCCCGCCTCTTCCTTGCACTGGCCCCGCCTCTTCCTTTCACTGGCCCCGCCTCTTCCTTTCACTGGCCCCGCCCTCTCCTCTCACCATTGAGCCATTTGGAATTGTACTGCACGGTGCGTAGAGGGGGCAGGCCGCCCAGGCTGCGGTAGATGGCAGGGTCCCGGCCCGAGAAGTCCATGGCAGTGGCGGTGTAGAGCTCGCCAGTGGAGGTGATGAGGGCTGTGGAGTTGTGCACGGGGCTGTAGGGGCACCGGGCCATGCCACTGATCTGCTCATGGATCTCGGTCAGATTGGTCAGCTGCAGAGTGGGAGGTGTACATGACCACAGTAAGAGCTCTGTAACCAGAATAAGCAATCACTTCCCTTTGTGTCACGCAGAGTAGCGTCATCAGTTGCTTGTCAGAAAGTTAATGAGCTTAATTAATTTCACTACACCCTTCCAGCAGTGAACTAGGTGCTTCTTTGGTACTTCGGGGTGGGACTTGAAACCCTTTCTTATGCAATTAGCCTGCCGCTGAAGAACAATACAAATGCTGCCTTTAAAAACAACGATAAACAAAGTAAAAATAAATACTGCGATCTGGTCGGAAGAACAGATACAACAAAAACATCAGGGTGGCACAACAAGAAATTTAAAAACTATTTTGTTTAAAATACTAGGCCACCACGCATAATGTATATAGTGTATAGTGTGCTGTCCTGGTGATGTGATTTAGTTGTAAATAAAGTAATGTGATTTTGTTTTAAATGTAGCAATGTGATTTTCTTGTAATAAATATTGGGGTATTTATAAAGCAAAAAGGAAGTTTATACGTTTATCACAAACCCATATAGAAGTGATTTAAACAGCATGGATAAAAATTATTATGATTGTCTCGAACAATGCATGCAGCACTCATGCAAAGCAGAGGAGGTAAACTTTAAACTGATTCTAAGCATATATTCGATAATCTATAAAAGGAATAATAATTAAAATCGCAAAGTTAGCTAAGGTTTTTTCCTCTGACAGAGTAATAATGTTTTAGCGTTTAACTCCCCGCGCTAAAATCCATATACAGAATTGAAAGTAAGAAAAAACCTCATCTTACTCTAGGTTACTAGTGACATACTGTAAGAATTGCAATGCGACTTTGGTGATGTCATTTAGTGCCGATACCAGTTTTTACTGCAGTGGAAAACCAACACCTTGAAGTATCGTACTTTTAGTACCTTCTCGAAGTACCAAAAGTACGGTACCTGGTGTGGTGGAAAAGAGCCCACAGGTGATTTTCTGGCATATGACCTTTAGTGACTGCATCTTCCCACTGTCCTCTCAAAACCACAAAATAAATTCATCAATGGTGATTTTTTTTATGCATTGCAAGTGCACAGAGAGATGGATCTTCTTTGAACAAAACATTCAGAACGGTATAAACAGTGGCACAGTAACCTACTGCAAATGTTCCTTCTCTTCAGAAATTTTACCCTTCTGAAAACAAAACAGCTTTATAGCATATCAGCAGATGTCTGTCTTGTCCACCGGATAAAAAGTGCCCATATCCGTACAAGCGCCCTGCTGAATTTCAAAGAAAACATATTGATTAAATTCCTTCATTGCATACCGTGCCATTTATCTCAATTGTCAGCATGTTGCCGAATCCAACTGTTAGAGGCAAAAATATTCAACAGCATGACTAAGAGCTAAAAGATAATAAAAAAGAGGTGACTCAAACTCGGAAAGGGTAGGACATTTTCTTAGATAAAGCTCCACAGTGCTAGTAGAAGGTGGACCATGCGTCACTTAGAAGGTGTCCGCCTCTTTATTTTATTCTGGTGAACTAACACTGTAGCTCTCAGCAGAAGCAGATCCAGGTAGCGGGGAAGAAATGTGTCAGCCTTAATGTGCCTGCCTGTTCATGCTCGCAGTCATTATTCCCTCATTGTAGCTCTGCTACGTGGCTGATCAAATAAAAGTCACCCCTTTGATGGATGGACGGTTGTTTTGGCCCGCAGCGTGCGGTTTTAAATCTGCTCCATGCCATCTGTTAAAAGACGAACGGTTTTCATCAGGAACCCGCAAATAGGAATGGCAGGTCCGTTTGGGGGGCTGATTTGCACTAGAGTGAGGTGCGACTTGGGGACACGATGGCGGTTAGTGCTGCAGTCACGGTTCCTCGGGTGGTGCATTCTACACGAAGAAAAATCCAATGAGATATTTTTTGCAGGGGCGATTTCAGCTAAGTACCTCGTTCCTGGGCAGGGGCGACTGAAGGATTTGACCCTTAGAGTGGCTCAACCACTAGACGTGTACAAAAAAACAGGACAAATCGCTAAATGAAGTTAAAAAAAATACTTTTTCAGGTGGGCTAAGACAAAGAATAGGGTGTCTGAAGCACTTTAAGTAGGGTCTAGTATGGATTATAGATACTGGGTACTAGAGCTATACTCATGAGTACTACTGCGGTGAGACTCAAACCTACAAACTATTGAGTCCATGTCGTTAAACCGCACCCCACCTGCTTACAGTTAGTAGACGGGTCTTCACCAGTTCAAAGTGAGGGCTGCCAATGTGATATAACCTTTGGCTTTGAGTCTCCTGAACACACAACATCCCCCACCAAACTAGACAAACAAGGCACGTTGCCTGCCGACAGCAGCCGAGAGTTTAAAATAAAGGGCTCCATTGAGTCCTCACGGATGACAGGGCCGCGCTCGTCCCGCACGTTAATAACGGATGTTGAAAGGCTCCCTTTCAGGATGTGGGCAGCTGCACTTAAGCGATACACTCTGACTTTACTGCCTCGCTGCCCTTTTCTGTGAGCAATCGGCTTTATTGTCCGTAACATTAAGAGACACGCTATTCACTCCGCCTGCCCGGCTGGCTCACATCCTGCCTTCCCGCCAGTTCCTCACGCCGTAGACGAGCCACTCGCTGCTTTCACGGCGCAAACAGAAACCGCCGGCTCTCGGGGTGTGGATGACTGCCGTCGATGATCTGAGCAGCGCAGAGACGTAAGCACTGAGGTCTGCGCCTGATGTATGTACTGGGATTGTGGATGTCTCCCTTCCGTCGCTGTGAGATTACCAGCTACCTTAAACACACAGGGACAGAACACTAAGGCCTGTCATCGCTCACAGCTAGACACTGCCATCTTCCAGAAGCAGATCATGATTTCTCCAGCGCTAACGCCCCCTAAAAAAAAAACACAAAAGGCACCTTCCCATTTTATCCCAGGCAAAGGAAAAAAAAAAAAAGAAAGTTGCTGGTTAACTTGGACTGAGAGCCAGAGGAGTACTTGGAAATTCTGGGCCACCTGATAAAATTTTACATGTTCAAGGGCCCCAGTGAAGTGTTGGGCCCCCTGAATCTGTCAGGGTATCCATGTCTGACTGACGCTGCCGCTGAGAGCAATTAGATGTGCAGCAGCATCACGAGAGGCAGCAGGAGTGACTCCCTCCATGCCCCTAATGCTCCTGATGCTGATCTGGAGATCAGTAGGCTGATGAGATCAAGTCGGCATCTCCTACCGTGCGATTGGTGCAAATCGGGGTAAATGCATTGGTCCCACAGGCGAACACACGGTCTCCGTTAACAAGCAGGACGCGGATGTAATTCTGGCACTCGTCCTGCAGGAAGGAAAAATAAAAACGAACAAAAAAAGTTTGAGCTACACCACGAGCACTCCGATGTTTACACAAGTGTTGAAGGATAATAGACTGTTAGCAAAAGCAACAAGCTCACCAACAGACAACTTAAGACAGGCAATATTTTAAGCCCATCTCCAGACAAGACAATGCTATATTTTACAAAAACCATTGAGCAAAAAACAAAACAAGACAAAAAAAAAATCAGCAATGCTGTATTTTAACATAGTATATTTTTCCCGAGTGCTTTACTCATTCGATCCACCTCCTGCACGATATCTCTAACATTCACAGGTGCTGGAAACTTCTCATCACGTCAAACTACAAGTAAGAGAACAGGTATGGGATTTGGCAATCGTGCTGTTAAACTCCAGGCGTAAAACGAGAGGAATGTGGATGAACGTGGCGCATCGCTGAACTTCCAGAACAGTTACTTCATTTTTATATTTTCCATGTGGCTCCATGGACAACTTTTGCTTCGCAAATACACAGACGTGGGCCAATCAGAATCCTACGATGGAGCCCATAAAGAAAAGCCTGTGACAGATGTTAAAGATCCATGGTTTAATACAGCAGCTGCTCAATGCAATTTGTAGTACAAACAAAGTAATCCGAGGGACTTAATCTCATTTAGCCAGTGTGACGGGTCCTTTTCTGTTAAGCAGCTCAAATTACATTTAACCATCAAAGCAGATGCTGCAGCTCTACAGGTGGCAAAACAACCAACAGTTTATCACTGATGCTTAGTAGCTTTGATCAAAGCTTAGGGTGTATTTAGAAGATAAGGACCAAAATGCGGGTTATTAAAAAAAGGAATATACTAATTTAACCCACTTTGAGGAACATTTAATGGCTACATTACGCTGCTATTGAGTTGTACCATGAAAGTTAACGAAAAGCATGAAAGCTGACCACAGTGAACGTTTAACGGATAAGTTACGCTGCTATTGAGTTGTAGCGTTAAAGTTAACGAAACGCATGAAGTGACGCACAAAAGAGCCAGAGGGAGTAATCGATTCTCTGGAGAAACATCACACTCCATATATCAAGAGAGAGGCTCACATGCTGGCCAGTGTGTCTGTGCTTATTACAGGCCTTCTGTCGCTCCGAGCCAGGCACCGGGAGCCAGACGGGGTCTGTACCGTTCTGGAACGCGAGCCGTGTGGGGTCAGGAGAGGGCCAGGCCACGCAGACCAGAAACCAGAGCCGCTCATCCCAACGGTATGAAAGCTGAACGTAAACACAACGCCCGCTCGTCAATCTCGACCTCTAAACGGAGCGTCAAATGAAAAGGAGCCCGTAATATATCCAGAACTGCTGCACCATAAGCGATCAGTGACTGTAAAGAAGCAAACGTGCTTTGGCAAGTCACAGGCCGCTGACATAATACAGGCTACTGGGCCAATAAAGGCCAGGGACCAACTACTCTCCTTGTAAACAGCCGGCACTGTGAGCGCAGTCCTAAGTCAAGAAAAGCTACCACACTGGAGTAAAATGCAGCTTGTCTAAGGCTCCTGCACCTCCGCCCACCCGCCTCCAGCCACAAATTTAACAAATTTAATTCCTCTAGCCTCAAGGCTCCCGAGTCAGAAGGCTGGCTCTGCAAACCAAGAACATTCTGCCATTTTTTTTAAGCGTTTTTTTTTTTTAAAAAGCGACACCAGGTAAACATACTTCAGTGTCAGGATTGTTCCATTCAGCAACTACGCTTTGGCAGTCAAGAGAGAACACATGTGAAAAAATGTGAGTGGTGTGCAAATTCATGGTCGGGGAAAGGGTTGCTTTTAAAAAAAAAAATGAGGTCCAAATTCTCAAGGCTCAATAGTGAGAGACCGCATGCATCATCAAATAAAATTTATCAAATTAAAACAGGTGGCACAAACATTTTGAGCACTTCAAAATGACACAGGGACCCCAGTGTAAGTGACCCACCTCAGACTTGCCCCGACTGAAACAAGCCGCTTTGGTGAATTTATCACACTGCCACTCAACATCCTGTTGGGAGGAAAAAAAAGCACAATATCAGACAAGATTCACTGCTGTAGAGAAAACAACAATCTCTACAGCAAAAATAGTTATTAGATTTTATCAAACATACAAAAATGACCGTAACAATAACGCCAACATTTATACGGATCATAATGTGAATGTATGCGCCTAATGAATTATTGACTAAGGCATTACCTGCAGACCAGGATAAACAAACCAATTATGATCAAGGGCAGGGTGCTCTAAATTATTTAGTGTGGATATAGGCAGTTATCGATCCTTGCTATGCACTGGTAGTTAGTTTGCAGTAAATATATCATTCAGAGTGATGGTCCGTATTGCTTCCAACACTTCGGAAAGAGTATCAACCTTGAAACACATTCTGAGCACATCTTCCTTGAAAAAGCTGAACACAGCAGCCAATTTGCTCTTCTTAATCCACCCCAGATTAAAGTCCTTCAAGCCATTATAGTTATATTACAGTGGGGTGATTGCAAGGTGTTCAGGTTGACGACATTTAGAGTTGAAATGGCTCAAAAGCCAAAACAAAAGTAAAATGACTAAAATGATTAATTATGATTATGATTAATCCCTCTGACCTATTAAAGCATGATTAATAACTTGTATTCCAGTATACAATAGCAGTAAAACTTGGTGAAAATCCAGGTAAAGCCCAGTTCATTACATCAACTTAAGGCATATTAACGTTAAATATTTAAACTGGTAACAATGTGTCTGTCCTCTGTGAATGACAATGGACACAATCGCGCAGTGAGCAGTACAGCAGCAGTTTAGATGGGGAAAACCCGCAAAGCCTTGAAAACTTTGGAATTTCAAAATGGGGGGGCGGGGGGGGGGATGCTCAGTGTTCCTTTTGTACACAAATAGTATTTGCTCCTTTTTCTGTTGACCTCATACTTCTTTCTCTACTTCAGGTTTTTATGACATCCAGAATCACCTAACACACCAATGCATACCAGGGTTGGGGCCATTCTGCAATGCTTTCATCGAATCCATTCCAAATCAGGAAATGGAACTGGAATTGGGATTGGAAAAAAACAATGGGGAACAGAATTGGAATTTGAATTTCACAAAGATATAAATTCCAACTCCAGTTCCATTTCCTAATCTGGCTTGGAATTGATGAATGCATTCCGGAACAGCCCCAACCCTGATGCATACCATGTTCTGGCTCATTTATAAAAGAAACCTTATTTACAGAATCATCATTTTCTAATGTGTGCTATCATACATAAATGGACACAGTCTTCAAAGGCCTTCTCATAATTTATCGCTGCTGCTTTTTCTGCAGAATACGGAATTTCTATTCCTCCCCAAAGCCGCTGGCAGGCCGGTTCGTGCCGGCAAGCGTTCATGTGTGACACAGGTCCCCAAACGGCCGCACGGAGATGCAGACCGAGGCCTCCACCCAGCCCCACGCCCCACACCTAATTTCCATCAAACTCTCCAAGGCTCTGCACACTTCCGTTTACCTGCATAGTAGATGCATTTTTAGAGTGAGAAAAATACATATAAATTCATTTGCACCTCATTTGCACAGGAGAATTCCTTTACACCATCCTGCTGTGGCTGAGAAGACAATGGCTGCGTCTGAATGCGTAACAGCGACACGCCAAAGCCGTCTCATTTCAAAGACTCCTTCAACTGCGGTCTAGAAATGCATCCTCCTTTTGCAGAGAGAAGGATCCACCCAATAGATCCTTTGCAGCGCAACATATCCCAAGATTCACTGCGCAGAGGTAAAGTGGGCGTGTCACAGCCAGGCGATGGGAGCGCCGCTTCGTGGCTCAAGGGTAAAGGCCGGCCCATTCCACAACGCTTTCCGTTCAACCTTCAAAGAACGTGGCTTACAAAGGTAATGCGCCTTCGTCCTTCGAAGGATGCAGCCCCTGAATTCGAAATGCTGAATTCTGTGTAAACATGGCGGAAGGCAGTGGCAGGTCTCCAGAGATTTTTAATATTAATGCACATTCGATACAGTGTCCATATGTTTACATAACGCATTGGCTATGCTATCATTTCAATATTTATACAAAAAAAAAGTGCGTAGTTCTGCTAATTTTATAATTTGATGAAATGATTTGTCTATCAGTACTTTTTGAACATTTTCAGCATATTTTAACAATACCATGATAATACTGATGATTTTGGTCACTATAATCGTAATATAAAATTTTCATATCATTTCATCTCCAGTAAGTGCCTTATGTAAAAAGACTAATCACCAGCTGAACTTTCCTGAAACCCCAGAGAAGCACATTGCCACTTTAGGGACCTTTTCATATTTAGTCACCCACTGTACAAATTTCATACTCTTATTGACCTGATAAGCTTATTTGCACCCAAAAGCTGTTTGTACCCTGCATTTGCAGCCTGTTTCATGAAGAAGGATTTTTTTGTTTAGCTGAATAACTTATCAGATTTAAAGTACCCTAATTTAAATGGACTGTATCTTCGTTCACTTACATTAAACCCAGACTACCTTGAATCTATTATAAAAAGCTATCTGACTAACCAAGAAATCCTGCTTCATGAAACAAGGCCCTGGGGGTGTTCCATGAAGCAGGACTTCTCAGTTAGCTGAGCTGACGTAAGCTAGAAGTCATGATTGTCCTACAGGAATGCTCCTACCTAAATTCTTACTGGACAATCACGACTTCTAGCTTAAGTTAACCCAGCTAACTGAGAAATCCGGCTTTGTGAAACACCCCGCCGGTTGCCTCACCTTTATTTATAAATATCACTTTTTGTTAAATAATTGAAGACAGAAAGCACAGAAGGGTGTAACAGAGGACCTGCGAAGGCCCGCTGGCGTAATTAGTGTGAGAATATAGCCTGTCTTCACAATAAAACAATGAAGCTCTCAAAACGAAGGTCACTTCTTATACTTGACTTAAAAAGCATTTTACAGAAGCGATCCATCTAGGTTTGATAGTTAAAAAATAAGCTTACCCCAGCAGGCTTAAAACCCAGGAGGGCAGCGGCTCTACCCTCCAGTCAGACTTATCTTTTATTACTCCAATAGATATCCACCTGAGCCAGCATACAGTTCCTTACGTGCAAGATGCGTTAAATAAAGGCGTTAGTGAAATTGCTTCTTAAACAGTAATTAACCCAGTCTTTTGAATTATGTGGAATATAATCATCATAATGATTGTCAATCTTCTGAAATATTCAGCGTAATAAGACTACTAGCAAAGTGTGAGTATGTTGCCTAAGACCGCCGAAGGGAGAACATTTTACTCCAAGGATTTGAGCTGCTGGAAATATATTTAACTCTGCTGACAAGACTCAGGGAAGCTGACAGAAACACAAGAAGGACAAAGGGCGTGTAGCAGGGGAGAGTAACAGGCCGGGAACAGGCTGGCCCGTGAAGTGGGTGGCGGCATTTTTATTTTTTTTTAAATTTTTACTATTTTTCTTTGACTTTGCTATGCCAGAAATCCCAAGGATGGGAAGCTGAGAAACGTCAAACTGCCTCGCAGACCACTGCCAGAGCATTCCTGACTCCCTAAGAACTCCTCGCTGTCCTGCGACGTGGGCACCAGGCAGAAGGGGAAGAGGGCGTTCGGGAAAAAAAAAAAACATAAAAAAAAAAAAATCACAACATTGTTTCACTTCAGCTTTGCCTTTGGAATTCATCCACACAAATACCCGCACAGCTCAGGAAACACTGTGTCTTCTCTATTCGCGTGAACAATAAGCCTTTGACATGGGTGTACTGGATAGAGCACAAATGCCAGCTTTCAGGCAACGTTTGCCTTGAATATTACAGTAACTTTTAAAGCCATTGTGTAATTTCCATGAATAAATGGTACGTTACTAAATGATACTTTAATTTATTTTAATCCTGTCTAATGCAGCATCATATAATGATAATACAAATAAACAGCAACCTCCGCGCATTTGTGGTTTCGGTTATTCGTGTGTTGGCTGTGAATAATTAACAATTAATACTCATTCATATACTCATTCATAATAACACTCAAATAAATCTTAAATTACTAATGGCTGATGCATTATACATTCCCAAAGGGGTGAACAGGCAGGTTTCAGCGTTAGAATGAAGACATCTTACATTTGGATTTATTTATCTGGCAGATACTTTTGTCCAAAGTATCACACAATTCAGAAAAACTTGAGGTCAGAGAGTAAGGTCAGTCAGCATGAAGTGCCCTTGGAGCAGTTAGGATTAAGGCACTTTCTCAAGGGTCCAATGATGATATGGCCTCTGCCAGCCACAGGATTGAAACCCGTAACCTTCTGGACCCAAGTACAGATCCTTAACCTACTGAGCTGTACATCTCCTCCCTAGAGTGAGTGATAGACAAGTGGTAAACATCCTAAGACAGACAGATATGGGTTTACAAGGGTGCATAACGGATTCAAACTCACAGCCATTCAGACCCAAGTACAGATGCCTAGCCTACTGAGTTACACACTGCCCCCAGGACAAAGTGGTAGGCACCCAGTAAGCATTCTAAAACAGACAGGCCTGGGTTTACAAGGGTATCTAAGGGATTCAAACTCACAACCTTCCAGACCCAAGTACAGATCCCTAACCTACTGAGCATCTTCCTCATGAACATGATGTGGGTAATGCTTCATTATTGGTTGGCCCATGGGTATCTGGACTGGGCTGTTCACATGGGGGCAACAGTCAGTAAATGTCCACAAGTTCCTGACTTGGTCGCTACACCGAGCCCGCAGTCCGACTCCTCACTCAGTCCCTTATCAGCATCGTCAAAGAACCCCCTTTGGCCAAAATCGTTCTTCTAATTATATGCGTGAGGGGCGAGCAATTAACTTGCGTTTACGGGAGACGGGGAGGAAACTGATTAGCTGAACGCTAAGCGCTGCCACAGACCAGGGAAGAGGGATTTTATCTGATCAGCTCCTTGTGACGCTGCCATCACTGCCGTTATTTAGCCCATTGTCCCGCCGATTAATTTTTTTCTCATTCCATGCATTTAAATGACCGAGTTATTCCATGCAATTCAATTAGCGGGCTGCGGGAATTAGCGGAAGCGCTCTGCCGTCTGCTGATTAGCTCATGCTAATTGTTTCCCCGCTAGCCTGTAACTGTGAGATGGAAACAAAATGAAATGCAGAACAGGACCGGGAGTTTATGCTATCAGTCCTCTTTAGACCACACAGAAAACCGAAGAATAAAGAATCTGAAAGCCTTTTCCATTCAAAGGAATATCAAGACACCAAAAAAAAGGAATTAATGAATACTTAAAACAAGAATCTAATTTCGCCTTTTTTAATGACTACAAATCCCTCTACAGCCAAACTGAGTTTTTTTTATTATTATTTAAAAAAGGAATTGCCCACAAATACAAAAATATCACTTAGGTTTGCAGCACTGGGCATCCTCAACATTACTCAAACTGCCAGAGAACCTTGAACACAAAGCGGAGGAGTGAATGGGTATCTCCTTGGCTGTGTGTCACTCGAAGCGGTAAGAACTCGAAGCGGTTTACCTGTCTTACTCTGGAAATGAGGGGCAGTGTGTGGTTTATTGGGTGGGGGCTTCATGCATGTTACTGGAAGGTCACTGATTCAAATCCTGTGTCTAGCAGAGCGATTTCACTGTTAGACCCTTAACCCCTACTTGCTGTCACCCTGCCTTTGCAATAGTGCATCACTTTGCTAAATTAAGTGCTGGAGACAGTGGGATTGGGAGACAGTGCCTTAAAAAATGCGCTAATTTTAAACGCTGCAGCAGTAATTAGCTCAGAGTGCAAAATTTAGCCGGTCGACCACCCGCCAGTGCAGGAGTGCGAATTCA
This sequence comes from Paramormyrops kingsleyae, assembly GCF_048594095.1. NCBI lineage: Eukaryota > Metazoa > Chordata > Actinopteri > Osteoglossiformes > Mormyridae > Paramormyrops > Paramormyrops kingsleyae. The sequence goes on along the minus strand of NC_132811.1, from coordinate 10,041,832 downwards.
CAGGTGCCGACAGGGAGGGTGCTGAATCGGAGCCTGGGCCGAAAACAGACTGCAACCCCACACTCTGAGGACAGGGGGCGACGGCAGCGGAGGTGAGGGGGACCGAGAACGCCGCTCATTACCGCCATATCCCTCGGGGGGCGGTGAAACGTCTCGGCAATTTGTCTGCGCCGTGCCGCACCAGCGTTTGCCCTCCGGGGAACTCGACCCGCTTCCCAATGGTCCTTTGAGGCTCCGGAGAAAATTGGTTTTCAACACCTTGAACTTCTCCTGTGTTCATTTAACTGGGTAATAGAGGCGGTACATCAGTTGATCTCACTCTTGCAGAGTGACGCTGCTCCCCAGTTATTAGTGCTGTTGCTGCGTCTGAATAGCACGAGTGAACCTCCTGTTATAATGTCTCCATTCAGGGCTCGGACTGGAAGCAGGCGGAGGTCCTCGTTACATTCCTGCAGCTGCCTCCTGACTCCTGGCAGAGAAGGGAAAGCTCTCCTCTCTTTAACTCCTTTTTAATATGATTCTGAAGCACCGATTTCTCCATATTTGATGGAATCCCAGAATCGCGTCATTATAAACGGGGCTTAAAAAGGCCCCTGGGAGTGAAATGTATTAACTCAAATTGATAACATGAGGTGGTGCCAATGCTAAAATCCTCAAAAGGTTCATCAATGCCCATGAGCTCAAGTGTGCCGAGTAATGACTCATCGGGGAGCCGTGCATTCTGGGAAAGTGCAGCCAAGCTTGGTCAACCGTGAGCGGTACCCCGAGACCCATCAGATGGGATGGCAGGGCCAGTTTTTGTCTGCACTCCAGCTCTGGAATGGGTTTTTCCCGCAATTAGCCTCCCATAACACACTCCAACAAGCAGGCAGAGGCTCGGATCATGTGACCCCTTCAGGGATCACTATAGGCACTTATCAGCTCTGCCAGGCACAGCTAGCGCTGTTACCCACAGACAGACACCACTGGCAGCCCGTCCCGCCCGGTTGCCAGGCGCTGAGGGAGCGGGACAACAACCGAGAGCAATTGTGAGCTTCAGAATTCACCCCGTATTCACATCATGACTTTGGCATTAACAGTTATTAAATGCCAGGATTAAATACGGCTGTCATCACCAGACTGAACGCTATTTAATTTCCAGACATGCAGTGTGATGACGTTTGACCCCTTCTGCTACCCCCAGCCCGAGCCCGACACTCTGCTTATTCATTCTGCACCGCTGCCTACCTGCCGGTCGCCGGCAAGAGTCGTCGTCGGGAAGAGGCTGCGCTACTTTCTTTGGTTAAAATACGACTCATCTTAGGCGAGATTATATCTTACTTTGCACCCGCCAGCCTGCTTCTGAATATTCATGAGGGCCCCTTAACAAGGGTTATGAATCTGAAGACTTTGTCAGGAGTGTGTGTCAAAATCGCGAATGAAAGGATTTTTGCCCCGAGGCTTTTTGCAGTTATCGGCGGGGGGGTGGGGGGGGGGGGATCACAGTGTGTGAAATGGCATTCTTTGTTTATTACCCCACAACAAATGCTTCTATGCTAGGGATGGGTTCAGCTCATTTATATTGCAAGACCGTGTTACATAAAAAACAAGCAAAAACCCTCGCAGACACATACACAAGTCACAGTTCGCCATATTCCTGCCATCTATTCATCTTCTCGGGTTTAACTACGCTATACTGAAGCTGTAAACGTTTACTTTGCGACAGATAAACTAATAAACATAAAACGAGGCAACAGAAGAGCAGATATGATGGCTTGCAAAGCCAGTGCCCATAATTTCATCGTTTTATTTGAAGGTAGACGACGTATCTAGAGAATTACAACAGCCCATAATGATGCAGGGGTCAGGTGCTGACCTGAGGATTCCAAACAGTCATATTAATTAAATGTTATTTTCCTATTTGCTGGATGTTTTTACTATGTAATGAAAGGCATATTTGAAAGTCTACGTCCTCACAAAGGAGTATGAGGAATTCCTTGCACATTCTGTGTTTGACTGAGCATCTCTGAATGTTTATACCCATTTGTTAAGCAGTGCATTTCCTGAACAAATGCTTTTTCCCCCACAAATCTGCCCTCCCCCTCCACAAATTTTATTATTTCCTAAAGTGCCAGGCTACAAGTAAATCAATATGTTTAAACAATAACCATTTCAAGCACCCATTTGAGTTTTTGGTGTTCAGGTTTTGAACACTGCTCCCTCAAATGACAGTTTGATCGATAAAGCTCATATAATTAGTTTGATGTCAAGCAGGAATTGCAAATGGTTTCCTGGAATAAAGGGGGTAAAAATGTCTTGTTTTGTTGATCTTTTGGTTTCATTTCTAAGTAACGTGTTTAAATAACTTTCAAGGACAAGTCTTATAAACAAAAATGAGGAAGAAAATCTGCTATATCCTTATAACTCAGATTTTAAAAAGTAAACTCAAATTGACTTTGTAAATGCAAAACAATAAGGATCCCCCTAGCATGTTCAACAATTACATTTGTTTCCATAGAAAGATCTTCAACATATGACAGACAAGACGGCATGTTTGATAGGAATCCATGAAGATGGTAACGGATGATGTCGTCCCAGTAGCCACTCGGCACTGGGCTGCTCTCGGCCACTCCTGAGAGAATAGTGAGGCGCTGCAGGTCCCATAATGCAAAGTGCCCTTTTCAGGTATGCATCCTCAAGTGTGAGGAAATGATAAAACAGGATCATGAAACACGGATCTCACTGACTAAATGCTGTCAATTCATGCTGGGTTCGTGCTGGGCAGCACATGAGCAACTTATCATTGTCACACACACACACACACACACACACACACACACACACACACACACACACACACACACATGCATACGCACAGGCGCACACGGTGATTCAGACACAGCACTTCAACTAATGGCACATCTTTGGACTGTGGGAGGAAACCAGAGTACCTGGAAAAGCCCACACAGCAAGAAGAGAACGTGCAAAACCCCACACACATACCGCTGGGGTGGGATTCAAACCCACATCCCAGCGGTGCTGCTGAGCCACACTTCATTTCTTCATTTCCACACTTCATTTCTTTGTCTTTTATCCCTGATCAGTAGTACTGATGGAAAAAACTAGCCATTTGTCACTGTAGAGAACTGTGATACTTCCATCATGAAGACAGCGCTTAAACTCGCTCCAACAAAAACTTTGGCAATGCTGTCGCTGCCGCACGCGGGGCGTCCCGACTGCCTGCTGCGTCTGTACCTCCGAGGGACCCGCGAGGCGCTGGCGCAATGCCGTGGCGCATCACTGCCGCTAATCAATGCCAGCTGTTGTTCGTGATTCAGGGCGACCAGCATCGTGTAAAGATGCAGCGAGCAGTTCGATAATATACAGAGTCGGGAAAACACAGCCCAAAGGCCTTTAAATCATCCTTCCTGTAGGCACTCCTATCGATTCTGGGGTGCTCCAAAGGCTTTGAAGATACAAATAAATTCAAGGATAAAACTTCCATCAAGTTCTACTGATATACATGAGTCTTCAAAACAGTATTAAAAACCACCTCAGGCCTAAACGATTTTGAGTGCATTGAATGAGTCTGAGCGCTGTTTACTTCTGTTTGTTGGAGTAGAAGTTGTTCAAAAAACAGCTTCAATATTGTACTTAGCTACCAGAAAGAGTATGTCCTTCCAGAACAGCAGGAAGCCGAAAGGTAAGGAAGGCAGGCAGACACCGTGTGTATGCATTAACTGAGGCCGACCAAGTAACATGCTTTACCCAGCCAAACTGACTATTGTCCATCACAAACATCCACAAACCCTCCAAAGCCCAAAACGAATTTAACAGAAAAACCCAGAAACTTTATGTTTACATTTCCCCAGAATTTAGAGTACACAGATAAATGCTTTTTACTTCCTGGCATAAGCTGGGTCCAGAGATGGAGCAGCTGATGTGGCATGTTTTGGAACTGGGAAATTTTCTCAGACTACAAGTCGCCTTTACTCGCTTGCTGCGACTCCAGCCCACAGCAAATCGCAGGGGTTCGAAAAAGACGCACTCAGACCCCTCCTTTGTGGTCTTTTCCACTGCAGGACAGTGATATTACAGCACATTTGTGGGACACTGTGGAGCACTGCCACCGACTGCGGTCTCACCATCAAACTTGCCAGTGAACGTTGAGGGACATTCCAGGGAAGGAACAGTGTGACATTCCACCGCAAGCCACCCATCCCCCGGCTGCCGGCCGGCCACGTCACCCACATGACTTCCGACCAATCGTAGCAGGCCTAATACTGCATAGTGGCTTATTGTCAACTTCATCATGTGATTAATGCTAGCAATCCTTCTGAGAGAAACGCAGGAACAATGACACTTGCTAAGCTATCATTTAGAGTAACAAGGTCGCCGTCTTCTCCAATAAGTGATGTCATTGAGTGTACTTGCTAATAAAATGGCTGATTCTGAAGGTGCACATATCCAAAGAAGAATCAGTAAGACAGCTTTTCTCTTTACTCTGTTTTTTTGTAATACAAACAAACATAATTAAATATATTTCATAAATTTATCTGACATTCTTAGTTAAAATGACAGAAACCTCATTTCAAAAGACATATTTTTGGATCACCACGAGTTGTAATTTCATAATGGTAACAAATGCAAATAAATTCTCACTATTTTTACTCACTGACATCAATATAGTACATATGAGAACAGTAATATATTTTGTGAACCTGACATCAGTTCAGATGGATTATATTAAGGTAAAAGAAAATCTGCAGGATGCTGCCAACCACAATCCGAGCTGCTCAGGTAACATCTGTGGCTTTGGGACACCTTACGTTTGCAGGGGACCGAGGTGTGACAGGTGCTGTGCTACTCTCCCCCCACAGTGAAACTCCTCTCGGCGCCAAACAGCTTCGGGCAGCTCGTGACGCCACTGAAAACGCCGTGTCAGCATCTCACCAGCTCAGGCAGATGGTGCACACACCTGGATTATGGAAAGGTCCTCCAAATGCAGCCTGAAGAGATGATTTCTGGGGGAAGACATATAAACAAATCAAAATAAATAAATATGTCTGGAAAATATTGAGCAAAAATGCAAAATAGCTGTGATTTGTTTTTTTTTTTTTTGCAATAGTAATGAGCACCATTGAAACATTCATTTTGGTGTTTAAAATAAGATAATAATCCCCACTAGCTGCACACCTGGGAGCAGCACGAGCTCTGACACCGAGACATGTGGGAACGCAGTGATTTTCCGTTCGGCCTGCAGGGACTGGGGCAATCCCACACACGTTTACTGGCCTGTGGGACATACCACACCTCTCTGCGGGGCCCGACAAAAGTACTTGTGAGGCAGATCAGGCCAGGAGGGACCTTATGGACTTTCGAGAGCCGCGTGGCTGGGCGATGGGTAACCGTGCAGGAGAAGAGAGAGAGCGCGAGAGAGCGAGCGAGCGGGAAAGGCGAGATGAGATGAGGGAGTCGCGGAGGGGGGGGGCCAGGGGCACACCCAGATGGAGCGGCGACCTCGAGCAGCACGTCTGCGAGTGAGACGGGGCACTCAGAACCCCACCCTGCTGCTCCTACTTAATAACTATCCCCTACACCTTCGTCATTGGGATTCGTCGTTGGAGGGGGTGAATAATGTGTGACATGGCAGGTTAGGGCACCATGCTTGTGAACAGAAGGTCAGTACTTTAAATCCAAGAGTCAGCAGAGAGATTTGACCATTGGGCCCCAAAGCAGGGCCCCCAGTTGTGTAATTTCAGGTAACATTTGACCCCACATTCAAATGTACATCATTTTGGATAAAAATGTCTGCTAAACAAATAAATTGTACTTAGTAAAGCCAGGTTACAAAGGGTGCACACCGTCCACTTATCACCATTCACCCACCAACAGTATTTTTCCCCACTTAATATTTATTTCATATTCCATATATTATATTCTATTAGTGCATTGTGTAATTTGCACTACGTGACTTTTTTTGCTTGCACTATGTGCACTCTCTTGCACTTCATCTTTTGCACTGAATGCATGTTCGTTCGTGCTCAACTTGCTCGCTGCTTTATGCACCAGAATTTCCCTCTATGAAGTTCATAAAGTTAATTCAAATTCTAATTCTAGAAGCTTTAATAACAAAACCAAGAGCTTGATATGAAGGGCCATGGATCAAGTGGTCAGGCAAAGCCCAGCTGGACAGATCAGACCAAAGTGACCAGGGGCCCTATTACACACTGAATTTCCCTGTAGCGACACAGCGCGTGAAAAGCGTGTGGGATGTTCTGAAGGCATGCGGCTCAAATCCTCACAGAAAAGAGCCAGAAGCAATTTCATGTGACAGCTAAAGGCATATTAAATTTGTTTGATGTATTCAACTGTCTAAGGAACGAGGATATTATCCGTCATCGCATATTAACACTAATCTGTGTGCACTGAGCGTAGTTAAATACAGGTGCGTGATTCTAAGACGACACTTGGATTGCTCTACCTTGCGCTGTGCCGTGGAAATCTGCCTTTGTCAGTGACATCAAAAAATATTATCCGATAAAACTGAACTGAGACAAGAAACCACGAGCGCCATAACATCCCAAAGAGACAGAGGACTGAAGGTTCAGGGGGTGCTTATCTGGATGAGTAACTATGACACTATCGGGGAAATGCGCTTCCTCTGAGGTAAACATGCACTGAAAATCAATATCAGTGCTTAATTAAAAAGCCGCCACATGTGAATATGAATAAAAATACTACTCCCATCCTTGCTTAATATGCTGCATGTTATATACATAATTCTCAGGCTACCATGTTCAAAAAAATATGATTCTGTTCTTGTTTGAACAATTTTCCAAGCACAAATACCATGTTTGCCTTTTTTATCATGTTATTTTTACACAAAATAGTATTAAGATATACAGTGGAAGATGCGCTCCAGACCAATCAGCGATAGGTGAAAATCTGCAATATAGAAAGACCATATAAATAAACATTTTTTTTTATAGTTTTTTTTTATAGTTCTATGCCGTGTGCTTAGAATAAAACGAAAACCATCGGACCACAAGCAATGTACGCGGTACGCAGAGAACTGTGACGCGTCAGGGAAAAATCCGCGATATAGCGGGTGCGTGACAGCTGAACCGCGATATAGCGAGGGCTCACTGTAATGTATTTTGTCCTCTTTGTACATGAGTCACTCATAATCAGGCTGATACACAAGAAAACAAATCGTGTTTAAAGTCTGATGATCTTGCTATTGTTTAGGTTTTACGTTAAGGGCGTATTTTTGCTCCTCCAAAGCCCTCGTACGGCATCCCCTCTGCTTCGTTGCCGGTATCGGGGAAATCAGACAGTATTGAACCAGATTGATCTCTTGTCCAGTGTGAAACGCGACACTGACCACAGTCAGGTGCTCACTAAAGTGCTGTTTGATAAAAATGGATGACAACAGCAATAACGTACTGTATCCATTCAAATGCATTCACTGTCACACCCCCTCGCCCCCTGCCCCGAATTAAATCATTTGTCTTGTTTTCCCCAGGGAAATGCATTGTTTGTGAGCTTTTTAAGTAAAATCCAAAGCTCTCTTCACCTTCTCTAGTTCTGGTATTTTTTCTACCCTTCAATCTTCATATGCCGATTTGTCTTGATTAAATTCAACTTAAAATGCACATGTCGATTTTGTCTGCTCGGGTCGCCTCTGTCAGACCACCCCCCCCCCCCCGCCCCCCCGGTGCCCCAGAAAAGTTAGGACATGCCATCTGGGGGGGGGGGCGACAGGGCGAGCTCGCCCACCCAAGAAAACTGCGCCGATTGAGGCGAGGCGGAGCAGCTGCGGCGGAACGTGGGGGGGCTGTTCCGAACGGATGCCCCTACGCTTCGCCGTGACAACGGCTGTCAAGGTTCCAACTGCAGCAAGGTCACATGACTCTGACAGCACAAGGGGAGCCTGGTCACTCAGCGATCTGGCAGCAAAGGCCGATTGCTGATAAACAGCGCTAATGTTTAATGCTAGCTCGGTCGCTAGAGCATCAGATGTTAATTTGAGGGTCCAGGGTTCAAGCCCCTGTTCGGGTGGTGGAGTGTGGCCCTTTTAGAGGGCAGGTTAGGATGCTGTGCCTGTGATCAGAAGGCAGGTCATGTGTTTGAATCCTAGAGCCAGCAGACTGATACAAGGCCCTTACCCCCAAGCCCCAGAGATGCCGTGTGCTGGCTGCCCCCTATGCTGTGACCAGAGTTGGGTAATTCAGGTCCAGAGAGTAAAAGTCCAAACTGGGATTTTGATTGAACCAACCAGCTGAGCATAAGGAGTCACAGTCAAAGAGTATTTAACTGGTTAGTTGAAACAAAATCCCGGTCTTGACTTATACTCTCTTGCCCAGAATTACCCAACTCTGGCTGTGACCCCCCCCCCAAGCTGGCTCTCATCTGTCTGTATGTATCATGGAGAACAAGATGGGATAAGCAGATGAATGAAATTCCACTATTCTATTTCATAAATCTGCGGAGATATGCCATTATGCACTGCACAAAAACAGTTCTGTTCCTAAACTTTACATCTAGAAAAGCAAACTGCAGGATTTCTTCTTCTATGGGTAATGGTGTCTGAGGTTATGATTCAGACAAATAAACATATATCTGTAAGTATCAACTTGCACAGAGAAAATTGTTGGAAGTTACTCTTTACTGCTTCTTTCTTCCCCATTTTTGCCAATTTCTTCGTGTTCAAAGAGTATCTTTCAGAAGCACTTTAGTCGAAAAATGTACTGGCCCATAAATTCGACATTTCAATCCAGTCTGTGATAGTAAGTGCACTGCTCTATGCAAAGTAGTGTTTCTGTATGAGGTGTCGGGTTAGATAGGTCAGAGATGAAAGACAGGAATCGGGCACTCCTAGAGGAAAAGGTTTGGTCTTTAAATAAATTAACTAATTAAATTAACTAAAGGTGGTACCAACTTTCGAAACTTCAAAAATCCTTACGTGAAATCAACGGTGGTACACAGCTTATGTGAAGTCACCAGTGAGAAAAATAGGCAGTTAGGTTGAACATTTTGATATTTGTTCTTTTCACTTGATGCACCAATAGGTATGTTTTACTGCAAATGCACTTCAGACACAAAAATAAACCCACAGAAAGGGTATTTACCTCAACCACTAGACCACATGTGGCTTGTTCTCACAATACAGCCACATTGTGAGGTCCACCACCAGAACAGTAGGAATTATCATTCATTTTTCTGCATAACCCTCTTTGAGCGCTTACTAGAGAAACATTCATTACGTGTCAGCTGATACATGACATGCAAGGATAACTCTCGTCAGCTTGACAGAATGCCTCCGGCAATACCTTCTAAGACCTTTATAGTCACCCCAGGATATTATGCATGTCTCTCTTATTCCTTGTTCCCTGACAGGCATGGAGAGGCTACTTACAACAGCTCTGTTTCAACAGTCAGCATTACCTTTTTACCCTTAACTGACAGCACGTTTGTAAACAAGAACTTTTCTGGTGCATTTTTGCAAGAAAAAACGGTGCCAGTATTAATTTTAAAATGCCTTTTCCACTTCAACTATTCAAGAAAGAAAAAAACAATAAATATATTATATATTTGTCCATATGTAATATCAACTAGCAAGTTCCCACATTGGGCTTACATTAGGATACTAATATCAGTGAATAAATTCGAAAAAATAAACATAGAACTGAATAACACTGTATCGAGTTAAATTGACATATCAAAAGAATATTCAGCACAACTAACTGCTGTAAGCTGTAATGCTACTGGCTAACTTAGAAAGGCAGTAAAATTTGACAGTGCCTAATTTCAATATGCATGAAATATTCAGATATTCAGACCAGGATAGTCTAGAGAGAGGATCATTCCAGCAAAGCCTTAATCTCCGAAACCTGCTCACATAAAACTCATTTGCTATTCGCCATCTCAGGCAACACTGTTCAGAGAACTGACTTTTCACGCTTGTTCACATTTAGAACATTTAAGCATTTCTGTACAAAACAACTGGAAATTCATAAACACTAAACGCAGTAAAGCAGACATTTTTTTGGGGGGTGGGGCAATGCTTTACCTGGCTCCCACAATCAGCTCCTTTTGTCCTGGGTCGAAGGTCAGCTGGGAATAATCCACAGCTCCCTCTTTCCTGAACCTGTGGATCCATGGCTCGATCTCTGCATGTCAGGAGGAAAGCAGAAAACACAATGAATGAAACGAAATGAATGGACACTTTAACAAGGACACAAAGGGCATGTGGAGAGGTACCAGGAGCACGCTGAGGCTGTTTGGGCGCGGCCAGGGATCGGGCATTGTGAAGCACATTTTTACCCAACAGAGAAATATTAATGATTTTTCCATGCCAAAAATCGTCTTGATTAAATTCAACTTAAAATGCACATATCGATCTTGTCTGCTCGAGTCTCTCCCCCCCCCCGGTTCCCCAGAAAAGTGAGGACATGCTATCTGGGGGGCGACAGGGCAAGCTCACCCACCCAAGAAACCTGAAAGCGTGAAGTAAATCAATGCCAGAGGTGGAAAGTTCACATCCAGAGAGTACACATCCAGACCAAGATTTTGTTTCAACCAAGCAGTTGAGTATACTGTGAATGTGACTCTTCATACGCAACTGGTTGGTTGAAACAAAATCTTGGTCAGGATTTATACTGTTTGGTCTGGAACTTTCCACCTCTAATACCTCACATCAGTATCTGCCTCCTTCCAGCTCCCGAGCAGAAATGTGGACTGTCTGGCAAGGAGCTTGGAGGGAGCAAAAAAATGGACCGACTGTGGGTCGCCAAGAACCGGACTGGGAAGAACTGCCATAGTCTGTCTCTCTACTCATATTAGGTTTCTTTCATAAGTCTTTGCACCCTCTGGTCTTCCTGGGACAGGCTCCAGACTGAAATAAAATGTAAAAAAATGAAACAAAAATTTAAATAATGCTTTCATTCTTCATTGTGTACAAGTACGGGTTCGAATATCCCGTCTTGCTCTCCTTTGAGACATACATGCACATATACAAGTAAGAACATAGCTTAAGGGTTAAAGTCAGAGTTTGTGGGGGGGGGGTTAAGGGCCTTGCTCAAAGGTCTAATGGCAGTGTAACTATTCTGTAGACCATGAAATTCAAACCGGTGACCTGATCAGTCTTAACCTGCTGAACCACAAACTGCCACTGCATTGAATAAGCTGTACATTTCGGGGCAAAACATAAATAAATGGGCCAAAGCTTAGTGTTCTTTTAAAATTATTTTGTTTGGATATGCATGACATCTCATATACACACATGTGCAATATTGATATACATAGTTTACAAGTTTTCTAATCCTTGTTAATGGCAGGCATGTCACAGCACTTAATTACACTGATTTTTCTTCACCTGCCAGAAGCCATCCATCGCAACACTTGTTCATTCACTAAAGTATTTAGTGCATTGATATACGCGAGTTGGTAACGCTGAACCTTCATGCGTAATATCCTTGGGTTTAGGGCCAATGATGTTTCACGAAAATCACGATATTAATATTCATGAAATCACTGAGTGATTACGACAAGATAACTCACATTGCCCGATGACTCGCAATGCAAAACCAAAATAATCTTTGGATTTATTTCCCATTGCAAGAGATGGGGCCATTTTTCAAGTTGAGGAAAGGATTGGGAGTATACAAATGCAGAAGGAACCCCAAAGGATAACCCAGCTTGAGTTAGAGAGCTTCCCTCCATAAATCTTCCAAATCCCATCAGGAAAGCCCCCTGCTTTAGATAAGCATTCAGCTTTTAGGCGAATGAGGGGCAGGCGCTGGGATTTATTGTGTTTTCGCAGAGCTTCATAGCAATTCGCAGCAAATCTTTTTCCCAAGGCCCGAAAAAAAAAACTATTTTTAAAATGCGCTTGAAATTGACTGAGAAGGCGATGACATTTGAATGTTAACAAGTCTAATTTTGGTTTATGGCAAATTCTGGCCCATGTGAGAAACCAGGCTTACACCAAACTACAAATTCAGCAACAATCAGCATTTTGGTTAACTGTATGAGCTCCACAGATGGTGCCCATCCATCCATCCATCCATCCATCCATCCATGTTCTGTAACTGCTTGTCCTATTCAAGGTCGCGGGGGGTCCAGAGCCTATGCTGGAGGCTATGGGTGCAAGGCAGGGAAAAACCCAGGATGGGGCACCAACCCATCGCAGGCCACACTCACGCACCAGTCACAGATGACATCAAGGGAAGCAATTCCTCTTTGATTAACTTCAAGTCCCAAATTAGGCGACTGATTAGCAGTGCTAATTATTAAACTAGACCATCAAATGAGCGATTGCAGGAGTGTCGGTGCAATAATAGCTAATAATAGCTAACTATCACCACACAACGTGCTCCACAGCAGCTCAAAGTGACACGAGCATCATACATCAATATTTACAACGCGGAGAGATTTATTGTGTGCACTGTTCAGGGCAGCGACATCTGTTCTCGGAATTCTCAGAGTGCCAGCGTGAGGCGCCGCAGACCTGTCAACACCTGAACACCACAAATCGGGCCTTATTTCGGGAGGCTTGGTGCAGCTCAGGCCCAGGCATTCCTGAGCCGCCACCACTGCATAGGAAAGCAGCCAAAAAACACTTCACCTGAACCAGAGCTGCAAACTGGCTGCTTACTCACAGGGCGGTTTGCGAGGTTTTAAACTCAATTTGAAAGAGCACGAGTAAAACATCTCAAATATTTACACAAGGCTTTGAGAGAACATAAAAAGACCAACTGTTAGCATGACTTTTAATTATGTTTTTGCAGACAACTTATACGTTCTAAGACATCACATATGTCATAACTAATGGCAGGAGAGGTAAAGCAGAGGAAAGACTTAGGCTACTTCATCTGAGAAAAGTGGTTCCAGACGGACATTCTAAATATACTCAATGAGCTGGTCCTTGTCACGTTTTCGTGATTGTTATGTGGGAGAAGGGAGGACTCCGGCTGCCGTAAACAGCGTTCATTTTGGTAAAGTCAAGATGAGACATGGACACTAAAACTTTCTAAGCTCAAAGACTAAAGTATACATTCCACACCATTCCCATTGCCCAGATACTTTAAGCAATTTAAATTTAGAAAAAGTACAGCATTAAGCATACTTACCCAAAAAACATTTGCTTACAACAAAAGGGGAAAAAAATATTTGTCGATCATTAACAGAACAAAAGTATATTTACATAAATACGATAAAATGCTACATAAAAACTCTATGTGGAACAAATACAAAACAAAACTTTCTTTGTATTTTACGAACAACATCTAAATCGGTCAAAGAACAATGCAAACCTGCGTACATTAATAGGAAGAGAACTGGAAACCCCAACACTTAGAAGGTATCTGCAGGACGCACTTGGCAAATCACCGTAAGCTGGCTGCACACCAAGCCAACAGCAAAAAACTAGCACCGACCAAGGCCAACCAACAACTGGGGAAAAAATTTGTGCTGGAACACACCGGTACGATTAGAGGTGATGGTTGACATACAGCCAAATTAGAGAATTCAGTTTCACCAACTAGCTTCAACGCCAATTCACCATTCGGCCCAAACAGCGTCGGTGGTGACCAACCGTATCTGACTGCGTCAAAAACACCAGCCCGACAAGCGGTCAGCTGTCACCGTCTTACACCAGCAGCCCAGCAGCTTTCTACGGCCAAAAAGCAGTCTGCTGTGTTCCATGCATTCAATGCAGAACAAAGAAGAACTGAGCAGGAAGATACTTGACAAAAGCAACAAGCAAGCAGTTACCAGGAACAAGCCACCTGAGAAGTGCGGGGGGATGCAAGAATGACAGATAAAAGAATTAAGGCTAAATAAGCAAATTCGCCACAACAGAGAGAAATGGTGGGCGGCTCTTGTTCTTTAAGAAGCAAGGCAAGTAGGCTTGCGAAGGGAACAGCTGGGAGTGGCAAAGACGCAAATAAGAGAAACTGGATATATTTAAGCGATTAATAAAAAAGAAATAAAACTTCACTCAGAGGGTCAATTAAGGTTGCCTTTGTTTTCCTCTTCCAGAGCTCCTGATAATAGAAGCTGACAGACCAGTGTGTTTATGCCTTCTTTTGTCCCGTTTTCTAACTAATTAACAGGCCTTTCAGTCACAGTTGGCCCAGGGAACACTACTGCATGAAAGGAAAGGTCTCGCTGCATCGGGGCTGGCTTGTGGCTCTGTGGCTTAGGACTCTATGCACGCAATAACAAGGTCACCAGTTCAAATCCTGTGGTTGGCAGAGCGATTTCACCTTCGAGCCCCCGAGCGAAGGCGCTTAACCCCAATTCCTCCAGAGACGGGCCAACCCCGCTTTCTCAACTGTATGCCGTTTTGGATAAAAGTGCCGGTTAAATAAATAAATGTAGATGTAGCAGTGGGAGCCTCTCAGGAACACATTCCACTGCGGAAGCACCACTACCAAGCCTTCAGCTACAGGCAGCTGAGGTCCTGTCAAGTCCAGGTTCAAAGCTTGATCATTGACTGAAGTTTCAACTCTACTATGAGGGAAACATCAAAATGGGAACCACTTTAAACTGGCTAATATGGATTTCAGTGGAGTTTGTTTTCCTCGATGCATCATTTGCTGGATGTGGAACTGGGTCAAAATGTACAAATATTTTGTGACGCTACTCAGCCGAAGGCCAATTAGAAAGTGTCAGAGCCAAGAGGCACAGCTAAAAAACATCCAGCACAAACATCTCGGAAAGAAAGCGTAAACAAATCCTGTTACAAATCATAACCTCAATACTGTGCAGGTAAAATCAGTATGAGAAATGAAAAATGGAAAGAGTGCAACTGTACTGTACATCTACAATGGAAAACATTTACAACGGAAAATATAATACTACTAATACAAAAATAAATAGCCCACAGTGAAGAGAAATTCTTGAAGACACGTTTAATTACATAATAAAATGTAATTTCTGTCATAATGAAAACGAGTCACTGATTTTATGGATTATTTTTTAGGCTCCTAGGTCACTTGCTCATATTATTCCATTTTTAGGTTAGAACCCCATTGTCATCCTGAATTCTGCCAGGCAATTTTATTGAAATATCTGCCACTTCTCCCCACCCTGCCAGCTCCAGAGAGAAGTTGCCGGCTGGAGCCGATTCCTGCCGTACCACCCGGAGCGAGGTGAGCCGGAAAGCCCACATGGGCCGGCACTCTGGCCGGGCGGGTCAGCCCGCAGCCCGGCAGGGATTCTGAGCTGAAGCGAGGGAACGCCATCCTCTTCCAGCAGCCTTACGCCATTTTACCTAAGCGCAGAAGATACCCATGTTGGCAGAGGTTATCCTGAACGTTTTTGGTTTTTTTTTTACAAGATGGCAGCCTGTCCAGTAGCTATTTTAGCTTGCAAGTTGTATTTACTTGTTGACTTCACTCATTTGTATTTTTTGTAAATACACACTTTAATTCTGTTTTTTGTTGAGTAGGGGTGGTACCCTGATGACCTGGCCAGTGTGACCCTATCAGATCTAGCCTCCTAATCATCCCCCGTATCTAACTGGTGAATTCTCTCCTGCCCCTTCACCAGTAGCGACTGTGTGGTGAGCATACTGGCACAGAATGGCTGCCGCCGCATCGTCCAGGTAGGTGTTACACAGTGCCGTTGGTTGAAGTGGCTCCCTGTTGGTTCTGCAAAGTGCTTTGGGTGTCTTGAAAAGCGTTATATACAATGTAACTTTCATTCATACATACTGAAGTTTTCCTTTGTTGCATTTCTCCCTTTTACAACACAGGACAAAGAAATTTCCCCTCATTGGGATCAATAAAGTTCTTATCTTTGCAGTCCACTCTGCATAGCACATCAAAAGTTTCCAGGATCCATACTTCTGAGCAAAGTGGCATATGGACACACTCTAACTCCGGCGACAGACTGACGTTTGCATGTTTCGTGTCCCACCTGGAGTTCACTTCATCCGCGTCACTGCTTAATTAGGGCAGATTTATTTATTTTAACTGTGTGTACTGTATACCCATTAATTCCGCTTCACTGGTCTTGCGCTGCCATTGTTCACGCAGAAGCAGTGACCGTCTTTCCCTTCCAAAGCGGCTTCTGTTTACACTGAGAGTCAATGTCACTCGATAGACACTGAGCTTACAAGGGCACTGCCTGTCCAGCACTGACAGCTGCCGTCTGGCTAATCAATTTAACACATTTGCATTTGTCTGAATTGCTCGCTTGCACAAGACCACAGGGGATACCAGGCTGGGGGGAGGGGGGGGGGGGCAACTTACTTTAAATAATACAGGTCATAAAAATTCATGTGCATTTTATATGCACAAGCATGTGAAAGCGACTAATTAACAATCCTGATGGGATGCACAGTGGCTAGAACTTAAAGCGGTCAAGTTGGGAAATAAGCCAAGCAAAGAAAAAAAAAACAAACAATCAAAAAAATGCAGGATTTATTTCCCTTCTCAGTGTTATGAAGACCCCTTAGATGCCCGAGTAGCACGTCCTCAGGCTTAGGCCTCAAACTCTAGGTCCATAATGTTCCCATTTCCTTCCTCATTTGACCTGGTGGGGTGGTATGATAGGGTCTGCATCAGCCTCTGCTTGAGATGGTAAGCTTTCATCTGAGTGGCCAGCAGGACTGATTCCCTGCAAGCAGGCGGTGACAGAGCAGACAAGCCATCTCACTGCAATACTGATGGGTTTGTCCCGAAAGCTCAACATATTTTATCTAAATAGACCACATGCACAATGCTCTCCATTACCACATTAAACAGAATCACTGGGGAAAAACAGCCAGAATTTAGAGCCTCTCCCCAAACTGTTCCAACATCTCTAAGTACTGTATATCAGAGACATTTTTATTTTTGTAGGCATTAACATTTCATATTTTTCATACAAAAACCCTGTCCACTGCATGCCGGATTTGTTTTGTCACGACAAACAAACAAGTGTTTTGTATGACTCAGAGCATCAATGCTGTCATCCTACAAATGGCAGGAAACAGTTGTGAACCAAAATATGACTCGATGTAAGTAAATAAACTGGAGTCAGCAAAAGACCCATGAAATACACGACCGCCTTTGAGGGGGTGTTCAATATTCATTTCCTCCCAACGCAGGACCACAATCCCAGAATAAATATGGACATAACCACACGTCTGTTATTTCAACAAGTGCGGATGACGCCGATGCAGACAAGGGTTCTTTCAGACTGGCGGCCCGCTTCCGACTCGCCAAAACCCAGGCCTCTGCTGAACTGGGAGCCCCTATAAACCGGCTTTGCTGGGAGCCAAAATGAGATTTTGAAATGTGTCCCATGCTATCAGAATGAAAAGTCACCGCTGTCATGAAGCGGCTGGGAAGGGCCACTGGGGGCGGCGGGGGGGGGCAGCGGGGGGGTTTCCCCAGAGAGCGCGGCTCCCATTCTTCTGCTCGATATCAAAATACCGGCGCTCTTCTGTAATGTTCAGGACCCTCAGACATCACAGGTCACAAACAACAGCGGGGGCCTCGTCACCGAAGGTGCCCCCCCCCAGGAAGCCACTGTGGCTTACAGGCCTTTACAGAGGGATGAGTTGGCCAAGGAGAAGGTGTGTAATCTCAGCTTCACCTTGCCCACGACCCACCACCTAATACAGATACCTCCTGTTCCCACAAAACACCTTTAGTCCTGTTTTTGCAATGTGTCAAGTTACAAAACCAATACATGCATCTTCAAAACACTTTTCTTGATGAGGTTCACCAAGGGGCCTGGAACTTAAATACACACACACACACACACACACACACACAATACAGGGAAATTAGAAAGGCCTAACCGTATGTCTTTGGACTGCAGGTTTGACATGAAACATACAGACATGCAGAGCAGAGGGAAGCTCTAATAATCAGAACATCCCAGCAGAAGACAAAGCTACTACCAGCGCAGGACCTGACGTCCGCTCAAACCCTTCCCCAGTCATATTGTACAACATCGATGGACTCAATTATTTTTTACATTTCCTCAAGTAGAACATTGAAGTCTAATATGGATATCATCCATCCATCCATCCATCCATCTTCTATGCCCACTTATCCTATTTAGGATGAAAAATATGTTTTTTTTCCCCCTTCGGTAAATCTAATCAATACAGTTAATAGCAATACAGGTAGGGCAAAAACTTCTGTGAAGGTGAGACCTCAGGAATTCTGAGGGTCTTCGTTCTGGGCAGGGTTCTACAATGAGGGTATTATGAAGACCATGTTCTGTACAATATCAAGGAGCGTAACATTTGAAATGATTTGGAAAAGTATAGTTAGTTTACTGTGTTTTTAATAACATGCTATACTTCAGATGTCTCACAGACGTAACCATGGCAGGGTACCTGTGTGTGACACGAGGGGGTGTCCGGCCCGGTGACACAACGAGGCCGCCGTCCAGCCGTGCTCCCTGCCGGTGGCGCCCCTGAGCCACAGGACCAGCATGCCCTGCAGGAGCAGGCGGAGAGACGCGGCTCGTCCCACGACGGGGGCCATGGACGTCGAGGTGCTGCTCCTCCTCAGACCCGAGGGAGGCGCTCACGGCCTCGGCGGCAGGGGACCTGGGAAGCGGAGATGGTTCCGGTCAGGGTTCGAGCATCTCCTGGGGTGACATTACACTCGGCCAGCACCTGCATCAGCTACGCTTACCAGCACTGGGCCAGATCCCATACGCATCCGCGGGATTTAAAGGTCCGCTCACAAACCGAAAGCGACATCAGCTACCAGCAGCTGTCAGTCGAGCCCTTTCAATCAGTTGCAGTACGTCGTCTTCTTTCGTGAACCAGACAGGATTTTCACCTTCTGCACTAACAGCACTCCCAGAAACAGCCGCCCCCCAGCCCCAAACAAACAATACCTCATTGTTGTCAATAACTCACTGAACTTGTATTGTTTTGTACATTTGTATTTACTAAAGCATTCCTTCCACAGACATGCACTCTTGCACTTTTTATACATTTGTTAACCTCACATCCACACTGTATGTGTCGACCCTACAACCATATGTCACCTTTTTTTTGTTAACTCTGTATGTCGGAAGAGTTACTCTCGAAATGTAATAGGCTACAGATTACAAGTTACCCTGTCAACAATGTAATTTGTAATGTAACTACTGTGACTGCTTCATTAAAGTAAAGTAGCTTATTGCATTTTAGTACTTTCTGATTACTTTTCAAACAAATGTTTTAAACTGGGCAATAAAGCTGTGAAGTCCCATTGGCTGTGCTGACCAGCACTGTCTGGAAATATGTCGAAAGCAGGCATTTCTGCTTGGTGAAAAGATGCAAAGCAGCAAAATGAATGTTATATTCTACATATAAGCATAAAAAAAACAATATATTCGGTTGTGACCCCCTTTGGAATTACCAACTAATTTCGATTAGTGACTGTAATTCAATTACATGTTTTTTTCCTCAGTAACTGTAACAGATTGCAATTACATTTATTTTAGATTCATTACATAAAGCTGGTAATGTAACTAACAACCAACACTGGTATCTACTTTGAAAACTGGCAAAGGAACCCAGTTTTCATTGTTGTCCTGCGAACTTTCGATGAAATATCCATAAATTTCATTACACTCACCCTGCATGCACTGATGATAAGAATCATCATTATAACATTAAGCGCTCTTTTTATAAATTTCAACATATCCACAGGAAAGCCCAGATTAACGATATTTTAAAAGGACAATACATCAGAAGCGCTTCCTTGTGTTTGAACCCGGAGGCCCAAGCACTCAAGTCCCATCCTTTAAAAACTGTAAGATAATTAACCATTGGGCCAGTCTAACAAACCAGGACACGAAAGAAGAGTGTAAATCAATTGAGTTCAGTACAGGAGTCCAAAAGGATCATCCAGGACTGCAGACTGCCTGAGGGCAAAAACGGTAGAAAGTGTGCTGTATAATACAGCTTTAACCTGACCTGTAAGCACATTGCTCATAGGGTATGGGGTGATATATATAGACCCTCCCAAATAGTTTCCCCTGACCTTTGGAAACAGATACCAGTGAAAATGGTAAGACTGAAAGTGTGAGACGTTCATTCCATTTGCCCTTTGGGGAATACGCAGTGCTGGGGAATATGCAGTGCTGGGGAATACGCAGTGCTGGGCAATATGCAGTGCTGGGGAATACGCAGTGCTGGTAAGCCCATTAGGCTTCTGAGGAGGTGCCGATTTAGCGAGACCCTACATCAGTGCATCTCAAATGATGTAGACTCACGACCCACATTTTCCTTGGCGTGTAAGTGCCGACCCAAATTCACCGGACAACTTGACCACCTTTTGCCACCCCCCCCCCCCCAGGTTGACAACTTGGGAAGGGGTGGGGGGGGATAATTTGTCCTGGGTTCCCGTTTGGAAAAACCTCTAATATTCTGAAGGAGTCCAGGTTAGATGGGAGGGTCGACTTCAAGTGGAACTGAGTCAACTAATGCAATAGATGCAGCTGATCAGGGGGCAGCAGAAGGGTTACCCTAAAATAAAAATAAAAAAAAAAACATGCTGACTGGCAAGGTTGCTGGAGTCTGCTGGATTGGCGTGGGGGGGGGGGGAGCAGGACACTGGCTGTCCCTCCCCCTTTCTCCCAGATGGAAGCCAAAGCACACCCATTTACAGCCTCCGCACGCCAGACGCGCATCACAGGCAGCGGTGTCCTTTTAATATGTCTCACACGCATCTCCTAGCGAGTGATTTAAGGCGCTTAAGCATCAGGGAGCAGCGATGGCGCATAGAGATTCCCAGAACCCCGCCCCCCCCGACATACCATGCTCAAATCCCTCCCTCCACAAACCGTGCCAAGGCAAAGCAAATCTGAGCTTGTAGCGAGCGTAACTCCAAACGACCTCCAAATACAACCTCGGAGGTGTGATAATTGAAAAAGAGCGCTTATCGCTGAGCTTGGTCGCGTGGCTCCCCGGAGCCCCAGCCCCAACGCGGGGGCCGTCTTAGCGGTGCCACATTCCTGGCACGTCACACGCATGACTAATTGCTGCCGGCGAGTTGGGACACGTCTCTGTGTCTAATCGGCATGGGGGAACTTTCGGGGCACGCTATTCAAAGGGCTACTAGCCTTTTTACTCAAGCTGTGATCTTTTAATAAAAATCACACCATTCCAGTTTTATGTCCCACCATTTTCATTTAAAGGGCCTCAGTGATAAACATCACTGTTAACCCTAATGCTGACATAAAAAAAAAAAAACTGCAATCAGAAGACCACACACCAGTTGGCCCCCGCCGAGGCTAACCTTGTCGTAAACACAAATGTTAATCGTTTACGAGATTTCCCAGAATCAGTTGGGCCCTGTCTAAACAAGTCTGAGTAATAGTGCATTTTACCACACATACAAGACGGCAGTGGACAGTCGCCAAAGGCACACAGATGCAAAAGATGGCAGATGGGGATGGAGGCAGAGGAGAACTTCAGCAAGAGAAGGTGGTTCACATGTATGAAGAGAGGTTGGAGAATCTTCTGGATATCATGCCCTCTCCAAAATGAGAGAAATGCCAGAAATAACAATACTTAAGTCATATTAATAAAATTGTACCTGCAGAGACATTCATGTGAAAATGAAAAACTGTGTACTTGTCGTTTTTGGCCTCCTTGGCTTACCGTCATGACCAGATCATGTGATTAATGTCCCAAACAGGAAGCACCTGGGATTTTCAGGAATACTGCATCACTCAACCCCAACCCCAATATGGACTTAAAAAGTCTGTTCTCACACCCCAGCATGACAGGCTGCCTCCACCCAATGGCAAGATATAAGATTGGAGCCGAGCAAAAATAATGGAAGGGTATCACACCCCCAGTAAAAATATCAAAAAGCCGCTACAACTCATCTGTTTGTTCCTGCCTTGTAGCCTGAGGTGGTCTGAAGAAGCAGAAGCCAGCACAGGAAAATCCATCAGACGCAGAGCGTCCGTATCGAAGAGGAGGGGGAGGAGGAGGAGAAGAGGAGACGTGTAAGGTCAACACAAGCCACGATCCGGTGCTAAAAAAGCTGCCAGTTAGCACAGAAACATCAAGACCAACATTTTAAAGAGTTTACTAGAAGATGGGGGGGAAGAGTCTATACAGACCCTCCCTGGGTTACAATATTTCAACTTTGTCGATGGGTAAATGTTTATTAGCCAATAAATTACTTGAGATATTCAACCTTTTTTTACATATAAATTAGGCTTTGTATTAATGATTTTGCTCAACCGTAGGCTAATGTAAGTATTCCATACATGTTTAAGGCAGGCTATGAGCTAGGCTATGATGTTTGTTAGGTTAGGTGTACTGTAATACCATGCATTTCCGCCTTACGATATTTTTGTCTTATGTTTTATCGGAACGTAACCCCGTCGTAATCTGGGGAGAGGCTGTATTGATAAATTTCCGACGTCTGGTTTTTGGTACAGATTCATCCAGGTATGGGTATGGGTTCCAGGAACAGTTTGTGAACCAGAAGACAAAAGACAGATATTGCTTTGCAGTAAAACAAGTATAAGTCTATCCATCCACCCAGATACCATAATCGCTTATTTAGTACAAGACCAGGGTGAGTCTGGATCTCATCCCAGAAAGCATAGGACACAACGCGGGAGACACCCGGGATGGGATCCCAGTACAATGCAGGGGACACACTCATACACCCCCCTCCCACCCCCTCCCACACACACATGCACAGAGAGAGAGATGGGAGGGGGTAGCGGGGAGAATTTCCTTTTGTGAATCAGTTTAAATCCCATGGCTTGTTAGGGTTTAATACGAAGGGCCGAAAAAACTCCTCCAATAGACTGCATATTAGATGAGTAAACATTTCATCACTTTAACGGCAATAAACCGTTTCCCTGTTAGTCAGTTATAACCACTGCTACAAGGGCTCCACTGCGGGAAGCCCTCATCGACGATCAGCCTAACGAACAGGCTCCCAGAGGAAGGCGTTTTATAGAAGAAACCATTTAGTTGGGAACGGGAAGAACAGAGGGGCTCGGAAATTGTTACTGATCTTATGCATTGAAACCCCACGGCACCACTAATAGCCAAGCATTGTCCAGACAGAAATTACCGCACATTCATTATTGCACCTTCCTGTCCCTACAACTCACTGCCCATTAGCACAACTCTGTGTATACACAAATTTCTGAAGACCACTTTTAAACTGTATTTTTGACCGTATTTGTCTGTATGTCATGTCCACATCTCAGTAAGTCGTGTTTAAACTGTCAGACTGTTAGTGTTTAATGTCTCATATTCATATTTATATCCAATTTATCGCTGCGTCTTGCACTATGACCAACAAGATCGTAATTTCGTCTCGGGGTATGACCCATGCATCGCCGCTCAAGATATCAAAGATACTTCGGCTTGACTACGACTTCGAACAGGGACCTAAGAGCCGACTTGAAGGCCGAATACGCAAATCATCAGTAGTCAAAAGGTTGATAAGGATGCTGCCTGGTGAATTGCCACAGAAGGAAGCTGTAGGCCAGAACAGGCAGAAGTACATGAATTAAAAACAGGGTGTCCAACACCAGCTTTCCTTGGACCAGAATATGGAGCAGCACCAGCAGCGATTTAATCCAGTCCCACCAGACTCTCCAGAGGTTCGTGAGTCACCCTTATTTATAACCTCCCCAATTACCTCCGACGTCGTGGGGGATCGTTTTACCCCTGCCACCTCCCAGGGGGGAGGGGGGGAGGCTCCAGTCCAACATCCGGAAGCTTCTGGAATGGGTTAGGGGATATCACTCAGAATCTCAGGCCTCGCTGCTCCACCAGACCCGGGGAGACCGGATCGAGGCTGGCGTGAGGTCGGTCACACGGGTCCAAGGCATAAAAATAACCACATTTAGCTCAAAAAAAAAACCACCACCCATGAATTTTGTGCTTGGCAGAAGGTATATTCGTCAAACTAACAACATAAGCTAAAAATCCATGTAGGGGAAAAAAAAAAATCCTGTTGGTTTAAAAAAAAAAAAGCAAACACATAGGGCAGCATTTATTCAAGGCAAAAAATACAATACAAAAATATATCTGTGCAGGTTTTCATATTTAACCTGTGTTTTGGTGCCCACTGACAATAGAACAATAAACACCAACCACAAGTTACTCATCTGCACTCCGTTGAGGAAGAGGCCACAAAACAGGGTTACGGGGGACACGCCCCACGTTCCTAAAGATAAATGATTTGATGTAAACAACCCAGACGGCAGTCACCTAAAATAAGCAGTGTCTTCAGCCCCTGTAAGAGACCTGTTTTCTGTCGAACGGCACAAAGTGGGAAAGCCGAGCTCAGCTGACAGCATGGAGGCATTTGAAAAAGGGGAACTGGGAGCGAATGCTGCTCTCTGAGTCGTAGCTCAAAAGCCACCGTTAATTGAATAAGCTTGGCCAGTGATGAATAGAGTAGGTATTTCTCATAACGCGACACACTTGCTTACTCCCCCCGCCCCACCATGTTTAGGGATGATTCTTATATAAGTTAGAGAGCTTTTCTTTACTGTATTTAGATATTTCTAGTGGAAGAATGACATTTGTTTCCCTCACGACCTGACAAAACTTGAATTCAGCGACTGTACTTTGTTCAGAAATCCAGAGTTCGGAAATGGTTACGTTTCCGCCGCCAAACAAAGTTATAATGAGGGCAGAACTGTGTGGTATGGGTGGGCCTGTATGGAAGGTCAACATGACATCATGGTGCACATTTGTGGGTCCATCACCCATCACGGGCCTTTATGCAGAGTCCTGTCACGGCAGAACAGAAGAAGCGGGCTGTCTGGTGAGGAGACGTGACATAGCGTGGGCCATGAGAAGGTAAACAAAGGTGGATGATGGAAAATCACTAGAAGGGAAGGGAGAGAGAAAGATCAGCCGTGTCCATTCGTGTCCAAAGACCAACATCACGTCCAGCCCCGACGTAACTGAAAAGAGCCAGGCTGCAGAATCAGCTACCGCCTACAAGCCAGATGAGAAAACTATAGATGGTTCTTATAAGTTCAGTCAGGCTACCAAAAAAGGTTACCTGACTTTATAAACCGGTGCATTCAGCATTCACTAAATGTCCTTAGTTTCACTTTAAGAGCCAGTCTTTGCGGGTAGAGGAGCACATGTGTTTCTGTGTATTGTTTGAGTTAGAGCACATCTGAGTACAGTCCACACTAAGAAAAAATATAATAAACATAAACAACCCAAAGTGTATAAATGAAATTCAGGATAGATCTGCTACATCAAGGCCATACTTGTTTATGGAAAATGTGGATTATTAGTTTTAGACGGAACTGAGTGATATCATGGCTGACATCGGCTAGCTTTTCAAAAGTATCCCCCCATTACGCTTTGATCGTTTGTGGTGTTACCAGGGTAAGCGGTAACAGTGTCTTTCACGCAAAGCGCTTCGCGTTTTAGTACTCAAATCACACGTTGACCAAAGCTGTGAAAACCGTCGTGTTAGCCCAGCTGCAGATACTTAGGGTATTCAAGCAGCCCGTCATTCAGCTGCTGAGAGAGACAGAGAGAGAGAGAGAGAGAGAGAGCCACATTTCTCTGTGAAAGATACAGCAGAAAACATCAGTCCTGAAAGGAGACATTTTTAAGATAAAAAGTCACAGGCCAAGCTATTAATCCTGGAGAATTATGTGTCAAGAACGGCTGAGAGTTTTTTTCCACCCAACAGAATGATTCAATGTCAAGTTAAGTCAGACAGATAGCGATATATATCACTATTATATAACAAATAATCTAGCCTATTTCTATTGTGGAGCAGATGGTGCTTGATTCAACATATAATCCCTATTTTTAAATAATCACTGTTTTAAAACAGTATATGAAACATCTGTATATAAATACGAAATGCTGATGCAGTGCAACTGGATTGGAAAATACACTGACGGACGATCACTGTCATGGGGAAAGCGCGGGTTTGGAGACAGATACAGAAGTTTGCAGGGAAAGTGCGAGAAGCCCCCGCCGTGCCATTAAATTAGCCGTGCGTTTAACTGGAGCTGCGGACCTGTGGAGCAGTAGATGATAAATAATCGCTTGGAACCGATTAATTGTGAGACGAGGTGTGGGGGCAGGAAAATAGCGAGATCCCGGGGAGAGCGGCAGGCATGTAGCCACATATTGAAATTAGGGGTCTGACCCCCAGAAATTTGTTTGCTCCTGATTAGGAATGTTGCCAGGTATTAAAAATACATATGTTGACCTCTCCTCCCTCCCACAACAAAGCGCTCCGGCCCAATCGTCGGTGAAATCTGCCCCCCCATTTTTGTTTCTAGCTACATGGCTGACCAGCATAGCTGCTGCAACTGCAACTAACGTAATGCCTTGAGATGGCACAGGCTGCCACAGTCGAACTGTGGCCCCTCCAGGGCCGCGATGCAGCCAGCCCTGCCCCCCAGGCGGCCACTCGCGTCGCAGCCAGATGAGGAATCAGACACAGCTCTCCGCTTACAGTCCCAGAGTCTCCTCTGATTGTTTTCCATTGACACTCTGCCTGCAGCTACAGAGCGAAAGGTTCAGCGAAAGTGCACAGTGTATATTTCAGCACGGAGCACAGATTGTCGCCATTTCAGCGGCTCTCAGTCCACACGTTACGGAACGCATAGCAATAAACTGTGAAATTGATAATCCAGGAAAGGGTTTTCAGAGGTGATTTATCTAGGCTGTGTGTGTATATATTGTATTATTATGGTATTTTCATGGTATTTTGATGCCCGTGACTACATTTGGGTGTGCATACATCAAAATCTTGAAGCATATGATGGGAACAGGGGCGATATTCAGGACAGTAGCAAAGTCAGTGCTTTGTACAGTGTATTTACAGGAGGGTATGGACAAAAAAAAAAAATCATAAAAAAAGAACATTCTGCTATGCACAAAAGACACAGCAGTTTCTAACCTTAAATATATGGACTAACTGCATGTTTGCAACAGTAATTCCCACATATTTGACTTCAAGAGGCTGAAGGGGAACCTGTCAATTCACAAAAATTGTCACTCTTAGTTTTCTGAAGTAAATAGAAAGATGGCAAAAGCTTATTTTGGTGACACAGTGACAGTACTTCATAAACTGTGCATTGGGTTAGTATCCGAACGGAGGTTTAGGCAGCCAATTAGATTTTTATGCCTCTTATAACTACCAAAGGAGCAGTTTTTCCCTCTGTTCATCCTTTGTTGACCTTTAATATGGCATAAAATTAACGGCCGTTATGTTTGTCTATGAACCTTTTGTCAAGCACTTTTGGGAAATTATGCTGGGAATAGCACTATATAAAATTTGAACTTTTCTTCTGAGTAATTCTCACCAAAGCTCTGTGTGAGGAATCTGTGTGTCCTTCCTGTGGTTTCTTTAGGATATTCTTGGTTTTACACATGCCTGTGCTTGGTGCGTGCGTGTATGCATGCATGTATGCGTGCGTGTATGCTCCAAGACAAACTGGGACCACGTGCTATGGAAAGTGGATGGACAACAATACAAGCAGACTAAGGTACAACCAAACTCCATACATTTCACTTTGGTGTCATATTTAACAAATTTTTATCCAATGGGAATTTCACAAAACTAAGGAACCTCATTAGTGGACACAGGCAAAAGTGTACAAGAAACTTGTGTGTTTGTGTGCGTGTGTGTGTGTGTGTGTGTGTGGGGGGGGGGGGGGGGGCGGTGGATGGAGTTCATAATTTAAATACAAAGGTCTATTTATTGGGCGGGGGTGAAGAGACATAAAAAATATTGGAGGGTCACTGATGCCCCCCAGCACTGTACATGATACAGATTGTAAAGATCTTAAGAAGCAAGTCAAGTCGCATTAAAGCATCATTATCTAACATATTTTCAAAACCTATATCATCTGTTCTGTAAGCCTGGTAGCGCTCAAACATCTGTGACTCACAGTCCCTTTCATCTTTTATTATTTATAGTGATATTCCAGAGGTGGGTCTTTTGCATTTTTAAAAAGCCAGTCTAATAACCTTGTTTACTTCCCAAATGGCAAGTAAATAAATCCCATTTTAATGCTGCCTCTTTGAAATCCACGTTTTTCTCCATGAATAAGAGTGCAAATTAAGGTGTTAACCAGGACAAATAAATAATTGCATTCGTATTAAATGAGGAGTTCCCAGTAAAAAAAAAAGAATACTTTGGGCTCACAGAACCATTCATTTGAAACAAAATAAATTAATCACATGAGAAACAAATCTGAACACAACATTATTTGTCGTAATAAACTATCATAAATTTTTTAAGCCTTAGTACACTGGTTATAAAATCATCTTTCAGTATCACAGTGACTATAACGTTTATATGTTTAACATAAATAGTCATTGGAAAAAAGCATTTATTGTGTTTAGTGCGTATTTTTAAAACCTAGCTACATCTTGTTTTCAAAATAAAATAGCATATTAAATTCCCCTTATGTTAATTCACCATCACCCATAAGACCAGAAGGTTGCTGGATGTTAACTGCATATATTCTTCTGCAGTGTAAAAACTCAATCGCTTGGGACCGGAAACCACAGTACTAATGGATCTCTGGCTTTTATTCAGCTACAGGTCATGAATCATTATTATGAATGAAAAGCTCACTCAACGTGCCCCAAAGGCCCTTGAATAAGGTATTAAGGTAATTATTCTGCTATCTTTAAGAATCAGTAGAGCTTATCCAGGTTGCACCTCATGTGGTCTTCAGACTGTGTGTTAATATATGTTCAGATCTCACAGCTGGGCGTGCAGACTGACTAATTAGTGGATTCCCATACAGAAATGGCAACGGAGCGACAAAGCATTCGTCTGGTCATGTGCTCCGTAATTATTCTTGACATGCCCTGCATAAACACATGTAATGAGGGCCATTATTGGTTTCCCAAGGTCAACCACACGAACTGGTCTGCGAACGCTCATCGAAAGTGCCTCTGAAGGCAATGTCAAACCTTCAGTCCGTGCCAAATTAACCCCGATGGACAATCTCACGGACTCAGTCGTTTCAAAGTAGAATACAAAACACTCCTTTCTTAAAAATGGAAGGACGTTTTCTGCAGATTTTTCCAGCCACTGTGCAGTAGATGCACCTCCAGGGTATTCAAGAGAAACTTGTGAAATGAACTACACAAATTAAATGATCAGACTATGATAAATTCTAAGTACAGTGGTACCTCAGAACTCAAACTTAATCCATTCAGAACTTGGGTTCGAATTTCCCCCATTTCCCCACGCATACAAGTTATCTTAGGTCAGTGTTCATGGTTCGACTTCTGAGATTCAGATCGAGTTCTAGGTAATTTTTTTCGAACTGGTTGGTTCGACTTTTAAGAAATTCGAGTTCTAATGAGTTCAAGTACTGAGGTACCACTGTATATGGGTACAACAAGGGAATGGCAACTTTGGACTTGCGGAGTTTGCAATCCAAGAGATTGAATGACGTTACATTACCTCTGGTGCTAACGATTTTGAATATTTATAAAGTTCAGATATTAATCAGCAATATCAGCCAAGATTGACAGACTGATGCCAGTATCTTAATGTTTAACAAAACGCTCTCTCTAAGCTGATCTCCAGTTATTAGTATAGAAAGTATGAAAAAAATAAAGATAAAGGTCAAAAAGAATTAAAACAGCTTGCAAATATCAAGCGCTAAACTTTTATCAAAAGTAAACGCCATGATTGTGAGCTCTATCAGAATGCATCGAGCTCCCCAACCACAACGCCCACGTTTTGTTGAAAGAGAAAAAAATTCCATCTACCTTGAAATGTTAAACGAGGGGAAAAAAAAAAACATCTTCACATCTCGTCAAGCCAAAGGAGATCCACGCTCTGGAAGCGCGGATGGAAATGCCTCCCATAAGCAGACCAGGCTAATCTGTATAACTTAAAGTGAGCTTTGAAGCCTGTGTTAAAGTGTTATCATGAGTTTCCGACAGAGCTGGAGAGTGGGCTGACCAAAACAGCCCAAACCCTCCAGTGCCTCACACCGGGCCAGGGGTCTACAGCCTCATTCCGAACGAGAGACCTGGCCAAATGAGAGACCTGCCACAAGACCCAAGTAGAAGCCTTCCCAGAGTACAAGTCATCTCCATTCAACCAGGCCATGGGGACGACTTCCTGGGAGCCTAGAAACCACTTGACTTGCTGTTTTATGACACTGTCAGGGCCGTAACCTTCCCATCCATCCAAACGACGCCTACCCATGCCGAGCAACCAATTTCCACAGCATGCAGTAACTGCCCCAATAAACTCTCAAATAACTGCCAATATTTGGACAGAATTCACGTCTTTCCTAGTTCTTTCATAGAATCCCACAAGACATAAAGTTTTCCATTTTAATACAATCTCGTTAACATTAAATGTAAGTTAGTATACGATATGCGCCCATGTGACTGCCTGCACATGCCTGCCTCGATAGCGACATGCGAGGATCTCAGCGATGTAAACTGCGGCAGAGAGCTGACCTCCAGCTCCTCCACCCCCAGTTTTGGCGGGGGGGGGGGGGGGGGCCTGGGCGGAGAGCGTCGGTGGCTATAAAGAGCACCTGGGACGGCCGTAAATAACTAACTGAGACCACATGCTAAAACACGGCGAGGCCCCTCAGATCCCTGTCGATGGAGACTGTGCCAGGGAAGGAAAACAGAGCCCAGTGCGGAGAGCAGGATAAGGTCAGAGGGGGCAGCGGCGATCCTGAGGGTTAGGGGCTTCAAACTTTGTCTCACTTGTACTTAAGCTACACTCATTTGTCTAACACACCCCATACTCTATCTATCCATCAATCTATATACATAAAATGTTGTACCCAGGCTCCGAATTTTTCTAAGACAGTAGTACACAAGAACAAGGTGAAGCAGGAGACACTGGCAATGACCAGAATCCAGACAGGTAAAGGGCGGAAGCGACTTTCTAATGCCAGCGGTGACTGTCAACTTATCCAAGAGGGCCTCATAAGATCGGACATAAGATCGCAAGGAAGAAGCCCTTCATCAATGAGAAGCAGGGAAGGGCCAGGATGCAGTTCCAAAAAACTAAATGTATATCTTACACAGACACACACCTATAAATTGAGGAATGAGCAAAACTGAAAACTTTGCAGTGGTTCTTAAGTTTTTACAGAGCTGTGTATATGTGTGTGAATATATAAATATAGTTTTACCCCAAAATTCATGTTCTCATACAGTGTTCTATGGTCCCAGAACTTAATTTCCATACTGCTGCTTTGTAATGGATATTTGGAAAGATTGGGGGGAAGTATTTCGCCCTTAAACCGGCTATGCTGCGTATCTACTGAGGGTTTCATGTCGGATAACAGAACGATCTGCATTTTTCTTTAGGTGACACTGTGAGTAAACCTGTCAGTTATAATTGAAGTCAATAGAAATTCAAGATTGAAGCATTCTTAGCTTGTAAGCAGGGAGGTCGCAGAAGTGCTTCTCAGACATATATATCAAGGAGTCAAGGAGTTATTCACAGCATCTTATATCGACAGTGACAAGAACAATCTCCTCGAGCCAAAACGATATTCACCCCACACAAAGGAGTCCTGCTTAATTCTAAAATGGACCAAAACCATTATGACCACTAACAGCAACAATTTATACATTTAATTATATATTTACATTGAATCACATTTGCCGGAGAAAAACACAAATCCTTCAGACGATGATTTTTAAATGAACAGGAAATTACCAGCAAAAACTTCAATATAAATTCATCTGAGCTCATAAAACTAGAAGCATTTCAATCAAAATGAGCATTAAAAAGCCAAAAACAGGTGCGAATGATACATAAAAACCAGCCATATACCTTCATCTAGAGCAGATATGGGTCAAACAGCAACACAGCAAGAAAGGAAGCAGACTGAAAATTTCAAGTACTTATGCAGTAAATATAAGCACCTGTGAAAATCAACAAAAGCTTTTGCGCTGGTTTTGGCGATACTGTATGCTAAGCTAGTGCCACGTAAATAAAAATTGCCTTGGTGAGCTGAGTGTTTCAATCCATGCAAACAATACAGGGGGTTTTGATTTGTTACCAGAACGGCGGTAAAATGGGGGGAGCTACCTATACACCCACTGGGGCCTGTTTTGATCACTCATTTACAGCCTCTCCAGCTCGCCAGTAAAGCGGGGAGGAGACATGTGGTTTCCAGGTGTGGCAGACTAAGTTTCGCGGTGTAGGATTACAGCAAAGATCATTAAAATAAATAAATAAATCACGGCTGCCTAAGCCTACAGCCATATTCCCCCAAACCACAGACTCTCAAATAGGTGATTTGTGTTTTGGTAACACCTTAGGAAGGCTTGTGCCCACAGGAAACATACATCAAAGGTTAATTTCAAAGCTGGTATAACTCGTGAAAGAGCCTAATTGGCCCAGTCAGCATTCCACTGATGTATGACTGAGGTCTTTGTGAGCACTCAAGCCATTATTCCACCTACTCATTTCCAGTGTAGAACTTTTACCTGCCCGACACATTCACATATGGCTGCATTTGGGCTGGGGTATGAAGCGTAATTGAGTAAGTCTGCGAAATCTTAACAGACTAATGACCCAAAACAAAAGTTGGGACGTGTTCACACGAGGATTTAAAAACCCGCCACTGAGTTAAAGATACTTTTCAAATGACCACAGCAAACCTTCATTTGGCAAGAAACTAACCCCTAAAGTGTGCTGTTTGAGAACAGAGAAACATTTGCATACATCTGGAAAAAACCAAGTTCATGTCCATCTCTGTGCTTTGATGACTCCCGATTGCTACAAACAATGATGGCAGGTGGCTCAGTCAGTTAGTATGCTGTGCCTTTGATCAGAATGTTGCTGGTTCAAATCCCCAGGTTAGGAAAGTGATTTTGGCGTTGGGCCCCTGAGCAAGCAGTGGTTGAAATTTCAGGTCCGGAAAGCAAAACTCCAGACCAAAATTTTGTTCCAACCAACCAGCTGAGTACTCTGTGGCTGTGACTCTTTAAACTCAATGCATTGGTTGAAACAAAATCTTGGTCTGCATTTTTACTTTCTGGACCAGAAATTTCTACCTCTGTGAGCAAGGCCCTTAACCCTAATTGCTCTAGGGCAGGGGTCTCCAACTCCGGTCCTGGAGAGCTACCGTCCAGTAGGTTTTCTATCATACCCGGCTTCTGATGAGCCACACCTGTTCTCAGGTAAATACCAGGAGCAGGTGTGGCTCATCAGAAGCCAAGTGGGACAGAAAACCTACTGGATAGTAGCTCTCCAGGACCGGAGTTGGAGACCCCTGCTCTAGGGACTGTCTGACCCAGATTTCTCAAAAAAAATGTATGTTTCTTTGCATAAAAAGACTCTGCTAAATAAAACTAAATCAGATGCCCATGCTCCTTTAACACAATAAAAAACTAAATCCCATTAAAAAGTGGAAGGTTTCCAAGTACCAGTTTCTTGTCATGGTTGTTTCCACATCTATCATTGTCGATGGCATAATGGCCTAGGAAGTTATTGAGGAAAGACACCTCAATACTAGCTTTCATGCTTATTAATCGGGCATTAGTTAAATAACACTGTGGAATACCAGTGCTTATGAGGCTTTGGGATGTTCGGAAGCCCTCCTTGGGGGGGGGGCACCTCAGAATGAACGGGGACAGCTTGAGGCCCATTACCTAAGCTATAACTGAGACTCAGACACCGTAGACTCCAGGGGTGGCAGCCGACAATGGCTAATCATGTACGCCTTGCCATTAAAAATCGATCAGCTCAATCGTAGAGTACGTGCTGCCCTAGCGATGCCATTTGCTGTATCACATAAAGGGCATATCG
Source organism: Paramormyrops kingsleyae (assembly GCF_048594095.1). Classification (NCBI taxonomy): domain Eukaryota; kingdom Metazoa; phylum Chordata; class Actinopteri; order Osteoglossiformes; family Mormyridae; genus Paramormyrops; species Paramormyrops kingsleyae. Next base: position 10,008,086 of record NC_132811.1, on the reverse strand, counting down.
GCCATTTCCAATTATGGGAGATGACCTGAAATGGGTTCTTGCATTACTGAAACAATGCAGCTAATTATGGACTTAAATTAATTAGACACAGATGTATCACAGTTGATATCATTAAACACTATTGAAAGCAAAGGATTTATGAGATTAAGTCATTGGGATGTCTTACAATATTGAGTACATTAAATACAATGAACATATAGAGAATCAATAATTGGACAAATTGATTCAATAATAATAAAAACATGTGAAATATTTTGCCATCAGTTTATGATGTGGGGGGGCGGACCTATGAATTGACATAAGAATGTCTTGGTCTGGTCGTAAAGTTCATACTGTCCCTGCAGCTACTCCTGCTGTTTGTGAACAATAAGGCCCATCGAACTCTTCAACTGTCTTGAGACATCAACACCTTCACAGCTGAAGAGCTGCAGGCTTCCTGAGGGACAGGAGCAGAGCTCCGAGTCCACAGACGTCTCCCTAATGAAGGAAGTGCCACAGAAGCTGTGGCGCGTAGGATGAGCGAACGTCATCAATCTCAGAATTGCGGTAACCTGTCCTCCCGTTAGTTCATCGTCTCCATGGTGGATCACCCGTGTGCTGATTGACAGTGCGTGGTAATCCTGACTACCACAACTTTCAAAGCCTCAGCACACCTGACCCTGTACTGGATGAAAGATAGATATATGGATGACATCTCTCCCACCGCTGCTCTTAACCCACACAGCAGAGGCACACACTTTAGATTAAATTAAGCTTTTTGAAGTGGAGGCACAAATGTGAAAAGATTAATATTAAAGATGAATATAAAAGCTTTTATAGTTATTCACACATGGGCGCCAACACATCCTTAATACATCAGTATAAAACCTTGCCGTGAGGATTACAAACCACTGCAAACGCACCAACTCATTTAAAACAAGTGGCCCTTGGCGGTTCTCTGTTCATCCGCTTATTTTGGTTCCACTGGATCCTGCTTTTGTTTATTTTAGCCTGGCAGCCCTTAAGTGCTTTTTTAAAGGATTCGAGGCGTTCAGAAGTTTGGAGAAAGGTACGCATAAAAGCATAATACAGAGCGCCCTGCCCTGCTCTGCAAACACAGCACACCACTCAACTGGCTCCATCTCATTCTAACCAATCCTCTGCATGGGGCACTGACCACTGTACGGGGAAACCGTGTCCCCGCCACCCGGAACTAACCCTGCATACGCTCTCTCTCTCGCTCTCTCAGTGCTATGCTTCTTAAGTAAAAAAAAATAAGCAAACAAACAAACAAACCACTACCTATTTTATGGGGAAAACAACCTGTAGACTTTTTGCTCACTCCTGTAATCTGCATTTCAAATGAGCAAAATAGAACACGACCCCACATTTTTTAAAAGCAACACCCTATTTATAGCAATTCATTCACTGACACAATATTTGCTTTCCATTAAGTTCTGATACATATCTCTGTGCATCCATCAAGGCCAGATAAGCACAGACGGATTTGGGGTCTTCCCCTTATCAGTATGATCTCCATCATTCTTTGGCAGAATTCCAGTCTGTAGGGTAGATCAAGGGATTATAGCATCCTTATTTTGTAAAATAACTCAATCCCACCCCTGGGGCACAGGTCACTACGAGAACACACACCCAAAAACTGGTGTTTACCTCATTTGTGTGTTACAGATTTACTGGTCACTTGCTGGTCTGGGTTGACAGCTTGTATGTCTCATTGGAAAATGTAGAACTAAGCCTTATATGTGAGAAGTGTATAAATGGAAAGGAAGATTAATATGAAGAAGATCAAGACAAAGATTAAATGACAAAAATGAGAAGAGAACTTACGAGAATTAATAATAAAGGAGAACAAATGAAGGAGAACAATGAAGGAAGACAAAATGGTATCTTAAGGAGACATCTCTATAGCTTCCTGGAGATAGAATGCAAGCGAAGGAAGCAGAACTCCTGGGCTGTGTGCTCAGACCACCCTCACGTCCAGTGTCACCTGTGCGGAGCCCCATAAAAGCGTGACGTGCTCCAACACACACGCGGCGCGAGCACTCCGCTGGTGGACTGCCTGCCCGCCAAACTCATTAAGAGTTTCTGTAGACGTAGACCCAACTCTCACCACAGCCCTGAACTCGAGAAGAAAAAACAACCTCAATCTCAAGAACCAGCCAGGCCCCTTCCTCTGCATTCCCCACGAAATCTGGACCCGTGACAGTGATGGATGGGGCCCACGGACGGAGACGTGCAGTGGGCCACAGGGTTCTTCAAAGAACAGCCAACGGCTGCATCCCCGGAACGAACATATTGAGCACCGATTCGGCTGAGTGGCAGCGACGTGGGCAGGGGTGACCCCGACGCCTGAGGGGAACCTGAGGGCTGCACATTTAACGAGAAACCACTTTCCGTTACGGCCGCGCTTTTATTATCACAGGTGAGGCAAAACCAAGAAGCTCCGATTCCTCTCGTTTTTAATACTTCACCTGCAGAGAGATTTACAAATCTGATCTTTATTTCCTTACTGAAGTTGCACCAAAAATACCGAACGTCTGGTGCAAGATGATTTTCACGACGAGCACAAGAAGGTAGACACACAAATGTAAAGGATTCGGCGCAGAACACATGGTTTATAATGCCTCTGATTTACGGGTGGAATGGAGAATTGCTTGCAGTTCAGTTCTGCCTTACTTTTCTGAGTAATTCATGTACTCTAAAGACTGATGGTAACAGCAGCCATTTACTTTCTTTGGATCAAGGTAGAATTAATGTTCTGTATCTATACAAAATCTATAAATCAGCTCTCTCCAGGAGAACAGTATACTATATATGCACATATATTACTCAGTCAAGTCTCTGAGTGTGAACACAAAAGTGTTTTTACAACTTCAAATTAAAACTCTTGCACTGGCTTTCCAGCATGGCTGTATGGCCCCCAGGTGACCCCGCACTGGAAAAATGGTTATGGAAGATGAATGAATGGATATTAAAGCTCCTTCTGCAAATTATAGTTTTAGCCCAACTCCACACCAGAAATCATCAGGACTACAAACGACATCTGAAATTACTCTTATAGGTAATAAAGATCCAGGACCCTTCGGGGCCCCCAGTTAAACTAAGTTTAATTTAATTCCATCCATCCATCTATCCATTTCCAATTCCCACTTATCCTATGCAAGGTCGTAGGGGTCCAGAACCAATCCTGGTAGCTATGGGTGCAAGGCAAGCAACATCCCAAGATGAGGCGCCAACCCATAGCAGGGCCTACTCACACACCATTCATACACACATTCAAACCTGCGGACGATTTGGCAACTACTATTCACCTCGGCCTGTTTTTGGACTGTGGGGGGAAACCCGGAGGAAACCCCATGATGACGCGAGAAGAACATACAAACTCCACATATGCGAAGCTGGGTTTAATCTAGTTCATACTTCTAAATCGAGATAATATCTGCTTTATCCACTATTAAGATTGTTTTCCATTGTTTTATTAAGCACTTATAGGATTATGCAGCGCTTGAAAGACTAGGCCAGTCTTGTTAGCCTTTGTCTCCAGTAAATTGCATCATACTGCTATAGAAAAATGTACTAATGCAGCCTAGTTGTGCCTCATTTTCAGGGTGTGTCCCTGCTTGGAATCATATAAGCAAAATAGCAGAGGTGTTTCTTTCAGTAAGAGACTCATTTATACAAAGAAAAAACCGTGGGGGGTCCACTTTTCTGAGCAGATGCTGGAACACCCTGGAAACTTAATTAAACCTCAGTCAGTGGCCCATAGGTACCGAAATCGCTGACCTAGTCTGGAAATAAAACCTCCGGCTGCGTCGCTCTTCATGCCGTTTAGCCTGGATCACTGTCATCAAATGACCAAATATGAAAAACTATTACTTGCTGAGACATAATATACAACCCTTAAATCTCCCCCCCCCCCCCCCCCCCGAGAAAACGGCAGCCGGCAGAACGCTCCGAAAACGACCCCACTGAAACGATGCTGCAGAGTCATTCGTCTCACTGAAAAATACGGAGGACTCGGAGCAGAAGAGAGCGTCATCAGAAAGCGTGACAAGCAATAGCTCACATCCAAGGAGATGCACTGTAGCAGTGGCATCCCATTAGAAACCCGGTGTTAGCAGTGAAACCCCGCTTTTATCAAGCACGGCAGAGAGGACAGCATGAGCGGACGAGGGACTCATATTTCACGTCCGATGCAGATTCTGCATAGCTGCTGCCAACGAGAAACTTCCTCTGCTGTGTCAGTGAGGTCTGGGGTTTTTGCTCCAAACAGCTACGCTTGAGTGGTCTTGTGCTGAAAGATCTCACAAGATTCTCAGCAGCCACGTTTACATTTCACGCCAACCTCTGCTGTTAGTGGACCATTTTTATATAACGGTCTGACCCAGGTGTCAAGGCTGTGCTCTTTCTCACACTGAGTCATTCACTGGTTAACTGGACGCAAGCATTTGACTGTCAGAAATTCAGGTTTGCAAAATAATGAAAGGAAACCCAGCATCGTGTATTCAATTGAAATGTACAGCTGGAGGAAGAAATTTTAAGAATTTCAGCAAAACTGCCCAATTGGCCACAGCTTCAGAAAAAAAGCACTGGTCAAATGGATATCCATAACTTAGTGAAAATCCAAGAAAGACATTTAAGAGCTGATCGGAAGCATCCAGTGAAAGTATATTTTAGCAGAAGAAAATGCATTTCAGTTTAGCAAAAAAAATTTTTTTTTTTAATTACAAGATAATGGGGGTTTTAAAACTGAGACTTCTTGTTAAACTGTTTGCTGATAAAAAAAAATAAAATAAAGTATTTTCTCCAGTTACTAGGATTCACAAGTGAGGTGCACTGCACTGTAAGTTATTACCCCTGGTCTCTCCATTGTTCTCTGGTAGCAAAAAGAAGTCAGTCACAAGAGTAAGACATCCTGCAGCCCATTTTAGTTTCCTAGGTAACCAAATAAAAACGTATGCTACCCACCATACAAAACACTAATAACAAAAGCAGGTGACAAACTTTCTTTGCAGGGATGTTTTTATTTGCAATCTCCACGATGCATCATGCATACTCCAATTTAGCATGGGGGGGCACGTGGAGGTAACCATGGTAACACATCTATAGCTCAGGGTGTGAACAAGGGGAAAGAAGAAGCTCATTACCACCTGCAGAAGATTTTATTGCATGCAAACAAAAGTCACCGCTTGATTTCATGCAATCACAACTCTGCCTGTAGGCAAAAGGCCCCGCCCTCAATTCTAGCTTTACCGGCCAGGATACACCACATGCACTAGTGTAATAAGGGGAGGAAAACCTTCACAAATTTTAACTCTAGGCTTGGTGAGAACAAGGATTCATTTTTTCATGTCTGTTCTCCTACTTAGTCAGTCAATAGGGACACTTCATATACCAAGACTGGAAAAATACAACCTCTACAAGAAATCATAACAAGTGGCAGGGAAATTGTTTTTTAGTAATGAATAAATCAGGCAAAATACAAGTAACTTCAAATAACCTGAAGCAAAGCGTCAATCCACTTCAGTTCATAAAGCCATTATGTTCCAACAGTTTTGATATTTCCCCTGCAATATAAAGGAGCAGCACTGCCCAAAGGTATGTCACTAGATCATTATTCACCTCTGACGTGCTGTTGCTTATGCCCCCGCCCCGTATCTAGTAGCTGCCGGGTGTTTAATCATGACGCCGTCGAAGCTCAGGATTCGCTCTCAAGTGGAATTTCACTCTCCTGTAATTTCGGGATTCCCGGAGTTTCAGCCTGAGTGCGCCCTGATGGCGCGCATTGGGAGTGTCACTCCAGCAAGTAAACACGCCACGCACGCATAGCTCACTCCTTCAAACAACTTGTTAGACATCAGTAGGAAAAATGAGTATTATAGGAATTCATAATATTTTTGTTTTTCCATTTAATTGCAGGAAATAAAAGTGGAACCCCAACTTAACATTTAAAGTTGAAATAACCCACACTGGACCTTACTTTTGTTGATTGTTTTGCTTTGTTTCAGTCTAGTCATGTAGAGTAGCACTGGATTTTTATCTATCATTTTGCATTTCGTTAAATGACTTTCACTCGAAAGCCGCATGAATCAGCGCATCAACTGCTCGACTGCAACAGGGTACGGACTGTCAAAAACTCACCTTATTAAACTAATTCATACCTATCAGAAACGTAAAACTGTCACGTGTACCATTCCATAATATAAACTAAGGTGTTTGGCACACACCGAGAAAACGTACAGCAGGACAATAAAATAAAAAACCTTGCAAAATAAACACACATAAAAGTAGGATAGCTATCTGCAAGGCAGCGAAAAAGCTATACTTCAAATAGTAAAATATTTCAATATTCTGCAATTACCGTACGCTTTACAATCAATAATGAAACAGATACACCAAAATGCATTTCCTTATAAGAGCTTTGAACCTGATCCCTATAGCAAATTAAATAAAGCAATGACAAAATTCAATGACACACTTTTCGTTATACTGAACAGATTTTCACCATCGATCATTTATATCGTTTAAAAGTTCACAAAATTATAGAAAATATTAATTCATAGCACTACATATTAAAGTACAACCGAATTGTTGTAAACAAGTTTCAGGGGGAAAACGTGAAACGAATCGGTACCTAAACACCAGGAGCTAAAGAACAACTTTGCGACAGTCGGCTGTCGACTAGCGCCACCAGGTGGCGAATATTTCAGAGCGCTTCGTGATAACGAAAAAAAAACTTGTGCAGTACAAATATACCAGTACTGCTTTAAAAAGACGAACTGACTTATTTGTACATATAACAAGTAGTCTTTGTGCATAATTACGCTGTAGCGTTTCCAATACCTTTGTTAAGCTATTCATTTACTGAGGTATTTATTTGAAGGCAAGAACTTAATCAGAAAACGCAAACTGTTTGAAGAAGCTCTCGTGAATGGCGTAATCTTAAAACTATAAAAACTACTTTATTTTAGCGGTGCCTTTATAAACCTGTGAAGCACAGTCTGTGTAGTTGCAGACAATCGACACAATGCTGTTCTCTTCGGCGCCACCTACTACACTTAACGTAAGTGAAGAAATAGTGCAGGGATATTTATTATAAGGTGACGCATTAAGCCGAGCACATACTGGTCCGCTGTCGAATAAATACATCACAATAAGGGGTAACTCACCAAGCAAAATCTCAAACTATCCCTGTTCATCTAGTTGGGACGACGCAGCAAGTAAGCCGGTATAGGAGATGCGACGGGTGTGGATATGCGCTGCCAGAAAAGTTGCGGTAATCCCAGCTTCAGTGCGCTGTGCTCTGCACGGAGGCAGCGACGCCGCTGGCTCACAATCGCACCCATAAATTTCGGAAGTCACCGCCTCCCCCTGGACTCGGGAGCGGCGTCTATACCTCCCTTCATCCCTCCTTCACTTTGCGCTCCGTAATAAGAAACCACACACCCACTTTACTACAAACGACGGATGAGGTCAGATAGTAGGGGTGACGGACCCGAGCCAAGCAGGAATAATTCTGTTATAAATTAACATTAAATTCCACACGACTACGTATTAGTGACCACCGCAGAAAGGACCAGATTTATCAGTGTTTTTACTTGGAATGGGAGGTTGCACGAAGTAGCAGACCAGGTCTTTTATTCGCCTACGGCATGCGCCACCGATGGTCTGTTCCAGCATGACGGACGTGGCATTTGGGGTTAGTTGAGGGGATTGAAGTGAAGTGGCGTAAATTAAACACATGACAAATAAGTATTTCTTGTGTATACTTTTTATTATTCTAATCATTATTTTGCATATGACTTTTATTCAATAGCATCCAAAAGTTTATGTTTTTGTTCATGTCAGTGATTTAGCAGCATACAAAAAATTTTTCAAAATTTAAAGTTACACACAAGTGAATTTGAAATTGTACACCAATATTTAAACCAGTAAGTTACTAATACGCCATAAAAAAGTAGCGTAAGCATTTTAAAGCTTTTTACCAAATACCAAAGATTAGATATATTTTTAAAAAACTACTAAACTACTAAAATACTATGGAATATTAGCGTATGAAATATGCAACAGCTTTGGGATTTTATACAGCATAAATAATTGCATCATAAAGTAAGGATGTAGGGCTGTATTGCAAAACAGAGACAGACAAAAGGTAAAATGTCTGTAGCGCAATTTCAGATTGATATGTTGCGCATTGCTCATCGTGTTAAGATGAGTGCGCGCTAAATTGCACAGTGTGACACAAGCACTTTTTATGCTAAATTATTTGCGTTTATGTAACTATTAGGTACAAGTAAAATACTGCTAGTGAATCGTGATAGAAGTTTCAATTTGAGTCTAAAATCAGACTCGAGTATAAGAAGCTGATAATGCTAACTTAAATCCAACACATAGCCTGCGCTTTTACGGCCAGTGTTGTTGGAGATGCGCTAAGCAAGTTTGAAGAGTTGCTCCAGTTGCGATTTATATTTTAATAATGAACAACGTGATTTCCGTATCAGTTTTAGTGGCCCTCAGTTAAGTCTTTGCAGGTTTGTCAATAACGTAACTTAAGTTAAATTCAGTGACATGGTGATATTTCTAGTAAGATCTTTAACATTTATTCAGATCAGGGGCACTGTGAAGGGGGGTAGGATGATTCCAAGGGCCCCCATGTGACAGGGGCCCTAAAAAAATTGGAACACAAGTGGTTTCGTCTGGGTTGGGGCCCAATGCGATATGCTGTTACAGGGCCAAAAATCTCTAGCGGCGGCTCTACCTCAGACTTGGGATATTTAACTAAGGATAATGTGATCTGAAAGATGGGCTCTCCAAAGGATCGGTTTTGGTGCACGGAGACAGCAATTCTTATATTCACATCCACCTATCCATTTCATCCAGGGTCGCTGTGACATTTTCACATATTAACTGCAATATAGCATTGAAAAGCACAGATGGGAGTCCACAGGCCATCACATTTTCTCAGATTTTCATTTTCAAAACACAACGCCACATGCTCTTATATAGAGTGCAGAGTCCCATTCAAGTGGCAGGAAAGCAGCACTTCTACTGTGGAGGATTTTAACAGTGCATCAGCACAGATATCCATCCAGCTGGAATGTAACACAGGTAATGATGAGGTCATTGTCATAGGTAATTTACTGCTCAGTGACAGATGTTCGACTCCATGTGGCCATGGAGACCTTGCTTATTACATCCAAAGTGTGCTCCGCAGCGTTCGTTGGTTAGCGTTGATAATACGGGGTCGTAGTTTCAGATTCGGTGCTGTCGCATGTTCCTAGGAGCCAAACACTCCTAAGCTAAACTTTATGCGGTAACATTTATCGCCTTAACCCTCTCACTGCCAAATTTAGTACCAACACCTGGAAATGCGATACAGTTTCCAGCACTGCATACTCTTGCTTTATGAAACCAACCACAGACAGTGAGAAGAAACACAGACACTCCTTTATACTACGGTACAGTTCCAGGGACAATGACTTCATTTTCAGGTTTATGGTGAACCGTCAGCATCACCACTGCAGTCATACCAAAAAAAAAACAAGCTTTATTCAGAGTAACACAACTTTAAAAAGGTCACACTAATCAAAGGCAACAACTGATATACATCTGGAAATTTACACTTAGCAATTTCTGCAGTCAATATTACTAATACACTGGGAAATAATACCATTCCAAAAAGAAAAGCAGTAAATGAAGCAGATCTTTGCAACGATAGGACAAATATTCAAATGCTGTGTTTACCTGGCACTTGATAAGTTATATTGTCTGAATTTAGAAAGTTCTGTGAAAGTGTGGTTCAGTTTTGAGACAGGCGTGTGGCAATGCCTGTGGTTTTCTTTCACCTTGCCTCATCATCTCAGCACGTGGAAACCTAGTCTGGTTCTACACGCTCAGTTGAGTTTATCCCACCATGCGTCACAAGCCAGCAAAGCTATGACCGGTGCCTCTAAGTCTCTGACCTCTTTGACCATCTTACCCATCATGCACCACTGGGTGTTGGCACCAGAGAACTGTAGCATCTATACTGCTTTTATAAATGGCTCCTTCAAGATTGACAGCAGTTCCTGAGGTTGGGCTGTTCAAGATACGCAGGTTGGCTGAACGAGGTGGGATTTTCTGTGGAGCCTGGGGGTGGGAGGTGCCTAATTTGTTCTTTGCTGCCCTCTTCAGATTGTTTTGCAGGGTCACTTGGGTTTCAGGCATGGAGCCACCAAAATAACCCCTAACTGCTCCTCGTTGACCTGGAAGAAACAAACAGCCAGTTTGACATACAAGACAGCGAATATTATTCCTACTAATTACTCACACGCCATCCCATTCACCTTGCATGTGGCGCATGGCTGCAGTATCTGTCACTGTCTCCCCATTCCTAAAATGACAGATGGCAATAAGGACATATTCATCAACCGTTAAAAAGTTTGCTTAATTAAAAATAGATAGAATAGAATACTTTTAACTAATGAATACGTGTCATGCTCAAACCTCTGAACTCTAAAGAATGATGGTAAAATATTATTTTTTTTCTAATTAAATTTGTTCAAAACTTAATAATGCATTATATTTGAGCAAAGAAAGTAAATTAAGTGTTTAGAAAATGACTTTAGTCTTCCGATTTCCATTTTCAACTTATATTTTCTGATAGTTGCTTAGTTGGAAAATAAACACTGGGTTATCACCAATAGTAGAACATGCCTTAATTTGCTAAATAATGACACCAATTTGCAGGTGTGCAGCAGGACTCAAAGCTGCAATGATTCTGCACATATCGGTTCACCTGAGCGAAGACCACGATTCAGGGATTATGATTGTATTAGTAAACTCTTGATTGCATTGCAGCACCTTTTGACTCAGCAACCTCAGACATATCTCTTAAGCTTAGAAAAGCTCTAAAGTACAGGTCCGAATATCAGGGCCACTGCTTTCAGACAGTCTGGCCGGATAATAAGCAGCCTTTCTCTGTTTGTGTTGTGTGTACTGAGTAGCGGAATTATAAAAAAGATTAATTTGCCCTGGATAGATTCAAAATTCAAGGCGCTATTGTGGCCATTTTTTGTTAATTTTGTCATTCAATCCAGTTTCCTTGAGGGTTGTTCTAAAAACCAATGTACCACTTGAAGTAAGTACTTCTTATTTATGTTCTTTTACCAGGTTTGGCTGATAGAAGATTATATTCCACAATGACTGGGAATATTAAGATGCAGAGAGAAAACAATGTTAGGATTTTACCGTCAATGGATTGTGCTGTTCTGGCTCGATCGAAGGTTGATGATTTAACCTAGAGGAGGCGACCGGCTGTTAAATACCTGAGGATGGATGTTACCTGATATCCGTCAGCGAAAATCTACCTGTATAAATGTGAAAATTAATTCTGTGGATTAGCGTTGTGAAAATCGCCCCGTATTCGTGGTTTCGGTAACCATGGTTTCAGTCATTCACGGTTTACTGCTATCCGGAAAAAAAACTGCACAGTGAGTAACAGCACATTTTTTCATTGTTCCTTCATCCTTTGAGAGTTATAAAAAAAGTATGATTTTCATTGCTCTGTGATCCTTTGATTGATGGTACATTTTTAGTCATCTCTTGAGAATTAGGCTAAAATATCAGAATCCTATGGCAGATACTTGGTTATTTCTAGAGGGTGGGACTGGACCACATGTTGGCCTGGGGGGGTCACAAGGGCCTGGGATCCCAAGGTGTTTAGGGTTAGGGTGGGTGCAGCAATGTGTTGGCCCAGTGCCTGCTCCCCAACCTGACCTGACCTGATTATATAGAAGATACAGCGCAAAACGTCTTAAGACATTAAAATTATACATTAGAAATAGTGCATGAATGAACCATTGTAGTGTAAGTTAAAAGGATATTGCACGTATAGTATGAAGGGAAGATGTCAGACAAGGGGAAGAGCGTAATTGTCCCTGGCTGTTGAATTACTGAAGTATTAGGCGGGTTTATTTAAGAGCTGGACGGCTACAGGGGAGAAGCTGCGGAAAGGGTGCGAGGTGTGGATCATGATGCACTTGAACCTCCTCTATGATGGCAGTTTGATGAAGAGGTGACTGCCAGGGGGAGTGGAACCAGCAACAATCCTCCCAGCTCTCCTCTGTGCCCTGGTTATCCAAAACAATGAGCTGTTGAAAAAGCAGGGCCAGTCAGTCCCTGGAGCATTTGGGGGTTAAAGGCCTTGCTCAGCGGCCCAACTATAAAACCTCTCTGCCGATTATGGGAATTGAACCTATGACCTTCAGATCATGGGCAAAGAGTTCACCCCCACAGAGATACACACCATATCGGTTTATACGCCCTACTAAAAGGCACTCTTAAAACAATATAATATTTTGGGATTTTTATATCCCATAATTTCGAACACTTCACTATCAAGTAATAAAAACTATTTATAGTGAACACTTCACTATAAAGGTCCTGGTACTATGAAAACCTTTGTAGCTATTGATAGATTTTAATGATCATTTATACGTGTTAATGTTTGTTTAATAAATAATAAATAAAAACAACCTCCACTGGACTTCCAGAGGGGGCAGCATGGGGAACACGCTCATTAAAAGTGAACTGCTGCTTTAAGAGGAAACATCCATCATCTTTCAGAGCTGGCAGCAGAGGTCAGCCAGTCTGCATTATAACAAGTCGTCTGCATTTTTCACACGAGAAGCATTTTGTTGACAAGCTAGTGTATACTTAGGTAATTGGTTTCAGCGGCGCCCCAGACAAGTTAATTAATTCTAATTACTCTCAGGACACCGCATGGGTCAAGCAAATTTGCCTGACAAAGGAGCCAGGGACTGTGGTTTGTCACCGTGGTGCTCTGGAGACATAAACAACCTGGAATAAGCACAGCAGCGCTTGCGACAGTCCAGACCCACCTTGACCTCATATTCAATAAGAATATAAACAGGCACATAAAGGCCAAACTGACGTGATTGCAATTAATACCTATTCCGATTATACCTGGTGCTTATTTTTTGCAGAATGACGGATTATGGAGGAGTCGTAAACTGTGTGACTAAGATAACTGTGGGACTGGGAAGGAACTGCGTGTACTTTTTGGTGCCCGTGTTTTAAACGTGACTGATTTCCCAAAGGAAAAGCAACATTGTTCATGGTCCTTCTGCACCCAACAGTGAGATAAACCAACAGGCATTCAGCACTCAGCAGCAGACAGAACTGGACAATTTACGCTCGGTCATCAAAATGCCAGATAAGAATCACTGGAATTTAAAGGGAGGGGGGACACTGATAGGGAACAAAGAACAAAATTGGTTTGGTGAACTTTCATTATTTGTGCGTGGGAGGGGTTTGTAAGCTTTAATAAGCACTAAATACTCATAAAATAAATGCCCCCTAGTCTAAGTCTTGTGACTTAAACGGGAGGATTGAAGAAGCAAAGATGGTGACTGGTCGCTGTTCTTGCAAAATTGGGACATATGAGATGAAAAAACCAGAATCAGTGTACAATACACCCTGAGATTGACTGCGGCTTTGTTGTGTTATTGACTGTTGTGATTTATTCAGTGTAGCCTCTGTATGCATGTAGATAAAGCTGGTATGTTATGCCAGTAAAGGAGAGTGATGTACATTGAACTAATTGTCACTAAAAACATGGTTGCCTTACTTGATATAATCTAGATTGCTGCTTAAGGGTGAAAGGCAATTTCGGCGACATAATTGTCAATAAGATGTCTGCCGCGTGACAGGCAAACACCCGTTTAGGTTTATGATCATGTATGAATTTCAGAGGCCGACAGTGCCGTTTAGTAAAGAGGGCAGCCTCTCTTTTTAATCAAATGACATGTATGCGATTAAGGAGTTTCAGTCCGGCGCTGACGTCAACCGCACCCTAGGCAGTGCTGTCGATTCATCACGCATGCTGCGATCCGGCTCAATAAAATCATGGCGAATAAGGGCCTTATGATGAAGCATTCAGCGGACACAATAAGAATTTCCACATGTTTATGGAATGTTTGATGTGATTCATATTTATGTTTGAAGTCAGTCAACCTTTAGCAACACAGCACATGACAATCAAATGTTGATGTTTTTAAACAACACAAGCTCAGGACAATATTACAATATAAACCTTACCTTGAGGGGATTGTAAACACTTTTAATACATGTACGAAGTCTCTCTTCGAGGTTCTCTTGTTCTCTTATGCCTCTTATAAATTCAGTCCTATCAAAGGTCCTAAAAACTGACCACCAGCCAGTCTGTAAAATGCCAATGCATAAAATAAAAAATGAAACATAACCAATGGTTAATAAAAAAAGTCAATGACTTATTGCTGATCAAATGTAATTTCCTGAATTTTGGTGGTTAAATATTTTAACAATTGTGTAGTCATGGCATTGCAATCTGCCAAACGCAAATATGCATGCAGCACTTTTATATTTTGGCTTATTTCATAGTGTGCTGCATATATTTAGTGTAATTTGAAACTGATTTTATTTCGGTTTAAAGCAGGTAAGATGGACAAAAAGTCTAGGCTTTTTTCAGCTCTTCCTCCTGCATGTTCTCCCAGAGACGGCAAGTTTCTCCGGGCATGGTAGTCAGCCGTCTCGGGAGCGATGAAGATGAAGACTGGGCCGCCCGCCCTCCCACCACTGCGTGTGAGCCGCTGGGTTACTGCCCCCCCCCCCACTCACCCCAACCCAGCCGACTGACAGCGGCTACCGCTGCCGAATGATAAGCCAGTGGTGTCACCCACGCCGGCGTCCGAAATCCCCGGGCCTCGCAGCTACCGAGTGCTAATGCGGCAGCAGGGATGGAAGCTGCTTCTGGACCGGGGGGCAGACCTTAGGGCATCCTCTCACCAGCGTTTACAAAGAAGAGAAAATCATTTATTCACATCCGAATCCTGCAACTAAAGTCAAAAAGCCAAAAGTGATTCAACTAAACATTCTTTCTCAAGTGTATTCATTTATATGAATATATATATATATATATATATGAACTGAATAAGGATTTACTGGAAATAGTGCTAAATTTCAGTCTCATCGGTTTTTTGGGGTTCAGTATATTTCAGGCAGAGAGATCTGAGTCACTATAATGTTCCAGGAACAAGAAGTAACCAAGGTACAGAAATATCCGTAATATTAACATCTACCTATAGGAGTACAGAAATACCCATGACATTAGCACCTGGCTATAGGAGTGAGTTTAAATAGTTACATTATGTAGTTTGGTTTGCATCAGTGTGTCTGTTTAGGAAAATAATATGATTAACCTGTCAAGGGGTTGTTGACTTTCTTCAGCTGGTGGTACGGAAGCGGTAGGTACTGCATGTGGGCGTCCATAAGGTAAAGACGCTCCCGTTCGGCAATGAGACACAAGCGAAAGGGAGACAATCCCCACATTCTCTGATTCATGACAAGCAGATGATGATGATGACAGCTGCTTCACCCTTCGTAGCCACAAATACAGGCAAAGAATGAGCATGTATTCATGATACCTTATAGACATGTTCAGAGAAGACGTCACATTACAATATCAGTACTAAATGAAACCGAGGAAGTGTGATATATTAAAAAAAAAAAAAAATCTGATTACGGTACAAGCCCGCAGCTGTGATTGATATCATAGGCAATGGCCTGTGCAGACATTTTCCCTCTCAAATGCCCTTGAGATTCCTCGAAGAAAAGTCTGACAGCAGGAGTATATTCGTGCCCTGTTACCACGAATGAAGTTGACTGCTTGTCATCTTGGGGAGACATGTTACTGGAATCTGGAACACCTCCTTTATTCTCAAAGGAGAGCCTGGCCAAAAGTGGAGCACCTAGAGTGGAGACACAAGTCTATATCATTCAATTAAAATGTAAATTCACATACTATTAATAAACCAGAATCGAGGCCTTGAGCACTTCATATATCAATGCAGAGTAACTCCCACTGGGTCTCTAGGTATTAATAAAGAGAATTTCATACCTGCCGTTGCAAAAGTTAATCAACACCTGATCAATAGGATTAAAGCTACTGACTCAGAGTGATAGATTAGCTTTTTGCTGCTGTCTGAAACAACTGACAGTAACTCGGTGAGCATTTTTCCGGTCGCTAACAGTGGTTTACATGTGTGCCAAAGCAAGTGTTTAATTTCCCAGGGAAATATCAGTATGTGGAATGGGAATATCGCATCGTTTTTGGCTTTTACAAACTAGAACACAACAAAAACAACAAAAGCTCAAGTCTTGAGTGGCAAGAATTGAGTCCCTACTCGATAAATACACTAGTGGCCAAAATTGTGGGAACACTTAGCATTTTTGGCATTACGTTTTAAAAATATGTACACATATATTGGCGATAATGCTTATAAACAATCAAATGTGACACACTGGAGGATTAAATAAGTAACTGGAGTAACAGGAATAAAAGTTCTTTCTGAACACTGGAACTGTTTCCACAGTTTTGACCACTAGTCTAGGCCTAATAGACAAAGAAAAAACTCCAGATTGCGCTGCCCTTTAAATAGTCGGCTTTTACTGTGTGCTTCCTAGTCTGGAAATACTTAAAAATCCACTTGACTTGTGAACAGTATTAGAATATGTCTGACATACGGCATATTTCCCACTAGACAATGGAGCCATTATTTCTAAAGCTGACAATAACAGTCGTCACACTCAAAACAGTTAAAAACCAATAACCCCAACCATAACCTTGTGTAGACACTTCAATCATAGTATTAAAGACCGTGATAAGTATATATGACCTCTCTAGCTGGTAGTGCAAAGAGAGCACGATCCCAAATTGTATCAGCCTGTCCCTCATCCACCCACTATAATACACATTGTTTCCTACTATAACCGCTCACGACACGTCTCACGTGGTTATTCGTTTGGTTCCAGCAATAACATCTGCCAATGTTTGTTTTGCCAGTGCATTGAAATAGCTCCGCTTTTTATACCCAGTCATGACTTCAATTAAACCAATTCACCAAAATACTAACTTAATGACCCCATCCCATCACCCAAAACAATCAAATTTATGCTTAAGTAACGTAATGTGGTTAACATTAAATACATTTCTGTTTTAGTTGATCTATGATTTTTTCCGACATTACGCGTCAGTCCCTTTAATGTGAGATGGCCACTTTAAGTTTTACCACGGTAATGCAAAATCTGCCCTTCGATGCTGAGTCCTTACAAATTATGGGATATGGAAGCACGATGGATTTAAGGTTAAGGTGTGTCGTCCCAGAAAGCTGACGGTGCCGGGAAACTTCTATCCCTCATCTCAGCTGTAGTGAGTGCAAGGGCCACAGTGCACCCCATGCATACACAATCAGCCCTAATTAATCTCCTTCTCATTAACACAAATGGTTTTCTTAACGGCACTAATAACCTACTGCACTGCTGTCCAGCAACACAGGCTCAGCAGTAATAACTTTGGCTCAAAATCTACACCACAAGCATACATACAAAATGGATGCTTCACAACTGTGTGTTGATGCAGATTTCTAAGATCAAGCAAATTTAGCTGGACAAAAATGCAGAATATTCCTCTTTCTCAACATGAAATGACAGATCCTTTGAATTTCGCCCTGATTTGTAGGCCTACCAAAATTAGTTCAAGATAACAGCTTCCAGTGTGATTAAAATTGCTTCTATATCATACAATTTGTTGCCTAATTACTAAGTTACTCCTTTCTTTAAAATGCATCTGCAATGCTACATGTTGTAGAGAATACATTATCGGGGAGTTATACCCTTTAATTAAGGAATATAGGCCTAACCATTATGTTATAATTCCATGTCAGGTTTGTAAGTCTCTCCAAAGCTAGTTTTGAGCTCAACTCATTTCCTACTCTCTTCGATGTCCAGAAAACATGTTGGATAACAGGGTATTCTCCATGAAGAAAGTCACTCTCTGCCAGGGACTTCTGAGCTGACCTGTGGTACCTGCCTGGGAAACGCAAGGTAATCCCAGACCACACGTCCATCGCTAGTATCATCTCCAGCTGTAACCGTGGTGATAACGACAAACCTCACGTACCAAGAAAGTTAGCCTTCCGTGCAGCTCCACAAAACTTAAACAGGGCTCAAATGTAATCTACAGGGAAGCATGTGCATGCAGATGTCTGCTAGCAATTAATAATTATCATTATTATTATAATCAGTGCGTATTTCGGAAAAAGGCTTGATAATCACGTGTGTGTTTATGGAGGTGGGGGCTTCAGGGCAAATTTGGTCCCTACCAATGTTGAAACCTAACAGGCACCCAAACTGACAATAACAATTTTCCTGACCGATTTGGTCAAGGTCTTCGATCAGGAAAGCTTGCCTTCCAATTCTTCACCTTCAAGCTGAATAAAAATGGCGTCCATCAAGACATCCCTGTGTCACGTGACTGCTAGACCCATAGGCCTGTTTACCGTTTTATTTCAAGGATTTCGGGAAAATAGCTACGTGCAAATAATGTGTTTTGTCAACCACACCGCTGATCAGGGCCAGGAAAATGCACTGACATGAACACTGAAATGCACACTAAAGGCTCTGAATTGATCAGTCAATATCCATTTATTGCATTGGGCATCAATACAAAACATAGTAGTTGTACGTCCATTTGGTTTAGCACGTTCCAGTCATCTGACAGCATCTGACTGAAAAAAATATGAAGCTTTCGGAATCTAACTTACTTTTTATCCAAAATGGAACTGATGCATTGCATTTGCACATTTTAAAAGCACATATTATATGAAATGTTCAGTGTGCCGAGTGAATTATTCTTTATATAGATAGAACACAAAAGATTCAATCATTAATGCTTCAAAGCAATTAACTTAGATGGACTCTAGAGAATATGTCCATGGCGGATGGCAATATTTATATCCCCGACATTTCTCTTGTGTGACACAGGTTCTTTAGAGACAAATTCAGATAGGACTGTTTTTTTAAATCCTTTAATCCTCACCCTAATGAACACTTGATAACTGCACACTCATGGCTGAGATAAGCAGTTGCTTCAAGGAAGGCAGTCTCTGAAACTTCAAAGGATGTACGAGATATGTCACACTCAATGGAATTAGCAAGGCACCTTAACACCTCCCAATCTTCTGGCCTAGCCTTCCATCGAGTCTATTGATATGGATTTGAACCCTCCTAATAAAACAGGCCACGCCCTCGCCATAATCCAGCACCTGAGAATCAATGTGAATCGCCTATAGGCTATAGCAGGAGACTCGCTGTGAAATCGGGAGACCAGCGTAAAAGCCTCATATCATCATGGTATGTGGCAGTGTTCCCAAACCACGTCACATGCGTCATTGTGTTTTACCTAAGGCAGATTTAACCAACAGGAAAGACAATCAAATGCCCCCCCCCCCGATGAATTTTTTTAATCAGCGGAATATCGGTGGCAGTGGATCTTTGCTTTGTGTCCTTAATAGAGTTTGGTCCGGAGAGAAAAATAATTGGGGACCCCTGTAGTATGACAAGCAAGCTGTCCCATCATGCCTTGCAAAAGATGTAAAGCACTAAGAGCTGAATTGTGAGGACAGATGGCTGAGAATGGTGAGCCAGCGCATTCCTGAGGTTCTATCTTCAGGTAATATCTGCTATCTTTGTTTGCTTTTGTTTGAGTATGTTTTAAAATGACTGTTACGAGTAGCATCGCTACATAGACATGGACCCGGTGATACCAGAGGAGCTGCCCCTTACAGATATTTCAAGGTCACTGTACTGGTAGTGGGTTTGTGTCAACCATCTTTAGATGTTGTTTTAATGTTACCTTTGCATCATTAATAACATTTTTAGTATATTTATAAATGTTTATAAACTAATGTACGTACTGTATACTGTAATAAACAGAACAGAGGGAATCAAATGTAATATACATTACTTAAGTTTGCATACTGTATATAAAGGTAATAATTTTTATTTATTCTGAATAAAGAAAAGGTCTAAAGGGAACTCCAACTTGATAACTTTGTCTTAATTTGCATATCTTGATGCTTTAATCAAATTGGTCAACAGAAGTTCCGGCTGCTTCTACGTCCGCGCTTGATGCCTCTCCGCTGACACTCCGATTATGCGGGCTGAATCCCCAATAACACAAATTTATATACGAAATAAGTAGCCTTGGAGATTGCGAACACTATTGTAGTGAATACTGAGCGACTGTGGCATCAAGACTGAGACTGAGTGATGTGAGATGAGATGCTTGACGCTGAGACGCAGCGCTGCCGTTTCCACGGCCAAATTTCTCTTACAGCGTAAAATACCGAGTGCTGGGAGAGCTGGTTGTAAGTCCAGGCGGTCGTTATACAGGTAGGTCATTAAGTGAGGACTGCCTGTACTATATACTGTACAAACCATGTCATTAACAGTGCAATACAAACAAAAGCTGCTTGCTGAGCTTGCGCTAAGGTTTGTATGCATCTTAGCTCAATCTCAGAATAAATTAAAGATAGTATTATGAACATTCATCTAGCATCTTTCATCAAAAAATTGCAATTAAAATATTTCATGCATTTTAATGCCTGGAAATGAGGAGTGTTTTCTGTTTGATGATGGTTATCAGCATGGCCCATGGAGCACAGAATAGACAGTCACAAATATCACAAGCGATGTCATTTTATTACTTTTCTCCTTCTGTGCAGCTCTTCAAAAATGAAACGGACTTGGTGTCACAGAAGGTGATCAACGGCTACTCCTGGATGGCATCATGGATCTTTGGCCCAATGAACCAAAGAGCTTCTTTCCAGGCTTCAGAAATGCGATGTGTCAAGTGTTTGAAGCGGGGGTATTTTGGTCAGTTTGGATGAGGGACACGACTGACTGGCGCTCAAACTGATCCGGGGGGAGCAGTGCCAGGGAGCATTAACTGACACTGTCAACACGCTCCCCAGGGCAGAATTTGTGTCGGCTGTTAGATAAGCCCTACAGGGAGTGATCTGATGCTCGCTCTTAATGTTTTATCAAGGATTATTCTCATACAAGTCAAGGTAACTTTCAATGGATGAGCCAGGTTTTAGCTGCTTGCCAGGGAAGCACAATTAGGTTTTTAGGTCCCCGCAGTCCTTGGCAACTCCCATTTCTGCCCGTGGCTCTCTGAAGGACTTGGAGTCGTATGCCCACGCGGCGTCTACCCCCTCCCCGGTTACGGCATCGGGCTCCCACGTAGGGAAGGGGAAGCGACAGGCCACCACCCTGGCGGCACCCGACAGGTCCAACTGCAGCTTGTTCTCCAACGGCACCATCTGTTGAGGTCAAATATAGGAACCTGTTACTTCGAGTGGAAGCCTTCTCACTGGAGCCCACTGGAGATCTGTGGCATAACATGAACTGGCTGCATGAAAACTCAAGACTGTAAATCACTACTTCAACTTTATTCATTTATTGTAGCAAGAAAAAAATGTTAACGGATATTATTCACTTACTTTTCTCTGCACATGTGTAGTCTTGTGTCTATATATACATACATACACACACACACACACACACCATACATAATCATTTTGAATTAAACTTACCATCTGTGGGACGCCAAATATCACAATATTGGAGTACTGAGAAAAATTTACCTGAATAGAAAAAAAAGACATTTATGCAATTACAACTGACTTAGAAATGAGGAATGAGGAATATATGTGTGTGTGTGTGTGTATATATATATATACACACATATATACACATATATATATATATATATATACACAAATATACACATATATATACACATATATATACACACACACACATATATATATATATATATATATATATATACACACATACATATTAGTGCTGTCAAACAATTAAATTTTTTAATCAGATTAATCACAGGGTTCCTGTAGATTAATTTTGATTAATCACGATTATATATCATTCATTTTTAATCTATATTAATCGCATTTCATTTTGCATGAGCAAACAGGTTCAAGAAAAAAGGGAATATATATGCACTTAACATGTTTATTGAACATCTTGAACACGAGTCGGATGCATTAATTCCATCTGCCACAGAAGTGCAATACCATGGACCCATATCAAAAAGCAAGATTTTTTGCTTAGCCGGACAACTTGTCAGATTTAAGATACCTCAGTTTAAATGGTCTTTATCTTCATTCACTTACAATTAGCCCAAACTACCGTAAATCCAACAAATAATCAGACTAATCATGAAATCCAATTCTAGCCCAGTTAATTGCCCTTGTTAGCAATATCAGTTAACACATTACGCGTGGTTCTTTACGTATAAAACTCCGTAGCAACACGTCCACAAGTTGGACGGTATACTGTGTGCGACCGATTTAATGAGCCACAAATGAGAAGTAGTGCTTAAACAGTATAAAACTACAACTTTCCCTTCTGTTGATAAAGGCCGCAGCCATCTCGGATTCTGAACTTGGGATCCTCTGTGCTGCTCCGAGAAATTTCTCGGATCTCCGAGAAACGGGAGCGCGCATATCGTCACTTCCGGCTTCAAAACTCGGAAGAAGACTCGGAATACGAGTTCCGAGGGCAAATTGAACGCACCAAAACTGCCTGAAATGGGTTGACAGAGACATTTCAGGGATTTTGAGTCATTCTGCGCTGCAGATGGGTTAATTGCGTTAAAAATTTTAATCAGATTAATCATGATGATGGATTAATCTGCGTTAACCCGTTAATTTTGACAGCCCTCATATATATATATATATATATATGTGTGTGCTTATGAAATACTACTTTGGTATAGTTTTACATGAAAAGTGATACACACACACAGATGGGACTGAATCTGGACATATGACTATTCTGCGAAGAACAGGATTCAAACCTGTGACATTTCGGTCACAGGCACAGGGGTCTAACCTGCTGAGCCATACACTGACCCCCCCCCCACCACGTCGGAATTTTTGATGTTATGGTTTGATGACAATAAAATATGGATCAATTTTAATGAACAATTACAACAACAAGTTCAAAAACAACGCCCCAGCGCGGGAATAAAATACGAAATATATGGCAATACCTCCCCCTGCTGACAGAAACAGTATGATCTACACAAAATTACTCAGAAGTCGGGAGAGTAATGGCAGCCCGGAATGCATCGTGAACATTCTTTGAGTGCCCCCACTTTCCATATTGTTCACGGCCGTTTGGACCACACATCACGGTCTGTAAAGGCTACACTCATAACTTCTACATAGTCTGGATCTTCCCATAACTGCTCACACATTAACAATTCTAGATCATATTTTAAAAATTAATCGGGAGGTGACATGAAATGCATCGTATTACTCTATATATTAATTTTAATGGTATATTTTAATTGCCTCTTTACAAATGTACTAGTATAAACTACTATATCAGGGATTAAAAAAGCACTTACATTAGGTACCTTTATCTTAATACTGTACTAAAGAGTGGGGCATCTCCTCTTATAAAATGGACAATCTGGCGGAATTGTTGATTCAAAGCCGTACCTTCCATAAATCCGATCTGTAGAAGGTGGCGTTGTGATGGACCCCCTCCTTCCATGCTCTGTACCTTGAGTACCAAACCAGCCACGGATTTAACTCGAAGCCAACTGCCTGAAAGCCTTGTTTGGCAGCTGCTATCACCTATGAGAAACGGTGATACTGTGCACATTAGTGGCTGACATGCATACAGTGGCTTACCACACAACAGAACACATTTGCAGGGGAAAAATGAACATATCACTATGCGTAATTATTACCAAATGCATTTGAAATTAATGTGATAGAATTCAATACATCGCAAAAATGTGTTTGAATATAAATTCTAATTCGGTTCTGGTCTTAATTCTATTCCTACTTTATGTGTACCGACTAAATGTTCTGCAACACACACACACACACATATATACACTCACCTAAAGGATTATTAGGAACACCTGTTCAATTTCTCATTAATGCAATTATCTAATCAACCAATCACATGGCAGTTGCTTCAATGCATTTAGGGGTGTGGTCCTGGTCAAGACAATCTCCTGAACTCCAAACTGAATGTCATAATTGGAAAGAAAGGTGATTTAAGCAATTTTGAGCGTGGCATGGTTGTTGGTGCCAGACGGGCCGGTCTGAGTATTTCACAATCTGCTCAGTTACTGGGATTTTCACGCACAACCATTTCTAGGGTTTACAAAGAATGGTGTGAAAAGGGAAAAACATCCAGTATGCGGCAGTCCTGTGGGTGAAAATGCCTTGTTGATGCTAGAGGTCAGAGGAGAATGGGCCGACTGATTCAAGCTGATAGAAGAGCAACTTTGACTGAAATAACCACTCGTTACAACCGAGGTATGCAGCAAAGCATTTGTGAAGCCACAACATGCACAACCTTGAGGCGGATGGGCTACAACAGCAGAAGACCCCACCGGGTACCACTCATCTCCACTACAAATAGGAAAAAGAGGCTACAATTTGCACGAGCTCACCAAAATTGGACAGTTGAAGACTGGAAAAATGTTGCCTGGTCTGATGAGTCTCGATTTCTGTTGAGACATTCAAATGGTAGAGTCAGAATTTGGCGTAAACAGAATGAGAACATGGATCCATCATGCCTTGTTACCACTGTGCAGGCTGGTGGTGGTGGTGTAATGGTGTGGGGGATGTTTTCTTGGCACACTTTAGGCCCCTTAGTGCCAATTGGGCATAGTTTAAATGCCACGGCCTACCTGAGCATTGTTTCTGACCATGTCCATCCCTTTATGACCACCATGTACCCATCCTCTGATGGCTACTTCCAGCAGGATAATGCACCATGTCACAAAGCTCGAATCATTTCAAATTGGTTTCTTGAACATGACAATGAGTTCACTGTACTACAATGGCCCCCACAGTCACCAGATCTCAACCCAATAGAGCATCTTTGGGATGTGGTGGAACGGGAGCTTCGTGCCCTGGATGTGCATCCCACAAATCTCCATCAACTGCAAGATGCTATCCTATCAATATGGGCCAACATTTCTAAAGAATGCTTTCAGCACCTTGTTGAATCAATGCCACGTAGAATTAAGGCAGTTCTGAAGGCGAAAGGGGGTCAAACACTGTATTAGTATGGTGTTCCTAATAATCCTTTAGGTGAGTGTATATAGTCAATATAAGCGGGAGTGTCGATAGACCTCTAATTGGGGTTAGTTTCTGTTCTTTCTTACGGACATAAATAATGAGATCATCGTTTTGGTGCTTGCGAAGTCACGGCAACGTCATTCAATCCGCGGTTCAAGCACTAGGTGGCAGTAATAAATCATCCAACCACTTACAATTCTGCCGTCTCCACTTCCTATGTCCACCAGCGTACCGGTCCGGTATCGGAGGAGCTTCAGGACGTTATTGACCTGGGCCGGCGTGGCTGGCACGAAGGGAAGGCACACTTTCCGGAATGCGGGCGTTACAAACGGCGTTGCGATGGCGTACAGCGCAATGAGTGTTCCTCCGACGAAGCCCGTTACAACCAAGCCCCAACGGTGTCTCCTACTGCCGTCGATCGGCGGTGTGTCCTCCTTGACAGAACTTGCGCCTCGACTGAGCTGTGGCATAGCCGTTAAGCTGGGAGCTCGTTGACATTCACCGCCGGTTTTCAGTAATACTGTTTCCCAAAAAAGGAATCGCCACAACAGTTGCACATATAACAAGTCATCTGTGATTCAATCCTATACAATTGTGAAGTTTTGAGGATTGAGAAAAAACGGGGCGAAATTGAAAATACTCCTATTCCCAATAACAAAAAATTCTTAGATATCGAACTACCTGGAATCCTGGATACCACATGTAGCTCTTGAGTCCATCGGCAAAATTCGTCCGTACTGAAAGCGATGTAACTGTATAATAGGTCCGCCGAATTGTTGTCTAGACAATAGCCTATACTAGCTGTGCAAGGTTGTATCATTTGATCGACAAAAACAGGAATCAGTACTCACAGTATTACTTATTTTTATTTTAAATAAGTGCGATAATAATAAATAAAAAATTCAAAATTTTGAATATAGACCATTATATTCGAATAGTAGGCTATATAGGCCGATGTATGAACACACCTATCATAGAATAATAAAGCAATAAGAAATAATCACAAGGCCATTACGTAACTGTCTCTTCAGCATACACAATAAATAATCAAAATTGCTATTAAAAATTATAAAATAAAGTCTCTTATACCCTGTTATTAAAAAAATAAAACTTTTATGCGTTTTCAAATTATCAGCGACAGTGCAAATATCTTAACTCATCATCCAAACGTCAGAAACACGCGAGAACTCTAGCAATCATCCACCCACGCTCTCCGATTAATCCATATTTCTTTATAAAAATACACAGAATAAAATAAAGCAATAAATAACCACAAGGAGTGTAACATTTTAAAACCGTAAACCACAATATTTTTAACAAGTTTAAAAATAATAGATTAATAATTATACTTAAAAATATTCCAATCAAAAATACTAGAACAGCAACAATCATTTGTCGCAGTTACGTTTCGGGGGTACATTCTGCACATGGTGCCAGTCTATCAACAACAACAATATTAGGGTGAATAGAAATGTAAAAAAGTTTCAGTTTTAAAAGCAAAGATGAAAACTCGTCGACGTAGCTACTTGGAGCTACGTTTGGAAACAGAAACGGATTCATTCCTTGAAAGCGTAAATTTCCAACGTAAGCATTAATATTAATCCAGTGTAGTTCATGTTGGGTCCGACAGCACAGTATACGTTGTTCACATTTTATGTTTAGTTCTTATGACCAAAGTCGAGTAATCGTACGAAAGCACTTATGCCATTTTAAGGAGGTATGTCGATCATTGCTCTGCAGAATTGTTCGTTTTTACGTTTATCCTCGGTTTCGCTTTGTGATCTTCTTTTGCAGAGTTTCCTCTTAAAACAAGATTGGCGATCTTGCACTTCAAGTCGATAAGGTCTCCGATAGTTCGCAGCTCCAATCCAATCGCGATAACCTCCTCTGTAAAAGAAATGTGTTGTAAGCCATATTTAAGTTAATGTAATTTCATATCAATTTAAAAACTAAGTGATATTTAAAAATATATTTTGAGCAACATAACTTACTTTTTGCCATTTTCTTACGGTTTTCTTGTCCGTTCAGATCTCTCCACGGCCGACGATTGCCTGCAAGTCGTGATTGTTTTTAATGGCGCTGCTATTTCCTTTTCCAGGTTCCTGTATATGAGTACAGCGTAAGTAGTGTCAGTCTTGGCAGGGAAATCCCAGACAGTCACGAGAGCCGCTCTTGCGAAACGCTGTGCTACACTGCATACGTCGTTTTTTCCACGCAGAGCCAAACATTAAGTGAAACTTTCTTTCTGTCGGACAAGTCAGAACACGATCATGTCGACGGTGTTCCTCCTGTCGTCATTCCAGCAGAAAAATATTTATTAATAAAAATGTAGTAGTCTGTAAAATCACAACAATAAAATATCAAAAATTCATAAATTAACAAATGTGCGATCAATTAAAATAGCCATGGCCATCAAAACACTTAAGATGTTACCTTAAATGCAAGCCATTAAAAGATAACCTTTAAAAGAGGAACACATCTGCAGACCTACTTCTACACAAGAGTCGGGCTAAGACAGATAGATACATTTCTAAAACACGTAAAAATCAGACTTCGGGAATAAAACAAGGTTAATCACAATGTAAACACGAAATCCGCAAGCCTTAATAAGTAATTTTAAAAGGGTGCTACAAGTAATCAACCATGCCAACATAGTGCTCAGTAAATACATGCATTCAATTAAAACAAATTAAATAAAACGCACAAAAAACAAAGCGACTTACATAAAACGCGAAACCACAGCGCAATTCACCAAGAAAGAAAGCTATTGGTCGTTGCGTATGTATGACACAAGAGGATTCCCACCCCGAGAATGAAAATTTTATATGGTGGATGTGGTAAAATACGATCCTAATGTTAAATAGTAAAACATAAAAGCATTACTGGATGCTCAAGAACTGGGCTTAAGTTAATAGATCACAGAGGCATAAACATATACAGTTTACCCTGTCCTATTTACCCAATTTTCATCCTTACTAAATAAAATGCATGGCAGTATTAACATATGTCACAGCTTGCCCCTGCTGTTATTATATTGTTGTGTGCGTGGGTTTGTCCGTGTCCTGTGTGAACCCTGTCCGATCCTCGTGTTCCCTTAGCCTTATATAAATTACCCACCGTGTGTGTAGCTGAACGTCCAGTGTTTGTCTTCCCCGTGTTCCGAGCTCCTGGATAATCTGAGTCGTCTAAGTTTGGGTGTCTTGCTGGCAGCTTTCGTTTTTAAGTATATATGTAGGCCTATTGCGACACCCACAAGACGCACCTCCGTTGCCCTGCTTTTGGTTGGTTGTTCCTTCTTTACCACATTTTTTTTTGTCACATATATGATTATGAGGGGATTCACTGTAATATGTAATGTTGTTTGTGTTTCAGGGATTCAAATAGGCAATCAAGGATCGTAGCCTGGGGTTGGTTCTTTTGTCGCAAGCACGGCACTTTAGCTCGATTTATACATATTAGTGACTGTGGAAATCTGACTTTTACACCAGAAATAATTCAAGGGCCCATTATTCTAGACTAGTGTTGGTCAAATTACACCGTCTAAATATAATGGCATTAAATGACCTTACTTTGGGACAAGTTGATACGAGTTTAAAATTCAAATCGAGCAAATATGTGCTTAATACCATGTCAAATTTAGGGGAATGGGTGTCACATGATTACTGCCACTATCTGTTGTTATACGTCAGTGGTTACTGGAAATTCTGCAATATTTATGAGAGGCGCCACCTGATTGGTTGGTGAACGTGAAAACTTAATATTCGGATCCCTGAACACGTCATCTTTTTCGTTTCGCCATTATCAGCAAATATGGTAACCCTGGATTGGGGAGAAGGCAACAAATAGCGTAAAGTTAAAATCTTAACTAGTTCGGATTTAAAGGAACCCAAGGTTTTAGCTTGCGCTACACTAACAGGAAGTTTTGTGAAGTGTTTTCGCAAATCCAGTTTAAAATGTTCTCACGCTAATTTCCACCTATGGCCACGACTTCCTGTATTTGAATTAATATCGAAACAACTATTTGGTTGAGCAGTATCCAGACCTGTTAAAATATTATATACCTGGATCATGCCATTTGTCTCCTTTGCTCGAGGCTGAACAGATTCAGCTAAGCTAACGTCTCAAAGCGATGACGTGATGTTTGTCTTGCGAAACGGCATAAGCTGACCAGAGTTTTTTCGCGTAGTCCAAGGATTACCAGCTGGAGGACTCTGGACAGATATACACTTTTTTTTTGTATTTAATTTGGATTCACAGACCACCCCAACAAACAGTTGGGGACTACTGGTGTACCCTGTGACAGGTTGGCGCCCCACCCTGGCTTGTTCCATGCCTTGCACCCGTAACCTCCGGGATAGGCTCCAGCCACCCTGCCATCCTGAATAGGACAAGTGGTTACAGAAAATGGATGGATGGATGGATGGATGGACGGATGGATGGACGGACTACTGGTGTAGCCTATGCATGGGTATAGAAGCTCTAAAAATTTACATAGCACATTTAGAATTTTGTGCTGAATGGTACAGACCCTGGTTTTATTTCTGTAAAGATTTTAATATAAAGATGCTTTTTTTTCAAGCCTCAAATTGTATACATACACTGACCACTTCCCCAACTTAACAGCCACTGTGACTACAAGAGATACATATCGGAAGATATGTATCTTTTGCATTGTATTATATGTAACAGGAAGAAAACACTTCAAAAAGTGTATGTACTTCTGTGTGTGGGGCTGCAACTTCATAAAATATCAGGGCGGGCCAAGGTTAAAACAAGTTATCAGCAGACTTTAATTCAGCCTGAAGTGGATATACATACAGAATTCAAACAGCTGAAACACGGCTGATCAAACTGTGGCCTTTTGACAGTCTACTAAAACACTACTGCTACTCTGACATGCTTAGATACTACTGTAAGCTTGGAAAAAGGGGTGTGGATGTAATTATGCTGAATTATTGCCAAAACAAAGACAAATGGAATTGGTAGCCCCCTCTTATTTGGTAAAGGAAGACAATTATGTTTTACATATTGTTCAAGTTATTATGCAAGTGACATAAATGCACTAACAAATACTAAATGCAAGTTTACAAATGATAAAAAATATATCGAAGTAAGTTGGCTTTGTTAGAATTCAGGTTAAATATTTTAAATTCCCGTTACTGCAATTTTGACATGAAATATGACCTCAGGAGTTAAACAACCAATTCACATTGTACATTGTGTTACAGCAATCAACCCATGTAACTGACTTTGACTTTTTTTAATAAAAAAAAAAATTAAAAAATGACCCACATGCTATTGTAAGATGCCTAAAGATATAACTACATTCGTTAGCAACTTCCAAACTGTCCATGTAATATATCACACCAGTCTATTACTTCTCCAAAATGCTATACAAGCACAATGTAATGTAATGCAATGCATGGCAAGCCATCCGTATGCCAGTTTGATCCCAGTGTCATTTCCCCCAGACGCAAGACATCTCAGATTTATGAGCTTAATTTCACGGGACAGCTTCCAAATCATATCACTGATATTACTGAGCACATGAATATATTATTCAAAATACTACAGTGAAAACATCAAGTTATCCTCTCATATTCAAAATGCACGATCCATAGAGCACAGGACTGTTCACTTCAGAGATCACAGGAGTTTACTATTGTCATTTTGGTACACAAGATAGTATTACACTCTCCCAGGCCTTCCTCACTGAAGGAGAGCGCAGGGTAGGGTGTGCACACCTGATGTCCACAGATACCAACAGGCTACTTATAAAGACAGTATTCATATAAACCTATAGGCGCGATTCAGCACAAACTGCATTTAGAAGGTATTATTTCTTCTCTGGTTCTGATTGTTTCTCCATGGCAAACATGTACAAGAAACTGCATTATATTTTGATAATCTTAAACAGAATGATGGTTGGATGAGGCAAAAAAACAGTATACACAAATTGGAGGAAAAAAGACATAATTACATGACGTTCACTTGCGGGGGAGGGGGGGCAATAGAAGCATGGAGCGTTCTTTTTTTGTTGTTTGTTTGTTTGTTTGTTTTTTTTTTGTAAAAACACTGCTTTGAAAAATGTAACCGACATCTGAATTCCCCACTGCCCCCCTCCCCAAAAGCTTGGTAGTATTCCTTTGGCAAAGGCCAGCATTCCAGGAAAACAACTCTGCTTGTTATTTCTTTCCAATCTCAACTTTTCAGTGGCAAAAATCTAGCGGTCGTGTTTTCGACATGGTCTGAATGGAACAGGATCCAGGCCGTACGCATGTTGCACGTATCTGCCAGGCAGTCACCAGTGCAAAGGACAGCGGCCTAGTGATGCGAGCCTGCCACTGGGGGGCCCTCTTCCACATGCAGGTCCCGGGTTGCTGCGTCCTCCTGTGGTGCCGCGCTGGCGCTGGCGCTGAGCGAGTATGGAGGGGGCGCGTCACGGATGCTGCCGGGCTCGCAGCTCTCGGGGATGAGAATGGCTCGCGATTCGCCCACGGCATCGCTCTGGGCATACTCACTGTATGGTGGAGGCTTCAGGTCATCGCCTGTCCAATCAGAAACAGAGAAACAAGCTGAAAATATTATCACGTTCCAGCCAATCAGAGCGGAACACCTACAACTTTAAGCATAAATGACATTTGTGGAAAGACCTCTGAAGAGCTCCTGCAGCTCAACAAGTAGCTTGTTGCCCTAA
Organism: Paramormyrops kingsleyae; assembly: GCF_048594095.1. NCBI lineage: Eukaryota > Metazoa > Chordata > Actinopteri > Osteoglossiformes > Mormyridae > Paramormyrops > Paramormyrops kingsleyae. The sequence continues at coordinate 9,976,370 of NC_132811.1, read as the reverse complement.
CGATACAAAGGTTGTTGGTTCAGATTGCAAAGAGCACACACAAAAATTGTAACCCTTCCCTCTACTATAACTTGCTTAGAATAGAACCATCAAATAATATAATGAATATAACAGATAAACGGTTATAGCTAGTCGTCCATGTGCGTCATGAAGTAGCGTATAGTGTTAAATGTGCAGAAATCCATAATGCATTCTGTTGAGGAGCTACATGAGGGACCTAATTAGGTAGATCATTATAAGGATGTGCATCACTACCATGTGTCAGATGTCCCTTTGTCATTGCTGTGAGCCCTAAAATAACTTCCAAGCAAATTAAGTCAGATAACCATTTATTTAATCGGAAGGGACAAGTGGTAGGTTTGGGGCAGAAAATAAGCATCATCTGAATATCTTCCTGGGCACCAGATCCTGTGATTTACGAGGTCAGCAGCTGTGAGACTGAGCTCCAACATGCAAGATGCTGCCTGACCGACACTGTCTATCCATGTCCTTCATGTGACCTCGGACGGTTAGACACATCCGGGCGTAACGCGAGGCATCCTCGGGACCAGAAATATCGAGATGGGGGGGATTAGCAGCACATCTCATTTTTAGGAGAACATGACCTCATGGAGAACTGGGGTTGATTTGTATTTTGAAAACCTGCAGAGTAACTTGCCGACAATGATTGATTTGTCTTAAAAAAAAAAAAAGAAAAAAAAAAAAGCTGAAGATTGATCCCCATCAACCAGGAAATATCGGTATGCTTTACAGGTCTCACAGGCTGAGCAAGGCTAAGTTCCAGTCAATTCTTAAGCTTTTTAAGGTATTCATGCTAATTCTACCTCAGGGGTATTTCCACAATACAATTTATATCGTTCATTAGATAGATTAAATTGTACCATCTCATTTTCACATGACCTCTCTAAAATCTTCAATAATAGATATTTATAAAGGCCTAATTTACGGTGGGTTGTCAGTGTGATTCTCCCACCTAATAATATATTAGCTGCAACACTTTGCGCTAAAGCATCAGGGATGAAAAGCAGCCGGTGGTTTCCAGCCTGCCAGTCAGAGCTGATCTGTTAGAGGGGAAGTACTGAACAGACATGAAGGACAGTGAGGAAGGTGTGTGTCTGACAGATGGTTGGAGAACGTGGCCGGCGACAGAGTGACATGTGTAACTAAGAGCGGAGTGAGGAGCGCTCCCTTACTTCCCAAGACGGCTTCGTAAGGGGGAGGCACGTCCAGATGAGTGTACGAAGGCGCGGGCGGCAGCGATGCGGAAGGCTCGCCGACGGAGCTGTCATCCTGGACACCGTACCAGCTGGGCCAGATCGACGTCTGTGAACAAGAATGGATGTGGGAGTTGAACACCCACTGCAGCGCCGCGGCAACAGCAGGAGAGGCGGCTGCGCTGGCGGGCCACCAGCGCACGGACACGGCCGCGGGGCCAAGGCAGATATTCGTGCTCGTTGCAGTCTCCCTCGTCCAGATCCGCATGGACTGATTCATACTCTGCCTTCATCACACTCCCCGTGAAAGTAGTAACTGCAGAAGAAACTTATGTGGGCGAACCAGCATCTTCACGAAGCCAACCCTGTGCAAATTATTTGCCTGGAAAATACACTCTGTAAAAATATTTTAAAAATTAATAACCTCTGTTCCTGTTGTAGATATGTAAAGCCTTAGTTATCCATACATACAAGGAAAGTTGTGATTATTTTGTGTCATTTAAAACAAAACAATTCATAGCTACTACTGCTTACTGTTTTTTTTTTTTAATATATATATATATATATAGTGACGATACACTGGACTTCCCTGCGCCCGTTTTCTTCAGGCATTTCCTGTTTGCTGAAGTCAGTGAACATTCCCGCACGTATGACGAATGCCTGGCTTTGCAGACCATTTAGTGCAGATGAGCCTAACAGTGACTTTCTTAGCATTCAAAGGAGTTCCTGCTCCCTCTAACCAAGGAAAACCCACCTTGCAGTAATCAAACACCACTTCCCTTGCAAAGCACTGGCCTGCCCCATCACCACTAACCAGGATTTAAGATTCTGATCTCATTTTCATTTCTGATTTTATTTACATACAGCTACAAAAAAGGGACTATGGGATTTAATTATGTTTCAAGTCAACTTATGCCAAAATGGAAACTTCTGCCATTTTTTCCAATTACGGCTCTCGTTTACAGCTAAATTGTAATGTTGGGGCCTTGGCTTAACAAAGCAAAGTTATTTTGAGTGTATTAGAGCTTCCTGTCACTACTAGGATCACCATTTCCATGCATTCAGCTGGATGCTCGCAGAGAACCTATTACAGGCCTATTAAAGACTCAGCGAGCCCCTGAAGCCAAATCACAAGAGGTCCAGAGACACACACAAGAGGCACTTTCATTTTAATGAACAATAACTACTTTCCCAGTGTTGGAAAAGGCTTCTCTGCATCAGTAGTCATCACGCGTAATGAGGTTTGGCTCGAGCTGAAATACCTGTGGTTTCAGTTATGGCAGCTTAAGCTGTGAAAGAACATTAAGGGGAAAGAGAGCAAAGATGGAGGACGTGTCCACCCCATCTCATGCATGGGGGCCCCTTGCCCGAAAGTCCTTTTTTTAAGGACTGCGAAACTGCTGTAAAACCACAGCATCAATAAGCGGAGGCCGACTTTCCCCTGTCAGCAACATGGCTCACACCATGGTGTCGAACTCGGCATGCCTGCAGGAGCAGGACGAGAAATAGCTATGGAAAAAAAAAGCTACGGCTGCAACTTGTATTTATAATTTGAAAGACGAACACCACCACAATTATTTCATTTTAATAGCTATGCGTGTACATAATCACAATAAAACCGGTAGGGCAAATAAATATATCCATAAAACAAACAACTAATTATGCTTTAAAACAGCCAATTAAAAAAGCAAAAAAAAATATTTTCAGCTTTTTTGGAGATCAAACCTGACTGCTTCTATAATATTTTCCATCACTCTGTATTACCAGGAGAAAAAAAAAGAAAGAAAACCTGCAAGCCTGTAGCGAATAAGGCGCCATGAGAGCAGCCTGGATGCTCACTTCGCTTTTCCACTGCAGAAGGGTCGGCTCAGTAAAGGCATTCCCAGGTTTGGAGAGCGACAGAGATGAAAAACTGAAGAGATATTTGTTTACTGTTCACATGGTGTACACATCATTTACTACAGTATGTACAATTCTTTTTTTTTTTACTGCTTGCCAATGTCTGCTAGCACGTCTGAGAATCACCTTCAAGTAGCAAATGCTAGCAGAATTAGCATCAATTGCGTTCAGCTGTTCTATAGAACTTTTTTCTTCGGAGGAGGAGGTTTTTCAAGTTCCGATTTATCGGAAACGCATCAGTACATATTGATGTGTGATAGCACTAAAAATGTATAATATATAGAATATAACCTTTTTCCTTCAGATAATCTGTGCACAGGACACCGGTATCTCAGTGTATTTTTTACCAATTGGATGGCGGTGATGTAACCAGCTCGGTTTGGTTACGCTTTCGGTCACCATGGATGCAGCTTGGGTGCCGCTCGCATACAATGGAAAACCGTCAGTTCGCGGTACGGCTCAGTTCATGGAGGCAGTGGAAAAGCACCAAAAAGAGCTGCAGGCTGGCCCATTTAAGGAGGCTGGAAGCCCCCCCCCCCCCCCGACATTCGGCCATTGAGCTGGAGCAGGTGGTGGCATGGGGCCGAGGTACACTCACATTTTGGCTTTCGCACATCTGGTGCAGGTAGGCTCTGCCTCCAACGATGACGATCTGCGCATTGCGGGGGTTGCTAAGGTAGGCCGCCAGCTGCCTCTGCCGCGATCGGTACCAGCAGATGTAGAAGAAAATCTTTATGATGATGAAAATTATGACGATTCTACGTGGAAACAATTACAGTGACATCAGTGAGCCATATCCCTGGAAACAACGGGGATAACAGGGATAATGCAGGAAAAACATTCGCAGCTGTGGACACAGACCTCGTGGGATTTGAATGCTTTGCTCCGAAGCAATCCTATCATTTGGCCTAAAATTGCCATATCTCTCACTAACGGAGCTTTAAGCAAACCTTCCCTGTAATAGTTTGGTGTTCACAGAACTGAGGATTGCGAAACTCAAGGAAAAAAAAACAAACAAGGGATGCTAATTCCGAACAGCCTACATGTCTGTCGCAGCTAGCAAAGTACAGCAGCTTAACAGCGTCTCTTAACTTTCAGCCACGCGAGCTTGCGGCCCTTCCATTTAGCTTTACAGTTGTCAATGCTTACATTCACTGCAAAAAGTTAAAATCATGTGCAAAACTCATACTTACATGTACCAGTAAATCTCCATACTGGGATCAGTGAAAACCAGTCTTCATTATTCAAAGTCCCTGAAAAATAATAATAAATAAAAAAAAAACGGTTTCAACATCAGTGCCATCAATATCCACAAGTAACACAGTGAATTTTGTATAAACAACTTTATCGTTCATTAAACTGCCTTGAGAGTCGTTGTGTTAGCCGCATTATCATTGAATTTCCTCATTGCTCAAAATGGAAACTATCCTCTGATGCAAATCAGGTTTGTCTAACTCCACCCCGTGCCATATACACCAAAAAAGGGCCTTTGAGCATCAATTATATTAATTCCAATTGTTATTACCGAGGAGGACAAGCCATGTGCTATAGACTGAGAAGGATGTGACAAAGAGTTTGCTGTAATGTAAGCGTGTTCAGTAATGTCGTCCCACCCACCCAGTTTCCGTGTCAGAGAACACTGAGCCAAGAGAGGAAACTCTGCCTAATCTCCACCGCAGTGCTGTTGCCTTTCGTGCAAATACTTGACACTAGTTATGTAGTCTTGACACTAGCTGTAGTCTGCTTAAAAAGCAAGATAAAAACAGAATAATGAGCAAGAGAGAAAAACTTTGCTATGCCTGCCTTTAACATGAGTGTTTTTTTTCTTCCATTCAACACAGAGCAAGACATCAAATTCAGATTCACTAGAAAAGTAGGGTTTATCCACCCATCTATCTTCCAGCTACTCATTCTGGACTGGGTGAGGGGAGGGCCTGGAGCTTCGCCCAGAGAGCAAAGGGTACATGGCGTGCTGGGATGCCAGCCTATCAGCGGGCAGGTGCAAACTACTGGCAACAGAGACACCAAATAGCCAAGGTAAAAGCCTTTGGACTACCGGACAGCCGGAGAACCTAGAGGAAACCCATGTAACAAGTGGTATGTGCAAATTCTCTCTCATTCTCTCTCTCTCTCATTCTCTCTCTCTCTCGCTCTCTCTCTCTCGCTCTCTCTCTCTCTCGCTCTCTCTCTCTCTCGCTCTCTCTCTCTCACACACACACACACACACACACACACACACACACACACACACAGGATGTGAGACTGCAGCCCTAAGCCACTGTGCCATCCATACTGCTTTCATAAGAATGCATTTCAGATACAAACAAAAAACAAACAAGTAAAAGATCAGGTCACCCTTAATAAGTATCGGTAAGATACGAGGAAACAAAGACCATTCCTGCAGTTAGAAACCAGCCCTGATAAGCTACCACTAATCATACTGAGTTTGCATTCTGATAAGGAACTAAATTTTACAGTTATATGACAAGTCCAGTAAGCCAGTAAAGACCTGATTCTGGATCAGCATTATGAACAAAGTTTGTAAGCAGGGACAGTCCCAATCTGACATGCAGCTTTTGAGAGCGCGTGGGCATGAAGGCCGCGCTTCCGGACCGACGTGGGCTGCCACCAGCCGGCGTCATTCGGAAAGTTTCTGAAAGGGAAACTTGGCAGGGTGTAACGCTGCTGGTGTCGGACGTGCCAGGGCGGCTCAGGGGACAGCGACCGGGGGGCAGCCGACCATGATTCCGACGAAGTGCAGCAGGCACTTCCCAGGAATAAGGCACTTGGAAATCCATGATTGCACAGCATTAATCCCTGACAGAAGACTGGGAGATAACTCGGTGCAGACTCTCCCAAGATATTGCAGGACGCCTTCCCCATCAGGAAGAGCCAGCGTGTCAAACACAATGATCCATGGGGCAAATGTCACCCAGAGCTATGCACCCCCCGGGCAAGTCGACAGGGGCATGTCTGCGTCAGCCTCTTCAATGCCTACAGATCGGACGCGGACTGGAGGACTTCCTAGGGAACACTCCCTCAAAACAGCTCCAGGCCCGTCTCAAGATCACCTTCTACCCATAATCAACACCTCATTTGTTTTCCATATCTTATTCAACTCAAAAGTTGTATATTAAATATTTGGTAGCGTTAAAGTACAGATTAAAATGAATATCGGTCTTTTGGCTTCACCAGATGGTATCCAGTGAACAAAATCAGCATAATTACAGTGCTTCTAATAGGGAGATTCCCGTGCTCACATAGCAAATCAAACCTATGTGAATTTAAACTGAACTGCAATTACCAGGAAATAAAACAACTGGAAGAAAAGACGTGAAAATCCCAGGTTGGAGGAATAACAGGAGTTAAAAATTAAACCGTTCACCTTACCTTATTGAGAAGTGCATTTAAAAACAGGTACTTTAGGCGACTCACAAGGTAAAACAATAAGCAAGCAGATTGGCAATACTTTCACTGAGTTTGCGACACTGAACTTACTTAAGCCGTGTCTGCAAATCAACGATCATCGCAGGGAATTTCAACACCAGTAGCTGGCACTCAAAGTATCAGTCACTAAACTAAAACCAGAGAAACCAAGGGCTCATTCAGGGAAGATGCCACGACGCCCTCATGCCCCAATGTGCTGCATTTACTGTACACAATACAGAATACAGAATACAGAAAACATACAAACAAACATGAAGACGACAAAACAATGATAAAAAGGCTGTAGGTTTGCTTGGGGCTGGGGAGTCTATGTGTATTTACACCAGCATAGATGCTGAAGCTTCACCCCAGAATACTGTCCAACAGGCCTATCATAGCCAGCACACAGGTAAAAGCCATTCTCAGACAAAGCAAAGAATATAAAACCAACTTTAAAAATGTAATATATAATAATGTAGATTCATGTATAGATACACCAGACAAAGGAAGATTTAAAAAAATTCTGAATTATTTCTCTATTAAATATATTAGGACTATGGTTAACGCCAGGTAACTGACACTACAGAAAGTGAAACTGCGGATAAGGAGGGACCACTGGTCTTTGACGTCTTAATATTTCATTAAATATTTCATTCATTCATTCAATATTTTCATCAGGGCTGTCAGGAAATAAAACTGCCAGAACACACAAGCTCACTCACAAAATCTTAGTATAATTTTCTCTATAAATATACCATGAAACTTCCAAGACACACTAACAAAACATACCCCCCTAACAAGTCCTATACACCAAAAACAGTATATGGAATGCAGGATCACGTGTGTAGGTTGAATAACATGGCAACAATTAGGAAGTCATTGAATTCTAGCAAAATCCCCCAAAACCCAAGTGAGGACGAACCCGAAAACGGCCTCAACTGACATTCCAATTCTGACGTGCGGAAATTGTGTCTGACATATTAACCCAGCATGTGCCTGCCGTACTCACCAGAGAATGTCATCACAGGGCAGAACTTCCAGATCTGCTGTCTCCATGACCTTCACCAAGACATGCGATGTAAAAGTGAAAGGACTGATTCATGTGCCTGTTCTTTCTTAGGAAGTTAACGTGCAGTAACTCCTCCCACACTGCACTCTGTGGAGGCAGGCAAAACTTACTGACTGTAAGAAATGTGTATTAACACATTTATCACCTGTACAAATTTACACTTATGCACACGTCTGACAAAGCTACACAACAGAAGGCATGCAAAACCCACGCCACGGTATTTAAATTGAGTGCGTGTCCATTTCCAGTTTTAGTCCATTCTCTAGAAAACCAAGTACTTGTAATAAACAGAAAAAGGTAGCAAGATGCGTTAACTACACTAGCACAAAAAGTACTGCCTGTTACCCACTTGTAGCAAACATGAGCAAGATCCATGAGCAGCTTACCAAAACAGGGCATAATCATGGTACAATAATTGCAACAGAGTGAAATAAAAATAAGAGTTAGAATAACTCCTGAATTCCCTTCACCACAAACACTAATTTGGCACGCCGTCACCAAAAATAGACTTGCAACACAATGAGTCACTTGTTTCCTCCTACCTATGAGTGCCTGGGGTGACCCATAAGGTAAACCATTGCCGCCCAGCCAAGCTGCACCAAGATGACTTGGGATGGGTTTTTTTTTTAATATACATCACCCTTTCAGAATGCCCCATACTCTCTGATTACACCTATCTTTAAATTTAAATTAGCATCAATAGCCCCCCCCCCCACAAAAAAAAAAAACTCTGACAAGCTGTTGAAGGAGAAAACTACTAACTGAAGAGCTGTTTAATTCTCATTTCATTTGCAGGCAATGTTTCTTGCATTCTAACATTTTATCTTCAAAACAACAGGATGACTGTTAGCAATACAACAATGATTTGGCTTGAAAACCAAAAGTATAAAATGTGCACATTCGACAGAAGCTATTCATCCCAAAAGAGAAATTGCAGGTCAGCAAGTCACACTGGCAGGTGTGGCTGACATTCACACCCATCAGGAGAGCTCAAGTGCTATAGCCGTAAACAAAAACGGACACGTTTATCACCCACTGTGGCGGTGTATCCGTGCAGGCAAGATGCTTCAAACAATAAAAGCGAAAAATAAATGAAAAACAATCTTCAGAACTCTGTATGAGTCAGACAGGCAGTTTTCATGTATTGACTGGCTCAAAATACAGGAAACCAGCAGCAAGAACCAACAAGCATGAAGAGCAAGCACTGCAGAGAACATACATTTCTAAGGATGCTTTATTCTGAGACCTCACATTCATTTTCACCATTGAACGTGGGATTTCACCACAAATCTAAAAAATGTCTTCTAAGCTTTACTTCGGTACCTATTTTAGTGGGGTTTTACAGATTTCTGTGAGAAAAGCGAAGATGAAATGGACCAATATTTTATCAGAAGAAAGCTGAAAAATCATTGCATTTCATTAGATCATTTCAGTGCATTTTTTTTAAATAAATAAGGCATAAGCTGGCAAAAGAGTAAGAAATATCCTTTATTTTCATTTAAAATGTGCCATTTCTGGACAAACACGATTAGTTGAATCTTAAGTTTATTTGGGACATATTTGCACTTTCCTCCACTGAATGTACTTACCTACTGGAAACTAGTAAAAAGGTTTGGATGTTTATGTTCACCCCTAATCTAACTAATCTTACAGCAAAAATCCTCAAATGTAGAAAAGTAATCTAGTTCTATTTAATTAAATATAACCTGCTCTTTCCTGACATCAAAGCGAAGCCCACACTACCTTTAAGACAGATTTCTCTGACAGCTTGGTGGGGAATTCCGCAATATCCGGAGATCTCCTTCTTTGGTAAAATGTTTCGCTGCATAAATGCCTTTAAGGTCATATCACTCAAACCAGACACCCCAAATGCCCACTGGGGCTATTAGACAATGCTGCCTTTGTCTACTGCTGAAAGATGTGTGCAAATGCTGTTACAATCTATAAAGATTGTCTCATGTTTTTCTCAGTCGTGATCCTAAAGGTCACCAAAGATAAACTCAATAAGCAAAATTAAAATAATTACCTGTCAGAACATTCTGCCTGACTACTTGGATTGTAGACTTAAGTTGGGTGTGTAGTGTATTAAATGTTCAGTACAGGGATAACAAAATATTATAATAAAATAGGGACTACATAAAATGGCCCTTTCTAAGGAGTTTTGAAGTCTTCAACTCAATTACTTATAGTGGAGGCCTTCAAGCCAAAACAGAGATCGTCAGGATGTCATTTCCTGCTTCTACTTGTACCCAAAACCAATATCCATCCATACACTTTTCAAAACCACGTATCCCATGCAGGGATCTGGCAAGCCTAGAGCCAATATCAGGAAGCACAAGACGGGAGACAAGCTCAAAACATGGTTGCTAGTGCATTCCAAGACATACACACACACACACGAATGCGATGTCTAAAAACGGTCACGTTTCAATTAAGTTCACAATGAAATGTCAGATGTTGCTAGAGGGAAGGAAAAATGTTGAAATGATTTACAATACTATACTTATGGACAGACACAAATTGCTCTCATAAAGAGAATACAACTCCTACAAGGAGAAGAAAAATTAGAGTGTGGAAACAACATACTATGGAATAGGTTACACGTGTGCATTCAGTGATCATAAGGGGTCTTTAGATGACCGACAGCAATCAGGGGCAAAACAATAATAATCAGTGAAAATGTGCAAGTGTTTGGAAGGACGGCAGCCAAGATAAAACACTAAAATGAATCTGTCATATTTAAATGCAAGCCTGTGGTGTGGCAACTCAGGAGACTACTGTAATAGAAGCAGTAATTGCTACTGAAACATGGTTAAAAAGTCACAAACATACTTAGAAATAGAAGCCTATATAATTGAATACAGTTAAACTCCCTGCCTCCTGGTAACATTGGGTAGTATAAAATATTAAAGAGCTTCCCTAAAATGACTAATTTTAAAAGGTGGATAGACTGGTGCTAAGCTTAAAAACACCCAAAATCTGTTTTTTTTTTTTTTTTGTTTTTTGTTCCACTTGTATTACATGGGAGGAGAAAAAACAACACTCAATAGAGGATACTTATGACTATGCTAGATTACCTATCTTGCATTCCATTATTTCATTAGCAATGTTTTCAAAATATACGCACCACACCCAAGTGCAAATAGACATTCGCATTGCATTTCACTGTCTGCTTCCATTGACAATTTCATTCATCCACACAGCTCATTTTCTTCCGGGAAATTTCTCCCAGTTAACTACCTTTACGGCAGGTACTGGAACACCCCCAACCCTAACAAAATATAAACTAGCAGACTTAAAGTCACAAGTATTTGCCCTTCACCAGAACGCCCTATGCAGAGCTTCCAAATTTTCAAACTCTCGCACAGAAACTCTTTTTACACTAAGCACAGTTTAAAAGGCATCCAAAAAACGAAATACTCTTAGTTTTAAAACGAAGTGCTTTTAAACAGCTAAGTTCACCGGAAGATAACTGATTAAAAACCTAAAAACTGACAAGGAGGATGAGTTTTGCAGAATTTTTGAAGATTACAAATGATGCAGCTACACAGGCTCTTTCCCACAGACTTTGGAAATCCCCTTGAGCTGTTCTGTTCTGGGTTAGACACGCAGTCTCACTTCCACCTCTTTTGCGTGCCCGCGGTTTGTCTTGAGTCCGACGGAGCACCGTAATTCAGAAAAGAACAGTCTGACAATTGTAAAAGCTCGTCTTTTCCCCTTAATTATACCATACGCCTAACATTTCCTGTTACTTCCTATGCACCTTACACTTAATGCAAATACATTTCACAATGATCTGCAGCTGTTTGCTAATCGTTGTAACATACTGGACCGGGAATAGAAATATGTATGTTCTTTACGGACATTTATAGACAACGACCTTTTACACTTGCATAAATACGAAAGTGGCACTTAAGATCTTTTAATATGGGCTGTATTTTATACCTACGTTTATGGAGACGCCCCACGATTAAGCAATACACCTCGCAACGTATACACACGTACACACCCACCCGCACGCAGGCAGTAAGCCATTTCTTTTTAGTGTCAGCTTCGATAAACAAAGCTGAAGAGGCATCTCCTCAAGGCTAACACCTATCGGCCAAGTAGCTTATGACGGATGGAGGGGTGTGTGTTTGTGGTGGCCAAACACAGTAAACAAATCATCCTGCTTTCTAATGGCGGGTCAGCAGTTTTCGAGCATTGCTAGTTAGTCGAATCATAATACCAGATTAACGTATATAGATACACAGGCAGATATAGAGACAAGAAACTTTATTGATCCCAGAGTAAATGTTTTACAACAGCAAACAAATATTACTGGGCAATAAAAGCACAATATAAACAAATACAAGAAAGAACAACCAAAACAAGCAGTGTGTATTTATCGTGCGGTAGTTTAGCCAGCATGAGGCAATGTGCCTGAACAATAAGCATCCGTTTGGGTTTAAGATAACGTTAACTACCAACATTATAACTAAAAATATCATCGGCAACAATAACAATTTAAAAACAGCTTTCTTTGCTCCAATCGCACTGAGATCGTAATTATAATCTACACGGGGGATACAAACATTACTGGGGCCGACCACGCGCAGAATAATACCTAGTTAGCAACTAACGGATTATCTCACTAAATTACTTACTGTTAATGCGGCTTAATTTCTGGAAGCTGAGCTGTAGCCAATAACAAAGAATACTTCAGTTAGCAGTTTATTAGCGATACTGCAGAAAACAGCGATAAACTCGGCTCATGTAAGCGGATCAACCAAGCTGGTTAAGATAAACTTCACCCACCGAGTCAGTAGCGCGAGCCTTACAGACTCATGTCCATTCCCGTGTCACCCACACACATCCGGATAGTTATCTACGAGGCATGCTAGCGTCAGGCTTAGCCCCTCCAGTTAGCACAAACCAAGTCCTCCGGTGGTTAGGTAGTCGTCTGCCGTCGCGAAGCCTCAAAAAGCCCATATGGCCATGACTCCGAAAACACGGCACTACCTACTACAGAGAACGACTACATAAACATGAGCAAACGACGCAACCACGAGGGACCACCGACGCGCGATCAACAGTAATGTCGGAACGATTACGCGCCACCTGTCGGCAAGGAGGTCACATGCCACAATAAATAATTATTTGCGATTGTATTTTTCTCAGCAGAAATACAAAGACCCTTACAGAATAACATAAATAATTTTACTATTTATTCATTCATTTTTCATACCACTTTATACAGGGTCATGGGGATCTGGAGCCTATCCCGGAACCAAGGGGCGCAATAACCCAACTCATCGCAGTATGTTACAATTTACTCACAGTAATATAAATGTGAAAAGCACCATTCCTACTGTTTGTGGAGTTCAGCTCTGTGTACAAAACAATGATTACAGAACTCCCCCAAACAAAGATCTCCCAATTTACTGGGCCTGACACTTGTTAGTGGATTACTGACTTCCAGACACGCTGGGGACAGCACGTGAGGCTCTGAAAAGACACGACACAGTGTAACCTTTAGCCCACAGAGCTGTCACTTTATCCTCTACTGTACTGTATCTCCAGTTACTCGACTGTTAAAATCCTGAAATTTGCATGTGACACAATTCCCTCAATCATCTGTGACTGAAAGTTAATATGCAGTAGTTAAGTCCTTCAGATTCCTGGAAACCAGAACCTCTAAAGATATAAATTGTATGCTGATTTCATTATGAAATAGTTATGTTGTTACTCTGTTACTTAATATGCTTAGAAGCATGCCAGGCGTGAGAACCACTGCAGTACAATTCAGTTCTATGGTTATAACTTTTCCTTTGGTAATTTAAATATTATCAAGCAAAACAGCATTTTCCTATGCAACCCAAAAGAACTGAATGCAATAAAGACACAGCACCAGCTTTTGAATTAAACCACGTTTATTTTAAGATTCACTCAATTTGTTACTAAACACATTTGAATTTTATAACATTTTCAAAATAAAAATAAAAAAGATTAAAGCTGAAATAAAAGGTATATGAATAATATCATGCAGCTTGATAATCGGCCCTGTACAGGATAAGCGGATATGGAAGGTGTACAGACAGATGGTACTAATACTAATAATTAAGCTGTATAAGTTCAAATAGCCATTTATTAAATTGTGTGGTGCACGTGTACCTGCAAATGATACACGGTATATAGTGGTAGTGCTGGATAAGGTTGTGAAATAAGCAAATAAATCTGGCAATATGATCAGCAGTCCAAATCATTGGATTCATTTCCTTTGCTTGATATTGCAAAAAGTTAGTTCTGGTTATAAAATATTTACAGATTCCTTCAGGCCATCGGTATTGTCAATCTGACGATGCAGATGATACATTTGCATGTTCTTCGCTCACATCTTGAAACACTCATCGCATCTTCCTGCTTCAGCCACATCACCTATACTCTGATTATAGTAGACGTGACCATGACTGCACTTACTCCAGTTACTCAGCTTTAGAAAACCAAATTCAGTGGCTATTTTACTGGTTTCCTCTAAGAAATTCCCATTCAGTGGTATTTTGAGTTTGTCTGCGATGTCGCTAAGATCTTTTCCCAGCTTTTGGACCTGTTGTTCCTTTAGTGACATCATGCTTAGTTTGCTGATGATTACACCCAACTCGGTAGAGTCTCTTGAGGCTGTCAGAGCAAAATATGACATTTTCTCATATCTTCTAGACAACATGTGACTTTCCGCCAGGTACAGAATCCTTTTCACTTCTTTTTCATAGTCAGGCAGCAGTTTCTCTTCTATCTGGCTGATCTGTTCACTAAGCATGTCGAGCTGATACTTGATTTTGGGCAGATGGTCTGGCACGCTCTGTTGCATTTTGTTTTCAATTTCGGCTAACTGGAAGACCAGGCCAATCTGCTTGCTGATAAGCCAACATTTTCCAACGTCCAAGTCAAGACCATTCAACTTGGGCAACAGAGGATGGATGAAAATGGACATGATCCCTTTCTTCTCCATTGCCTTCACCGTGTTTAGAATTTGAGCTGAGAGCATTGCTGTGGCCTTTCGCTTCACCATTTCCAGGTCTTGTAGCTTGCGTTTGATGATACAGTTATATCTTAGATTTCTGTGAATGGGAGTGTGGCATTTGGGACAAGACTTAAAAGTAAGAACCCTACTCTCTTCTGGGAGTGCCATCCATGAGTCAAACGCTGTGACTTCAAACAGGTGACCGCAATCGACAAGCTGCACAAATCGGGCTCCCGGGTCAGCCTCACTGCCGAAAAAGAGCTCCTGCACTTCGTCCACGTCGCAGATGCCACACTTCCTGGGACACGGCTCTCCGCACATCCCAATGCACGGGTGCTGGCACTTCAGCAGCTTACGGCAGGGCATGTGACACGCCGGCCGGTCACAGGGCTCGTGACACAACTTTGTGCAGTTATGATGTCTGCAGTGCCAGCCGCAGCTGTTTAAGCAGGGCTGGCAGACCTCCAAGCATAACCTCGCACACTTCTGGTGGTAACATCGGTTTGCGCAAGGCTTTGAACAAGGAACGCAATCTTCCCCACACCTCCCACTACACTGGTGCGAGCAGATCATCTGCACCTCACACCGGGAGGTACACGGAATCACTTCTCCTCTAATCTCCCTCTCCAGTTTCATGTGGCACGGCACCGACCTCTGGTGTCCACACTTTAAATCTACCATTACGGTCTTGAAACATTTAGAAGTGCAAAGTTCACCACGCACTCTGTCACATAGGTGACCACAACAAGGTAACCGCCTGTCACAAGGAACGCGGTGTATAAATTTGTCATGGTCTTTATCTTCAGGGGCCGATGCAGACAGGTTCTCTGGGGTCAACTGCTGACAAGGGACACCTTCCGCAGAGCAACTGTAAGCACACGTGTGGTGTGTGTTTTTTGGATGGCACGGCTCAGTGCAGATGTGACTGCAGAGAAGCCTGTAGCCACAGGGCTGGGAACATCCTCCCAAGGGTACCATGAGAAAGTCATCTGCTTTTGCTACAGTAGTGATGGTACCAGGATGGTTTTCACACTGCAGGCTTAGAGCCTCACCGGTCAGCCCATAGCTGCTGGCGACATTCAATATTTTGCTCCACAATGGGACTGCTGAATATATTGCCATGTTTCCAAAACAATACAAGCCTATCTTTGCTCTTGAAAGAGCAATTGAAATGTACTTGGGGCTTGTCATGTTGATTGCTTTCCCATCCAGACTACTTCTGACTAATGACAGTAATATGATGTCATTTTCCCTCCCTTGGTATTTGTCTACCAAACAAACATTTACACCTTGAAGCACGCTTTTCTGCATGGTCTTCATCAAGAGAATGAGCTGTCCAGTATATGGTGTGAGAACGGTAATCTGGGAAGTCTCATAACCCTGGTAAATCAAGTGACGGCAAAATGACGTCACAAACGTTGCCTCGTGAACGTTCTGGTGGCTCTGGCCATCGTTCGTAATTTCATCAAGGTGCTTGTGGTATACAAAGAAGATATTTGTAGTGACGCCCTACGAGAGACAATGATTCAGTATTCATTTACATTGTTATACAGAATCCATTGTTATGCACATCTTGTACTTACAATACTATACAGTCATATACAGTATTTCTCAGAACTAAATCAAGAAATAACTGCATTAACAAGAATACGGTATTACTATAGGTCCACCATCAAAATTTTTTAAATGATTTATTCGATTGCTTATCAA
The DNA here is from genome assembly GCF_048594095.1 of Paramormyrops kingsleyae. NCBI lineage: Eukaryota > Metazoa > Chordata > Actinopteri > Osteoglossiformes > Mormyridae > Paramormyrops > Paramormyrops kingsleyae. The sequence goes on along the minus strand of NC_132811.1, from coordinate 9,960,052 downwards.
CTGCTTAAAAAAGACTTTCATATAAACAAACATGACATAGTGGCACAATATTACGTAACTCAAAATATTACGTAACTCATGGCTTTCAACTCATGAAAGCCATGAGAATTACCTTTATTTTTTCATTGACTGCATTGTGGTTCTCTAGCCCGTCAAACAAGTGTGGCATTAACACCTGGGAAATACCTGGATGCATGCGATGCTGCAGAAAGAGAGAGGAAGGTTTAAAGCTGTTAGTAATATTAGTTATATGCAGTAATTACTCACCTTTCCCTGAAGTCACGTCGGCATGACTGTGTGGATCAAGGGAACAGACTTAACTTTCAGCAAAGACGAGGCGGTCGCTCATAATACTAAGCTACTCATCGATTGCTCAAGTAGGTCATAATGCGCAACGAAATGAAAATGTTTCACTCATTTTTGTAAGTGCTCCAGAGTTCACAGCCACGTAGATAACACTTCAAATTAATTTTTTGGAGCTTTTGCAAAACAAATAGACAATTCTAGGTCTAATGTCCTACTTATCATTATACCAATTACGGTTACTAATGACACTTTCCACCACTCGTGCACACATCCACTCCACAGCAACTTAACACACTACACAGGCTGTATAATTTACATTCCTAGTGCTGGTTAAGTAAGGGATAATGTACAGGCAGCCGGTAGTTATCGCAGAAATAAGCCCCGACAGTGTGATCAGGACCCGACGCTTATTACACGGCTACTTGCCACATAAGGAAAAAAACTGGACATGAATATGAATTTGAAACATTTTATTGGCATATTTGTTTCAAATTAACATTTTTAAACGGTAATCTTTGTTGGCACGGAGGGATTTTAAACATACAAGTAGTACCGGCTATGCGTTATTACTTTGGAGCAGTTATTATTTGAAAAGAACGAACCTGCAAATGTCTCAACTGACCAATCAGAATCAAGCATTCCAGAGAGCCGTGTAATAAATTAATTAAAATGTAGCCCTGAATGTATCTAACAGTTCTATTGTGCCATTTGGACAGGCACAGATAAAGACCTACACACCAGTCCGCTGTCTTCAGTAAGACATTTGACCCAAGAAATCGACTGAATCGTCACACTGCAACGACTGCAGGATTTGCATAACGATGTGTTCCTTACCTGCTGCTTGAGACGAACAAAAGGAACATCTGTCAGAATTAGCCGTTCATACAAGGACAAACCCACATTCAAAGTTTGCTTGTTTTCTGATGGCCGGGAGCAAGACTAAAATCAAAATATGAAAAAATTAATCATTAAATTTACTTAGCAAATGCTTTTATCCAAAGCCACAGATAACTGAGAAAGCAGGGGCCGGGGCGGTTCATGGAACAATTGTGGTTAAGGGCTTAGCTCAGTGGCCCAAAGGTTAAATCACTCTGCTGACCACAGGATTTGAACCAATGACCTTCTGATTATGAGCACGAGTCCCACAGAGTCACATACCACCACACATGAGTCAGAAACAATACTAAGCTGATGACAAATGGGATAGATGGATGAAAACATCACAAACTGACGAAATGCAAGTCTCAGATTAAGCGCCAGTAAAAGGCATTTGGTAATGGTATCTCACACAAGCACAGTATTTTTAATGCTTGCTGTAAAATGAGATGCCTAATCTCAAGAAAACGTGAATCATACACCCACCTGCCGCTGCTCTCCGATCAGCACAAGGTGCTGGCAGGCAGAGGTCACGGAGGTCACTATCTGGGCCTCTCCAACTTCGGCGGCCTCCTCCACCAGGACCACCCTGGGCTGGATTTCCCGCAGAACCCTCCAGTGATGCACAGCACCTGGATGGATGGATCCTTTAGAGTGTCTGATACTGAACATATGTACGCTGCACCTTCCAGGTGTGGTGGTTGGGGATATAGGCAGAGACAGAGGCCAAGAACACGTAACAGGTATCCCATACTCAGATCTGATGATCTGAGCAATAAGGTAACAATGGACTGCCACCAGAGCATGCGAGCAGAGCGGAGCAATGAGAATTTCTGCTGAACGCTCACACACACCTTTGTCAAGAACCTCGGGCTGATTAAAATTCATATTTTACACTTTGTCTTTGTACTGCCTTGTCTTTTATTGCATTGCCTGTTTGTGCCCTTTATTCCACTTTTTGTGTCCTTTCTTGCACTTTATTGTCCTATTGTCCCCCCATTTACCTGTGCCCTCCCCAGCAACCACGGTAAGAATTTACCTCGGAACACATGACAGTAAAAACTTGAAACTTTAACTTGGACCTCAGCAGGCAGCTGTCAGTAACTTCACAGTGACTGACACATGTAAACGTTTGTTTTGCAAATAATTTGTAAAAACGAACAGCACTAGAGGAATCCCTAGCACTACTACACAAAAGAAGTAATTCTTGTGCTATTAGATATCATGGCAGACCTGAATTATTTCAATGAATTTACAAAGTAACGGAGCAGGATCACTAATAACAGGAATGCAGGGAACTTTTTTGCAATGTGACGTCTGGGAAAATAAAAGGCATGCAGATCGACATAAACAGAAAGATCAATTCACATGAATGTCGCCTTGTTTTTTTAGTTTTTTTTTCTAGTCTTTACTTACTTGCAGCTGTCATTCCGATAAGCCGAGCGCGTTTTAAGATGATTCTGTCCTCCAGCCAGCTGAGCTCGACCGCCCGCTTAACCACTGCTTGGCGCTCAGTCTCCAACTCTAGAATCGTGGCTGTTAGATCTTTCTGGTACATGGAGAGCCAAAGCCTGGGGGTATAAGGTTCTTTATGTTTCAGTTCCTCACAGCATAGCAAACATCAACGAAAGTATTTACAACACGTTCCGAGCCTTGCTGTTAAGATTCCAAGCCCTCCGGCAATGAGTTTTGGTTCCTGTCATGGTTTTCTTTCTTATTTTTCTTTAAAGCGTGCTCCTTTTGACAGAGATATAGGCCAAATCTCAACAGATCTCAACATGACTGTCATAGCTGTGTTGATATTGACATGGTGGATGAGAGGGGGAGGTGAAGAGCATCCTGATACAGTCGAAAGCCCCATGCTTCTCTAAGCACACAATACCCCCCCCCCACTTCAGCCGTGGCTTGGCCTCCCGCCTGGTCATGTGTTTTTTAGTGTGACATGGCGTGCTCATGGCGTGACATGGCGTGCTCATGCCGTGACATGGCGTGCTCTGGGCGTTGCTGCGGAAATGGTTACCTGTAAAGGTGCCATCGCTGCTTGTATGTCAGGGTCCAGAGGTCGCAAATTTGCCTGGCATCTACCTCCAGCATGTGCTCCACTTCGTGCAGCTCTTGCCTTACAACCATTTCTAGGTTCCTCTTTATGTCACTACTCATCTAGGCAAATGTTGGCAATCCATAGTTACTTATTAACCATTTGAAATAGGCTTTATTTGCTCCTTATCAGGGTGGGTTGGGTACTCACATCCACTCCACCAGTGCACGTTGTTTCCTCTTCCACACGATCACTTAGCACATAGGCAAGATCCGTACCACAGGCATCAGTCAGGCCCCTCCAAGTGCTCTGGATGCCTTCCTGGGTGTCAGCCGTCTCAACATGGCCAAACTCATCTCCTTCCACAGACTGTGGTTCTCCAGCTGCACACAGCATTCCGCTCTCATAATTTGCAGAAACAATTCCCGCCCCACGTCCCACACGCAATGCTGTTACGTGAGCCAACAGGACGATAAATAACATTACAGCTAGCTAGTTTCGTCCCGTAAGTGGAAACGCATTTGTATATTCTGACACCGACGTTTTTGGAGGCTTACCGCCATCCTTCAGGGGCTCCACAGGGGAGAAGCGCTTGGAGACTCTTGCTGCAAAACTCGCAGGGAAGCCTAGGTCCTGATCGCTGCTGATAGCTACGTCACAGTCCTCTGTACCACTGCCTGGCCAGGGAAAATGCATGATACAATTATATACACACATTTTTTATCATACAATATACTGACCAAAAGACTTAGGCAGTCAAAGAAAATGATTTTTAAATGATCTTCATGTGTAAAACTGTGATGTCTGTCAAAGTGTGTCAGCTTAGCCACTTCAAAACTTCTCTGAACATCACCCAGTATTTGCAGGAACTATTCAATATACCAATGTATTTCTGACTCGACCACTACCCTACCTTGTCTGGCTAATCAGCACCTCACAGCAGTTATTTGACAAACCAAGTTAATTAACTGAATGAGCTGGTGGTGAAATTTAAAATGCATGGAATGGCTGAGGTGCCCCTGAGGAGAGGTTTGGGAACTGAAGCGGTGTTCGTCTAGCCATCCAGCAAGATATCAGAAACTTTTTGGAGAACAGAAGAAAATCTTGTGTATTTTTTATTGTGTTATTGCTAATTTGCTAAATTTGTTAAATTGTGTTTTTTTCTGAGCAAATATATACTTACTACCTAGACAAATAGCCTTAAAAATGTCTTTGCCTGCCTATGACTTTTGTACAGTACTGTATATATTTACTAGTCTATACATTTACATTTATTCATATATTCTATATTTTTAGAATTCTATAAGTTCATTACACTTATTTTGGTGGACAGTGTCACACAAAAGAGCTTAAAGCACCAACCCACTTGGAAGGCAGATTGACTTACCACAGTAACTGTAATCCTCTTCATCATCAGATAAATACAAACACTCTGGGTCAATTTCACTGAAGTCTGCCCAACCTACAACGAAAACAGCAACAGACAAATACAGTATGCATCAGGCAAACAGTAACAGAAACTCCAAGGTAATAAATATTGTCAAAGCTTTTTCATAAAATTTACAAGAAACAATTGCATTTAAAAATAGGTCCGCTTCCTGTAAACGTTTGCACACAAAGGCTTCTGCCACTATCCTGCAGGTACCAGTGTCTTCCAGTGTCTCCTGCTCCAGTGTGTCTGCTTCATGCTCATCTTGTTCCTCCATGCCACTAGAGGGCCGACTGAGAACCACCTCCTCTTCACTCTCAGGCCGGTCCTCTGTCTCGCTGCTACCGGATGTCACGCTCAAGGACTCCCCTGCACTGTCACTGTAGGCGTCCACTGTGTCATCCTCTGCTGTCTCTGTGGTGGTACTGAATGCCGGGTCCATTTCATTGTCCCCTGGCCCAGCCACCTTAAGGTCTTCATCCCCAAAGTCATCAGTGTCCCCTGAGTGGAGTAACACTCAGTAAATACACTCAGACAACACCGTTAAAGAGTTGCTTCCTATCAGACTGTAATGTATGCTGACAATAAAAAATATCTGCATTTACATTTTAAAGTATTTTAACTCTTTGACCCATTTTCTCTAATTAGTGATCTGGCACAAATCAGTATTAGTGAGAGAGCCTATTCCAGGCAGCACAGGGCATACTATAGATGGAATGCCAGTACGTCACAGCCACAATTTAGAGACATCGGTCAAGCTCAGCTTTGAGCTACGGGAGGAACCCAGAGTACTTGGAGGTAAGCCCTGAGAATATCAAGAGAGGATGAATGTTCTGCCACAGTGATTACCATCCATCTACCAAAACCAGAAGCATTTGAAGAATTTAATAGTGTGACTCAGTGATTCACAATCCTGTCCATGGAGCTCAGAGCGAGCAACAACGTAGATTGGCCATGGGTCCCTGAGAACCGGATTGGGAAACACTGATGTAGTTTAAACGGCACCGTTCACAAAGCAAGAGTAGTTTCCTCACCTTGCCTTGAAGAACTTCTCAGTATAGAGACTCCAAGCCATTCCATCATAATTGACTGGCTTTTCGTTTCATGGGGAGAATATGGACCACCAGGCTAAATGGGAGAAGAAAATCATCATCATCAATCACTGTAAAACATATAAAACATACAGAGAGACCATGCTATATAAACAGCTGGGGAAACAAACAATCTGGCTACAGAAAGCTACAAAGCATGATTAATTATAAAACACTAGTACCTGTGTGGATCTCACTGACCTCTACATTCCCTAGGCTTATTCCATGAAGAGCAACGATATACTTAGTCAGCACCGTCTCATGGACGATTCCTTTTGAAGAACATTCCAACAAATAAGCAGCTTTCCTAAGTTCTTCCTCCGTGATCCTTTTCTCAACATACAGCTGTAAACAAGTTACATTTTTAATCAGAAGAAATGCCAACAGACCATAAATTTATAATGTACAGAAAAGCAACATACCTGCTTATGCATTAATCTCAGGTGCACAGGTAAGCTCTTTCTAAAGGGAATCTCCCTCCTCTGATTCTCCAGAGAGACGCTCTTCAGACTGCCGCTGGAGCTTTGCCCTCCAACCCTGACAAGTCCAGAAGCACCTGGCAAAAACTGAAGTACTCCTACAAAGAAATCCATAACAGAACTCACACTTCACATTTTACATCTTATATGACCTTAATTTATATGGCTTTATAAAATCATGCTACTTGACATAAAATTACATTTTAATTACAGAAACTACTAAGTGACATAATTTTACTGAAGCAACTTTTAAGTATATTTACCAAAGTATGTTTTATATATGTATATATATAACTAGTACAGACAGCAGTACCTTCCAAGAACTTATCCAAAGTATAGTCTGTGTGGCAAAGCACCAGAACAAGACTTTCTGATCCTGTGCCCCAATGATGGGAATTATCCAGGAAAGCTCTGACAATTTTGAGGCCGACATAAGTTTTCCCTGAATAAAACAACATATTTATCAGACAAGTAATAAATTAAAAACATTCATCATAAAGGAATATTTCAACAATAGTACTCTGATGAAAGAACCTGACCTGTTCCTGCTTGACCTTCAATGACAGCCAACTCCTTTGTTAAGGCTAACTGCACAGCTTTCAGTTGGGAGTCATCCAAATTCATCTCCTCCTTCCTTGGCCACTCACTGAAATTTAAAATGCTCTGAAAGTGCTTTTGACTCAGGGCATTCTTTCTGTACTCTTGTCCCCCATTTTCATTAATTCCTTCCCGTCCAAAACCAGAAACTTCTCCTTTGACTGGGCTATCACTGATCAATGCTTGAAGACTATAGTGTTGCAGGTGATTCAGCAGATATTTCGGTGTTGAGATGTCCGTCTCGCAGCTCACAATGTATTTCTGCATTGGTAGGATTTGTTCTTCCACTTCCTGAAGACTTTCGAGAAGAGGCCTGTAATCCTCAAAAACCACAGTAGCATCAACCATTGTAAACACATCCAATGGAGTGATGTCTACCATTCCTGCTCTGCTTTCTTCAGGAAAACAGAGTGTCAAAATACCCTGAGTCAATTCATTCATGGCCTGACTACAGATGGTAGCAAAAATTATTGTGTCAAAACCATCCTTTGAGAAGCACAACAGTGTTCCATACATTAGTTCCTTTGAACTCTCCAGGTTGACTAGTTGTAAGTTTTTGGGGTCAAACCGAACTTTATACATGATTCCTTTGCTTGTGTAAATTGGAGAAGCGATGTGGACATCAAAATAAACATGACTGCATAAAGATGAGTCAACTCTCCCTTGGCAACAACCCTTCTTATCATACTTAAGAAGGCGGGTGATCCTGTCTCTAAGTGGCTTCACAAAGCTCTCCCTAAGGAGGTGAAAGAGTGAATCCAGGTAGGTCTTGCTGTCTTTAAACTTCCCACTAACTGATGAACTCTGAGTCATGGTTACCTCCTTACAGGTTGGCAAAATTGACATTGATCTCCAGTTCCCAACATCTGAATCGTGCTGGTCAATTTTTTCAAAGGTATGACCATCTGACTTTATAATGCCTTCAGGATTTTTTTCTTTCAAATATGCAATCACCTTTAGAAGTTTCTTTAGACGATCATTTGATTCCTCTGAAATAATGAGCCCTTTAGAATGTAGATGTTGATATTCATTTTGTAGGAGAGCTGCACAAAGGGAGACATCATTGACCCTGCAGGGAAACTCTTCAAGTAAGAGCAAATAAAAGGCCACGATTTGGTTCAGTTTAGAAATGCTTTGTTCTCTCTTGATATGCTCATCTTCTCTCCCCAAATCCATCACAAACTTAGGCAGAGTCCTCGTTAAAAACAAGGAATCTTTCATGGTCATAAGAAGATACCGTATATTCTCCTTGTATATCTGACTGCTGCATGCTTTGTTTACGATATCAAAAATGACAGTTGTCAGAGTGCTGGAATTATCCTCCTTATTAAGGAGCTCCTTAAAGCCACTTCCAGGAGCTACTAAATTCATGAGTATTTCAGTTGCCCCCAGTTTTTCAATTTTCTCAAGTGCATGTAAGTCTAGCTGATTTTTGCAATATAAACTAAAATCAAAATCAGTTTCAGTCAAGCTATCCTTTAAAGGTCTATAAATGTAAGACCAGTTTTGCTGATTGTCTGTCCTGTATGAAGACTTCAACTGAATGTCATTTGTCTGGGTTCCTGAAAGGGACAGAGAGACTCATGAGCAACAATGACCACAGTATCAACTTGGCTGCAAAGATAAAACAATTTGACTATAAAAAAACTCTTACTCCATTGCCTTGATTGGTGATTCCATGTAGTATTGTGAAATTTGCCATGCGCTACAAATCCTGCAGGTTTTTCGAAAGGGAATTGTCTATTGAAGTGGTTTATACTTCTTTGTGCTCTTCCACGTGCTCCAGCACCTCTTCCGAACGACCGGGCCAAACTGTCCTGGGTGTTTCGAAAGTCGGCTATTGTGGGTTTCTTCCCACGATGCTCACCTACTCAGAAAGTAGCAGGAAATCACTGCTTATTCATCTGTCTTTCAACCAAGTTTCAACTTGGTGTTATCTGTTGCTAGTTCAACATTTACCACTCCTAAAATATGGCAAAATGCACATTTCATTCAAGAAAGATCATTTATGGGGAACAGAAAATATATTCCAGGAATACAAACAATGAGGCTGACACTGACAGCCCTGTTCATTTACTCCATATGGACTTGCATACCTTGTGGGTGACTGACTGTTGTGTACTGCCTTCTACTATGCAGCTGAGTTTTTCTTTGTGATTGGAGGTTTACTGCTTCTGCTGCTTGAGAGCGTCTGCTCTCAGAACGTCGCTGAGGTCCACCACCACTTGACGGATGAGGAGGGCCTCTTGCAGGGAATTCTTTTTTAAAGTCACAAAATACCAAGGCCCAACTAAATTAACATTTCATATCAACTTCAAAATTCTTCCGTGTTTTTAAATTCTTATGCTTTGTTGTTTTATTGTTCCCTAACATAAACAACTCTGCCTTAAATACCCTGACACGTTTCAGATAAACTTGTTCTAATTGTGGCATTTCTAAAACAATTTCTGTGCATTACCAAATTTGTCACAAAGGATCTATTATATAACAATTTTTATTTACTCTGTTAGTTTCAGGACTCCGAGCCATGAAATATACAGGTGACAATCATTGTCCTCACAACCAAGATGTTCAATGCTCTTAATTTCTATATTACGTTAACATTAGCATTGAAATGCTGACTAATGGATTATAAGGGACATGTGTTTCCAAGGGACTTTTAACAACATTTTCACCAGTACCCTTTTGGAGTTTATCTTTGCTTTTTCCAGTTTGCTTCTCATTTGTGTTTACTGACTGGGTCAGTTGAGTATTTTTGAGAGGAACTCTCTGCTGGCAGGGTCCAGGGAGCGTCCCTGAGTGAGGAGAAAGGTTTTGTGTCAAGCAAACACACCTGAAATGCACTCACAAACCATGATTATCCTCAAACAAATGATTTAACCCTTTTTATTTGGCTGCCATTTCAAGAACTGTTTACCTGCTTCATGTGGTTGGCACTTCAGGTAAATTATTAATCTGATATGCTTAATTATAGCCAACCTATTTTTTCCCCCTGTTTTTCAATTTATAAAACTTTCCTATAGTATGAATGAAATAAACAGTAATGTGAATGAAAACATGAATAAAGTGAAATGTAATGTTCTTTCATAGTATTTCTTTGTTATTACATATTTCCTCTTCAACCCTAACCCAGGAAGCAGGTTGAAAAAGCATTTCATTACACACATGTACAATTTGAGTAAATGACAAATAAAAGTTTAACTCTAGCAAGAAATCCTACTGCAGCTCTGCTTTATTTGGTCTGTTTGTCCCACCCTGCCTGATGTACTGATAGTATTGGGTAACCAGCTGTTAAACATCCCTTGTCAAATATTGAACAACGGACAAATGACATGCAAGATATATCTTGGAGACCTGAACTACGTTCTTGATGTCTGGGTTTGTCAGGTCCTCTCCTGATTTGAGACCCAGACTGGAACTGGGTGCCCTCGGCTACTGGACGTAGACTGGTATGAGACTTCTTCTGTGTGTTCCCATCCCCTGACCGATGAGAATAACCTGGAAGGAGACAGTAACAGTTAATAAATAACATCTCCCAAGGTTTGCGAAGTAACTTTCCAGACAAAAAAATTCAAATATTATTTTAATTTTATACATTTCCTAACCTAATGTGCCTCTCCAGCTGGTGTTACTTATTATTGAATAAAACGGGGTAAAGGACACATGATTTTTGCGGGAGGATGATCATATTACCTTGTGGACGACTGGGTCTATCACATCTCCTCACTGAGAAAGACCCACTTTGTCTTTGCAAGGTGGGGGGGGTCACACTTGTGGCTGGATTCCCAGGGGGATTTCTTTGCGCTCCACCATCCACTGACGGTTTCCCATCCCCTGACTGATGAGAATAACCTGGAAGGAGGCAGTAAATAAACAGCATCTCCCAAAGATTGCTAATTAGCTTTCCATGCAAGTTAAGCCTATTCAATTTTTTTATTTATTTACACATTTTCTTACCTAATGTGCTTCTTCAGCTGGTTTTACTTATTACTGAATAAAATTGGGAAAAGGCCAAATGGATTTTGCGAGAGGGGGACTGTATTACCTTGTGGACGACTGGGTCTCCCATAGAAAGACAAACTTTGTCCTCGCAAGTTGGGGGGGGTCACACTTGTGGCTGGATTCCCAGGGGGTGTTCTTTGTGCCCCACCACCCAGTGATCCAGAAGAAGCCCCTAAATATACACACCAACATTGAAAAAATATATTTATATATGGAAATCTTCACTGACACTGATATCAGTGAATTTTTGTCTAATATTGCCGATACTGATAACCAGTTAAGCTGTAACCCACTGGCTGAGTAGAGGGGGGAAGGCCAGGTTTGTCATTCACACACACACACACACACCTATAGACAATCTGGCAGCTCTAGAAGACATATGCAATATCCTTTTCAATACAGATTGAAATAGCTTATGGTGTATTTGAACAAGAGTGAAATACCATGGCTTACATATCCTTAACGAGGATAGTGTTAAGGACCTTCACAACCAGTGTTCCTTACTACCTACTCAAGCTACAAATGTACATTTGCAAATATTTATTTATTCCTGGATTCTTGCACTACTGCCACTTACTGGCAAGTTTGCACATCATGTATATTTATGAATACGATTTAACGTTTGTTAAAACATCATGTCCGGTCTCTTGATTAAACTTGCACCTTCATTTCACAGGCTGGGGTTAGGCAACCGTGCATTTCACTGCATACTGTACCGAGGATAATCATGCATGTGGCAAATCAAACTTTCAACTTGAACCAGGGTTGCCAACTCTCATGCATTTGGCGTGACATTGTGATGAGCTGGGTTTTTAGCTGTTGCAGTAGGTGCAACCTCGGAGGATTCCTTCTGAGGGTTACCCCACTCATCCACAGGTGTGCCTGCAGTTGACTCCGCTTACAGACACACAATAACCAGGGCTGGTGTACAGGACTCGGCACTTTACTGCAGTTAGATGCAGACAACTCACAAAACCACTCCCTCTCCTCTTCCCTTCCCTTCCACTCGCTGGTCTCCCGCGCTCGCTCTCCGCGCGTCACCTCTTGTCTCCGTCCGGCTGCGCGCGCACACACGCATACTTCTGACACGTGACGTGGTTAGCCCGGACATTAAGCTCATTACAACATTCACACTTTCAGACTCACATGCTCACGTAAGAAATGTTATGGAAAATCTATATTTCAATATAAACCTAAAATTAGCTACATTAAAAGCGTTGAGGTAGTCCACAGACCCTATAGGATATGTACAAACAACGGTTACAGACGTGTAGATGCGGGTGCAGATTTGTCTCGATCTGAAAATCTCACGCCAGCTAGCTGACCTAAGTTGGCAACCCTGCTTGAAATTGTTTGCTTATCAGTATTTATCTAATATCCAAAGGTGGGGTCTGACCCTGTGGGTGACTGCAGGCTCTTCCGCGCCCTCTTCCGGCTTGGGAACCTGCCCTGTTTTGTGACTGGGAGCTTCTTCCACTACTTGCTTTTGACTGGTTCTGCTGTCTGGGCCCAGACCCCTTAGACTGAGAAGACCCTGCCAAATGAAAAACAAGTCTTTCTCAAACCTCCTTTTGCTCCACCCCAAAAATGTGTTCAGCATAAACAACGCGCGTCCTTACAAGAAAATATTACGCAATATATTACACGAATTATTAAGAATACATTTAACTCATATTACGTTTATTTAACATGATTCTAATATACAACAATTAGTCAAGGACGTTTTTAACGGTAACGAGAAAATACGTACGCATTTTTGGGAAAGTTCAATCACTCGTCCTGAGTACTGGGTCCATGTGTTGGTATCTAAATGCATGAGAACAGTTCATATATAATGACACCATGCACAAATGCGCTGTTATACATTAAATTTGGAGAAATCACACATTTATGTAACGTGTTGATATATCGTATTTAAATATAAACTTTTCATTACGGCTATTTGACTTTTCAAGTCCGGCTATTTGACATTGTTGAGCCATAACAGTAAACTGACTTTAATTTAAGTCGTAGGATTCTGTGAAAGAGATAGTATGGCAGCTATTCTGGTGTCACCTATTTTTCGCTAAAATGCCTGTCAAAAAAGCCTTCTTGCTGAAGGTAGCGGTTTCATGCACTACTTGCCGTTTGAAAGCTACGGTTCCCACAACTTCCCAGCTCCTTCTGTGCGACGCCCTGTGTTCCCAGCAGTAGCCGTATAGCCGCAGCACATCTCGTGTCTGCCGTCCAAATGGCGGCCGCCTCCCGTATGAGAGACGATTTCTTATTTGTTGATCAATACAAGCCAGAATATTAGGATCTTTTCGTCACACTACACCGCCATGGGCACTGCGTGCACTGACTGATGAATGCTGTATTCATTACTAGTTTCATTTGAACTAGTACGTCCGGAATTTCGAACCAAGATTTTAGACTGATTCCTATAGCTTTAAAAACTGTATCTGTCCTCACAAACGCCTCTGGATTACAATTAAATTTGAAGTAATGTGAAATTTTGACTATTCATGATCATGATGCAATATATACTTCTCTTTTTTATGGAGAACTGGTAAACTATTAACCGAGGGTTATAACTTTTTGGATATCAAATGTGATAATAAGGCCTTAAGGTCGGTCCGCACAAACAAATGTTTTCCTTTACCAGCTAAAATATATTCATACACTATGGACAATTTAGATATGACAGTTTGCCTAACTGTATGTTTTTGAACTGCTGGAGAAAGCGCACATGACACATGGAGAACATCCAAATGCAGACACAGAGCAGAGGTGGAATTCAAACCCCGAGCCCTGGAGGTGTGGGACAACAGTGTGAGCAGATCTAAATTCAAGCCTGCAGATTTCAGTTTGCAAAACTTGTTTTGCAAACAAAAAACATCTAAAGCTAAGTAGAGGGCCCAACTGGAACGCTGCTTCTGTATTCAAAATTCTGTGTTTGAACCTGCTGGATTTGCATGTCCCAATATAATCCCTCAGTTGCCTTCGTCCAAGACTAAGGAGATTTAAAGCTTCTAACCGGACCATGTACAAAATGCTTTTAAGAACAGGAATAATCCGTACTGCTTTTACATGAATTTAGTCTAAAGAAACATTGCCCTCTCTGATGCCAGGTGAGTGCATTACGATAGCCTTGGACATAACTGCTATGCATTCACACCTGTCAATGGAATAATGCGTTCTTACTTTCAGGCATGAACAAGGTATCTGTGTGGCACGAAAAAATGTGCTTTTTCATCCAAACTACTGCCATATTTCTCTCTTCCCCCCAGTACCAGGGAAGCACAGGATTATTTCAGATGCCCCCCCCCCCCACTGCTATCAGTCACTGCACAGTCCTCTGGTTATGATACTATGGATGTTACATAGCTCCACACCCTTCACCTTTAGGGAGCAGTTTATCTTCAGGAGCTATGAGAAGGATTCACTTTTTGCCAGGTCTATATACCTGTATCATCATCTGTTTGCCTGCAAGCATCCCTGGTGAGAAGCAACAGATGTAGGTGGTTTGCAGACTCTCCACAGGATTTCACTGTATGATTCATGGGGGGGGGGGTGAAGCACTGTTGCTTCACACCTCTGGGACCTGGGTTTGAGTCTCTGCCAGGGTTCCGTGTGTGTGTAGTTTGCATGTTCTCCTCGTGTTGCCGTGGGCTTTCCTCCAGATACTCCGATTTCCCCCCACAGTCCAAAAACATACTGAGGTTAGTTGGACTTACCAAATGGCCCATAGGTGTTCATGTGTGACTGAATGGTTGGCACCCCATACTGGGTTGTTCCCTGCCTTGCACTCATAGGCTCCGCAGCCTGTGCGACTCTGAAAAAGTTAAGCAGTTACAAAAAGATGGATGGATGGATCCATGGATTGGTGCAAAACATGGTTCCATGAAAGTTCTCTCTGTGAGGACAAAGTGAGATGGTGTGGTGACTGACGGTGGGCCAGTATTCACCATCATGCTGAAGGTCCAGTCAGTAGGTGAACTGGATAACCATCACTGTTTCTAGTTCAAGCATTCAGAAACACCAAAAAAAAAAAAAAACAACAGGCAATATACCTGCTGTTAGACCTCAAGTGAATAACAAAGTACATTCTAGTCTGCTTTACCTCACGCCTGCAATGCTCCTCTAAGTTTAAGCTGGATGGTATCTTCAGGTGGTCCTTCAAACATGCACCACCTGCAGCCATGACGTTGCCAATGCAGCAGCCCCCTGCAGTAAGCTGAGCGAGCCACAGAAGTCTTCATAAGGCTGTTTCTCCCATCTAACCCTACGTGGAAAACTGAAGCTATTCTGCCACCCCAAGTTTGCTTGCCCCCGCTCCTGCTGACGGACACTGGTGAACCACTCTGAATAGGAGATATCAGAGCCAAGAATAGAGCCCGAGGTGTATACTTAGTCATAAACAAGTAGACCTACATATAACAATGATGGCACACGTTAAGTAATTTAGCACCAAATAAACATAAAAAGATGCTAAATGTATTCATTTAGCATTAATCCATATCTCAGGACATAATGCCATTAAATTCATTAGCTGTCATTAGCAGGAGTATGAGTGCAAATTCACACCAACCTTCTTCATTATTAATGATTATCTGTTACCAATATAAAGGTTGACAGAAAGAAATTATGGAGCCACGGCAATCAGTTTAGTCAGTGTTTTTAACTGTAAGATTCACTCAATAAGCAATTTGATTGAGAAAAACTGAATTTAGGGCTAAGCTCTAAATGAACACAGAACGTGCAGTTTGTCTGCAGGGCTCAAAGGGGGCATCGGCAAGTGTTTTTGCAAGTTGGAGAAGAAAACCTTTTTCACAAAGGATTCTGTCCCTTAATGCAACAGATTTTTAGGGGTTAAGTTCTTTCACGTTGCAGAACGGCAGCGGTACCGATTAATCAGTTTCAAAATTATGCTGTTTATTAATGCATGTGCGCCCCCTTCTGGAGGTTTTCAGCCTTTCAGAACTACATTCACATTCAGTCATTGCACCATTTAAACAGAACATTTACTGAGAAAATACATCTGAATTTATTGGTTACAAAGCTGATTTTACTATCAGTACAAATCAGAGCTTTAAAACACTGATTAACATCCAGTCTTTTCAACATTAGGTGAGCAACTCATAATATATAAACCACAACAATCCTGGTCACCTTTGCATGTATGAGACTTGACCATAAAGGTCATTCAAATAGAGTGAGGTCCCGAACACCCCACTGTTGGACATGCCCTCAAGGGGAGTATTAAAATGAAATCAGAATCAGTACAACATCTTCATTCCCCCCCCCCCCAAAGGCAGCCTGAGATGGTCCAAAAACAATCTTCATTTGGATAATCTTATCTGTTATCTTCAACAATGATGGTTCTCCGTGGGTATGTATCAACATCCACAAAAATGTAGCGAAATTCATACTGCCCAGTTTCAGGATTCTATTAAAATAAAAAGGATAAGTATGTGTGGACATCAAGCAAAGCACATTTTACCATTTCAGCAGACTCAGCACAAAACTCATGACTGTGAAATCAAGGAACTGAACTGAAGAGATAAGGATGTGGCCTTACCTCTTTCATCTCTGTGTGCACCGTGCCCTGCATCCGGGGTTCAGCACCCTGAATGTAAAATTTCAGCTGCATATGCTTCAGACCATCCTTAATATACTCCACATGGCTAGAGGAGGAAAATACGCTCATGAGCAACTACTCCAGATGTGCATACTGGCAAAGTAACAGCCAACCAACAGTATTTAGTACAAAAGCTTCAACAGATTCAATTTTTATCCTTGAATGAGCTATACAGCTGGGGATATTGATGGTGCTGCAGAGGTGATTGCATGTATTTAGCTGACATTTTTGTCCAAAGTGACTAACAAGTGAGAGAAGCTTGGAGCCAGAGAACAGGGGCCAGCCAGTGTCCCTTGAGCAGCGGGTTAAGGATTTGAACCCACAACCTTCTGGACATGGGAACAGATGCATATACACCACATATGCAGTGGTGAAGCTTCACAGCGGCACACAAGATGTGCCATGTCCTTGCAAAACTGAACAATTACCTCAAAAACATCCTACTGAGGTCAAGTAAAGGTTAAATTTTACTTAGAGTACACCATACTACAGCACCGTGTTCTCACCTAACGTGCTGCCTTCTGCCTCGTCGAGTTGTTTCTCCGTACCCTTTGATTGGCTCTCCAAAAACTCCAATGACCTCAAGTTTTAAATGGAAAATAGTACTCAAACTTTATACAAGGTCTGAGCAAACTGTTACTGCAAACTGTTACTACACAGACACACACAAACACAATCACACACACTTTTTAGACTGCCAGACTTACTTCTGGATGTGCTCTGCATTTTTCCAAAGCTTTCCCATAGATCTTGCTTGGACTTGATGATGAAAATAACTCTTTAAAAACAATGTACAGGAGGCCTCCTGTATGACAAGAATTATTGGGGTGCAGTGAAGGGAGGGGAAAAAAATCAGCCGGTAATTTACATTTTTATGTAAATTTTTTCAGTATGCATTTATGAATTTAAGATTACAAGCAAATGGCCCATGACAAAAGTGACGAAAAAAACGGTAATTACAGGTGTCAAAATGAAATAAACATCAATAAGCTTAAAAAAACAACAACAGATCTACTTATTATATACAATTCTAATGAAATGAAGTAGTTTACCTGTAACTCCAATCCCAATAACCACGACTATCAAGTAGGTGAAATCTTTGCTTGCTTGTTTAACTACAAAAAAGTGACAAATCAGAGAACAAGCAGTATGCAACTACACATATACAGAAAACAATTCAGATGACATCCCGTGTAAATTCAGATAATACTACAATTTGCGTCATCAAACAACGCAACAATTTTCAAACAAAAGTATCACTTCTGACTATTTATAATGGGCACGTAGGTAAGCGGGGGTTAACCCAGTGGCCTTAGACAGTAATCATACTGAGCGTGGCCCTTTACCCATCACTGCTCCAGATCTGCTGCATACTGGCTGGCCCAGCTTTCGGACCCCAAAATGTGTCTCACGGAGAGTATCACGGGGCATGCGAAAACCGAAGAAATATGTACAAAATATGTATGGCAAAGATGTAAACCAATTAGGAGAGTAATGTCATACTGCGATCACTTCACAACAACGAAACTGAAATAAGATCTGTCGTACTGCATTGAACAATATGCAAATACAGTTAGACAAACTGAAATTGCGTAAAGTCTGTCCTTGCTCCTTACCTTTCTGTGCAGCCGGGATCGCCGGATCGTCGCCTCGCCTTCTTGACACGGTCACCTTCCTGTTCTCACTTTCACTATTCTTCGCTTTACTCCTTAACCCGACGTCGAGGGAAAACCCCCGTTCGAACTGACACGTAGGGCCGCAGCAAGGTCGCGCCAAGCCGTGCAAAGGCGCCGGGGCTCCGGCTGCGTTCCGCTGGACGCGATTAAACACCCGCAGGGCGCACCGGGCTGCCCGAGCCTGCTGAAACTGAAAGTACGCGGCTTTGATTACCTGAGAGTACACCATGCTGTCCTATGTCAGGGATCGGGGATCTGCAACTACTGCTGATAGCCGTTTAGCCCCGATTAACGCGCTGAATAAACTTAAACTACGGTGAATACCGAAAATGACATGGCAGAAGCAACTAGGTAACATACGCGCCCCCAGATGACTTCGCATACAGAGTGGAGTCTAATTGCCTAAAGTCCTAAACCATAATCTAAAATCCAGTGTATAACGAAAGGGCAATATGCGACCCGTATGTTTCGTCATTGGAGCGACGGGCAAAACCCCGGAGAACTATGGGAACTGGTGTTTTTTCTAAGTCATCTTAACGTAGCCTAATAATATGACAGAATTAAGCTCGCAGTCCACACTTTAAAACAGGACGACAGATGACACCCAAAGTGGGTCAAGCCATGGTTCTTAACGTGGATTTGATTATATTAATGAAATGATCGTTGATTTTACTATATACTTTCGCGTTTACTTGGTTTAAAATCAAGTACAATCTTTAAATAATATGAACAGACGAAAAGGTTTTAAAAAGATCGTTCACGACCGAACGAAGAAACTCATCAACTAAAAAATTGTGCTTTGTGTAAACTTTGTGTGTATACTTAAGGCTTCGTGTAGCCTAATACATGTCACTGGCTGTCCCCACTTTGTATGAAATGAAACATTTTGGAAATACATAGTGATGAAATTCAAATGAATTTAAGTGTCTTGTACGTTACACAGGTGTGCTAGAGAAATTAAAAACATGACTTTCTTGGATTACAACAAGAGCCATTCTACACCTGATCATTTTATAAGTAAGAAAGATACAATTAGTTTTATGCATGTTTTTTTTTCTTTAATTTATTCAAAACATATTTCAATTATCAAATAAAATATCACTATCCAAAGGGAAAAAGATCTAAAACATACACACATCTTGCGTCTGGGAAATGCCCTAATATAATAAATTCATCATTTCAATCGTTTACTGGTACACTATAGGTAAATAGTTTGTGTTTTCTAAACGACAAAAAAATTTGGAGACCATCATTTTCATATGTGTAGTTGAGCCCTATCAACTATCAAGACTTTATTTAGTAAAATGTTGCGGCAACTGTTAATTTTTCTAACAATATTCATCCTGAAATAACCACAGGTTTGAAATCCAATAAAGAATTAATGGAAAGCAGAATTCACTAAATTTAAACTTTTCGTCCCCAAGTTATAAATTGCCAGTGAATTCTACTGCAGTGTTTCCACTGTCCTCATTTGAGCCTCTCCTAATCTAAGAACCTACACAACATACAGTACATACAGTGGTTATTTGTTGCTAATCCCATAAGGGCAGTCATCTTTAGTAGGAAACACAACCTGTAATTCGCTTACGTAAGATATGGAACACTCAATCAATCCTGACTGGGTTTAAGGGATTCCAAACTGAATTTCAACAGAATATTCAATCTTAATTTCCAGATTAATAGTTTAAAAGTTTAAAAATCATTTGGTTTGACATGTTAAGTTCCCATTGAATGTGCATGTAAGTTACTGATTATTGAAAGAAATTGTTTCAAAAATCTTTGAAAAATCCTCCTCAAATTCATTGGCCATACAGTTTTCAAAAAACACAAGCAAATGCTTTACATCTTTGAACAAAGAAAAGACTGACGCATTCACAAATTAAGAAAAAGTGTATTTTTTCCTTGATAACAGTTAATTGGTAAAGTCACATAAAGCAACAGTTCTTTCATGGTAGATGCAGGGTTTAAGAGTTAGTTCCGTAAGTTGTCAAACTTGGCAAGATGTAGAGCGTGGATGTATCTGCCTGTAGGAAAATGAAAATACTGTTAGCTTCAGTAATCACCTATTTTTCTGAAGACGCATCCTTCACATGGGAACTACAGTGGTGTTTATACTTACGTTAAGAAAAATATAATGTATATGTTTTTTATCAACAATTTCAAGATGAGTAACAATGCGCACATCCCATTCTTTTAAACAACCTGACCAACGACACACATATCCACACATCACTGTAGAAAATAGACCCGTTTCAGTAGGTTTATATAAGGTGTTATAAAACACAGTCCTCATGATTCTCATAAAGAGCGTGGGGTCTTGTCACAACTAATCACTGATGCCATATTTATTATTATAGATATAACAACAAACATTGCATTTTAATATAGCATTTTTATATTTTTATACACCATGTTAGTTTGTGCTTTTGCTCATTACACACACATATATAAAATGCTGTATGTATAAATTGTTAGTAACTAGTTTTAAGGGTATTTCTGTAGATCTAAGGACCATCGTTATCTTCCCGTGAAATGTGTAATGATGTGATGTATTGCATAATTCACCTTGAGTCTTAATTTGCATACATATTCTTTTGTTACAATGTATCATAATTGTTACTTACTTGAAAGCATGGTTGGAATGAAACAGACGAGAGATAAATATTTAACATGAACTTTTTTCAAGTCAAGACATTAATTACAATCTTAACATAACACTTGCAAATTAATGGTCAACTGTACACAGAGAAAAAGTTGGAAAAAAAGAACAAAGGGATTGTATATATGAATCAAACCAAAAGAAAAAGAGACACATCAGCATTTAATGTCAACTGAATTGCAAACTAAAATGATCAAAACGACAGACTCACATTCAAGAATCAATAAAAACGTGGCTTTTTGCCAAAATGTAATAATAATAATAATATGGGACAGACAAAGACACACTTAAATTTCATAAATATGGATTTATTAATTCATAATTTTGTTATAGTTAGAAATGTTTGAGTCACTATTAGCCAGTATATGTCAGTTTATTTAGCAGCTTATTACATACTATTATTTGTTATATTATGCAGCAAATGTCAGTCATAGCACCTATCCACACAAAAGCAAATTTGACAGTCTCCCTAAAGAAATTGCTTGAGCATTCAAAAATATTAATTTTTTTAGACACATACATTTTTTTCTGTTTATCTGGCATCAGTTGTGGGCCACAAATAACTCCAATTATTTCGAGTTTCATGGTGTAAAAGCACTATGGTGTAAGCTTCTGGAACTGAAAAGCATAATTTCTAATGAGCACAGTGGAATTCATCAAGAAGGATTATCAGAGTACAGATTCATTTTCAGCTGGCCTTGAGATCACCCTTAATTTGAAAAACCTGACACGGTTAACTTGAAGATAATGTTAAGAGAATTTTCTTTTGCATCTTCAGTTTTTGATGTTGGTCAGAGTGGCAATACTCATGCAGTTTTTAAATATATACAGGCAGCGGTAAGCAGCCCACCACATAGGGCTACTATCGTTTTGTGCTTGAATGCTTTAGTGTTCATGGTTCCTTAATCTGGGAGGCACAGTGGCTTGGCAGATAGCATGACGGCCTCCTACGTACTGTTCTGCGGCATATCTCTTGTTTCCTCCTACAGTGCAAAGACATATGGTCAGGCTAATTGGTATCTCTAAATCGCCCATGGAGTGTGTGTCCCTTGTGATGGACTGGCGTTCCATCCAGGGTGTCCCCCAGCCTCATGCCCCCCCCCCCCCCACCCCAGGGATAGTCTCCTGTGACCCTGTCCAGGATTTGCAGCTGGAAGACGGATTCCTTGATTGAATATACCTTTTCGGTTCTGTTTGCAAATCAACCGAATGTGTCATGTCATCTGACCTTAATCTTAGCATCTGGGGCCTATATCACAAAGCGAGATTTGTTGGTTAACTAGATAACTTGTCAGATTTAAGGTACCACGGTTTAGATATACTTCATTGTCATTCACTTACATTTAGCCAGGACTACCTTAAATGTGACGGATTATCTGGCTAAGCAACAAACCCTACTTCGTGATGTATGCTCCAGGTTTTACACAATCCCATTATTATACAATGACAATAAAGCACTCTTAATCTGAAAAATATATATGTATATAATACTGCTTATGCATCCTTACATATAATATTGTTACTTTAGTAACACCTACAACTGCTTAACCACTCTCTGGATTAAACTTAGGCCTTCTTTACATCACACTGTCGTAAACATCTTGTAATTTGTTGGATGATTACAGATTCACACACTGTTCACTTTCCTATTATGCCACAAGCATTGTGACTATAATGCTCTTCATAACTATTCCAGGTGCAGAATGGCACTTTAGCTCCTCAACCACTTTGCCATCTGGAGTTCTGCTCAAAAGCATGCTGGTGATGTCACTGCTTGTCTTGGCATACAAATAAATAGTACAGACAAGGCAGAGCGAATAAGCAACACAACTTTATGAAAATGTTCACAGAAAATCAATTAGATTTATTTTTTAGAAAGAATTTATTGGGAAAATCTGCTCTGAAAGGCACCCTCCTGGTTTAGAGCTGATCTGCTTCATAATATTTGCATTAGAATTTTTTTTTTTTAATTGCTTAGAAAGGTCACATGCTGCCAGGATACACAGGTTACATGTGAAGATATCTGCACTGAAAAGAACTGAAAATATAATTAAACTAAAACAATAAATCTATGTGCTATTTATAATCAATTTGGAATATATATGTTAATCTTTTAGCATGCATTTTCTTATTTCAGTATTAATATGATCAAATTATGTTAACCTATTTTGAAGGACCCAATCAGTCAGAAAGTGAATGAATGTGAATAAGTACTGATAAACATATTAACACTCTTAGTTTTAAAGAAATATAAAGACATGCACACGTTATTTTCTACAACTGTGAAATTTCTGTAGAAAAATGTAGTTAGAAATAGTTAATACAAGAAATAATTTACATATTTCTTAGAAAGGTACAGATTTTAAGCCTTTAACAAAGGAATTGTATCATAAAACATAAAGGGAAATTGCCATGCCTTTCGTAAAAAATCATCCAGAACAAAGGTTTTATTTTTTTTCTTTAAGCTGAAGATTCCTTTAAGCAAAAGACTTCCTAAAATGACTCGAAGTTTTTTTTTAAATTAAAACTAAATTGGCTGTTTCAATATCTTTCCAGTAAGTTCACAACAACAGAAAAAGTGAGCAACAATAATGGCAATGAATTAGCCCATCTGATTTCAAGTTTCATGGATGGTACCCATCGCCAGTCCATCCAGTCAGTCTCACTATTAGATTAACATGTATTACATTTAAGGTGTTTCGCTATAAAGTGTCCATGAATCATCATGCTGGTGTATGTCTCCGGTCCATGTGTTCACAATGCAGTGAAGCTTGTTCGTACTCATCCAGGATTGCACTATATTCAAGACGTCTATATAATGAAAACAATGCACATGTAATGCAGAACAGAAGCAAGTACATTGCAAATCATACACTGTTCAAAGTGACACAATAGTGACGTTAAATATCAGAGTGGGAACATGGTGCTTTAAAAAAGGACAGAGAAATGGTTAGGAAAATGTGGATTTAACAAGGGAGAAACAAAAATGAAAGCATTAAAGCATATAAGCTGTTAAAAATCCAGTTGAGATTAATATATAACTGAAAATGTAACATTTTAATACTAAAGATTTAATATTAAATTTAGCAATTTCAAATTATTTTCAAAAACTGACTGGTAACTAGGGCCAATTGCAATGAATATCAGAAATACAGCTGCAGGTTTGTGTGGTATGTGCCGATTATCTGATCTGTTATTAATCTTTATGTACTCTACCCATACCAATACCAAACTGTTCAATTTTAACATGAAGTGACTGTATAATTGAAAAATTTGGGTTCACATTATCATGCATAAGGATATGAAATTCACCTGTGGACATAAGTGCAATTCATGCTGTCAAGTTACGGTCCCCATGAAAAGCTTATAATGGGAACTGTGAGAATGTTGAAGTCATTCCCACTGAACAGCCTCCCACGGCTGATAATATTGAATTAGAGCGATTTATAGTCAGTGCTATAGTCATTTTTGAGGTTAACAAGTATAAGTCAATTTAAAGCAGCCACCATGCAATCCATATGTATTAATATTACCCCTGCACTTAGACACCTGTTTCATTTATCCCTTATGACTGGCACATTCCCTGCCACATAAGCAGGCTCGGGAAACACCACTGTTTAATAAACCTCCACTCAATCCTTCACGGATTGTATTGGTCAGTCTCCCTCCTCTCATTCTTTTCCAAAACTTGTAAATGTACTATCCTCAGTCATATCTCTGAATTTCTGATAAAGAACCTCCTGGACCCACTTCAGCCAGGCTTCAGACATGGACACTCAACTGAGACTCTGCCGTTGTCACTGCTGTAGACACGGACAGCTGCAAGAGCTGCATCCCAGTCAACCGTCCTGATGCTGCTTGACCTCTCTGTGACATTTGACATAGTTAATCACCTAATCATCCTGGCCACCCTTTCTCAGTTTGGCATTATGGGGACTGTTCTGTGCTGGTTTGACTCATGCCTGTCAGACAGATCATTCCAAGTGGTTTGGGGCAAAGAGGTATCCAAATCACATCAGGTAACAACCGGTGTTCTCCAAGGCTCTGTCCTTGGTCCTCTTTTCTTTTCTCTTTAAATTACTTGTCTAGGTCATCCGGTCCCATGGCTTCTCCTACCACTACTACACTGACATCCACACCTACTTGACCTTCTCACCTGGTGACACCATGGTGTCTGCCAGGATCTCTGCATGCTTGGCTGACATCGCAGCTTGGATGAGGGACCACCAACTTTATTTTTACATCTCCAAGACTAAGTCTTCCTACCAGTTCTACCATCTATCACAACATCCACACCCTCTTCACCAAGGTCTCCTAAGAACCTAGGGGTAACGACAGATGATCATTTGAGGATATAACAGTGGTCTCCCAATCTTGCAGATTTACCTGGTATAGCATTAGGAAGATTAGACTTTTCTGTCTAAGTATGCAGCTCAGCTTTTACTTCAGACATTTGTTACCTCACGGCTTGATTATTGCAACTCTCCAAAAGCAAGCCTACCATCTTGTGCTGCTAGACCACTATAGATTAACATGCCAAACCCCTCCTTGTCTCTTTTCACTGACTCCCTATTGGAACTTGCATCAAGTTTGAGTCCTAGGTGCTAGCTGAAAGGTCCGTCAATGGACAAGCACCCTCCTATGTCCCATCTCGCCTCCTTCGGTCAGCAAACTAATGCCACATGAAGTTTCACTCCAGATAGTTCTTGTGTGGTTCTCTGATGGTGGAGTGAGCTGCCGAACCCTGTCCGGTCATCAGACTCCCTCTCCACCTTCAATAAACACTTCAATACCCATCTGTTCCATGAATTCCTCAACTAACTTGATGCCTCTTTATGTTCATTGAATACTCTTATGTTGCACTTCTGACCCTTAAATATTAGTCCTATTGTCGTATTAGGTTCTTACTTTGTTAATGGCTGTTGTGTAGCTCCTGCTGCAATACCGCCTACACTTGTACCTAGAACTGGACATTAATAGGAGTCTATCTGCAGTTATATTTGCAATGTGCTATTTGCCTTGCTTGAATGTTGCTTTGGACAAAAGTGTCTGCTAAAGAAGCATATAGCCACATATTATTATGGCTTTGAACCCCCGCAAAATGATTTTTACTGATCAGACACAAAGCCACATAATAAAATGACCCAGCCTTGAAGGTTTGTGTAGCACCAGAGCCGTGTGTACCTTTTCCTGTTCCACCACAAATCATTCATCTCAAGAGCTGTGTGGTAATTAGCACAAGGAGTTGAATGAGGTGTATTAAATGAGAGGAAACCCAAAATGTGTAGAGCTCCGGCCCCCCCAAGACTGGAGTTTAACAGCCCTGGTTTAGCGGCTTGGCAAAATTTATGGGAGACCCCAGTCCGCAAAATCTACAACGGGAGATCCCCCATTGGTTGGCGAAAATTTACCTAGAGGTCTATCAGTAAGGCTGCTGGACCGCCCACAAAAATTATTTCTGGCTATAGGCCTGCCGCTGCAAAATATGTAAATATAACTCTAGACAACTGGGAGAGACTTGAAATTTGTTCCATTTGAGAAGCACACCAACCCTACCTAAGACTCAATAGAGGGATGGTGAACTTTCTGGAATTTATGCCCTTGTTGAGAAAGCACTAAGGAAATGTGTGCTTATGTCAGATCTCAGGATGTGAATATAACAGATGTTGCACTTCATTGCAAAATTTCAGCTTGAATGGCCGGGTGGGGAAAAAAGTGGACACCGGTCGAAGTCTTGTTTCTTTCTGTTTTTGGTTTTATTCTAAGAAGAAGAAGAACAAAATAATATCTTCAATTATTTTTACCACTGTAGCTGCAATACACTTGATTCCCTCACCAGAGAAATCAGGTTCCCGCTGGCTAGCTCAAGGGGACCTGTCTCTCAAACATAAGCCAGTCATACTAACACTGCTCATTGCAAGTGGCCCCTATAGATTACAAAAGATCATAATCATTGTATTGTATTATTCACAGACCCAATTAATTTTAGATCATGGAAGCAAAATTAATTTAAAAACTATTACTGATTACATTATGAATAAAGATGACTGAAGTATAACATGACACAAAGTGTTACGTGGAATTTATGCATAATATTAGCAAATACTGTTAACTGACTGTCGTCTGCATCAGCGCAAACATAAAAAAGGGCGTTCTCCTTAGATGAAAATATCTACCAAATGTTAAAATTTATGCATATGGATAAACAAAAATCAAACATTCAGTGACTCAAGACACACAAGCAAAAACTACAAGGACAGAAATAATATGCAAACCTACCAACAAATATGGCTGGTAAACAAATCATTGAAATGGAAATTAATTTACAACACAAACAGAAACCATTTGCCAGTAGTGAGAAGCACCCACATTTAGGATAAATCAAGTGTGGCAGCATATGTGGACTTACACTGAATTACAATGATTTGACAAAACAGGGGGATGGGTCCATGTACTGAGTCCTTACCTTGAGACTGTCTCTTAGACCCTAGTTGTGTTGTACTCGGATTCATGTTTGCTTAGTGACCCAATGAGGCAGAACCTGCAATGTCACGGCTTTTTCATTTAATATCACACTCTTTTTTGCATAGACAGAAAAGTTCACGCATACATACTGTAAACGCAGCACACTGGATCTGAAATGTGAAATTTTAAAACATGTACATGCAAAAATGAAAGGACTATGCGTTTCTTTTCTGCAAATATAGGTAAACCAAACATATAAAACAACTGTGTAATGCATGTATACACATCAAACATATGCATGCATGACAGTTATATAGGGCATGTTGTATGAATTGTATGCATCTTTGATATAACCACTTGTTCTTGTAAACACTTAATCCTCACAAGCAAAGTGCAGTGATACAATAAAATATATTTTTTGTAAAAACAGGTTCATGCCATAAAACACTGCTTTACTGATTAGAAACAAATACTTAAATTTGTCAATTTCATATATTGTATATGATTTTATTACTTTTCTAATCTGTTTCTACAATGCTTCGGTTTATTTCAAAAAGTGCTATTATTCTTCAATCAAATGACAAGCCCTTTAGTTCCAAGTACTCAGAACATTAATGTATTTAAACAATAATCTTAAAGTGATCCTTCAAACAGTCCAAAAGAAGAAGGATCCAGCATCCTTGGCAGGGGGTGTTGGTGTTAGCCCTTAGCAATCCCCATGCACCACAGAATGGAAAATGGCGTATCTTTATGGACAACGTTTTCCTATGTTATTTTTATGCAAAGATTGTTTTTTTTTTTTTAATCGGTAGCCCAGGATGGGATTGGCTGGTCTGGATTGGTGCTGGGACAAAGCATGCAGTCATGTTCAAACAAACTCAAACAACATGTCACCGTTCGTCAGCTGGCCAGAGCAACGGCATCACCAGCCTGAGCCAACCCCGACATGAATGACACAGAGGTTGTAATGAAAGACGGAGAAATAAAAGTTTAAAAATAAATAGATAAATAAAAGTAAAACGGCTGAAGGCAAAAAAATAAAATAAAACGGGGGAAAAAATAAATAAAAGGAACAAATACATGTTTGGGTATTAAAGTGTTCCGAGTGATAGTCTTCATCAAAAATCAATGGATACTGACCGCTGCACTCCTTTATCGTGTCGGGATAGCCTGTGGCTTGTGGTCGGCACTTCTTCCATGTCATCGTCCGGGTCGCAGCCGTCGGTGGCGTCTTGCGAGTAGCTGTGCTTCATCACCAGGATGCTCCTGCGATTGGTGGGCGGGATCAGGGGTCTGACCGGCTGCGGCTGGATCTCCGTCAGGATGGTGGCTTCCCGCGTGCTGAGGTTACTGCGGCTGCCCTTGACGCTGGACAGCTGGGATCCACAGTGATGGTCGTGAATACATCGGGAGGAGGAGCGCCTGAGTTTATGGTAGGTCTCCAGGTCATCGGCCAGGTCCACCAGCTCGGCGGAGGCTGCGGCGCTGCGCAACGTGCACAGTTCGTAGTGTGGGGGCTCAAAGACCTCCTGAAACATAGTCGGGTCGAAGTCGTCTCTCCTGATTATGTACTTTTTGCGAGGCTGTTTTATTTGAACTATGACGGAGACGATAAGTAGGATAATCACGATACAACAGGTGACTCCGATTATCGTCCCGTTCGTGTTGTTGAGGTTGTCCAGAATGTTAGCTTTCCTCTTCTCTGCATGATACAAAAACAAAGAATTAAGGGTGTGACTAACAAGACAACGTTCCGAGACGTACAGCTGTTTTAAAATGGCTGGGAAATGGGGATCTTGAACGTCTCTTTGGGGAAGAGACTGGTATTTGTGAATAAGTCTCGGCATAATGACGGGTGTTGATTTGGTCTGGGCCACTGGGAAGCAAATGGTTGTGTTCAGAGGTATTTTCAGAGCAGGGAACACAAACCATCTGAAACAATGAGAATGGATGTGAGAACAAGTGCCGAGGGCTACCATATAAAATTCGAGACAAACAGAGGAAAACAATGCAGCCAAAAAAAACGTAACTGGGAAACGCTGACTCTAGCGAATTGTCGTTTCCGGCCACCTGCGCGCCTTCTCCTGTGTGAAGAACAGGCCCACAACGGTGTAACCATTCTTGGAAATTGGAGCTATAATTCATTTAGCTTATGGTGACACGGAAATACAAGTGCAAAGTTTGCAGCTAGGATTTCATCATCACAGAGGCTACTTTGCACTAAAAAAACACAGGCTTTATCTGCAATTCTATATGGAAACCATGCATATTCGTAGTCAAAGGCGTGTCTCCTTTTTCATGCGGGTGAAAGACGGAAACATGCTAGATACGGCTTTGACACACAGGTAGACCCACCGGGACTCGCCATCCTGGTGGATCTGCCGCTGCCAGCTTCTGTGTGGTGTGAAGGGTGTCAGAATCGCCGAATGGAAACCAGCGGACTCACCTTTGCAGTGATTCTCATCCCAGGGGTAGACACAGTTCTGCACCCCATTGCACACCAGAGAGTTGTTGATGCACATATTACTGTGGCAGAAAAAAGTGTCTGCTTCACACGGGGCTAAAGGAAAAAATAATACAAGGCAATCCCAAATAAGCAACATAGACGTTGCATTCTCAGCAGTGTGGCTTGCAAGCCAAACAGAGTGAGGGTATTATGATAATTACCGGAAAATAACAACTGGCTGAGGTCCACGCAAATCATCATGAACTAAAATGCATGTTTGTGGCGTTTTGTAATATGGCTAATAGCGGACGTGAATTTACATATAACCTCTGGAAGGCGGGCAGTCAGAAAGTCACCGTGTCTGTTCGGCAATCATTACACGTCTTTCACGTTTTGATAACACCATTAGAAAAACCAATGCCAGTCAAATCACCATGATTATCGGAATGAAAAGAAATCGGACTTTTCCTATGGTAAATTAACCATAATTAATCATACGTTTCACTTTAATACTCACTTTGGCTATAGGTGCACTACTCTTTGAAAGGCATGATGTAATAATCATACTTAACAATGATTTGGGATTTAAAACAGATTGCTTTGTGCGAAATCTCAGCCGGAAAAATGTTTAATGTTCATAACCTAATTTTAACAGAAGAGATGCGACCCAGATGTGATCGGACAAAGTTTTCCGTAGAAGGCTATCAGAAAGAAAAACGGCTGAAATTCGAGAGCCTGCAGTCATCTTGTAATTAAAAATCAAGGTCACTTTTACTGGGGAGGCAACTCCCCCTCAATCACACATGATACTAAAGACGTTCATCCATGCCCAAAGTATAACGTCATTTGCTACTGCGATGTTCAAAGTCCTAATGTCATAAGCAAATATCGATTGGGAGCGCCAACATTTCTTTCATTCTCAAACGCACCACATTACTATGCTTCACCCCCTCAGAACTCAAGGTTGTGCAGAATAGCTACAGTGATGTAGTTTACTCCACAGCAATCTCAGGTGAATAATAACACTAGCGATGTTGGGATGAGTCATCACTCTACTCGCTGAACTAATACGCCACTGTCTCTAAATCAACCTGGGGTCATTACATCCCATCACCACTAGGTGGTACCCTAGCACTCCATAACGAAAGATCTCACTTAACTCTCTCTTAATTGAGAAACGGAACTGGACTAATCTCCACTGAGACTCATTCTTTCATACTATAGTTTATTATTGGCATTAAGCTCGCATTAAAAAGATCCCAAAACAACTAGCTGTGTGAATCAAGTTATAATTGACAATAAGGCAAAATATCAGTGTTTCTAACAGGTACTGATTTGTTGTCATCTTCCCTTGATGTAAACATAGTCACAAATAAATGGCACCATATCAGAATGCAATTCACTCGGGTAAAATAAAAACATGACTTCTTCAAACCAAACAACAGGCGTGTCAGACAGAAATATTCCAGGGAATTACATATGAAGCATTTCAAATTCCTTCAATTGAAAGTTTTACAGGAAATGCTTCTAAGAATATCTGTCTTTACAGTATCTGTGATAAAGATAGAGCTGATTAACCCCCCCCCCCCCTCCCCCCAGATGCTGCCCCTTCCCTTCTCCATAGACAGTGCTGATGGTCTTAACCTGCCTGGGGTAAGGGCTGATTATGCAGGGGTTTCCTGGGCAACAGCACATCCTGAGCTGACGGACTGCGCAGAGCGCATGGCGCAGATGGGCTTCAGAAGCGGCCGCTGCAGTTTGTGAAGGCTCGCGAAACCCCGATTAAAGCCTGTCTGTTCCTCAACCAAAGCTCCATCTGCTTGGACTCGCATAGCCCATTATGATGTCCCTGTGCGTGCGCTGGCCAGCGCCGGCCTGCCATTAATGCCCGTCTTCAGATCATTTCACGTTAATTTAACGGTGCCTCAGAGAAGCACGATATGGGTGCAGGCTAGTCCAGCGAATGTGGAGTGTAAGGAATTAGAACACCAGAAAAGAATTACGAAAAGGCTAGCCCGACTGCCTGCTCATTGTTTTCTCCTATCTTTTTCCCGCCAAAATTTGTGTGGTTTGCCTTTGCAGCCTTAGGACCGCTGGTTCCACGGCCCGATCTCTGATGGTGGCACTCTGCCAACCGGGCTGCTTCGTATCGTGGGGCGAATCTCCACCCATCCCCTCCCCCACAGCATCCTCGCCCTAGAGCACAGAATAATGTCCGGTGCTTCAATCTCTCAGTAGGGCCACAGAAATTCCCTGGCATATACGCCAACCTAGATGAAAGATTCCAGATAGCTCTTGGACATTTTTGCTCATTAATTAATGAAGGACTCTAGAGAAACGGCAATGTTTGAAATAAGCTGTACTGTTATTGTGAAGCGATAAGTTTCTTCAAGGTGAATCAAAAAAAGGACTAAGAGGCCTGTGATGCGGGTGACAGTTTCTGAGTTCAGTACCTCAACGCTGCTATAAAAGTGTCCATGTTTGTTACCTAATCACTGCTATGAAAGTTTAGAATTACCTCTCTTTAATCAAAATACAGTGTTAGAAAATACAAATGAATTAGATATTCTCTTGCGTCAAATCCTCAAAAACCTGCTAACTAAATA
Source organism: Paramormyrops kingsleyae (assembly GCF_048594095.1). Lineage (NCBI taxonomy): Eukaryota > Metazoa > Chordata > Actinopteri > Osteoglossiformes > Mormyridae > Paramormyrops > Paramormyrops kingsleyae. The sequence continues at coordinate 9,927,762 of NC_132811.1, read as the reverse complement.
CAGTCATCCATCAACTTTCGTCCTTGTGTCTGATCGTACTTAGGTCCGAGGTCCCGTAAGAGCCTTAATAAAACTTATGTAGAGACGTCAGAAGCAGGCATAGTGGACGTTAGTGGATGTACAGTATGTCACCATGTGTGGAGCATGTGGCAAGAACCAAAATAAACCAACCGCACTGCTGGTATAGAGCTTTAGTTACGTTTGTGCGATATTGTATCTCATGTTGTACAGTATATTTGACCTCTCCTCTATAATCATCGCGGTACATCCAGATTGACTTACGTCCTCAATTTCAGAATGTAACCTATACTTCTATTTCATTGTTTTGTGTACTGAAGCCCATGAACCTCAGCTCTCCAAACAAATAAAGAAAATGAATGAATTAATCTTTAATGCCTCACTTCAGTCTATGATTTATCTTTTTTCATTGTTACCCTAAGATTGTCTTTTCTGAGGCCTCAACTGGAAACTGAATTCCTTGTTCAATGTGATCAACTGCTTGGAAGGAGAACGGGAGAGGGTTTCCTTACGCTCCTGAAAAGTGGTAAAAAGGATGCGGAACCGGGTCTTGCGGCTTCCCTCGTCGGCCCACATGCGGATCACGCCCAGCGCTGATGCCAGCGTCATGTCGTTGGCCACCGTGCTGCAGAACTTGCTCTTCAGGTCCTCTACGGAGCCGCTGCCGTCGTACACCGCCACGAAGTTGCGCTTGCACTCATTCGAGTTCTGCATCTCGTAATCGAGGAACCGCAAGTAGATCTGCAAGGGCAGAGAGGGAACCGGTGATGGAGATGATTCAGGATCACCAGCGGCGGGTACATGTCTCCGTTTGGCCGCATGCGGGAGACTAAGGCTGGAAGCCCGGGTGTTCGGTGCAACAATTTATAGAATAGTAATAATAATTGATACTTTATTGGTCCCCATGAGGAAATTCTCTTTACTCCTCCTCCTCCTCCTTGCGCTCTGTAGGTGAGATCAAGCTGGCTGCCAAGGGCAGCCACCCATAGCAGGACCTACAGAGGCGGGGCTCAAGGGCCCAAGGATGTGCTGAGGCTGAGCTTGAACCAGTGATCTGCCAATCGCAGGCACAGAGGCTTAGCCCACTGAGCCACACACTGCCCCCATTTATGAATTTAACATCTCTTGTATTCCTTAGTGGAAGCTTACCAGCTTTAGTGGTGAGTTTCACTAGTTTACCATTTTAAGGAGTGGATCTTGTATTGGTGGCCTAGGTTGCATTTATTTTTGACATTTATTCCATTTATCCCATTTCACTTGACATTTGCGCCATTTGATGCTAGAAATATAATTTTAGTGAGGTAGAGAGGTTGTTGTTGGGGTATCGTGACCCAGAACAGGTGATAATAGCCGCCTAGGGGTAGCGAGTTCCTAGAGCAAATATCCTATGACTATGGTTGGAGGACATGAGGGGCAGGATGGTTTTGATGACTGGACTAGTGTTGGCACCATTTGAAGGGTAATTAGTTGGTTAACAGAAAAATAACAATCATGGGTTGTGGAATTGACATTTTTTTCTCATCAAGTCACTGGCTTTCTGGAGCTCAGATGTTTTCAACTTCCACAATGAAAACGGGGATGCAAATTGCCAAAGTCTCCCAGAGACCAGGGGTCCATTTTAAGGTGTGCCTCATATATAAGGCAGTGGATTTTACAATCAAATGATGCTTTATTTGCCATTTGCATGAGTACAGGTACATTGGAATGCTTCCTTTCACATATCCCATCCTTGCTGTCCTATGACACATACAAATGCAAATATAGAGATGAGAGCGAAGCTGGGGGTCAGCCGTTTAATCGGCACCTGTAGTCCATTTTTTTTTTGGGGGGGGGGGGGGGTCAAGGGTTCAAGGGTCTTGTGCAAGGACCCAACAGATGTGACTATTCTACCAAGGATGGGATTTGAACCGGTAACCTCTCAGATAATATGTACAGGAGCCTAACCTGCTGAGTCACACGCCACTCACACCTTTGGTGAATCATCCAAAATACAGCTTTCACTGCAGGAAACATGTTTTTTATCCCTCGCTGTTTAAATATATAAAAAGCTTCATGTGATGTGTTTACAGTCTTAAGGTCTGTGGTGATGACAGCCTTATCTCGAGGTCTCCAACGCAAGGTGATGGCGAGGAAATACAAGGCTTTAATTTCGGCATGACGAATAGCACGGGGCATCGTGAGGCGAGACTAATGGCCCACAGAATGTCAGTCAGGCTTCAAGGGGATCCTAGCGAGGTGCATGTGTCTGTTTAAAAGCGGCATCCGCATTGCCTTCCTGCACGCCACGCCCCCGGATGTTACGAATGGCCCTCTCCTCAGAAACCCAGCGTTTCATTACTGAATGCTCCATTTCCATCACAGCGTGTCAATGCCGGGGGCGATGCGGGACGGGGGGGGGGGGGTGTATCTGACAGGACAAATTGGCCACATGTGAGCTCACGATTCTCAAGTCAAACGCTTCCTGGAGAAATGACATACGTAAATTTCCAACAAGCTGTTTCACACACTTGCCACTCAACTCGCTAACACCATCCGTACCGTCCCATTGTGGGAGGTGGGATTAGTGGACCTTTAAGAAAAACGACAATAATGAAACAGGACAGGAAAGAGACCTAATGCGGACCAAATGAGTACAATGCATCTTTCCTTTCTGTGCCATCTTGTGTTCAGATTGCTGGCTCGCTGAGAAACCTGGCCAGCTCTGGACTGATCCTCACAGCACTGAGACAGAATGCATCTGAAAACGTGATGAGTACATCCAAATTGCAACGATTACCAGTATAATTAACGGAGACGGAAGAAGGGAAAGAAAAAACAGCAGCCATTGTTTCTTCCTCTACCACAAACGTGAGGTTCTCTGGGAGGTCGGTGTGCGTGGGACTGCGATTGGGATGCAGTTGTTGTGTCTTCGCCGCAGTACGAAGCCACGGATGAATCTTCAAAAGAAGATCTGTCTCGCAGAGATGACTAACAGGCTCCTCACAGAGGGAAAACGATCGCGAAGAGTTTAGAACTCCAGGCTTAGCATGTGCTGCCCATTGTCATCAGGCTTTTTCCCAGAATTCTCAGCGATTACTACTGCAGCGATGGGCCTGCTTTGTGTGGAGTAAAGCCTGCCACTTGCAGAAGCAGTTTACTGCCACAGAACTTGTAGGGGTGTGCCGAGCCATTTAAGAAAGTTTCCCGCCACATTTCGCAATGAATACAGATGCTCTCATAAAATATTTACAGCTATTTCTGCAAAGACACACAAAAATCCACCAATCTACATTAATTTCCAATTAGTTTACAACATACTCTGTAAAGTGTGCTAAACTGGAGCTGCTGCTGGGATCAGCAAAGTACGATGAGGGATGAAGGATGAGCTCCTGGAGTGAGATGGAACGGTTTTTCATTTAGGGGTCAAAGCAGAGACGCGGGAGAGAGCTGTGAGGAACGAGGTCAATTAAAAAGTTTAGCCTTGACAGCGAGTGTTTCTAAGGCAGGGTAAATAAGAGTGTGGGGGCAAGGTGTTACTTTCCCTCTTCTGCTATAATTTTGCGGTAATGCCCACCCCCTCCAGCAGCTTCTAGCGGCCATTAAAAAAATGACGTCCTCCAAAGCCTCGGATCTGGTGAGGAGCCACCTGGAAGTATCATCCAGCCTTTCGTCCTTCGGGGCCCTGGCAGTATCAGCCACAACCCATAGCCACTCAAACGCCCTATGCTAACATATCCCATTGGATGGAGGTACTTTTTCTGTAACTACGCCCCCTTAGGGCCGGTCGAAGCATTCCATACCTAGCACCTCTGCAAATTCCAGAGACTTCGCTTGATTGTCCAAGTATGTTTTAATTAGATTCTTCTTTAATTTGTTTATTTATTTTCTGCAGGAGCTCTGAATTTATCTCCCAGATATATATCTCCCAAGTATATATCTTCCAAGAATATATCTCCCAAGTATATATCTCCCATGAATATATCTCCCAAGAATATATCTCCCAGGCTCTTCTTGGTAGGATGGGAACCATGGACCATGGGATGCATCTGAATGGGGGCAGGCCGGGGGGGGGTAGAGCATAAAGTTATGTCTGTTCGCTTTTGAGAAACTTAGATACATAACATAAGCTTTTTTTTCAAATAAAGTTGTATTGATTCCCATTAAATTAGTTGAAGCAATTTTTTTGTTCATCACTGCATTCTTAATGATCCAAAAGTTGCGCTCTGATTCCATGGTCCATGGCAGCAGCTTATAGATAGACCGCATGTTACTATAGTTTAAATCTTTTTACTCTGGGTCCACGACGTGTTTGAGGTGCAGATCACATCGTCACTGCACTGACTAATTTGTACCCGACGCCAGGCGATGTCACCTGGCAGCTGGAGTGAGACGGGAACATCGGCGCATTTCGCCGCCAGTACGGGGGGAGCGCGGCTGAAGATGTCACAGGGATGAATCTGTTCCCACGTCGGTGTCGGTAACAGAAATCGGATTAAGACACAGCCTGCTTGTCGAGGAGGTTAGCATCAGCCGGCGGGTGGTGGTGCGTCAGCTGAAGTGAAGGACTTGTCTCCCGAAGACTCACGTTCCAGTGCAGGGGGGGGGGGGGCTTTGCTGTACGACTCCTGAGCTGAGTGCTTAACTTGCATTGCTCCCTTGAAAGATGCCACCATTGAATTGGCATAAGGCGCGACTTGTGCTTTGTTGCGTAATCTACTAAGTGAGATGGGGGGTAATCAATAACACCTTATCAAGCAAACCATCATATTTGAACACGGTACATCCATCTGTAGAGGGTAAAATCCATTGTAATGTAACAGAAGAAGAATGTATATAAACAGAAAGGCTTATTGTGTGCTAGCAAAGTCACATCAAGTGACCTAAGTAATTACAGGCTGCGTGCTCCTAAAGGAAGACAGGGAGGGAAGATTTAATTTATGCCCCTTGGAGGACATCAGATAACACTGAAATCAGCTGCTCAGGCAATCGATCATAGTACATAAAATTATCAGTAAGCCACTGCATAATTACTAAGGACAAGCTGTTTGTGTGTGCGTGTGTGTGTGTGTGTGTGTGTGTGTGGATGGGTCAGATATATGTTGCATTGTGGGCACCAAATGTCCCTATAATATGATAAAACCTGTTATTTTGACACTGTCGGGACCATTTTTTCAGTTCCCACAAGGGGAAAGTTTTTTTTTTTTTTTAAATCTGTTACTGCAATCGCAAAACCACAGATGCCAGAAGAGTTGTATTTTGTTTGGTTACTTATGGTTAAGGTGACAGATGGGTAGGCATTAAGGTTGTCATTGTTGGGATTAGGGTTTTGCCCATAGAAATGAATGGAAAGTCCACACAAAGACAGGAGTACAGGTCTGTGTGTGTGTGTGTGTGTGTGTGTGTGAGAGAGAGAGAAAGAGAGAGAGAATGTGTGAGCTGTTTTGGAGTGGGGGGGCTTACGTAACACGTGCCGGCTGACAGACCGCTCAGAAGCACAACAATAAAAAGACCCCGAAAAACACACCTTCCCGCCTGAAAATGTCACTGCGATAGGAGCTGGAAACGTAACTGTGAATCGGGGTGTTCTGCCTGCCCCAACGAACTGTACAGCTTCAGATTCGCCATGGGAAAAGCAATTAACAGCAAGAGAGATAAGACAGAAGGACCTCAGAGAGCTAAAATACAAGCCGCTATGGACTAAGGTATCTGCAGTGCCTTCTTCGTTTAAAAGCCCGGATGGCTCTCTCTAGTTGTGCGAGATAAGATGGTAAATACTGTTCAGGACCATAAATTCAGAGAAAACTGTGTCTGTGCATCAACTGTTCCAATCCATTTCTGAAATTTCAATCAAAAGACAACAGCTACGGTTTTCCACACAGGGAGAGGAAAAGGTGGGATGGAAGTACAAAGGGAAAGTAGGAGGGAAAATCTCCGGCGTAACATTAAAACACATCGGGAATTATCAGAATGATTTAACTGACAGAAAGCAATTTTGCAACTCAAACGGCGATGCATTAGCGTCGTCTCCGGTGTCGCTATCTCCGTAGCGGATAATGAAGGAACAAACGGATCCTGACACCTGAATAAATTACCCTAACGAAAGCGCTGAATCTACAGCTTTCTACCTGCGCAACCGCCTTGGGAAATATGCATTCACGGGGCACCTCCCATTTGCAAATTACTAATGGTGCATTACCAGATTTCGTTACCCTCAAGCTATCTGAGTAGGAACTGAGAATAAACACAAATGTCTGTAAAGCCATAACAATCCAGACAAAAACAAAAAACAAACACACAGCAGCAATAACAACCTATCAGGCAAACAAATGAGCAAATGGCATATCGCTGTTTCATCAACAGTGAAGCTCAGTCTTTCGTTTGACGTTCAACCTGTAAAAAACTTTGCCTGATGTAGAGAAAATGGCTTTGCCTCCAGCCAGACCTTTTGAGGAGCAGACCTTTCCTGGGTATTCGACCTCTGCAGTGACCTCCACAGTTTTCCCTCCTTAAATGCAGAAGCCCCACCCATGTACTCCTATTGCAGTCAGACTCTGATTTTGTGGATTGGTATCATCAGACACGATGAAAACCAGCGGGAAAAGCATAAATAAACTGAAGTTATGATGAAATTTCCCAGCTACCACAACACCAGTAGTAACAGGCAGTGAAAATAATGACAGTGATTATACTCTAATATCACCGCTATCACAGTTTCAAGTGCGCAACCTGGCCGGCAGATCAGACAGTCAGACGCTGATAAGCTGTTGTCAGTGACGACCATCTCACCTTCGACCGTGGGGGGGCCCTGATGTACCACCTGCAGTCCACGGCCTCGGTTTGCAAGGCCTTGCCATCCCTCGCGATTTGCAGTGACTCGACGATGCCTTCAGGTCCCCCCATCTCGAACTCGCAGACTGAGCCACAGGAAAACGCATGAAACAATAGATTAGAGAACAGATGGGCAATGTACGGGCCCCTGGTGGGGTACTTAGCTTGCAAGGAATAAATGATACCTACAGGGCAGAGGGTTCGGGACTCCCAGATCTTTAAAGTCAGGATCTGAAAAGAGAGCACATTCATTTTTCATAAAGCAGCACATGTTAGCATAAGCCAACCTGTGGCTTCTCTGGGTAACACGGAGGACTCACCTGGAACATCCGTAAATGTCTTGGAGGTACCAAGTATAATTTGTCGCTACATTACATTGCAAAGGTAACACTTCTAGCAGTGCAACAGTAATTATACATTACTGAAGGACTCAAGGACACATTTGTATGAACATAAATATAGAAACCTGATTGATGCAATTTATTTAACATCTATGCTATGAAGCATTGCAATGCTAACACTTCTGGAAGGGCAACAATAATTAATAATAAAGGACAAAAGGATATATTTCTATGAACATATATGATCTATCTAGAACACTTCAAAAATATCAAATGACATGAGGAACACTATATTAACAGCTGCTTCTGTTCTTTTCAAAATTAAAACTCGATCAGTAACTTCGCTGGAAGATTAATTTGTGGAAATTCTCATCTGCTGTTATGTTGGAGTGTGTGTCGAGTTTTGCCAGGCATGCTATTAAGCGTAGTTCAAATTCTTTCAAACACATAATTTACTGTATGGTTTGAAAGCCATCTGTTGGACTGTATTGCAAATCTTGCCCTTCCTGATGTTCAGTATATTTATACTTTTTTAACCTTTAACGCACAAGTCTGCTTGTTGGAGTGTTTCAAATCTTGATTCTCATTATGATTAATTAATTTTTTTTACCATTTTTCTTTATTTTATGAAAAGTAATAACATATATATTCACATAACATATATTCACATAACCAACCTTCAGGTGCATCACATCCTGCCCCCCAAAAGAAAAAACTCTAAGGGCTGAAGTAGATAAAATTCTAGCATGCTTCAGGCCATCTTACAGGGGGGTGAATATAATTTTTTTCACTTTACTTTTATCTCCCTTGACTACTGCTAGAGGATAACGGTGAACTACTTACTGTTATTCAGATGTTTGTTTTCGGTTACAGAGGACAATTTGTACAACAACACTAATCTCATACATCCTCTTGCCATTCTTCACATATCCTCACATCATTCTTCAAAAAACAAACAAGCAAAAAACAGATTTTATTGCCACAGGAGATGAAGGACATTCTTTGGTTTAAATCCAGAATTTTTTTAATTTATTGGAGGCCCAAGCAGCATTAGCTGTTGTTTTTTTGTTTTTTTAAAAAAAAATATGATTATTATTGCTCCTATTGTATATGCCACAGTACCTCAGTTCTTTGTCAATAATCAGGATATTCACAGTCCTAACACCATCATGGCTACAGCAGCGTCACTGCTTGCCTGTCCCATGATTTGCTGAGCTAACAAAGATGCATCCACACCTTGAGCACTTCCGTCGGCCCGTCACAATTTACGGCATGTGACTCATACTCCACTGTCCTGATTCACACGGGGGGTTTGAGGCAGAGCTGCCCAGTTTCAAATATATCTGCAGCATCTCTCCAGAAATCAAGCCCCAGCACTGGTCTATAATGTATAAAAAAACGATGAAAAATATGCCTAGTGTGACTAATTCCTAGCAATAAACATGACTGACACTGATACAAAATGATACATGCGAGCAGCACAAAGATATCATCCGAGGCGTGTGGGAAAAGCATGCCGACTGGAACCGTCACACCTTGAGTCAGAGCGTTTCGTTTTGCTGGCTGGTACCAGCTGCAGCTAAACCTGATAAGTTACACTTTCTTTACGGAGTAAAAAAGAAACCGAAATTCACCAGGCAAACACACCAGCCTGGAAGGTTATGTGAAGGTAATTACTGTCATTGAGGTAGGAATCAGTAAAAGATGAGAATGTGCTGGAACACTGTCAGTGGAGAAAGAAAAAAACAAAAAAACATTTGTTCAAGGGCACGACTTTTTCTATTTTTTATTTTTTTATTTGATGGATGATGTTGTAAAAATCCCGTATAACAGCGCAACGCACCAGAATCGTAAATTCACGATTTCTGGAACCCTTGGCCAAAAAAAGGAACTTTTATGGTACTGCAGTTACTGTTATCAATGTGCATTTCACCACGCCCCTATTTCAAGTCTTCGATGAGCAGTGTTACCACGGCTACCACTGAAAAAAGGACATGAAGAAGTGATTGTCAATCAAAGATGTCCCTTTCCATGTGACTGGTCCTGATTACTTCTAACTAGTTGGTCAAAAACGCTACAGCCAATCAATGAAGTGGATCAATAACCGGAAGATTACTTTTTTTCTCTCTTCACAAATGACTTCCATGAGGGAAAAAAAGAATGTGTCAGACACTTAATGAAGGAGTGACCTTAGGGTCACCTGGGCTGGTTACTGAGCTGATTTATGATTTGGGTTCAGCATCGCTTAACCCCACGTGTTCAGGGGACCGGTCCTGCCTCATAGATGCATAACAAAACCTCCTGCAGTGCTGATACTTCCTCACAGAGGTAGCGGGGAGTACCTGCAGCCCCTAGCACAGCTAAAGGAAGGGGGAAGTTGGGAGAGCCTCAGCTGAATAGTAAGCGGGAAAGCAAAGAGGAGAACGAGCTCGCCGGATGGCATGATTGACAGCGGACTATATTTACAGCCGGCGTAAGAAATACCTTTCTCTTGATACACTGATAACAGGCAGGCCATTGAAGCTGTGTGTGCTTTGCACAGAAGGACATGGATCTCAAATCTCACGAACTGACCATGAGACACACACATTCCAGCCAGTTCACACCTTCACATGCCATGTCTTGTGCATCTCACGCTGAGAAGAATCAGTGGACGAGCCGTAGGCATACAGAGCCTATGAAGTTCATAACTGTCCCATGTAATACGGAGTTAATCGCTCCTTACCAGCCAATCAGAAAATAGCATCTGTCATTTCCGGGTAAATTCCAAAATAAGTTACATGTGATCCCACTGCAAGCACGGTATTACATGGATGCGCATACACACGGAGTGCTGACAAGGTGGAGGTGGAAGAGCAAGATCCGATGAATGCGATAGGTAGGGCTCTCAAATCTCATGCGTTGACCTTGAGAGGCACGTTTCGCCCCTAATGAAATCTCGCTCCGAACTTTTGAAGCAACTTGAGAGCCTTGCATACTGTCTAACAGAGAGGCATCATGCATTTCAAGGATGCAATGAATAAATTCCTAAAATTGTTTGTATTTTATAATATTTTTCGTATTTTAATAAATAATTGTAAATTCAGGGACTTTATTTGATCAGAATAATGTATTTCAGTCAAAGGCAAAAATGTTGCACTCGATAATGTTTTTCATGTTGTTTAGTAACCTAAATGTGATTGCATTGAATTATCTGTCCATCCATCCATCTATCAATCTTCCTTCCTGCTTATCCAGTACAGGGTAGCTTTGTGTCCCATGCAAGGGGCCCCTTGGACAGGAAGCCAGTTACATTAAATTATATACAATACAACTGAAATACAACCCAAAATATATTGTACGCTATGATATGAATAATAGGAAATATGTATATTAATGCAGAAATATGCTGCAGGCAGCAAGAGGTAAAACGTAGTGATAGTTAAATATTGTAAGAAAAAGTCAGGTAATTTATGCTTATCGTACGATTCTTAAATTACAGTTATGATGTATTTTCATAATTCCTAAAGGACGTTCTCTCTGGAAGTATTCGAATAAATACAGGTTCAGGGAACTTGTGTTTATGCCAAAGTCACCTCGGTAAATATGACGCAAGAAAAGCTTAAAGGCCAGCCAAGGCTGACTGTCTGATGAAAACGAGTCAACCCTGAGAATCGAATGGCCTGTGTGACTGAATACCAGCTGACTGAATACCAAGCTGCTCATACTCATCTCTTTCAGCCATAAATTTATGAAGGAAAAACATTTTTATCCGTGTCATCACAATGTTTTTATTTGTCCACGGTTAAATTTTTTTTTTTCAAAAAAGATCAACCGCTCCGATCAAAGGCCAAGGACATGGCTTGAAACTAACTGATGTATGCGACACGCTTTCGGTGTGAACAGTGTCCTCACACGACCCGCTGATGTGAATCCCTCTGCATCCTTTGATTACTGAGATAGTTCTCTGCCCCCAAGTAACTGTGGAATAAAAGAGGCCTACAGAAAAAGAGCAGAGGAATCCAAACCATAACTGTGACCTTAGAAATATCATTGCCTTCATTTATAGTAGATACTATCAGGAACAAGGCAGCAGCATTGTCATTGCCTCTTCCCTACTGTTGGCGAGATGCTATGTGAGTCGAATAGCTAAGCCCCTTTCTCTGGATTCACATGAGGCTGGGCTACATCCTCAATTTGTAAACGCTGGCTTACACTGTAATCTTTAAAGCTTATGGTATTTATCCATAACATAAACCATTTATTTTGCTCCAGAAATTGCATTTCCTCACAGCACCGGCGGGCAGGCACCCTGACACTCATAAGCGTGAGCATACGTGCGCACGCAGACACGGATTGACACACACACACACACACAGGGCTCTGTTATCGCCATTCTATTTTGAGGCGAGGCTGTCGAAAACCTATGCAGCCATAGACTAAGTCGTTTCGGAGACTGCGTAGAACCCCGGTATTCTCAGCATCGGCCCGCGTCCCTTCCGGGGGCCAGGTGGCACAAGCGCCGTTCATCTGTAGCTTCGCTTGCCAAGGTCAAGGCTCTACACACTTTACACACAGCATGTCACGCGGGAGAGAGCTATTGCTGATTGGAGAGCCGGTGCATCTCGCCTTGCCGGCAAGGTGCAAACTGTGGGAGCCTGACAGGCCAGTAGGAGATGCTTATTCTGCACCTGATCCCCCACCCCCCATCAACGCATGGTGGGTCAGCTTTGAGCCTCTGTCTGTACTATAGGACTTGAGCATAAGGCTCAAGAAGGGGCACCTTCTGGTCAGGCCAAGAAAACAAACAGCGAAGAAATGAAAACTCCTGCCAAAGCACATAAGGGTGCCTTAGTACCACACGCAATTAGCATTCAGCTGAACATGACAGGGTACCGAAACCTGCCCAAAGAAACAATAATATACATGCTGAGTATTGCTCTTGATGCATTGAGAGCCTTAAATGACAGAGATCCATTTCAGAAATGGTTACGATAAAATGCATGCCCACATAACTACATGCTGTATATGACTGCTGATGCATTGAGAGCCATTTTAGAAGTGACTACAATAAAATGTATGTCTGCAGAACAACATACTGTATATATCACAGCTGATACACTGAGAGCCTTAAATGATACCGATCCATTTCAAAAGCGAGTGCAATAAAATGTATGTCCACATAACTACATGCTGTATATTAATACTTATGCATTGAGAACCTTAAATGACAGAGCTACGTTTCAGTACTGACTCCGATAAAAGGTTTGCCACATAACAATATACTGCATATCAAGAGCCTTAATAAAGATTCATTTCAGAAGCGACTATGATAAAATGTATGTCCACATAACTACATGCTGTATACTCAGGGGCAAAGGAGGGGTATGGATAACCTGGCAGATTCAAGGGGGGGCAGCACTTTACAAAGGCCCTTGAGTATGTTAAATTGTGGGGGGGGAACACAAGTGGTATATTTTCAGGGGGCCCAGAAAATCTAACTACAGCCATGTATATTACTGCTGAGGCACTGAGAGCCTTAAATGACAGCTCTATTTCAGAAATGACTATGATAAAATGGTTGTGCACATAACCTTGAATATGTAAAACTGGATGGGGGTGGGGCATTTTGTCAGGGGGCCCAGAATTCCTAGCTCTGCCCATGCAGGAGCAGCTGAGGAGCATGAACACCTTGGCAGGTTCAGGGGGGCAGCGCTTCATAAGGAACCTTGAATACATAAAATTGGGTGGGGGAGGACCCAAGGTGAAATTTTGTCAGGGGGCCCGGAATTTCTAGGTACGCCCCTGCATCAATGTAAACTACTGCTGATGCATTAAGAACCTTAAACGATAGATTCCATATCAGAAGTGAACCGCATATATTTCTTCTGAGAGACAAATATTTCGTTTCACAGTGTTACTTATTGATTATAACACTGGTTACTGTAAAAAAGCATCATCAAATCACACAGTAGAGACTTTCGTGCCAGTTCTGCATTCAGGTATTCTCTTTTATATTTGGACCATTCTCAGCAAAGAACATAAATGAGTTATCAGATATCTGGAGCACAACTCAATTAAAATCATCAATGGGGTAAAAGGAGCTTGTGAACACCTGCTACCTATTTTAACTTAAAGACATTACTTGGCATATGGTTGAAAAAGCAAAAAATGAATAAATTCGTAAGCAGATTTAAACAGCAGACTCAAATTTAAACACAGAATGAGGTAATGAGTTATGCCTGACTGTTAGTACAATTACCTTGAAAATATAATACAATTTCTAAAATTATATTGTCCTATAATATTTTTTTTTTATTATAATAATAATAATCATCATCATCATGGTTTTTATATAGCACTTTTCATACATGAAATGCTACTTAAAGTGCTTTACATACGGGATTAAAATAAAACCAAAGAGAAGAGAAGCAACTACAGGACAATACAGTACAGGTCAAAGAACTTAAAGATGGTATGAATCTGAGTTACATAAACGAGAGTAAATAAAAGGTGAAACAAAAATAATAAAGGGGACACAGAGGTATTTCATATTCCAAGCATGACATCACAGGGCCTCACCATTCAACACGCGCACCTGATCAGCCTTGTAAAAGCGGGCAGGCCAAGAAAAAGGGCACTGACACAAATGTGACATAACAGCCTGACTGTGTGCCCTGTGCTAAACGCAAAGCTTAATTATCATCCCACTGCCTTTTAAAGCAGGATTTTATTACAACAGATAGTAAGATAAACTAAAATATGTTTTCATGCAATTTCAGGGTCTAAATGGTTGTTTTCAAATTGTAGTCTGGCTGGCATGACGGCTGTGAAATAAAGTCTAGGGTTTGCATAAAAGGAATTAGCTTCGCTGGCAATGACGCACAGGCCAGTTTTCTGCCACCTGCAAGATAATGCGCTCTTGTCTCGCACGGTTGCTAAGCGCACAGAGCAGTTAGGCAAAACTCATCTTCATTTCCCAAAGGCCTTATTCGCGGCTAGCGACTTTTACAGCTACGTTTAAATAAGCAGCCGATTAAAACCGTCCAAGGTGTGAGGTAGGCTGATGAGACTAATGAATTAGTTCGATAAATCGGTGTAGGCCGCAGACGGAATGGTGACACAAGCTCCCCCTCTGCTGGGGGGGTTGGGTAGGCTGTACTCTAAGACACAGTGCCGCGTGTTTACCTGCCAGGGTGGACTGACTCTCTTTGTCTTGCACATATGAGCAATGCAAACCGCATCTCTCTACTCTGCAGGTACAAGCAATGCTGACATATAGGTTTAACAGACCATGAATCCAATGTCAGGTTTTATGAATTAACAACAGCCAAATCTGAAATATTTATGTTGGAATGTTTTTATTTTTATTTAAAGGCTTGTGTTTTATCTCAATGGCCATAAAATAAGGTTCAGGGTCAGCTGAATATAACTACCACAAGCAAAACTTGAGTTTATTTAATGTGCAAGTTTCTTGATAAGATGATATTCATAAATGAAATTCCTGGAAAATATAAAAATCAAAAGATACTGTTTTTTGTAAATGCATGAAAAAGAGAGAGTAACAGAGTAACAGTAACTGTGATGATAAAGAACCACAACGCCCCAGCTCTTCCGGAAGTTCCGAGAGCCAATGGACAGCAGCTCGCTGAAACCCACTAACGCTGCGCGATATCACAGAAATTTGCCGTTCTGCTATTCAGCAGCAGTAAAATTAGGTGGAAAGAAGTTTTATTGCCACAATCCCATTCCACCCAGTACCACCACCCACTAGCCCCTGTCAGAAAACGTCACAGCCAGCACCCCACCTCCCCTGGAAAAATGTACAACCAGGACCCTAACACTCCCAGACATCACTGGGCATGGGCGTTATCTATTTCTTTATATCGTCACACCGTCCAGACATCATACGGTATTTTTAAAAAACAACAGTATTCCGGTACTTCCAGATAAAATTTTATGAGCAGGGGGTGGAGAGATTTTCAAAACGAAGATACTGCGGTATACCCAAAATACCGTAAATACCATGGTATACTGTATTACCGTAATACCCCTAAAACCTAGTCAGTACTCCCTCATCCGCCTCCCTGAAATCAGTATACCTATGGATGGATGTCTGCATATGCATAGGGCATGGATCAACTGGAGCTGCTTATTTTTATATATAGCAGGAAGGTCTGATAACAGCAACATGTAATTTACAACTAGTGTGCCGGTGTGCTTCCGAAAACAGAGATTTCAGGTGATATTTGGTCAGTGTTTCCTCAGGCTGGTGTTTCCTCATAGATTTAAGGCTAGCTAAGCACTTGCACGGTGTCCTTGGGTGAATGCCACGGCGGAGTGCGTAAACTCCCGCCTTGGTGCCTTATCAACAGCCGTGCTCTGCCATATTTCATGCCTCTCAAGGTAGATAAAAGACACGTCAGTAACATTCAACACGCACATCACAGTTTAACGCAGTTCAATTAATTAATTGATTTTATTTCTTCGCTTGCTGTCTAACGGCCCGAGCCAAATGCACCTTTTTCCGTTTTTTAAGGAGGAAGTGGTGGAGTACCAAAGGAAAAGTCCTTGGGATGCCGAACAGGACGGGAGGCACGATCCTTCACTGTCAGCGATCAAGCTGTTAGTTCCTCATCAGCAGCACCGCCACCTCACCCCGCACCTGGCATCCACATCCTGCGGGGGCGATGGGGACAGATCCGGCTCTGATGGGGGACAGATCCGCCTCTGATGGGGGACAGATCCGCCTCTGATGGCACTCAGTCTGTCTGCCGCTTGCCCCGCAAACCCGCCCTGTGATTGTTCGCAGAGCACGATATTGTGATGGGGCATTTCCTCACTTGAGGGAGATGTTGTACAGATGAATGCTGCCCGCAAGTTATAGCTATCACTGTTCAGCTCTGGTTCACCATGCGATAAATCAGTTCTGGAGTAAATCCATTTAATTATGCTGCCACACCATTACATAGGCATACACACACACACACACAGTGACCAAACGATATTCAGCTTTTTCGTTTTTTAAAATGCTCCTTGTGTACGTATATATGGTTTAGTTTATTTTCTGTGAAATTCTCACGTTTCCATGAAACACACTTATTTGTTTATCATTCTTTTTTTTTCCGAGAATGTGAAGTTGGAAACGTATAGAATTAAAAGCAATAGATGCTAGAGCAACTGGATCCTCGTTCTTCTGTACATTAAATGCTGCATTACCAGAAACCCAAGAGATATGAATATGAAATAGGAATAACTTTTCCCTGTATTTTTAAGCTGAAAAGCCTCCTTCTTAGGCCTAAGCTTTATGTTGCAGGGAAAGTGCAGCTTAATGAAGTGCTTGTAATAGCAGATAGCTGCCCCCAACCCTGGCAGCAGGGAACGTTGTCGGGAATTTAGCTGCAGACTGGCACTGTGTGGCCTTGCCGTTGGTCCGGTACCAAGCCTATAATGCTCTCCAGCATGTAGGGTAGGTTCCTTCTTTTACAGTGGCAGATATTCTAGATTACAGACCCAGTGCTGTTTCAACTGTGCTGCCTTTTGTCGGTTAGCAGCACACAGGTGCTCAGGTTCATTCTTCTACTGCTTCCTGTGCTTCAGGATGAATTTAGCTTAAGGTGCTGATGAAGATACTGATGGGGAAGGAATTTAAGATTTTTAGATCAATGGCTGGGCGGTAACTACGTCCCAAAGCATGATATTTAGATTAATAGTTGCATGAGGCAAACTAGAACAGAACATCTCACATTTACGTGCACTGTACATTTGCATACTCTGATTAAACACAGCATCATTGACATAGTTATTGATGCAATATGCAAGACAATCACACTTTACTGATGTAATTATCAATACGCAAGAACAAAATCAAACACATCAGTACTTATTTAGTTCCTGATGTCACATGTAAGAAAACAATCAAACACAGTCTAACTGAGGTAGTAATGACATATGTGAGAAGACAATCAAACAAAGGCTAACTGATGTAGCAACCAATGCCATATGTAAGAAGACAAACACAAGCTAAATGATGTCGTAACCCATGTCATATGTAAGAAGATAATCAAACACAGGCTAATTGATGTAGTAACCCATACCATATGTAAGAAGACAATCAAACACAGGCTAAATGATGTCGTAACCCATGCCATATGTAACAAGACAAACACAGGCTAACTGACATAGTAACTATGTAAGAAGACATTTGGTTAATCAAACACAGTATTACACATCCCTGGAAGAGTAGGCCTATATAAGACAATGCTTCGCTATCTTAAGACACTGATCTTGTTTTCCCCAAGTCCATCTGGAAGATCCTTAAAAATGCTCCGGGGATATTTTCCTGGATCTTGAAAGTGACTGCTTCCCTCTGAAGTTCAAAGCGATATCGACATGTAACAAAGAATGTGTTGGGTGGTAATTGGGACTGAACGGCACCCATGTAACACTAACTTATTGAGCAGTGAGTCAGGCATGACCCTGACAATTCTGATTCCACATCTAATTCACCAGGCTCCTCAAGCTGGAACACTGGTCGCGCATGGTTTGCACATGAGAATACATATGTTCAGATTTTTTGGTACCTCTATGTCATACTGTTTATGGTCATTGCTTACATAGAAAACCTTTAATTATTTTTCCATATGTTAAAGAATCTGTTGATTCATGGGGCATAACTTGTTCCATCCATACACTAATCCTCAAAATACATATCCTACACATGAGAAAAAAGAAAACATAGGAACTGTGTTTTATCATAGTATAATGTTTTATCTGCTGGCCAAAGTTTACAAAATTCCCTATGAAGTGCTAACAAACAGCAAAACACCGACATTAAGGACAGTAAAATAACATCAATAAATAAAGGCCATAGGAAACAGGTTAATGATGTAATAAGGGAGTTATGTTAATGATCTTATTGATGACACACAATGACCAAGAGATTATTGGCACTCAAACTGTCAGCCTGAGTTGAAAAGGACTGCTTATACAGCACAACACACAAAATAAAGCATTGCATTGTCACAGCTACACATCGTATACGTTCACCTTCTGCCCACTAGCATATGGAATAAGTAGTTAACTGAAATTATCCTTAAATATATTTTATAGCAACTATTGGAATTTCTCTTTAATGAGGACTTAACACACGAGCCCTTGTTTATCACATCTACCTCACTTATGAGCATTATTTATACACTCATGTCAACACAATGTTTGCTGAGAAGTTCATTACTGGTCCTCAGCGCTTTTAACAGGTTAATTAAAAGTAAGAGCTTATTGATTGGAAGGGTAAGTTTTGCTGAACACATTGTTATCTCAAGGATTGTTGGCTATTTGACAAATGCATTTACCATTGTGTGGATCTCCAAGGTACACTTTCTATTACAGGTGTATATAACGTTTTCTCACCAAAATGCAGCAACAGATTCTGTGCATAGAGCCAGGTTCTCTGATGCTTGGCAGCAAACAATGGTTTTTATTCTTTATTACTCCATCCGGTCTGCAGAGTCCCTCACAACCTTCAAGAATTGGCTTAAGACTTGTCTCTTCCGGGAAAACCTCAACATCTGTTGCCAGCCTATTGTTATCCCTATCAGCTCACTGTCAACCAATGACTTGTCCTGTTGCGAAGTGTTGCTTTGTTTTTGTATATTGCACTTCCTTCATTTCTTGAGGTATCCACTTTTGCATGATATTGTGTGTATAGAACTTCAGACACCAGGTTTTATACACTGTTGTTTGTCAACATCCCCCCCCCCCCAAAAAAAAAAAACTATCGTGCACTTATTTCTGGTCAATCATCGGAGGCTCAGCTTAACAGTATTTGTCCCTAATTTAGCTCCATGACAGCTGTATGCTAGTTATGTATTATCAGCCTCGCTCGTATGTCGCTTTGGACAAAGGCGGCTGCCAAAAAAATGTAAATGTAAATGTTAATTACCATTCACGATTTCACTCATTCGGAAGCTTGAAGCATCTAACCATCCACAGAGTTTCGGAAGCAATTCAGGTTAAGTACCTTGCTGAAGGGCTTAAATGCAGGCTGTCTCTGACAAGTCCAAGTCCTTAAATGCCACACCTGTTAAGGAAGCTCAGGCAACCAGCAAAGGACCTCAGTCCCTTCAGAAGTCTTTCAAACAAGTCATACATTGCAGTATAAACCACCATGGGACTGTTTTTCCGCAGGGACCCCCCTCCAGGAATTGTTTGGTGATGAAGGTATCTGACAGCTAAGTGGTGGGTAAGCTAGTGATTGTTCCAATTATCTCATGGAAACCACCTTAGGGCCCCTGTTCTATTTTTTCCTCTTTTTTTTACAGCTGACGAATCAAAACTCATCCACGCTTATGCATCTTACACATGTCTTCCTGAATTCGGAGAGTTTGACATTCAGCTAGGTATACGTAGCTTAAATCCATCAATCCATCCCCCACCCTCTTTAGCACGGGGCAGCAATCTGAGTCTGGAGCTGCAGGGCGTGTCCTGTACGGGATGTCAGACCATCGCAGGGCAGACACAAGGGGCAACGTAGAGACACCTGTTTCCCTGACCACCCACGTCTGGAGGGCAGGAGGACACTCGAGTACCCGGTGAAAACCTGAAAATACAGGCAGTCCTTGGGATAAGAACATCCGACTTACAGACAACTCGTATTTATGAACAGACTGCCATAAAGCCGTGTCCAATGACAATTCAAGTTAAATACAACGGTTCATAATAATGAATGCACGCACTACTTTGTGACACTCATGAAAACATTATGCAGCTTCAGCAGTTTGTCAGTTCAAGGTACAGCTCGAGTACTATACGTAGCTACTTTTTAATTACTGTATTATTATAATTATTATGTACGGTATTATTACTTACCTACAAATTCAACTTATCTCGTTCGTATCCTGGGGACTGCCTGTACACAGATGCTCCCCGACATATGATGGCGTAAATTGACAATATTGTAAGTTGAATATAAATACAATATAATATGACACACTTGGACATTTAGTAGAAATAAAGGGCTTGGGAAAATTTGGCTAAACACCGAAAAAAAACGTACAATAAGTTGTTAAACACTGTACGAAGTATTTACGCTCATGATCACTGCAGAGACCGGACACATGGCTGGATGGATGCTGTCATCATCAGGCTTCAGTAGAAAGTATCATACGGTTTATTGAAAATAGATAACAATTCAAAGTTTGCTGACTATTTTATTTACATCGCTATTGTGTCATCGTAAAGTCCAAATATTTCAAGATGAATGATCTACAGACAGAGCAGTGGCAGGATTCAGACCTACAACATTGGTGTATGTAGTGAGAGTTCTACTCACTGAGCCACCTGGAATGTAAATAACAGACTGAAATAACAAATATACTTCTTTTATCACAAATGTGGTTTTAGAGATAATGCTTACTGTGGTTTTTTTTAAAACACTTACTGTAGATTTCTTTTTGTAGGTTATTCTGATTAGCAGCATAAAGTGCAAAGAGAAGTGACAAAATATTCTACAGGAATTCATTCCCATTTGTGTAATAAAAGAGATGTTAATGTTGAAAGAACTTGTAATAAAAACAGACTAAATTACTTCCTTCTCTATATCCCACAGAGGTGGCACTTGAGCCATGATTTCAGATGCATGATTTTATTTCTGACAAAAAGTAAGTAATTGTCCAGGCTGTGTGAAATTACAGCAAATAGGTTCAGACAGAAAGACAGACAGACAGATAGATGACATAATTTAGTGATCCCAAGTAGAAATTCGGTACCCACTTATAATGATTTGAGTATTCTTGCTTAGAGACCTTCTGCCCGGATTTTTTCACACGCTAGTCACTTCATAGGTAATGCACTCTCATTTTTATTAAGGTTTCACAAAATATGTCACCTTGACGTAATCACTGCCGTGCCTGGCGAATAAGCCGCTGAGTTAATGCATTCTAGGCAGCCGTGCCGAATTTATTACCAAACAGCAGGATTTGGCCGTGAAATCCACTCTCATGGAAGGCACAAAAAGATCTCAAGACAGAGCCTTGACCTGACGACTCTCCTGCACGTTGCTTCCCAAACTGCCTTCGTCTACATGCTCATACAGATTACTAAAAAGGAACCTTTTGAAGTGTTGGCAGGTATATTTACTTCCTTCCTGTTGGATTTAGTCAGACACAGCAGGATCGTGGGCTACAGAGGCTGGCCTTCCATTATGTCTGACCTTGCGAGCGCTTCTGCGTTATCACATTACTGGTTGACCTTGCTTCACATTAATAATCGTTTGAATGTACACAGCCAAAAAAAATAAAGAAAGAAAATGAGGTTCCAAAGCTCACAAATGTTGATTACACATGGATTAATACTCTTATACCCAGCTTTATAAGGATTATACAACCAGCTAGTCCAGGCTAAGAAAATGCCACAATTCCAGAACATACTGCTCTAAAACACACTTGCATGTGCCTTGTGTGTGTTTTTAAAGAATTTCACTCTTTTCTGGCAGAGCATTGTCAGAGAAATGAAGCACGTGCAGGCTGGTCATCCTGAGTGCAAAGACAGTTTTACTGAAAGGTTTTAATGTAAAATCAATGCGACTCCCCCGTAAAAACCTCTCGGACCTCCATACGGTGACATTTTATGAATTTGTTATGTGTCACTTACATTGTACTTTTTTCTGCTGCACTGAAACATCTTGCAAAAATATCACACATTTCTCTCACTGAGGCAGGCGGCCTTTTCCTTCTGCAAGCAAAAATAAGCAGCTGCCCAGTGACTGCTACCATCAGTTGATGTGTAGCAAAGCTTCACCTTTTCAGCTCAGAACAGTCAATGACAGGGGCTCTTTCATATCAAAGCTCATCTTAGAGGAAGCTTTTCGCAATATGGTAGAGCAGTGTACTATTGTACCAGTAAGGGGATCATCTTGCAAGTCAGTCAGATATTATTAAGCCAAACATACTTTTGAATGTCTTCACAATATACAAAAGACACGTAACAGAATGTAGCATACTGACATTAAAAATGACATATTATCAATTATACTTCTAAAATAGTAGCAAAAATATTCCATTATATGCTGAATTACAGGCTCCAGGTATCCTGCACAGGATACGTGTTTATAAGATGGACGGATATTGCATAAACAACAAAATGTTTCCTTCAGTCTAGCTACTGAAACTGAATCACTTCCAAGCATGTGCAGTGTGTGGTGCAGTGGGTTGGGATGCTATGACTGTGACTGGATGATCACTGGTTCAAACCCCAGGGCCATCAGAGCGATGCCACTGTAAAGCCCTTAACCATGATTTTACCTGGGACCGACTAACCATGTCTGTTTGGTTAAAAGCATCTGCTAAATAGAGTATAAACCAATGAAATAATAATTCATTCTGCTTTACATTGACTGCACCTTCATAATGCCTGTATGATCCATCCATAGAACATTCAATGCACCCTCATTATGTATTGATAGAATATTCATTAGCAGCATGTAAGCATACCTTAAAAGCTTTAATATACATTAATAATAAATATTATATGACAATAATGTATTATACTCGTATTATCATCTAATGCTCGATATTAAAATACATTAAAGCTGTTATATGTTAGGATGTCATGGAACACTTACATGCTGCTTATGAATGTTCTATGAATGTATTATGAATCCGTTATGAAGGTGCACTGAATGTTCTATGAATGTATAATGAATGCATTATAAAGGTGCAGTCAATGTAAAGCATTACCTAATAATTACACAAAACCACAATGACTGAGACTGCACAAATATAAAGACATTCTGAGAGGTAGTGAAAAAAACATTGTTTTTTTGCAACGTATGAAGAATCGATTGTATTTGAAATTCTGTATGTCTGCTTCACACATTTGCCTAATATGTTTTCTTCGCACCGTTCGGAAAATAGCATCTTAAAGCAATTTAGGTGTATGCGTAAATATGAGAAATGCACTCTGCTCATTGACAGACACTGCGTGTGGTGCCGTGGTAGTGCGAGGGGAAATGAAATGCCGTAAACACTCCGCTTGAAACAAATTCTACCTAATAAATCTGACAAAATGTTGCAATTCGGGTCTGCTTCAGGAAGCAGTTAGGCTTTATGTTAGAACTATATCAAGAAAATTGTTGGTGTCAGTCAAGTATAAGGCTTTATAGAGGGCTTTGGTTTGTTTGGCCCCCTGCAGATGAATGTATTACTAGTCTTACTCATTCAAAAGAACGCCCCATGCACATCAATCTCTACATTTCATTTATGCAAGTGTGCACACTAATTCCTCCTTAATGTCTATTGACTACTCATCGTCAAGCTTGGGGAACACCTTCCTTCATATTTTGGCCAGAAATGGCATGCCAAACATTTCCCTGTCAGTTAGACTTGTGGAGCAGAACTGGCGCTGGATTAGAACAGACAGTCTACCGGGCTCTCTCCATATTCAAATCTGCTTTGCCGGACAGCCGGCCGGCCCGAAAGTCGCTCTCTGGTGAGCCGAAATCAGCTACTGTAAATGCTAAGCTTTCTGAATGCAGTATAAGACTAATCTTCTATTTGTTTCTCCATCCACCAACCAGATGTTGAAAGGCAAGAGACATAAAAGAAGTGTACAAATGCTCAGTCGTGCATAGCATGCCCTTCATTTCCTCAATTTTGCTGAGAAATCCACTTAAAATGTCCTTTACTTGCATTACTGCTGAATTAGATAATATATTAACAAGTTATATAGTTAAAATTATATTAATAAAATATGTATATACAGAGTGTATTGTGTATACTTACATATACAACATGAAAAGATAAATATGTGTAATTAACAGAGTTGGATTATTCGGGTCTAGAGAGTAAAAGTCCAGACCGGGATTTTGTTTCAACCAACCAGTTGAGCATAAAGAGTCACAGTCACAGAGTACTCAACTGGTTGGTTGAAACAAAATCCTGGTGTGGACAAGACACATCCTGTATACAATGGCTGTTACTCCTTTTAAGGCACCTTCGGAGGTATAACACAGTTACATAATAACTAAGAAATATAAAATAAACGTAGGCCTCTTTCAAAGTATTTAGTTTAGTGGAACCATGGCATGTTTTTTTGAGACCCAGAGATCCAACGTATATATAAATTTCAGCGGTCCTGAGATTTTAACACATTTTTAGCTAAAAAATGTGATAGCGATAGTAATAACATGGTGCAAGCTACTTTATGGGAGTCTTGTCATGTGTGGGCATTGAAGTCTGTAGGCCAGTATTATTCCTTCTGATTTTGAGCATTAATAAAAAGAGAAAGCTTATCGATGTGGCTTAGCCAACATATGCAGATCTATCAAACTGAATTTGTTTCCCTCAAGGTGGCCAAGGACATTTTTATTGGTCATCTCCAGGTTTATGAACCAGATCCACATGTCTCCTTTTATTGGAAATATACGCACAGGGCAAATCCAATATTACTATATCATACGTACTTGAGGAATAACAGGCAGTATTCATAAGGTTTACTCTCTCCCCAGAGTTCATAAGTTTCAGATTAAATTTCTAATATACATGCAATGAATTCAATCTTTGTGATTTACTCATTGTAGTACTTCCCGCATTGTTATCTGAGATAAATAACGATAAATCATGTGTTTGGATATGCTGTCCAGCTCACCATTCACGCTCATTTTTTAACTGTATATCCCAGGAATCTGTAAAGCCAGTCTATTACATACATGACATATTTTTCAAACAATACTTGTCAAATTGTATAGCAATTGTTTGGTTATAATAAAGCAGTAATATTGACTGCTGAAACATACATTTTACAGGTTTTGTGCGATTAACTTGGTAGTATATATATTTTTTTCCTGATAATGTTACAAAGGGATATTACATTATCTATAAAAGGTCCAACTAATGCAATATAAATCAAACAGGAATGGACTGTTTTTTCACCATAGCAACAGACTATACAAAACCAGTCCATTAAATGGCATACTGAAGACATCCAGCAACAAAACGAGAGTCTGACATTCTGTGCTGCACTGCTTACTGGTGGTCCAGGGGTTACAACAGCCGCGGCTTTCCGTGACCCTATAGATAATGAGATCTCAGTCCCCGTAAAGATTTATTAGACCCAAAAGATGGATGTAAATTGGAGAAGATTCTTGCGGTGGAATGCTGCGATAGTTCAGCGGGGTAGTTTAAGACCCTTGCTGAATCCACATGCCACAGAGTATCTGTGCTGTCCTGACTCTGACTGACTTGTACTCTGTGACTTTTTGTAACTGTTTCCATTTTACCTTATTTTCCTGTGTTTAATAACCCCACCATACAGAAGAGGTGTTTCGCACATTTGGTTTCCCACTTCCCAGAAACCGGCAAGGCCAACTTGAAACTCTTTGCCTCCTCGCTATATCGATACAGCCATTAATTGATATATATCACAATTCAGTTTGCCACAGTTTTTCACCGATATTTTGAACATGTGAATTGGTTTATTAATTTATTGCACTACTGTTTAGTACCAGCAGGTGTTTTATTTTACAAACATGTTAACATTTTCTGACTAAAAATGTGCTGTTTGTGTAGCCCATGCTAAGCGTGCTGCAATGCAAAAAATGCAGTGAACTGTCTACCTCAGAAATATTAAAGAACAGCATTTGCTGATTTAAAAAGTGCACAGAAATACTTAGTTCATGCAATTGGGAGGTGAAGTGCGCAACAACAATAACAGTGACTCATCCTTGGTACTTAAAGGCTGTTAATTAAATTAGGCCAATTTAAAATGTTAGCAGTTATAACTGTCAGGATCCAATAGTAATATCATGATGCATCATGATGCATTGAATCATGACACTGGTATCGTGATGCATATTGTATCATGGGCTAGTTGGTAATATCCAGCCCTACTTGTCACGCAGTGCACTTTCCACAACAACAGGTGACCAACGATTAATATAGATGCGGATGTGTCAATGAAGACCTTATAGGAAGCCTAGATAGACGAGTGTGACCTCTAACCAGCAGCTGCAATTTGTGGGATGACTCAAATCCTTCTAGTAAACTAATGACATCACTGCTGCCACATGACGTGCACAAAGGACACAGGCATCATTCAGGAGGAAGTCCATTCACGACAGACACGTTTATACTTTGAAGAAGCACATAAGCATGTAAACATATTATTTTGCACAGGGTATTATTATTCTACTTAAAATGGACACTAGGGGAGAAAAATGGCAAGGATCAAGTGCATCGTTAGCCTACAGAGCGTGACCGATGAGCGTAACATTGATAATTTCATTTGTATCATTTTCCGAACTGTACATTGTGGAAAAGGGGAACTTATAAATCATAAAGAGCCATCCCCTTTGAAGCTCTGTTTTTTCATGTAATAATGCATACTAAAAATGTGAGCAAAAATGACAGGATTCATGTTGTTGAAGAACAGAATGACTGTCAATACAAAGCTTCCTCTTGAAGGCCTATGTACCGAGCTAAGAATAAACCTTGGACAGCCTACGTAGTCATCGCCCTCTCACACAAGAGAATTCAGTCACCCATCTCTTAGGAGACTGCCCTAACACTGCTGTTAATCTTTTCACTCTGTTTCTCCACCGTTCCACTTAATGTGTCATTATAATGCACACGAGCGAGTCACATCCCACAGTAATTGCCGAAGTTTCCATGGCAAGCTTCTAATGATCTTTCCAATGGTACAGTGTGTTGACAGTAATTATTAAAATATGCTTTCTAAGGAAGCAGGTTCATCCAACTTTAAATGATAAATTAGCATGGATCGCACACAAATCTTCACTTCAAGGATATAATTTTTTTCTCCCCTAAACAGATGTTACGAGTTATACGTACTTTACAGTGTATTGTAGTTATGAGAGGCTCTGCTTTGTTTCCTTGCTTTGTTTCCTTGTACTTCTGCAGACTTTAATGTCGGTCTACCATTTGTCAAACTGCTATTACATCGAAATGGGAAGCTTCAAAGGCCAAACACTCACAGATCATCCTATCCGTGAATCAACGGAAACATGCTTCTCGTTCTATTCAAATATATCAGTGTAGTGATCTGAAATAACACAGGAAGGTCTGTCCGCCTCATTCACGCTTCCTGTAAAGCAACAAGCCGACTGACGATTAAAACAAACAGGAGGTCCGGAGAGCAAACAAGACAGCGTGCACCGGATTGAAAAGCCGTACTGGCAAGGTCTCAGCACATCTCCTGTGCGATGTATCTCCAGATGCCTCCAGCAGCTCCTACTGCCTGCAAGGCCTTGAACGTGCTCCTACAGGGAATTGTTAATATGCTGTTTCGCGTTCAAGAGCTGGAGAGGTGAGAGTCAGAGTGTCTTATAATCAGATCGTGGGCATTTACGCCTCAAGGGTTATCACGGAGCGGGATTTACAGTAGTAGATGGAACGTGGGAGGCCCAACATGAATGAAACAATACTATTAATATCTATGTAATAGGCATATATCATAAAAAAATAAAAAGAAATAAATACTGCAAATAACTTACTGAAAATAAAATGTCTTAACCAAAATAAAATATAACCACTACAGATAATAAGGTTTATTGTTCTTACACAGCATAATTTAGAGCTTTATATCCAATATAATTCTGACATCGAAAAAATATATTCATGTACCCGGACAGTATCTTTCACAAGGTGGTCTGGAGAGCGTATTTTGGCTCACTAATATTCCATAAGTTTCATGTGGAATACAAATAATACAGTTTTTTCCATCAGTGAATTTTATTACGAAACCAACAGAACAGAAAACGCCATGGTAACCGAGAATGGAAATCTGTCGGGAACGAGGTGACTTAGAAATACAATTTCCTCATTGAATTTTGTCTGCACATTCAATTTCAGTGGGTAATCACATGGCAGTGGCAAGAATGCACATAGACAAAACCCTACAATGTTATTTGATCCTTAATATATGGACTGCATAGAAAAGTACACAAAAAACCCAACAGCAGATATATTCCTGTAGATGGGGAGCACAATCAGAGCATGTATAAAGACTCAGCTACGTTTCATTAGTGTGTCAAGTACTCTGAGACAATATGTCATGTACAGCTCCTAATTTTACAGGTTGAGTGTCAGGTTTAATTATGTCTTCAGGCAGGCCTGATTCCAGTCTCAGCTCTTTGTGTGTGGAGCTTGAATGTTCTCCATGAATTTGTGGGGGTTCTTTGCTTGATTCACCTACAGTCCAATGACATACATCTTAGAAACACTACTACTATACCTAAAAAGCCTGTTATGCTTGTGTGTGTGGGTTATGTATATATTACATTGTGGGGACCAAATGTGAAACAAACCTGTTATTTTAACGTTGTGGGGGCCATTTTTTCACGTGTGTGTGTGTGTGTGTGTGTATGCATGTTCTGTAATATACTGTCATCTCTTGCCTGATGTCCCCTGCCTTGTGCCTCATGCCTCTCAGGAATATATTGCAGGATCACCATGACCCTGCATTGGACAAGCAGTTATGGAACAATGATGGATGTCCGACTTGGACATTTTAGTATTTTACTCTAGAAGATATTCGTTTTCATTTTGCTGAAGCAGATTTGTATAATTTTCCATAAACTGCACATGTATTCCTAAGAGATCTTGATGAGTTTGGCAGGACAACGCTCGTACGCTTTTATCCCATATTGTCTTTTTATGCCCTTAATAAATTCCACTTTATAGCCACACCTCATTCTGTTAACAACAAAAAGTTGTTATTTTGACCTTAAGAAGGGGCTGATCTAGGTTATGTGATAAAACAGGCTTTGATATTAGTCAGGCAAAGTCAAGATGAGGTCACACGAGCATTTCTCCATGTCGATACGTCTAAAAAGGATTTTCCATAAACAAGAGAGCCACTGGGGAAATGCTCATTTGTGACTGACTTCATTATTTTGTTTTGTACTTCTTGTGACCTCACTATTAGCTTAACATAAAAGGCAATTAGCAGAAAATTCATGTGCAGCCCTAGTGTATAAATTTCAGGGTAAGTGGCAGGTTGATAAACTTACATAACAGCGATGCAGATCGTGATTCAAATTTACCGACTGTGCATGTAGGTGACTTGCTTAAAATAAAATCTAATCAGACTTCGGAAGATACATTGCTTAGTTTCTGGGCAAAGTTAGGTTATATTTTTACACATTCGTGCTTTGCTTTGCACAGGAATAAAAGTTAATTGATTGCCTAAGGATGTCTGATTCTAGAGTCTAAGCACACATCTGTTTTTTCTTTTATAACATATTTTGCTTTCAGCATTATATGTAATCTCAAAAGCACAAAAAAGTCTTTGACCAGAAAATTTGGTCTCTAATCTCTATACCTGATAGAAAGATATAACACGTTAAATTCTATATAGTGGATACAAGTCCTCATTCAAAGAATTTTTGACGTTTAATTGTTTTGAGTTGGTAAGGAGTATTTATTGAAGTGATTATATTGGATGGTAAACAGCTTTGATGGATCTAAGGCATTTCTTTGGGTAATCTAATATTAAGACACAAAAAGTGTGAATGATTCAGCAGGATTTAGGGTGACCACCTAATCCATGTCGGGAGGGACACTAAGAGCTACTTCAGGTTTTACAAACTAATTTAAAACTGGAAGGCTCCTGTGCTCAGTTAATTAGTTCAAGACTTCTTGTGCTTTTTGTTTGTTTGTTTGATTGAAAGATTCATTCAGCTGTTTCACATTAACATTAGTGACACATGCACGATTATAGGAGACTGACCAATCGGCACACAGCAAGAACTCAGTGCTAAAGTGAAACCCAGGTCCTTTTAATTGAAATGGTAGTTTACAAACCCTGTCCTAGCTCATAGTGCCCCCCCCCCCCCCGACATGAATCACCCTAGCAGGTTTAGTGGTAAAAAAAAAAAAACGCCACTATCACCACGTTTTTCAAAACTTAAATGCAAATTAAATGTGCTTTAAAGAACATAGTCTGACAATCTGCATTTCTGTCCAGCTGACCACATGTTCAGTGTATTTAAAGCACACAAAGCTCATGGATGTATTTTAAGTACTAACTGCCTGACTGCTGTCAGAGGGGGGAAGGGCAGCAGAATTTAATGCACGTTATCTTGACTCATCTAAGGTAGAGTGATGACAAACCAAGAAAATATGTGAGGCGAAAGAGAGGCTGTGCTTAGAATTCAAAATCAAGCGGCACCTGAAATAATATATTGGACCATAATATTTTTTTTTTCAAACGGCTTTCCTGCGGTGACTTACAATTACATTTAAATTACAAATTCTTTAGCAGCATAGCATAATACCACATGCAATAAAAAAAAAAAAAAAGGAAAAGAGCTTTAGGGAAAAAATGCTGCTTCTCTCATGTCCCTAGTCTTTGATTTAAGGCCATATTTCTGTTTATAGCATTTTTTTCTGCAATAGATGTGTGAACGGATGAGTATCAGACAATGGCAATAACCTACAGGCAATGAAGCACGAATGCAAATAGACAATTGCAAGAGAAGGGCTGGCAGGTAAGTAAACATCTTTCAGCTGACTATGAAACACAGATACAGACTATATTTGGTTCCCAATTCAATTTCTTCCATTTCACTGGGTGGCAATCAACCTCACAAAATAGCATAAAATCAGTTGAAGATCCAGAACAGAAAGCTGCAGAGCTTATGGTAAAGGGGCTGACTGGAGAAGAATCAATGACAACTGGAACCTTGGTTCTGTTATCACTGTAATCCTATTCTAATTGTGATCAGGGTATGAGCACATTAAGACCCTCCCTCCCAACATTATCATAGATGCTTAATTGTAAAGAAGGTGACAGAGGAAATCAGGTCTTAGGAAGAAACCTGTTTCAATTGTGATCAGAGTATGATTTCATTAGCAACACCCCCTGCCCCAACATAATCAGACAGTGACAGAGAAAAACAGATGAAAGAATCACAGCATCTCAGTTGAGAATGAAAGTCCACGCACAGATTTAAATTTGTAACCCTGAAGATGTAAGATTTTAGTGCACGAGGTCACTCTTGTTTAAATACAGACTAACTTAGCTACCAAAATGTACGTATTTTCCATTTAACCGCTAAGTATCATGGCAGTGCAGGCGCACAGGGATTCGTCTAAGCGGCGCTAACAGCATTCATGCCACCGGACAGCAGCCACACTGTCCCCACGGGAGGCGACGGGGATTAGCCAGTGGGCGCTAATCGCTGCAGAGATGAGGCGAGGCGGGTAGGCAGCTTAGGCCCCACGTCCTGGGAGGACACAGAGGGCGCAGAGTGAGAGTGACCTGCGTGTGTTTCCTCTTCCATCGCTAATAAGCGGCCCGGAGGTTGACAGTCTAGAGGGACCAGCTGGAGACTGAGGACCACAACCTGCTGCTTGAGGAAAGAATCACCGCCTGACTCGGCCGACAACAGACCCCATGTCGTTCTCAACCCACACTTCACCACCCCCATCCCGATCTCTACCAAACCCACACCTCCATCTGGCTGCCATCCCACCCCATTCCCCAGCACCCCTGCCCCCCCCCCCAGCCCAGCCTTTTAATTGTTTGTTAATGTAATTTTTTATAGCTTAGTTAACTGTAATTGGAATAAATTGAGGCTCTGTAAATGTACTGACTTGATGATTAATTCATGATAACGCCAGGCTGTTTGCGGGACACCTACACACAGGAAAAGGCAATTTAGTGAATTTCAGAAATCCCCTTGATCAGCACGCCTTAGGATTGTGGGAGAACCTGGGGAGAAAACAAATCACACATACAGTATAGAGGGTAAAGTCGCAACCAGAGTCATAGCACCTACTACTCCCTATGCTGTCAATCAATCCAATCAATATTATTTAGAAGTCAATCATCTTGTTCCTATAAAAACATCTTGATTAACTGACAGGTGTTATAACAGCAATTAGTACATATATGCATTTGTTCCAATCAGGATCATTAATATTTTCTCTGTTTCGGTATCTAACAGTAATTACACTCATATTTTACAGTTATTTACTTTTAGCCATTAGCCATTAGTTTGGGAGTCACATGAATCCAATTTTCCAGCTTATAAATATAAAAATTTCACATGAACCCATTTATAAGCTCGATACTTTGGCAGTTCAGTTCAAATTTCAAAGCAATCTTTACTCATAATACCTTCTTCTGTTATCAATACTTTTTGTTAAAAAGAATATACACAAATGTATCATTTGTAACAAAATAAAAGCAAACAAATAAACAAATAATGGGGGGAAAAACACATTTTATGTGTTATCCCATGCAGGGGAATGAAACACTGAGGACCAATAGCAACCTGATAATTCACTTTAGGAGAGCTGTAATTTTATAACTGATGGAGCAGGACATTGTGAGTCCTTTTGGGACCCGTCCACAGCAGAGAAAACTGCTTCAAACACTGAACCCAACAGGCAGCGGCTCTGCACACACAAAAGTGACAAAGCCGGCTTGGTTAAGTCATTTCATAGAGAATGAAGGATGAGGGCGCAAAAAAATCAGGTTAACCCTAAAATAACTCCACACCCAAGTGTGGACATAACAATTCCTTGGAGACTCTTCATATAGTAACTAGTTACATTTGAAGTGACAAAGCAGCGCAGGCAGAGTGGTTGCCGATGCTTTGACTTGAAGCCCAACGATAAAAATATCTAGGTATGTGCTCCGAGTTTCCCTCCACGAATGGTAAAAAAAAACAGCCAGATGGGTGGAACATCATTCCAAACCCCATTAGGTCTTTTCTTTGAGACGTGTTCTGTCAGGATAATCCCTCTGAAATTTGGCAGCTTTTGAAGTTAAGCATCGCACCGCCCTCTTTGTAACAGAAGGAAACACCGCGGTATTAATAATACGCGCATTGCGAATTCCTGTCACTTTTGGCGGCAAAGTACACTTGATGGCCACAGAATCTCAAATGACTAGTTTATTTATGATTAATTAATGAAGAGGTGTGACTATTAGGCAGTTTACGGCGTGCAAACCTGCGCGTAATGCTGAAAGCAGACGAAGCTCACTGCTGACTATCACGGACGCCCGGGATGGTCAGGGGATTGCTACTACAGCTCGGTAGCCTTGTGCTACGTGTTCATTCTGACAAACTCCCAGACTGTCCACAGCGAAGGCTCAGAACCGGGCACCCGCTGCCTCTCTGCCTGGCCGTCAGAATTACAGGCAGTCATGGGAACGGTGGCATTTTCGACGGATATTAACACCCAGCCCAGTGGACGCTGTTTGGATGTCAAGCCGCCTGATGCCACAGAATTTGGGATAAAGTCTTTTCCTGGCAAGTCAACTTGCAGAAAATATAGCTATCGTTTGTGTGATACGACAGAGGAAAATGGCCACCCAATATTATGAAATTACAGTGAGCTGACAGGGAAAAGCACAGAAATGAAGACCTGCAGTTTTGTCAGCTGTAGCTAAGTATAAAAAAAATAATGCAAATACAAGTAGATTAACAACACCAAATAATTAATAACTAAAAAAAAATAATAATCCACATATTGTCACGTATTCATATTGCTTAAGCCTATTCTTGGACAATGGAGAATTACGTCCTGCCTTATTGCACACATTTATAGAGCTTTCAAAATTGTTAAACTCTCCATGCAGAACTTACAGCACAAGGCCAGCTTGAATCTAAGATGGTTTGAAAGCAAGAACAGGAAGACTTAAGGGCAATGGGCAATCCAACCGCTATCTGCCGGGCAACAACAATCCTACAGTGTACAGATCTCAACCAGAGGAAATGATTTCAGAAGGCCTGTTTCACTGTCTTGTTTCTCCCTAGCTAAAGCATAACAGACGGCCTAATGAGTAGTGAGTAGAAATGTTTGACACGACGACAAGCATTTAAAATGAAATAAGCACTATTGTCATTAATAAAAATAACTTTTGACTTCTTCCGTTCTCGATTCTCCGAAAATACACAACAACCTCTACAGAAAATATAAATTTTATTTATAAAAATGTGAAAATACTGGCGCAGCTGGGCGTATCGTCAGCCCACACCTCCGGGTCACTGGCTTGAATGTGATCCCGACACCGTCTGTGCTCATTTGGTGACATGTGGTTCAGATAAATTGGTAACTGCAAATTTCCCTGAGCGTGTGAATGTATAGAAGTGTGTGCCCAGTGTGGGCATTGCCTCATGCCCATGCATCCTGTTGGATAGATAACATTCTCAAAATTGTGCTTTTTTTACTTTCATTTGGTGCTTGTCTCTATATATCCATATTTGTGAAATAAACTGTTGATTGGTCCATTACAATTTTCACTTTGCAATTTCAGCCGAGGGTTATATGATGGCTAAATTTCTACAGTCTCTATTGGTTCAATCGTTTGTGAAGTAATGAGATGTGGGTGTCAGAAGAAGTAGCATTGGAATATGAGTTCTATGACTGCCGACTGAAAAGGCCACAATGGGCAAAACGAATATGACGTTTTGCATATTTTGCAATGATTTGAATGTTTATACTACTGTAATTTATAGCCTGATAATGAGAAGTATTTTTCAATTGACAATCATTGTTATCGTGAAAGTCTGTAACAATAAACATGAAAGAATTGGAATCGGTCGCATTTTTTCAGCTCACTGCTAATGCCGCAGTTTACTGGTGCCAACTTGTCTCAATAGTAAATCCAATGGAGAAAATGTTGCAAATCATGTCAACACACAGTTGAGCACACCTAGCTAAGTCAGCACTGGGTAACCAGGGTGACATTCGGCTACACCTTTGATTGGTTTTAGCCAGAGGAGGAGAAATCCAACGGCGACGCTCTCACGGGGACCACAGAGAGAAGCTGGCAGCTCACAGTATCCGGAGTCAGACTTTGTTGGAACGGAGGCAGCCAAGTGGAGCCGTGGGAGGCGTGCAGCTAGCAAACGCTATGCGCACAGAGGAAGGAGAGGCAGGTGCTCGCAAGGACGTGGTTAGCGAGGACCGGGGGCTGGGGGGAGGAGCAGGAGAGACCTGCCCGCTGCTATCACCTGGGGTGCGACACTGTGGTGCTGAAAGAGGACCATCTGCCATCTCAGCGGAAAGTGCTTTGAAATCAATAATTGCTGCGAGAAGCATTTAAGGGAGAGAGTGCGTGCGAGCTAGCATGCTGGCGGGCGACTTTGTACCTCTGCGTGTCCCGGTCGTGGAGCTCCGTCATGTTTATCGAAATGTAGCGGTGCCGCCGAACGGATCTAAGAGCCTCAAAGGGCAAGCTGTGGGGGTGCAAGCGACCTGAGGAAAGCCAACTGCGGGCGAGGGGAAGCGACAGTCATCGATATATCGGTGTTGTGTTCAGCATTTAACGCAGCTCTCTCATTTTTTATATTTCTGTGTCTGATCTATAAAACAGAGCAAAAGGTTAAAGTAGAATTCATTGGCTCAATGAGAGAGTCAATTTAGACTGTTTTCCTGAATTTTGTGGTTCTGTTTCTTAATCAGTGCACGGCCGGTCGCAAAATCACAGGCTGTCGAGTGGAAACGTATCTGGGCAAATGCCCATCTGACAGGAGAAACATTCTGCATGGCAGGAGACAGGTGGTCACTCTCGACGGCCACTGGATCAGCCTCGTATGTTTATGCACTTAGCGAACCCGCAGCTTTCTCTGGCTTCCCTGTTGCATCTGCTTCCTAAGGGCTATGAGCTCAAAGCTGTGGTCGGCTTGCCTTGACATCTCTGCTCTCTCAGAGCCTGGTTTCTCACACCCGCTGTACCTCAGAGACCTCTGATAAAAATGCAAGAATGTGCAACTCTTCCTGGTTTCGTGCAAGACAGTCCAGAAACAGAACATAGTAGTTTGCCGCTTTTTTTTTTTTGGTAACAATCTGGCCTCCTTAGCATGCAAACGGCTGCCCTACCTTGACCTTTCTTTTCCTCCCACCTACAGCTCCTGCGTCACTTTCACCACCTTTAACCCAGTGCTGCCACTGATGAGAGCATCCTTGTCATCTTTCTCCAAGTTAGAATGCTTTAAGCTCACATTTTACAGTATAGTAGCTGTCTGTCTCTCAATCGTTGATAGTTCAACCCTGCTGTCCGACGGAGACTCTGATCTGTCAGTTCTTGGAACTGTATCGGAGTTTCAGGGTACACTTAGGCCAGTTTGTTATGAAGGCAGTTATTAAGCTATAACATGATTTTCCAAAGCACAAAGTGACTCATATGTGATATGTTAATAGACATCTTTATAAAGCTAATCTCATTATTTGCATAGTGGAGTAACAAGGCTGAAATTGTCAGTCCATAAAAAATACACTCAGCTCACATGAAAGGCATAGTTTGCTTTTTAAGTGCTAATTTTTAGCAAAATACAGATTTTAATCGGAAATTCAGTCGCATCGATTCAAAACCCCCTAATCTGGCTCAGTTAGACTACTTTCACAACTGCTTTTGCGTTCCATTAAGGTTGCTTCAACAGTCCCAGTTAATACATGAGATTGCATGATGGGTATTTTATAGTGATATTTACTGGAACTTCCACATCGACTGTCAACAATGTAGCCAGATTGTACAGAGGAAATGACAAGGTTTCAATCAACAAACTGGAGAAAGGACTCTGATTGTATACTTCCTCCTACATACAAAAAGTTTATTTCAGATATGTTAAAGAAACACTGTGTGAAGAGAAAGTGGACTTACATGACTTATGAGTCTATGTCAAAGTACTTTTTTGTGAGGGACTATTTGCACTACATTCTTTGATTATTTACAGTCTGATTAATTATATTATTGTCTCTTAAAGATGTGACTAGCGCTTAAATTTCCATTTACGTTGGAGTGGTTTCTAAACATAAGCTGTGCTAGCACTTAGTGACACTTGAGTTTTCACACTGTTACCAAAAAGAACAAAATTAACAATACTTTTACACTAAACTACTTATTTTTTCAGTTTCAGGCCGGGGGGGTGATATAGTGATTTTCCAGATATGTACAGTACATTTAAATAAGAACATGAATGTTTACAACAACGTGGCAGAGAAAAACTTCCTCCTCAGCATCAGTAGGAGCATAATAAAAACTCAGCATGGCATTAAATTTAGATGATGCTGAGCATTTGGGGACTCAGCAGTGGTCAGAACATTTTTTTCTGTTGCTTTTGAAAATGCACTTTTCAGCATTCTAGAGCATGCACTCGTTTTAATATACCTTATAAAGGGTTTATGAATGGTTTATAATAAGGTTATTAATTATGTTGTAACACTTTGTAAATCATTTACAGTCAATTATAAACAAGTTATAACACTGTTATCTTTTTAAGATCAAATCCAGTTACATACTTTCCAGTGTTTTTTTCATTGCAAAGATTGAATAGGTTTTTACTTCAAAAGTAGGTCATTTCAATATATGTTAAATTGATTTAAATCATATGCAATCAGAGCTTAATTGAAAAGTATCAGATTATTCCACGTGTAGCACGTGTCTCTTTCATATCATGTTGTAGACCTTACATCTAGATGTCTATCTTGTAGTCTGAGAGGGAGAGATACACACCTACATCTTGCTCTGTGTTGTGTTTGTGTGTGTGTGTGTGTGTGTGTGTGTACTACTACACAGTAGTAGTAGTGCTACAAATATGACTGAACAGGGTTAGAAGGTTAGTTGTCTAAGAAGTGCATAAGTGAAATTTCAGGCGCTGAGCCTAACAGAACATCTTTAACACTTAAGGAAATGCTTGATTTTCTAAACTATTTTGAAAACAAAGGTTTGGTTACATTTTGACTGGCCCACCCCTAACCTTCTTTTTTAAACCCTGTTAATTAAATTGCACTAATTTAACAATGTGAAGCGTTACCTTATAGCAGAACTGCCTGTATACATACAAGAGGAAGGCAGTCCAGACAAGACATACATTTTTGGGTGATAACTGAAACTTTACCCTCCATAATCTCTATTATATAATGTGTTATAGAGCCATACCATTGTTTGGTCTATTTTTTCAAATAACATTTTATTCTTTCAGTTAAAGCCAAAGTGAGCATCTCAATTATTGATAATGGTTTTTGAGTAAATCTTCTCTATGTCATTTCTCCGTCAAAATATAGTGATGAATATGAATTTCCACCAGGATCAATAAAGCATGTCCATCTATTTACCTATCTATGCAAACATGTTTATTAAAAAGAAGTCCTAAGGATTTAATGGAAGGTCACTCGATTGGATTAATTTCTCTAAATAAAGAGAAATTAATCCAATCGAAACAAAAGGATAACAAAAGGATAACAGCATTGTGTAATGCACATTACATTCCTCTGGTTTGTTTTGCCTCACAGTTCGAGGCCTGTCCCAAGAGCTCTGTCATTGAGTACTTTGAGTTATTTCAGAAATCCCTGTCTAACTCATTTACGGCTTCCCTCACTGATGTTCGAGAGCAAAGTACAAGCATTGAACTGTAGCTTAGTATTATACTGATAGCACACTTACACTGTGACTGTGTCCAAGTTAAGTTAAGATGAACTTTCAAACCCAGGCGTCAAGCCCACCGAGGATGGTGGACAAGCAAACAACTGAGACAAAGAAAGAAGGAGAAGAGTAAATAAACTTGTTTATCGCCTTTATGGTTGCGGTTCACATCACAGGGGAACAGAAGTAATAGTGTCCCAGTACAAACATTACAACAAAATAATTCACTGTGAAGAAAAGAGGCTGTTTGCTTTCACGGCGCACCTTCGCACAGGATGGAGTGCTCTCCGTGAGTCTTGAATTTTTCACATCTATCCCAGTCTTTTCTGTTCGCTACACTCCCATTCTTTAAAATGGAGTTCCGTAAGCGCGTTCGGAATGCTGGCACAATGTCCACGCCGCAGTGAGAGATGGGGTAACGTCAGGGACAAAGATCAATGACAAAAACACAGGACGGCTTGGCAACTTCAGCCATCCGCTACATCAAAATTGTGAAAAATATTTACGTCAACGTTGCGACGTAAAAGTTAATGAAGGCTGTCAGGGAGTTAAGTGAGCTACATAAAAAATCAGGAGACAAGGTAGCTCCATCTTCCTACAGGCTTTTGGAAGAGGGCATAAGATAAGATAGATAAGATCTTCTGGAAGAGGGAGAACACCAAATGCTACTACAGACCTCAGCAGAGCAGGAGCTTCTCCTCATTTCGTATGAAGAGTGAATGGCTGAAACAGATCAGGCACCTTTCACAGTCCGAATGAATTGCCGCATCTGAAACATAGCCACGCCTTCCTAACGCAAACTTTGCAGCCGCTCCGTCCTCAGCCTTAATGAAATTCGGCTTAGTCTGTTTGCAGTACGATATGTCTAGAGATGGGCCAATAAAAGAAATTTATTTCCTTTGTCATTTTAAAAAAAGCTCCCAGGAGATAAAAGGCTGTGTTCTCTCATTAAAACCGGG
Source organism: Paramormyrops kingsleyae (assembly GCF_048594095.1). Classification (NCBI taxonomy): domain Eukaryota; kingdom Metazoa; phylum Chordata; class Actinopteri; order Osteoglossiformes; family Mormyridae; genus Paramormyrops; species Paramormyrops kingsleyae. The sequence goes on along the minus strand of NC_132811.1, from coordinate 9,888,260 downwards.
TTCTCTGAAAAGAATCCAATAACGTCTCATAAGCCCAAAAAAAAAAGCGTAAATTTAGTCAAGTGGACACCGATTCACTATTATCTCTAACGTAATATGGCAGAAAACAATAACCCTATCTGCGTCATCTAATGGTTGGCATGCTGATTGAAAGCATTTATTTGTACTAACAATTTTCCCCAGATAAGTTTATAGGTTAATTGTCTTGGTCTATAATCACCCTTTATGTGAATTATATCTATTACAGGTTTTGATTCTGACATGATAGTTATTACATTGAGCTTTGTGATACAATGAATGAAGATTAACAAATTTCACCATTTTTATATCACAAAAAATATATCAACAATGAGAAAAACCAAAATTAGAAACCTCTGAAAAGGGCATCTCCACAAATCCAAAAAGATTACGCCAAGTATGCTTTATGACAGATAATATACAACTTATGCCTTTTCGTTACTTATGGTGTTGAAAGCTGTCCAACACTTCAAAAAAAGTCATAGTTACTGGAAAATATATCACAATAACTGTAAAGTGAGATACGTATATCTCAGTTTATTGTCTCTTTTTATTAATATCAAATATTGATCTGTGTCAAGTTTTTCTTTTTCTTTATTGCCGTGGACTTCAATAATAAATCATAAACAATTTAATATCTCCCCAATAGCTTAATATCTCCAGTTCAATCAAAGAGATGCTTGGCTCTCTGAATGGGCAGCCAGACAGACAATTACTTTTGACCACAATATGCTCTGTAGAGTAAAGGTAAGCATACAATCAGCTACCTAACATTTCATCCGCACGGCTGCAGGGATATTAATAGGCTTCATCTGTATTAAACTTTTATCCATTTTATCCCATTCCATTTTCCATCCAATTCCAACCTTCTATCCCATCCTCACATGTCTCTATTAATACTATCTCTCATATTTGAGATGGTTTTCCTATTATGTGCTGGATAGTGAAATATCCACATCTTCGATTATTTACTCGAGTTCATCTTTTCAATCTGCTATAAATATCCTTTGCGCTCCCTCCACTGGGTACATGTCTGTTGTTTTAACCGAAGGGATGCTGCTTATTCTGCTTAGATCAGAAGCAGGTAGAAATGACTGGATTTATCCATCTTAGAAATCCATTAAATTAATTTTGGACTGGACAGAACTGGTCGCACTAAATGATTTGCTTTGGTATTAAAATCCCCACAAAACTCTCGTTTTTAAAACCTCCTCCCAAATCACACTTTTTGCACTACAAGATCAAGCAATATTTAAGAACTAGAAAGACATTTTATCCTAATACAAACACTTCTAATTTGTTTACGGGGCTGATGTTCAACCAGGACTTAAAATGATACAATATTATGAATGGCGGTTAGAGTGAAATCAGATTTAAAGTAATTGCACAGTGAGAGTTTACTGTATTACTTATTAGTGAGTAAAACCTTTTCGCATGGCATGCTATCCCACAGAGAAAATGTGCCCAGCTTGACATGCTGGAGGTCTCGCGGTGGGGATTCATGGAGCTAGATGGAGATGGAGCCAGTGCCTGCCCGAGCAACAAATGGGCAAAAAACAAAAAATGGATTTTACAGCACACCGATAACAAATAGCATAATCATATGTCCTACTGAGGGCCTTTGTCTAATAAATTAGCAAACGCTGCTGAAAGTAATAGATCCCCGTGTCTGTAGCCTTCCTAATTACAAAACACACGGATGGAAAAAAGTCGGATCCATGAGTGGAATTATGATTTGTTAAGTCATTTCACAAAACGGAGCTATTTGTAGGACTGACTTTCCATTATCCAGCCCTTCATCGAGGGCCGTAAAACAACAACTACCAGATCAAGGGGTGCATTTATAAAACGCGGGTAACATGATCCCTGATGACGTTGTGCATTAGTAATAAACAGCATGGAGGGCACCTCACTATGACTGAAATAAGAGTTTTTAAAGCATGGGATTTTTAACTATGCCGTGTTTGTTTACCTTTTATCACTATGGAAACAGGGGGAACTATCTTCAGATATACCTTTTAGATATGCCACTGTGTTGTTTTTATTAACTAACTGGTGCAGCTCAATTCTATCCTTAATTCAGTGGTGCGATTAACACAGATTGCGCATTGTGTTTGCGATTTAAGTACTAATTATTAGGCAGCATGGTGATAACAAATTGCACCATTTTTCTTCGTGTGCCGTGCCAGATATTGTCTTAAATAAAAGCTTATATTAAATCATTCTTTTGATTTAATTTTAGAACATGATGTATATTCAACTTCAATTTGCAAAAAAAAATGTAGTCTAAAGGAACAATATATTCATAGCACAAGGCATGGGACACCCTGGGCGAGATGTTGTCCATCAAGAGGCATACACATTCTGACTAAGACCATTTCACATACACACATAGACTCAAACACATCGGTTTGTGGTGCGAGGCCACAGGGATACCCACTAAATCACCATGCCATTCTCTCAACAAATCATGTAGCCTCTTACCTTGCGTAGCTTATGCAGACCTGAGTGAGTAAACTGTCAGCTTAAAAATGTGGATAAGTTAAGACAAAGATTAAGCTGAACAGTAAATGAGAGAGAAGCGTTTTGAAATCACAGACACTGCTCGGGTTACGAGGTTTGAGTCACCGTACCGCTCCATCTCAATGTACTAGGTAACATAAAAAGGTAATGTCAAAAGATACTGTTTCTCACAGAATTCCTAAGATGAGTATACAATGCATGCCCAACATCTGAGGCCCACTCAGTCCACACATCAGTCATTGTCAGAAGAGCATGTCATGTTCTCATTGGACATGTGAAAATCACTTCAAGAAATACTGTTGCTTTATGGAATCTAAGAAGAGATGTCTATGCAATTGTAGCATTCATTTGCAAAGAATTAATAATGCCATTAAAAAGATCTCATTAATTATCCAAAAATTATAGAAATTAATATTTATTTCTAACTTATTTTAATAGCTATAAATAATCCACAATTCTCTAACAGTTTATAAGTTTGTAATAAAGTTTATGGGTTTATGGAAAATGAAATCCTTCATTGTATTTTTTTTGCATAATCAGCCGTTGAATTGGAGTCAGAACCTTCATGGAACCTACAGCACAAATGGACTATTTACCTAAAGTTTATGTAATTTTAGTCTGTGGGAGACACCAGTGTAGCCTGTAGAAAGTACGACAACCACAAGACAATTAAGGGGGCAAAATCACCAGCAAAGCCACCATGACACCCTTAAATAAGGAAGTTCCCGTTTAACCACCAACAAGCAGAGAGCCTTTCACCTTTTACCTTTCACGAGTGAAAACATATACATTTGATGGCATCGCTCATAGTAATAAGAATGAATCGGTAATTTTTTTTAAAGGTAATCATTAGCTGGAATGGGCTTTGTCATGTGTTGATATCGCTGCTCATGAACGGGTGGGTGGAGTCACAGAGAAAATCAAACACACAAAATTAAAAAAAAAATACATCAGCGCCATTAGCAGACAAAAAATGGGAGATCACACACACACAGGTTTTTAATTATATCTTTGTGGGGACTCTCAATTAATTTCTATGGGGAAAACTCTAATCCCAGCATAACGACCTTAACCCCAACCCAGCCCTAACCTTAACCATGAGTAACCAAAAAAAAACAGGTTTTTATGACACAGTGGGGGACATTTGGCCACACACACACGTTTATGCGTGCACTTATGTGTGGACCTTTGCCCTGGACATAAATTTCACAGAATTGCTTCTTTCCCTGGCTTTACGGGCCTGTGCTTGTGTGTATTACCACACTTAAGACAAGCCGCTTGAAGCCTTTAACAAACAGCACAGGAACCACGGCACAGACCCATGAATATTCATCCAAACCCGAGGCCTTGGGGAAGGCCCCTCGGCCTACAGCCGTTATCTTTCGCTCTCACTCCCGTGAAAAGCCCTTTCGGCCGATTGCGGAGAGGCGAGAGAACAGTAACGCAAGGAGGCAGGCGTGCTGTCCGTTTGGCCGCTTTGATTAACCGAGCTCTGCTGCGTGGAGAACGGAGTGGGAAGGCCTGGTTACGCGGTAGCGTGTTTACTGTCGCCTGTGCCGCTGAGATGCACACACAGACGTCAAGGTCTCCTATGGGCTGTGTTTTCTTAGTGTTTTGCCTGAGGGAAAGCCCGCCAACGCAGTGCAAAGGAGTTATGGGGGGGCTTGGGGGGGGGGGGGGTGCTATTGCACTTAACTGTCCAATGCCAAGGAACAATAGGCCTGACCACTTCCTAGCCAGATATCGGTGACTTTCATAATATGCGTGGACAGCTGCATTAGGATGATTTGACTTTCTGCCATAAAACTTCTTCCAAGTTTTAAGTTTTATTGCCACAAGAGGTGGATTGTTCAGGTCCACAAAGTAAAAATCCAGACCACGGTTTTGTTTCAACTAACCAGTATAGTATAAAGAGATACAGTATAGTATCTGAGGCCCCTGTAATACGCTGGGACCCCTTACTCTTCCAGGGTATCCGTGCCTCTCTGAGGCCCCTGTAATACGCTGGGACCCCTTACTCTTCCAGGGTATCCGTGCCTCTCTGAGGCCCCTGTAATGCGCTGGGGCCCCTTACTCTTCCAGGGTATCCGTGCCTCTCTGAGGCCCCTGTAATGCGCTGGGGCCCCTTACTCTTCCAGGGTATCCGTGCCTCTCTGAGGCCCCTGTAATACGCTGGGGCCCCTTACTCTTCCAGGGTATCCGTGCCTCTCTGAGGCCCCTGTAATACGCTGGGGCCCCTTACTCTTCCAGGGTATCTGTGCCTCTCTGAGGCCCCTGTAATACGCTGGGGCCCCTTACTCTTCCAGGGTATACAAGCCCCTTTGAGGCCCCTGCACATTTATTCTGAGGTACACAGTGAAATTCTTATGAAATAAAATGATTGAAATGAAATGGCAAAATGAAACAGTGTGATTCGTATGCTACAGCTATATGGTGGGGCACCGGGAGAAAAGCGCAGTGCAAGGGAGGACAGGACAGTGCAATATAGGAAGGAGTAGCAAAAAAGTAATAAATACGTGCAATAGAAAAAATTACATAAAATACATAAAAGTACATTAAAAAAATAAAGATAGGTGCAGATACAGATATAGGGCAGGTTGAATGCAATGGGGGAGATAGATGTCTGTCACCGGTTTAGCAATGGCTGATGGCATAAGTTTTCAGAATTATGTATACATCACTTCGGTGGCTCAGTTTGAAACACTGCAACCTAACACCTCCAGGGTTGGGTCTTTGTTGCCTGCACCTGGTTCCGTGTGTGGAGTGTTTGCATGTTCTCCTGGCTCTCAGCCCAGTTTCCTCCCACAGTCCAAACACATGCGGTTAGGTGAGCTGGCGTCTCCAAGTAGCCCAGAGTGTGTGAGAATGCCCTGCGACAGACTGGCATCCCATCCAGGGTGTCCCCTGCCTTGTGCCCTTTGTTTCCTGGGATGGGCTCCAGGTTCTCCATGACCCAGTACTGGATGAGTGGTTACGGAAGACGGATTGATATTCTCCACTCCAGCCATCCCGCCGGAGTTTTAAATGCAACGGGAGCATTTTAAGCAACTCTGAAAGCTAGCCGTGCTTTGCACTTTTCAACATTATCATCGCAGGTATGCAGTAGAATTATTACATAAATCCGATAAAATACCGATAGAATATGATGAGTATGTGTGGGTATGTTCACATTCTCCATGGGCTGATTGGTTCCGCTTCACCGGATCTTTCGTAGCCGATAGCATCACCTTTCCATTTTTATATAAATAAAGCAGTTGATTTAGATCTTAAAACAAGGTTAAGGGCAGCAATTCTATGATTGTCTGCAGCCTTGTTAAATTATGTGGCCATTCTTAGGACTCCAATACAAAGTCAAGCCGGGTTTATTAAGATATCCTGCTGACAAAGGCGATTCGCTTTTTATTTAACGACTGAAGTCCTTCTTAAGCGATCAACAAAGGCTGCAGAGGATATTTAAAAAGAGATTGCCAAAACATATTGAAAGAAGAGTAATCGACGCCAAAAAAAAAAAAAAACAGAAAGAAAATTAGAACAAATAAGTGAAAAATCCTGAACGGACATCTTGCATTTACATGCCCGACCCTAGCTGCTAATCCTTCAGAGCGTTTTGCTCTGCGGTGCTGCGGCTTACATGCGCTGCAGAGCTGCTCTGTTACCTGTGCTGGCTGATCACAGCATGCCAAGGTGCTTGCAATGCCAGATACAAATCCTGCCAGCTAGACACAGAATCATGTTCTTAATGAGCTGGACAGATGACGTCTTAGAGATCTGAACTCAGTAGTGCACAAACAAATCTGAATAAAGCTCGGATAAGAGTGGGGGGGAAAGGGTAATCATAGGAAAAAGTTTTATGGCAGTGATTTTAAGATTTAGATTTGTAACAATCAAGTGTTCCGAAGAATGAAAAATGATTGGTTATCTCTCTGAACCAATCATATTGTACAGTAGAGGAGGTAGGTCCAAGCAACTAGAGGAGGTGGGATCAACCAATCAGATGTCTAGGTCCCACCTCTTCTAGTTGCTTGGACCCACTTCCTATACAATCTGATTGGCTATGTCTCTGAACCAATCATTTTCTGTTCTGCTCTCAGAGTAAAACTCCCATGAGCTACTTTGTTTTTCTCCAGCAATAATAATAATAAAAAACCTGCAGATACATGAGAATTGGTGTCTCTAATTTGGTGTGTGAGTGCGCATCCTGCAATAGGCCAGGGTGTCTCGTCCTGTGTTTCCTGGGATGAGCTCCAGGCTGACTGTGACCCTGTTCTGGATAAGCAGTTATATGGGGGGGGGGGGTTACGTTCATTAAGCACAAAAAATAAAAAATGCTGCAGTTTCGTTTTAGGAGGTCTGTCCAGGAACAGGGATAAACGGCAGGCCAAAGCTCAGGAAGAGTGCGAGAGCAGCACATTCACTGATTGATTTTTGGGTAATTGGCTGTGATGAAAAAAATAAAAATACATGTTCTGGGCAAGCATCCTGTGAGGCCCTTATTTATTAACCCCTCACTTGGGGCCAATTCAGTCCTCCCCCACAGCGTCGTAATCAATTGTTAAATTAAGTCTTCGCTGCAGTTTGGTGCCTTTGAACAACACGTATGTAATGCTCACAGACAATTTGGCCCCGGATAGAGCTGAGTGTGCTGAACCCCAAGAGAAACAGCTCTTTCACCAGAGTAATAATCTCAATACGTTTTAGTCAACAGAAGTCTTATCCAAGAGATTTAGTTTTATTGTCTCCATGCATTGACATTACTTACATTTGATTGTAAATAACGTGAGATTAGAAGTCCCCTTATCTCTTGTGCTCCCAGTACAGTAATGACGGTATAAACAACACTCACCACAAACATCATTTCTGAACTTAAGCTAATGAGATCCCATTAGGCAGCAGAAGAACCTACCCTTACATCATACTCTCTCATTGTCACAGACACACATGATAGTATCCTCATTCCGCATTCTCATTGGACAGCATTGTTTATTTTTCACATACTAGTTTTATCAGCAGACTGCAGGCATCTCAATTCTGTAGAGCCGAGTAAATTTGAAAGAATAACTCATGAAGACTCCCTTGATGAGAATCCAGAGCAACTTTTTTCCTTTAAACAACATTTACTTGGGGGAAAGAGTTCCAGGTTTAAATGTCTATGCTTCTTGCATACGTGGGCTTAGTTTCATCCTCCCTGATTCACTGCTGCAGTGCAGAATCCCACTGGGCAGACCTCTTTCTAACCTTGACTCTACGTACCTGTCAAAGTTTTCTGTCCGTCAGTACTACTTCAGAAAATTAAACTGGAGCTGAACAGTACCCAGAGTGCTGGGAGCACTTGGCACGTTAAGATTCAGAATCAAGCAAGGGAAAATAACATTTATAAAACAGACAGGTCATTTTAACATCACAGAATCCCATACAGGGATGATGATTTAAGATCATACAAGGCCATCTCAGTTTATCAGGCACATATGTAAGCTGGGCTTCTTCCTGCATGATGTATTTTTCTGCCATTTAAGAGTAAAATAATGTAAACAGAACCGAGTGGATATGTACTGCAATGAGACAGCAGCATTTCCCCGCGAGCCAAATGCGAAGTTGCGATTGGTGGTGACATAGAACTATTTGTATTAATAGTGAGTGTAAGTAGATGGCTGAAGGGAGCTGTAATCTTACAGTGGTACCTGGCAACAAGCAGGACGAGTCTGTGCACTGCACCGTGGCACGCCGCACTAACGGGGCACCTGCCCAATTACTGCACTACAGCACGACTTCCTGCAAGCTCACACTTGTATCCACACCGATACCATTATAACAATATTAAGTAGGACAAAAGTAGCTGGCTGCCTATAATGGAAGAATTTTAAAAAAGCTTTTTCATGGGGAAAATAACCATGAAAGATGGGGATGGGTACAGGGAATTATTATATTGGGGTTTGGGGATTTCGAGGTTGGCAGGATTGGGGTCCGAGCAACATGGCAGAGGAAAACAGAAAAATGCTGTTATGAGGAGAGCAGAGAGCATGGATTCCTGCTCAAGGGGGAATGAATGATGCAGGAGTCAGAGTCAGTTTAACAGGAGAGAAAGAAGACAAGAGAAAACATTCACAGATTGCAATAAAACAGACGGAATGACTGGTCACCTGACTCCTGCTCTGGGGATGGACACCGCCCCCCATTCATGATATAGCTAACGTGCATGGATTGAACTAGGATATCTCTCTGATGTCACAATGCAGCTTGAAAAGGGCGCTGTTGTCTGGTGCTCAGGTTTGTTTTAGGCTCTAGAGGACGATTTTTAACGGGACACATTAACAAGGTACAGGATGCACGCTCGCCATCCATCTTAAAATAATGGGTACCGATAATGGTACCTCCTGCCAAAGACAAAATGTCACTGACATTATCATTTAGCTATTTATTAACACTACCAAGGACGTAAATGTCAGACACGAACCATGGGTCTGTGTCGAGAGATTTTCGAGACATCAGACAACATGAAAAACTGTTGCAATATACTGCGAGATCAACTTGTGGATCAGAAATAATAATAAAAAAAGTTGGGTCAGTTCCTCTGGGAATATATATATATATATATTTGTATTTTCCAATTTGTTTCTTGCAAAGAATTGGCTTATTCTACATGTCATTAGACCTATTCAAATTCAGTGCCATTTCTCAGTCCACAAATTGACATTGGGAGTTTCTCACTGTTCAAGAAGATCTTATACTTGTGCCAGAGGGAAACAAGCTCTCTCATGGCGCTGAAGGTTCTCCATGCTGACCAAACCCCGAATAACATTTCACACTAATAAGGGCTTTGCCACACGAAAGCAACTTAATACCTATATCATTTTTGGTTCATAAAACTGCATGTTGTCTTACGCAACATCAAAGAGAAAATGGTGTCCAAAGAGAACACAAGCGACATCAAGTTTGATCTCAAGAGCTGCTGAAGCAATAAGATCTAAATGGAAAATAGAAAAGTGATCAACTAATGCAAAATTTCAATGAATAAATAATTACTATAGGGAAGATATTTTTTTCCAGGAGTTTGTAGAAACATTTTATAAACTTGACAAAATAGATCCCCTCAAAATGTCCATACCCTCATGAACTCTACATAAAAATGTCTTAGGAACCCCCCTAGAATGAAAAATGTTTGACAGGTCTTTAATTCTTAGGTATTTATCTGATGCTGCATTAATGGTTGGGGGTCTGGAAACGCCCTGCTCAGTTTTAATTTGAAGGTCCCTGGTTTAAGAAAGGTTGAAACCCTTTCTAAATGGGAAAATTACTCTTTCTTGAGTGACTGTAATAATCAATACACTCCAAGCAATGTCACCATAAGGCTTTTATCTGTCAATGTTAGGGAGTTGGGAGGGAGCAAAAACATGGACTGTCTGGGGGGGAGCAAAAACGTGGACTGTCTGGGGTCCCCGAGGTCCAGGTTGGGAAACAATGTCATCCCCCCCCTGCTTGCTGCATAATAGCCAAAATAAAATTTTGTCTTTATTAAATAGCATGTTAAAATGAGGAACTCTGTTTCTGAGGAGAAATCCTGATGCTATGTGATGGAGTGGGTTTTCCGCGCTTTACGGAGCAAGGGCTTGGCGTCAGTCAGCAGAGTACATCTGAGAAAGCAGGACTAGCAGAAAAAAGCCTGCATAGCAGATAAGGTCAGATTCACAGATACTGAGGCAGATCTTCTGTAGGCAAAGCCGGCAGATCAGAAAACTGCAACGATCTGCTCTGACAAAGCAGAGAAGGTAGGTGTGTGTAATTGATTGCATCCAGAACTTCAATTAAATCTGTGAAGCCAGCATATTGGGACCTATGGTGAATTACTACACCTCCGCAGACTGGAATAAAGTGGCACGGCACACAGAGGATTTTCCATTGAATTTTCACTTAAAGCGATTGTGTTAAATTGGGCTGATATATTATTAACTTTAAAAAGGATTAAGAAAGAGAGTCTTTGGTTCCAGACGTATTACATTAACCTTGGAACTGCTCTTCCAAATGTGTTTTTTTTTCCTATGATAAGTAAAAACAGGAAGTAGGAATGCACTGTGCAAATATGCCATTCATGCAGTTTAATACAGTATATGCCTCCTGCTTTTTCATTCATCTGTTTCTCCATCTGCATTAGCATGCGTTAGATTTGGCAGACATACCACCGGGGTACTCCTCATAATCACGATAACAGAGTGCTGGGCAGACTGGAATCGAGAATTTCATCTCCTCGGTTATGTAAATTCCAATCTCTTATCGGGACATAAAAGGAATGTCGTTGGGAATGTCGCCCACACGTGAAAGCCGGACTCCACAGACGAGCCGCGCTCTCAGAGCCGCAGAACCAGTTTCCTTTGGCTGTCGCCTCGTGGATCTCCCCACGTTACCAGCCTCCACTCCGCTGAGCCTGTTGTGCTCATTTCACCCAGCCTTCCTGACTTTATCCTTCCCCATCTGCAGCGACATCCTTCCCCAGGAGGGAATCGGCCACAATCCAGTCCACACTGCGCATCGGTTTGCTCCCAAATCACTCGGTATAAATCTACTGTCCAATCAAAAGCCCATTCAGCTTGCAATAAACTGGCGCTTTCAAAGGAATGAGATACTACAGAGTATGAAGACAATATGAATATACTGTCTGTGCTCCAATATTACCTACGCTGCTTCATTTCAAAGGGTGAATAGCTTAATTTGATGCAAGAAAGATTTAGTAAAACTGAATTACCGTAGATAGGGCTATAGATTTCAATATGAGCAGAGGCAAATCAGAAGATTATACACATTTTCTTAACATATACTAAGAATGCCAACAAATGAATAGGCTGCAATTTAAAGGATTACCTTGACATAGAAATAAATATATAACTATATTTTGTGTCATTTCTTATTTGCACTTGCGTTGGAGACTCACAACTACTATAAAGCTTATGCTGAGTTATTTTCCAAACATTATTATCTTATTAACTATATACAAAGGCCTAAAACAACCGCTACACTGCCATTTTTCCTTCTAGGAACCAAAGTCAATGTCTGGTTATACCATTACAGCATTTCAGAGTAAAAATACAACTAAGCAAATGCTGAGATTATAGTACAACATGGACCATATGCTGTGAGACTCACAGGGATGGGGAATCAGACTGAATGATGTGACCGTTACCCTTCCAGCTTCCTATAGCCACCAGCTGCTAGGAGCATAAATAGGTGCCTTAGAGGCAGCGGTTCAGCAGGACCTAAACAGGACCTAAACTGCTGAGTGGCCCCGTTATCAGTCAGAGAACTGAAGCAAATCCACACGGCGTGACCGCCTCGCTGTTTCTTTCCGCAAACGCTACAAGACATCTGCAGATGTGAATTTGCTTTGCAGTTTTCGATCATGATTGCATAGCGATTCTTTTCTTTAATTGTTTTTGCCTAGAAAGTAACTAAAATGATCTGTTATTATGGTCTGTATCTGTTTATAATTTAAGAACCACAAAAGCCTACATTAACAGACAAATTAATCTATCCAAACACACACACTATATATATATATACAGTATATATATATATATATATATATATATATATATGTGTGTGTGTGTGTGTGTGTGTGTGCGTGCGTGCATGTGTGTGTGTATACATGCATGCATATATATTTTACCTGGAGTGAAGTTGTATGTTGCAGAAAATCCAGTAGCCTCCAATTCACCGTCAGCAACAAATTTTATCCAAAGATAGCGGCCACTAGATCTGATATAAGGCGGACTCTGCTGACCACAGTACCGTCCGATGATTGGAGAGAAGCCGAATGGCCCGTCCCGAACTTCAATGTGATCAAATTTGCATTCCCATGAAGGCTCTATTGAGTACTTCTCATTAAAGTAGAGATCAATGCACTGTTTAGGGGCAGCTAGGAGAAACAAGGAAGAGGTGAAACATCATCAAACTCAAATCCCATATACAAGTTTTCATACTTTTCCAATGAGTTTTTTGCTTACAAATAGCAGATAAAGCTCACCTACATTGTTACATGTTTAATAAAATGCATTTATGTCCTTCAAACGGCGACAACATAAAATAAAATTTTATTTTAAAATGAAAAATAATTGGTAAATAATTGTGAAATAGCTTGGTGATTCGACCTAATGAATGGTGACACTCAACAAATATACTTCAAGGCATAAAATGAAAAATCTGGGAAACCAAGTGCTGAAATCTTTAGTTACAAATAATCTATTCATTAGTTTTTCTAATCTAAATATAAATCAATGAAATGCCTTATATGGCTAAACCATAAGTGATATCTTTAAGTAATTATGGAGACTGCAGTGATAACTTGTTCTCTAATTCTGTTTGAATTACACCCTGAACAACTAAATAACACATCAACCTCATACAAAATAATTACAAGTTCATCAGATTGCAACGTTGCAGTCAGTTTATAAATAAGGCACCTTGATGGAACAGTAAGATTTTCCTGAACCAGCTGTGATACACCCATAAATTTGAGCTGTGTCTTAGAAGCTTCCAGATGCACAACCGAAACGCTGCCCTGCGTCAGTCACCCTCCCTGACGTCCAAAACACCAGCTGGCAACAATAATGTACTTCTGTTCTGTTGTGTCTGTTCTTCCATGAAACAGTCAACTAATTTCTCAATAAAGACAAAAATTCAGTATATCACTTGTTTTTTTTTTTTTTACAATAATCTGACCTTTAACTAAAACCCATTAAGATGAGTCTTGGCATATTTGATTTGTTGGCCATTATATGCCAGGATTTTCAATAGGTATTTCATGCAGTATGGAGCACTAACATTTGAATGATTTTTAACAGAACCAACGTGAATATGAATGTCTCCTAAATTAACCAGTGTTAACTGTAGAAAGGAAAGTTGCTATGAATTGCTCAGAGGAGAGTCGGTTTGTATTAATATGGGCAGAAAGTCAAATGTTATCAGTGCTAGAGAGCTAAGCTGCTTTGCTGGTTTACTACTTCTTAATGGTGTGTGAAATGGAAATGTGTTGATGCAGCTTGGACATTTACCTTCAATAATGTAAATGCACTCTCGCTCTGGGGGGTATTTGTTGGGGTAATTTGGAGAGGTGAACAACCCCCCTTCTGGTTCCTTCACCCAGGTCCCACATTGACCTGCTGGCTGGACTCCTGAATTGTTTTTCACTGGAAGAGTCACAGCAGCCACGGTGCAAAATGAGTCACACTTGTAACAGGAAAGCGGCGGATGAATTAAAAACCTTACATTATGAAATTAATCACGAGGACTCAGACACGTCGACTGCATATTAGGACACAAATTGTGGATTCTTAAAGACAAGGATTTAAAAATCAAGGAAATCGTAAAGAAATGAATATTCATACTGAACAATTACCTGCTTCTTTCTTTGTTGCCCCGGACAACCCGAGTATGATGAGACTTGCAGCAACTGCAGCAAGAGACAAAATGAAATTGGTGGAGACACTGACTCACTGTGTGCTTCTGGTCTCATTTTTTTCCGTAAGAGAGCAAGTGTCACGGCTCTAAGGATGGATCCCATAGACGAAAACAACGAGGTCTTCAGTGAGGTTATTTGAGTTCCTTACACCGGCTATTCCCTATCGTTAAAAATATATAATCATTATCTTCAATTTGCACCTTTTTTCTATCTGAACTTTCGTATCAAACATTGAAATTTCTTTTGAATAATAAACGATACCCATTTTATCCGTCAGAGCACTTTTAGGGGCACTTTTACAACATGCATTAAAATGTGACTAAATGGCAAAGGAAATAAAAACACATTTTACCCACTGAAAGCTCGAAGTGCGCTTCAATTAACACACTATAGCTTATTTGTCAAACCGTGGACGCCGGGGAAAAACATCTATGTGGAATAAGGGACTTTTGACCGATGTACAAGGCACCTGAATACTGCGCTTCAAGGGGAAAAAAACCAAAGGGAAGCATAAATACATACACTTATTTTAAACCAGATTAATAATAAATATATTCGCTGTACATGAAGTTAAACAACTTTTAGTTACGAAAACGAAAAGAAATACATATATGGCCATGAAACACAAACAGTGAATTTAAGTCCTAGAAAGCCGAAACGGTAATACCACCGTCGGATATTTGGAATGAATAGCCTACAGTATATGCATCCCTATTTACAGGATCGCAAGCGTAGCGACATCAGTACCGTATCTACAGTACACGCAATGTTAGACGCACACAGACGTCCACAACATCAGTAAAACCTGAAATATAGCGTTTCTACCTCTGAACGATTTTTTTTTTTGTGAAAAGCGAAGGAGAGAAAAAATGCAAAGAACAATCATCAAGCAGGTAGTTCTATATAGACTATTATTGCTCACCCAAAGCAATCAATAACTAGCGCATTCAAATACATAAAGTATGAACAAGCGGCTCACCGTAAAACAAACTGTGCCCATGTACCATGTCTGTTCCTTTCACAAGGGGCTTCAATCTCAACTAATTCCATTTAGATTCAGAAACTCTTCAAGTGGAAATGATTGATTATATTGGAAAATTAAAAAAAAATGTTAGCCACTGCGATGTCACCCAAAAGTATTTTTTTTCCAAGTATTACAGTCAATCCAATGGGTAACTAGTATTAATCACCAGTTTCATATAAAACCAAGAACAGGTCCAAACACCCGCTTGATTTCCATCCAAAGGTTTCTAAGCTGTTTTGGTGCTTTTGGTGCACAGACAGGATTAATAGGTCCAACATCAGCCTTTTCTAATCGCTCCACCTTTGCAATCTTCCGAGGAAAAAATATATTAAAAAGGGATTTGCCAATTCTTCTTCAATCCCCAATCAAAGGGTAAATCCTTTGGAATCACGTAAATCCATCCTGGACGCTTTCCCCCCCAGTTTTATTTTACTTGCTTGACTCACACAGCCCCCAGATGTGATAAAGAAACTCGTATCGTAAATTTTTTTGTTAATCTCATTCTCTCCCTCTTTTCTTGTCATGAGCATGAAGAGAAGACATCCTCCACTCAATCAAACGGGTTTCTCAGCCACAAAAGAGTTAAAACGCATATCGCTCTCCTTCAGCAGCTTGTTAAACATCCATTTCCCAATCCCAATGGTTAATGAATAACTCTTTGATTAGGAAAAACGTAATCCATTCAGAGAAGCATTGAGAAATCAAAAAGAAAGAAATAAAAAAAGTGTAGGGTGTTTCTTTAAGAGGCACCGCAAACCCGGGCAAGACTGCAGGATGCAACACCTAGTTTAGACGACGGCAGCACAGCAAAATGTAAAAGGTAAGCAGAAAAACAGCGTGTGGAGATGGAAGGAAGGAGCAGAAGGAGATGGATTTGTGAAGACGCCGGGCTATCAGTAACTCCGAGCCATTGCACCTGCAGCGTGAAATGCACAAGGGAAATCTGCAGCCTACTATAACATGGCGGGGAGGAGAATGAAACAAAATGTACCGAAGCGTGAACACACAGTAAATTTATTCGGGATTATAGAAACAGTATCAGTGGTGTCAATCAGTCTGATCAGTGCCATGGGTGAATGAGCAGTGTTTTGCCTTTTCCACATAATGTGTGTATTTACTTAACATGTTTACTAAGTAACGAAGTGATCCAGTAAGATATTCTGTTATTTTCTCTCGAGGAAAAATAAAACGACAACGACAAACGAATAGGCTAATAGGAATACATACATTAAACATTTATTACGCATTATCAAGCGGCATTATTTTTTGTGTAAATTTTAACATGGATTCTCAATACACAACTTTTCACTCTGTGCTTAACTGGACTGTTAGTGCTATCACCAGTTGGTTTCATAGACACGGAGGAAGGTATGGATCATGAAAGAAATATCTGACGTACAATGTAAACAGTAGAGCACCGAGTGAGTTTAACGCATTAAGTATGCCACTTTAAGCTGTCGCATGCTGGTATATGAAGTAATTGCTTGTAAGGTGAGTTTGTGAGAAATACTGCGTTATTTGCAGTTGAATGAAGTACCTTTAAAAGGACGCCCCCCCAACAATGTATGGATATTAGCATTTATGCATTTCTGCAGTATGACTCGGACATCATCTGTTTATTACACAGTATATGCTTACTTCGAAAACACAGCCAGATATCTCAGCAAAGAGGATAACATTAATCTAGCCTAAACTGCTTATCAAGCATGCCTGGGAAAAGTTTTAAGTTTTAGTGAATTTTATAACGTTACTTTAATGAGATATGATGTCGGATGAAAGTACATTTAAAAATAAAAAGAACAATCCGAAGCGTCAAATAAAAAAAAAATATTTCCATTGCAACCACATGTCAAGAAAGGATCTATTATGAATCATTTTGATATGCCTTGACTCACAATTTATATTGTTGTGGATCTGCAGTCTTGCATAATAGACATCCTACGTGTAAAATAACTGCAAATAACCATTTTTGAAAGCACGTCATATTGGGACCTCAACCAAGACCAATCCAAGTATGATCCAAATTTTTTAGGGGTCCTGTCACTTTTAATTGTCCTAAATTCCCCTCCTTTTACGGTGCCCCAGTGAAAATAATTGGGCATATAACTCTTATCTAATTTCTTTGTATGCAAAATGTTAGTACAGGTTTAGCAAGTTCATCTTAGAAAATACATGGCTCAGATTGACTCTTCTGGTAGTACTGTAACCTCATTCCAGCAGAGTTACAGGTTTGATTCCTGTCCCAACGATGTGCATGTGGGATCTCCTCCAGCAGTGCATGAACATGTGGTTTAGGTGCACTGCTGTCCCTAAACTGGCCATAGTTTTTGATCATGTGCATAAGTAAATGCCCTAAAAAGTAGACTAGCATATTATCTAGGGTGTCCCCTATCTTTTTTCCTGTGCTACTTGGAATAGACTCCGAACCCTTGAATAGGCTTGACAGAGTGCAGACTAAGAGTTTCATCTTGGATTCTTCAGAATTTATGCTCATGCCTTCTGGGTTGCACATCTGAATCCAGTTCTGGCTATAGACGTTGTGTTTGTTCCATGTCTAACTCAGTTAAAGTAGCTATCTGCCAGGGTCGGTGCTGTCCAGCCCAGCCCTTGGTGTTTCTTCCCCGTTTGGCCAGCAGGTGTCACTGGCCGTCCCACATTTCCACTCCTTGTCTTTTAGCCCTAGTGTGTTTTTTCCAGCATCCTGGACTGCCGCACAGCTCTAGGGGTAGAGCGTGTAGCTCAGATAATAGGTTCGAGGCTAGCTAGAGGCCAACTTCATCTGTTTATTTGTATTTAATAGTTTTTGTTCCGAAGTGTTTGTTGTTTTCTTAGTATCCTTGTCAATGGTTTGCCCTGTTTGTGTTCTATTCCTGTTCTGTTTTTATTGTCTTTGCATTGTATCACTAGTGTATGGTTATGTTTTCTAGTTTTGGTATCTGTTTAGTTTCCTAAATTCAGTGCTCGTTATTGTAAGCTAACTCCACTTGTTGCCTTGCGTCTCCATTGATTGGTTGTATTGGTCATGTTCCACTCCTGCTCCCTCATTAGCCCAGTTGTCTTGGTGTATGGAAGTGCCTACCCTACTCCATTCTGTAGTCAGTAATTGTGTAGAGATCACTGTGTGTTTTGTCCTTTTTTTGCTCTACTTCTTTCCTAGTCCTGTTCCCTGTATTACCCAGTTTTCCTGAGTCCTGTTCCCTGTATTACCCAGTTTTCCTGAGTCCTGTTCCCTGTATTACCCAGTTTTCCTGTGTCCTGTTCCCTTTGTCTGCTTAGTTCCCTTATGGTCATTATTTCATGATCTTAGTTTAGTCTGTTTGGTTTCCCGTTCGTTTTGATCCTTCGTGGTCCTTTTATTTTGTAGTTTTCTCCAGTGAGTTCAGTTCCTTTGTCCAACCCCTGTTGTCTTGGAGCTGCTCAATTGATTGTCACTCTTTTCCTGCCTGTATTACTGTCTGTAACACTATCATCATATTACCTTATTGAAGAATCTGTTATTGGATACTGGAAAAATTGGCATTATATAAAAATTCCCTTGAAACAAAGTCAAGACTTGGCAATGGTTGTACAGCACTTCCAGATGTATTATACAACACCAAACCAATTGCTGCAAGATTTTCATGTCCATGCAATCATTGTGCTTTTTTGAGCTTGTGCCATGAATGATGTGTATCACATGACTCGAAATGACTCCTCGTGAAATGTTGTCACAAGAATTAATCTCTGAATGCAAATGACAGCACTTCATTCAGTTTCAGCACTGTGCATGAGCATCACTTCAATTATGTAGCACAATTTGTGCTCTTTGGATCAGATGCTCTAGTTATCCGACAGACAGCTTTTGCGACCAAAAAAGTAATCCTGACATGGCAAAAATCTCTGTATGCACTGAAGAGTGCGGCCTACCGCAGTGGGCAGGGAAGTCAATAAGGTTCAAAAATAGTAAAGCCAAACAATTGTTATTGATGAGTGTCATGTTCAAGACTACTTACTTAACAGAACACGTAAATTTTTTTTAAAAAACCCAAGCCCACTGATTAGTGACCTCAGACATATGGTGAGAACATGACAGTTATTTAAATGAGGTCTTATCTCGCTTTCTGCATGCAACTCTGCGAATTGGACTGCCCCCAGCCTAGCCATTCAGCGCGAGGAACCTGTCAGAGCAAATGGTAGGAAACAGCAAAAGCATCTCAGAGAAATGATTCATTCTGGAGCTCCCAGTAAACTGCCAGTTTTAATTAAAGGAGTGTGTAAATTGCAGCAAGATACCATTGTTGTGTAACGGACTAGTTAAACCTGTAATTACAGTATATCTTTCTAGAGGAATTGAAATGACCAGAGTGTATTCACACATAAATAAATCAGTGGATGAGAAGGTACTGTGACTTATGTTAATATCATGCGACATGCAATCTGTAGCCATTTTATAAGGTACTCATAGCTAGTACCAGGTAGGCCCCATTTTTGCCTCCAGAACTGCTTCGAGGGTACACAAGTTGTGCATTCAGAGAAGCCATTCTACATACCACTGTTGTACTGAGCTGTTGTTTTTGCACTTGTGGCCTTTCCGTTAGCTTTAACAAATCTGGCTGTTCTCCTCTGACCTCTCTCATTAACAAGGTGTTTTTACCCACAGAACTGCTGCTGACTGGATGTTTTTTGTTTGCACGATTCTCTGCAAACTCTGGATACTATGAAAATGTAGATCTTGCTGAGATGCTGGAAGCACCAACAAACACCTTCAAAATTGCTTAAAGCATGCAAGCTAGCCATTTTGTTAGTATTTGGAGGAGCGGGCTGTTTGTATTAATGAGCAGGCGTACATACTAATATTAAAGTATTTTAACTGCAAGGTACCTTTTCTTACATACAAACAGACAGGGGCATAGTTAGAGATTAATGGATGGGGGGGCTGAGTCTTTACTGGGGGGGGAGCTGATGGCAAATGATTCATGGCTTAAGACAACAAATACACATTTATTTGGAGGAATTACAAAACAACAACCCTGCAAACAGAGGTTTCAAACATTTTATACTAGTGAACCTCATATTTTTGTTTAAGCTCCATACAGCAAGAGCTCAGACTCAAGAAACCACGCCCAGAAGTTCCTGGTTAAAATACATTGAAACCAGTTGAGAACAATTGGCTGGTTAAACTGCTTTTCATTTATTTAGCAAAATGTATTATGCATGTCAGTGACTGCCATATATCAAAGTTCATTTCAAAGGGTGCAAGATTAAAGAGTACAATGTCTCAGATGAAAGGACAGCTGTCCTGCTATAAGTGAAAGTAAAATGAGAGGTCCAAAGAGAGTGTGGGGGGGGGGGGCTTGGGATGCATTAATCTGACCCCAGAACATAACAAACAAGCCATGAGTAAGATTTATTCCAATGAGTAGGAGCATTCCCAACATGTCGGAATCCTGACAGGCAAGGATTAACCATGGTCCATAAACCATGGTAAAATACTGGCAAGCATTGGTCGATCAGTAAGTTTTACACATTTGATGGGATGTGTTTTGTTTACACCCACCGAACCAACTCCAACAGGGTATTAATAAAATAAAAATGCACAGGGAACTCCTAGATTACAGCTGAGTGTGATTCAGCAACACCAGGTAATGTTTACCTTCCAGACACAGCGAAAATTGTCATTGTCGTTAATACTTAAGCTCAGCATCTTGCCATGGAACATTCTAAGCAACACATTTAATGGCTCCTGTTTCTGTTGCGACTGACACCAGCAAGTAAACAAACCTCCTTTTCCAAACCATTCCAACATTATGTTTTCATTCCGTTTTGCATTGTTTAACAATGAAGGGCTTGATGGTGTATATGATCCATATACCATCTACTGGTACAGTATAGTGCTTGATGGTATATGTCACTCATATACCATCTACAATGAGCACTGGATTATTGTCACCATTTATAGCAGAATCATATGTTATTAGTATTCAGACACCATGCATGAATAAATCAAACAATTTCAGTCATCTGTATGTGAACATATGCAATGTTTTTTTTTCCCACCGTAACAGAATTTCCAGTAATGTGGATGAACAGAGAGGCTAATATTTTTTTTTTTTGCCCAGTGGGACATAGATTAACCTCATTAGTAATGCATTGAGGAATTTGTTAGGTAAAAAAGCGCCATCTGTTTGTCATTCAACAAGCTTGCACTTCATTAAACAAAACACTTTCGGGAGAATATGCCACTCTGGCCATGAACAAATATTTGAGGTAGTCTACACTGGCTGCAATGTCAGACAATGGACTTTTCACATCAGGATCCACAAGTAAAACAGAGAAATAAAGAAAAGAAACCCATTTCGAATGACTCTGTGGAAACAACATGACTGATTAGGATCAGAACATGAGTGTGTGTGTGTGTGTGTGTGTGTGTGTGTGTGTGTGTGGGTTTGCATAGATCATAGATCACATGTCCCCATTTAGATAGGAAGACCAACTTGGAAAAAACAAGGAAAGATGAATAACCTAGCGAAGACCTCTTCAGATTAAAATGTGCTACATTAAAATGCTTTTCAGTAGCTAAAAGCCATTTATCCAGCACCCATACTTATTTGAAGCGTCCATTTTCATATGTGTATACACACACACACACACGTACATGTAGGGTAAACATATCCTTATGGGGACCGCTCATTCATTTCAATGGGAAAAATGCTAACGCTACCTATGACAACCTTAACCCCCACCCTGCCCTAACCACAACCATAAGTAACCAAGCAAAATACAAGAGTTTTTGCATTTTTAGTTTTTTCATAGCAGTCACCGATTTTTATAAAATTGAGTTTTCCCTTGTGGGGACCAGGAAACCGGTCCCCATAATGGAAAAATAACGGATAATTATCACGTTATGGGGACATTATGTCCCCATAAGGATAGGTAAACCCGCTCACACACACACACACACACACACACACACACACACACACACACACACACACACACACACACACACACACACACACACACACACACACACACACACAAATAATACAAATGTTTCAAGATTTGGGTAAGTGGTCTAATGGCTTGATTGTCAGTAAGGCTAAGCACAATTTTCAGTTTCATGGTCAGCAGTTCAATTTCTTCCATGATAACAGTCCACAGTCAATCACACACTGTTCACTCTCTGTTTGGTGACTGGGAACTTTGGAATGAACAAGAGAATTTTGCTTTAATATTGGGGAACATTTTTTGTTACCACTACAGTATGTTTATGTGCTATGTTATTGCTTAAAATGGTTGAAAAGT
Organism: Paramormyrops kingsleyae; assembly: GCF_048594095.1. NCBI lineage: Eukaryota > Metazoa > Chordata > Actinopteri > Osteoglossiformes > Mormyridae > Paramormyrops > Paramormyrops kingsleyae. The sequence continues at coordinate 9,865,968 of NC_132811.1, read as the reverse complement.
TATTTGTATTTATTTCTAAAGCTTTATGCAATTGGTAATTATAATTATACAGTGAAAGTCACCCTGAACAAAGCCCCAATTTTACCTGCAATTAATTTGAAAGTTTTGACTATGGTGACCTAATTCCTCCTGTGTGGGTTTTTTTTTCTAAAATCTCTCAGCCCTTTGTATGGAGCCATTTTAATAACTGATTGATGATTACCCTGTCTGCAGGCTCCTATGGTTCCCCTCTCGGTCTGACACCTGGGATTCGCTCCCAGCCTCTTAATTGGCTGCCCAGACCACCATTGGTCTCCTCGGTACAGTTATGGCCCAGCCAAAGCACATGGAGGTCCACTTGAGCTGACACACTGTCTTGAAGGGATTTGAGCATTAGCATTTTAGATCTACCGGAAAAATGAGATGGAAAGCTACGTCCTTCTGGGTGAACTTTTCACCTCTGACCTTTCTCTTGACCTGTATCACATTCTAGAAGAAGGGTTTGGGTTAAAAGAAGCGATCAACAGGGATCGCTCAAATAACATCGAGGCTAAAAAACTGTAATTACTATTGATGCTGTTGATTTATCACATAGGCAAGACCTTACCTTTGTATTTTACTTATCATGCATTATCATACATTTGTACTTTTCAACACTTCTGAGTTTTATTTGAAATAGTGCAGGATCCTACAGTGGTTTATGGTGGCTTCTTGCCTCACTACTCGCAAAAGTCAGTTCAGCTTGTGTTCTCAGCTCTTCTGCCACAATCCAAACATACACCTATAAGGTAAATGAACAACATAACATTGCAAGCAATTATATTTGTCAGTGACTGGATAGTGATAGTGACAGACTCTTCTCCTCACAAGGATGTACCTGTTCTTGTACTTCAAGGTGAAAAAAGTTACAGATTGCATGTGCAAGATCTCTTTCTCCATGTTTATAGGTATATTATGAAAGAATGTTACTTTTTCCTGTGAGTGTTTTACAGACACCATACATGCTTAACAAAACTCAGGAATTGGTAATTATATTAGATTCAGAATACTGAAGAGCAGTCGAATTTTTAGGAAATTGATAGATAAATAATATTGCTAAAGTGGAACATATTTTTAAGTATAAAATGCTTTCACTCAAAACCACTATAGTATCAAAAGTAAAGAAAAAAAATTCAGCTTGAAGTTTTATTATATTGAACCCCTTGCTGGAAAAATGGACAGAAGATGGACAGGTGGACGGATGGATGGATGGACAAATGATGGATATTTACTTACTGTAGTGAAAGTCAGGGTGAAGCTCTAATTTTTTATCTTAGTTAAATGTTACATTTCTCAGTGATTTTCTTGCCTGCTTCATCATTTACGGAAAAAACAATTACTTTAGAGATTTCTGTCCTAACTACCACACTGTGAATATGATTATAATGAACAATGCAATCATTGTAAAATTGATTTTGCATAAAATTAATGTCTGACTTCAAAATACATGACTCATTTATTCTTCAAAAACCACTAGAGATACAATACTGTTTATAAACCATGGATATCAGTAAGTACAGAAACATGAATGAATTCTGCTAGGGCAGCTGTTTCCCTTTAAAGGCTCCTATATCATATGAAGAGTAGTCATCAGGGGGTTTTACCAGTATGATTAAACAAAATATCAAGCTGTAAATATGTGTAAATGTTAATGTGTCAAAATTGCATTTTAAATGACATCTAGCCAACTTCTAATAGCTAATTCTGGTCAGGGATAAAGGGGAATTTTCAGACAGGTAACACAGCGCATGGCACACTCTCAGAAAAGGGTAAAAAAAAATTCTACCTTTGCTTGTAACTGGGGCTGGACCATCAAGAGTCTGCCAATTGTACCTTTTGCTGTTGGTAAATGTACCTTCTAGGTACTGAAATGGACTCTAAGGAACATTTTTGCACCATTTATGGTACATTAATGCTGTTTGTACCTTTGAAGTCCATTTCCGTACCTTAAAAGGTACAATTACAAGGGTACAGCCCCAGTGACAAGCAGAGGTACACATTTTTACCCTTTTTTCTGAGATTGCAGAGGTTCACACTGGAAAGCATGTCAGTCCATCACAGGCCACATACACACATATAGTGGGCAGTTTAGCAATGCTAGTTAGTTGAAATACTGGTCTTCTGGTTGCAGGAAGAAACCCACATGTCATAGCGAGAACAAGCAAACTCCACACACACAGAGCATTCAGACCCCCAAGTGAGAGGAGTGTGAGGCAACAGCACTAAGTTAGAACTAGTGTGTGGTCTATTTTTACCCCCCCACTAAGTGGCTGTGGTTATCAGATGCTCATCAGTAGCTGAATAGTTTACGTTTACCTTCAAGCCTTTGCTAGAGTTCATCCAGGTGTTTCTGTCCTGCAGCTCGAGATTTCATGCATTTTTAATAGCTAGATGCTGTCGGAACGGCAACAATGTATCCCCTGGATAGTCCCGTCACTAAGTAAAGTATAATTTACCATTCAGAAATAGTGATAGGCTAAAATGTGTTGAATGGCTCTTTAAGTACACATTGACTACGAGAAGTTTGCACTTGTTCCATCATATGACTAAAGAATTAGTGTCATCCAAAACTTTCCCATCACCTAAGAAACGTAAAAATCATCACATGCACATTCTGTAGGGTCTGGCGAAACGTTATTCCGTTCTTCTAGTTTCCAGGCTTTGAATTCAAATAGTCTTCTGTTAAAATTCAAAATCCAGTTAAATCCTAATTAACTTGGCAGAGATGAGAGAAATTTGTCATTAAATTCACTTTTAGAATCTTAATGAGTTAATAGTTAGAGATTTATTTATAATAGTAAAATATATATTTAGCCTGGAAAAAATTAGCTTAGAAAAAGTGAAAAATGAACAGTGCATACAATTTTACCTTTACAGATATAATTATTAGGTAGATTTGTAGGTTGAAGGGTTCGTGCCACACAAAATAGCTTAATTAAATAAATTAAACATAATCTTATATTATGTAGTGCATGTGTGAGTGAATGGTGTGTGAGTGTACCCTGTGATGGGTTGGCGCCCCATCCTGGGTTGTTCCCTGCCTTGTGCCCGTAGCCTCTGGGACAGGCTCCGCCCCTCCCACGACCCTGAGCAGGACAAGCGCTCACATAAAATGGATGAATGGATGAATTCCCACCATGCCACTGGCAAGCAGAATATGAGTGATACTCTGCAAGACCTTCAGCACAATTGACTGTACGGGGACTATTAATGGTGCTTGGAATGCAAGAACAAATAAAATCAATGCATGTATTGTTTAGGCAGGATGTGCCGTCGCAGAAGTACAAACCGCAATGTTCTAATCCACAGGGGGAGAAAAGCTAATCTCACAATTGATTTTTAGACATCGGTGTGATTTTTTTTTTGTTGAGAAATGAATAAAGGCAATTCTATTTTTTGTTAATGTTCTATAAATTTAATTCAAATGCTATTACATTTTAACGGCTATAAAATTGTACAGTATTGAGTGTAGAGTGGTGGGTGGTTTAAGTGTCTAGTCCATCTGCTCATAATTGTGGTGAAGATGGATGCTAATAAAGTGAATGTAGTTTGTTGCATGAAAGGTGTTTTAAATATTCTTTTCAAAATCCAGGACGGCACGTTGGCCTCATAACTGCAGATTGGAGTTGCTTTTGTAGTGTTGGTTTCTTTCTGGCTGATCTGTGTCTATAAACTGCCCATAGTATTTGCAACTGTGTGCCCTGTGACAGACTACCTGCACCCTTGCCTAGTACCTTCTGCCAGTGTTTCCCAATCCAGTCCTTGGGGACCCACAGCTGGTCCACATTTTTGCTCCTTCCCAGCTCCCTGCCAGACAGTCCACATTTTTGCTCCCTCCTAGCTCCCTAAATTGGGAGAACCAGAGAACCAGACTGGGAAACACTGCCCTACGCACTTTCAATAGGCCTCTGTGACACTATCCAAGAGAGTCAGAAGATGAATTTTCATGACACAATAAAAGGAGTGAACGAGAAGTGTTCTTCATTAGAAGAGAGAGAACCTTCTTCACTGGGCCACATAAACAACTTTAATACCTATTCACAGACTCTTCTTCAAACTCAACAAGCATCATCTTAATGACAGTTGGCATCTATATTGAGCCTGGGCCTCAGCTGAATATACACCCTAGAGCCATTAATTACTCAGCTCATTATGGATAAAGGGCCTTGACAAGCTATACTAGAGTAGTAAAAGTGGTAAACACAATTCCACTGTTTTTAAAAGTTTATTTTCCACATTGAGTCACAGACAGTAAAACATGCTTGTAAGCCTTCAGGCAAAAGAATGGGACACCTCAGCTGATTTTGCTGGCCGTTTATAGGCGAGCAGTCGGAAGCTAAACACAGGAGGCGGCTGATACCAGCCGCCAGAAAAATGTCTGAGGCGGTTTGTGAAATTAACTGAAACTTTGCTGGCAGTAGGATGCGGGGAGCAGATGGCAGGACTCAGTGTGCGCGACATCTCTCAGATGAACTTTGGGGTACCTGCATTATAAATGTGCGATTGGGAGGGGGACTTCCATCCAGACTGCGGAACAACAAAGCACAGTCAGCCGGTGCAATGAACCGTAAAGTCAGTCACGATGTCGTTCGCATTGCACCAATCATTAAGCAGCCCCTATGGTCTCACATCCAATGAAATCCCAAAAACAATAGAAAGAAATCAACCCTAAGCCAGGAATCCACTCTTGCCCTGCTGCATGAAAGCAGCACGGAAGTAATCCATAATTAAAGGGATACCAGAAGATAGAAACACGTTTGCTCGTGTTGGTTTGTGAGGGTCTTTCAAACAATATCATTTCATTTTGTCCATCTCTGTGTTGTCAGTTAAGGGGTCGCTATGGGAAACCTGCAAGCAAGCCACTTGTCTGTCTGAAAAAGGAAGAATATCCACTGAGGAAAAGGCGGAAATTTCAAGGCAGTATAAATGAGTGATGTGTTCCAGTAATTTTCATCAAGGGAGAAAGTACAGACTACAAAAATAAATAAATAAAAAGACAGTACTCAGAATGGTAAGACAACATATTGAAGGAACACTTCTTTGGAGACAAACAAGCTCACATGAAACAGAAGGTAAATTTGATTTCTTTACCAGCAGCGAGAATGTTCAGATGTCCTGGGACTTTCTGATATTTTTCAAAGTGTTAAAAAGTCATGGACCCAGTAGAATTTAAGAAACTACAGAACTTCATATATTATACATCGGAAAAGTGATCGAGGATGATTTATTAAAGTCAATCACATGGAAAAATAGCTACCTTTGAAGTACAGTATATATAACTTTTTCAGGTTTGCAGATAATACATCTTATGTTTACTCTGAAAATTTGACAACAGAACCATACCTGGACAGGAAGTGAACACTTTCGCCAAAGAACTGCTGTATTTAACCAGTAGGGATGCATCAATACTATTCTTCTTTCAGGACCAAGTACAAGTACTGACTCTTGTTTTCTGGTACTCACTGATACCGATACCTCTTAAGGCTGGGCAATGTCTAAAAAAAATAGTGATATTTTTATTTTATAATATGAAGGCAAGCAATAATACTGAAATCCTCCCCCCCCCCAACACACACACATAAGCACACAGGCATGTAGCACCAAGCAGGGCACTCAGCCAAAAAATATTGATATTTTGTAGAGCACAGTTTGCAGTCTGCTATGCCTTTGTTTTCGTCATTAACTTCCGAACCACAGACATTTTGTGGTCCCGTTTATTTAGCTCAATAACAATATGTTGCTTCATCCGGTGGTATCGGTTATAAGCATTGGCACATTGTCAAGAAGACGAGTACGGGAACATCAGCATGGTATCGGACCCGATACTAGTATTAGTATTGATGCGCCCCCATCTACTAGCATCACTGAGCAGATTGAGCAGCATCTGTCACGTCTATTTGCATCACAATACAATGTCAGGCGCAATTCATCCATTTTACCACCCCGTGCATCAGCTTGCCAACGTCAACCTGTGCTGGAGTCTTTGTCCTGAGCTGCCTTGACATCCCTCGTCTTTTCTGACATTCAGTTTCCATGGCGCAGTTGGTCCGGAACCTGGAGAATATTCTCTGATGTTTCAGCACAGACACACAACACCTTGCATTCCGAAGAGAGTGTGCGCACACACATACACACACCCACATATACTGTATATGTATGTATGTATGTATATATATATATATGGTCAGGTCCAGGGTGTGACTCAGTTGCCAGGATTCACCCTTTTTCCAGGGTTTACCTGGGATGCTTTCAGCTACCCCCCAGTTTCCTCCCACATTCGAGCAGCATGCAGTAGAGGTGAACTCCAAATCCCACTTAGTATGTGTATGAGTACCCTGCGATGGACTCACATCCTACCCAGAATCCTCAGCTCCTCTCTGTATTCTGTTATGCACCGAAAACTAGCCAGGGAACAGAAGACATTTCCTCTAAAATGAATCGCATTTGATTCAGTAGGATAAATAAGAGATTTACTGGTAATACTTTACCCGACGGGGCACAAATAATGTAGTAGTACACTCTTACTTAATGCATTAATTAACCAAAAATACCAGAAACATTTACATACTGATCAAGTGAAGTGTTACCAATTTATTTAATACTTGTGAATTTACTGAAGAAACTCAGACGGAGATTCCGCAATCATTTATTTGATGGGTTCCATTCTCCAAATATCGCTCCCTATCTCAGTCTTTACCATCTGTGTGTGGCTTGTCGTCCTTATCATGCCAGTGAAAAAGCAGTATTTTGTGTATAAAACCCCTATTCCCAAGTCAAGTAGTCAAGTCAAGCAGGTTTATTCGTCATTTCAGACATAAACGCAGTATACAGTCAAACGAAACATGGTTCTTCCAGGACCAAGGTGCACAAAAAAACAAAAGGACAGAAACAACACAGGGCTACACAAGTGCATTTTACAGGACTGGACAACATAGAGTGTCGACATTTCATCATTTCCTAAAATATAATACAAGTGGTACAAACTGTTAATGGTTACTCACCTACAAACTATTAAGCAGACTGTAATCATAAGCATTTTTGTACGTTTCACCATTACACACATTTCCGTGTCTGAACACGTCTGAACTGACTGAAACATCATGGAGAAACACAGAAGGTCCCCTGTGAACAGAGAACCATGGCCTGCCCAGAATCCCCCTCATTGGGCTTTTACCTTGCACACGGCCAGGACACAGCCAGCACCTGTTGAACTGCCTGTTACTTCAATTCTGCTTGCTCTGCGACAGATTCCGCTGCCGGAAAAGTTGCACTTCACTTCCTTTTATGCGTTTGGCACTCAGGCTTCTGGGCTATTTTGTACTGATGGCCAGCAGGCTGTTTTAGTAGCATTTTTATTTATTTAGTGTTACCCAGATGGTCCTCTACTAGTACAAAAAAAGCCATCTCATATATAATCAAGCCAGAGCTAAACAAGATTTAATACTATGCCGATGAGGGCTAATCTACAGTGACACAGAGTAATTGTTTTGCTCAGATTAATTGCTTCGAGACCTAACCTGGTTAGTTTTTGACGCTGAGGGGAGAGTAAAAATCTGTCTCCATTCTCGACCCTCAACTTAGTGAGGTTAGAAGGTGGTCTGAAAACAGGGTACACGTTTGAACATATGTCACGCTTCACTAACAAATTGTTGACAAGCGATGCTGCTTTTAATTTTTGAGAGAGACAAAGAGACGGACAGGATTTTTGAGTGGCGTCTGTTTTATTCCGGTTAGACTAAAAACGCAGATGACATGAAGTCACAGCAAAAGTATTTGGATAGAAAACATGCCGTGACAGCGAAAGCCATTAAAGTCCAAATAAGAAAAATCTCACTTTTCCCACAACTTAATTACTCTTAAAGAAAATGTTTCTGATATATTTTTATGAATTTAATTGTTGATTACATGAAAAACCGAGACAATGGAAAATCAGTCGCTTTAGCTCTGACTGACTTGTGTGTGCATGACTGTGTGCCCTGTTCATGAGTGTGGGTCCGTTTCCAACATGAGGGCCACCTCACCCCATGGCCTCATGTGGACAAACCGTGAGAGGGAACCGGAATGTTTAGGTGTAAGGGGAGCACAGACTGGACTGACAGAGGGAGAGCTTTGATTTCTTCTTCTGGCACATCCTGCAGCAACGTGCCACTATTGCGATGCATTTACCCTTTTGTGAGCCTACCTGCTATACACTTCTGCATGGACTTACCCACATATTCAACCCTATGTGATGTATAATCCTAGTCATGTTCATCTGTGCATGGATAATAACAGATAATTACCTATTTATTTGGTCAGGAAAAGTCAACCATATTTACTAAACTGTATACCATGCACTTACCTAGTAACAGATATATCCATGTTAGCTCTGTAGGTAAACACAGTCATTGACTAGGCCAGTGTTTTCCAATCCGGTCCCCAGGGACCCACAGATAGTCCATGTCTTCGGCCCTTTTGGTCCAGGCCAAATCGATTCTCAAGCATAAGTTTGGCTTCGGAAAGGGGATCTCTCATGCGAAGCGGAGCATTGAAATGACACAGCAAGTCTGCTGTAGGTCTTTCTCCAGACCCACTGGCCATAATCTCTCACAACAAACAAATAAGACCTGAAGTCGATGGTACTCTGGTGCTCTTTGTGGGGTCCGATGAGTAGGGGACACGGGGCTGTGTGCTGTGTCCCCCCGGAAGGACACGTTCGTGTGTCGCACCAGGTGACCTTCGTGACGCCCTGAGTTTACACGAGCAGACGCGTGTGGCAGTGCGCCCTCCCCTTCCCGTAAGCACTCTCCTGTGTGCCGTATTTACCCAGCTGCACTCAGCCATATGACACATTCTGCATTGGTATGCAGACGTGCACACACACCCCTGCGGGCAGTATTTACCCAGACGGAGCGCCCCCTGCTGTCAGCCGCTGTCGGCCGCGCTCGGCCGCGCGATACATGAGGCCTGGCTGGCGGGGCCACCCCCTTCCCTCATTCTTATCACAGCCAAACTCCTGGGTCCTCTCAGCGACAGAAACAACGCAGCGATGAAAACGCATTTGAATAGGGGGGCCAGATGCAACGGAATAGAATCATGAGTAATCTGCTCCCAGATGGCCGCTGGGGGGGAAGACCAAGCTCCCACATAATTAATGCCATTCCCTTTCAAGTCACTGCCAAGTGCCCGTTTTTTTTTTTTTTCCCCAGAAATACATCACAACATGTATATTTTATCGCACGTTTTCGGGCCACGAACGGTTAAAACGCGACGCGGCCAGCAGGTATTTTTCAGCTTCAGATAAAGATCGCCGCACGGGCGATGCTTCCATCCCATGTGATGCGAAGCTGACACAGACGAAAAGCACCTCAAACGGAACGTCCACATCATTCCATTTCGACAGCGGCAAATCTCTCCACAGAAATGCACACATAACCAAGTGAGGGAGAAGGTGCTCACTGGGATTTGATATGATCGGAATGCAAAATGAGCATTCTCCCCGTTCCCCCAAAGAGGATATAGACAATCGATGACGATATTTGACATTCAGGGGAACACAATTTTAGATTATCGCTTTGCTGTTTGCCACTCAGTGATTTACATACGGTATGTTCCGTTTGGTATTCCATTGTTGTCTATTTATTATGGCCAATATTCACTAAGGCAATTCAGATAAAGAATGAAACAGTTTTATCTAATCTCACAATTCAAATATAAACTATTCATGGCGTTTTCGCCCATAGGTACACGTTTCTTCCATCCATCCATCCATCCATCCTAACTTAACACTTAATACAAGTGATGGTGAGCACAAAAGCACAATCAACTTTCTCCTGAAATTTAAGGGGCTCTTCATTGACTGTTTATGGTTAAAGTCCTCAATTTCCATCTTACATAAACATAATATAAAGCAAAGTATCATCAGAATGATATAATAGTTGTTACATACACAACTGAAGGCTTAAAGTTATCCATCAACATAGCACTTTTGAGTAGAGAAATTCTGTGGAACTTTCAAAATTCACATACATGTTTCATTACAATGCTCAGTACCCTAGATAAAGTACCAGTCAAAAGTTTGGATGCGCCAAGCCGCCTACAAAGCAGAGTGATAGAGTGTCACATCACATGACCTGGCCACCCAAGCTAAACACAGCAGAAATGGTTTTGGAGGAGTTTGAACAGAGAGTGAAAGAAATGCGGCCAATGAGTGCTAAGCATATATGTGGGACCTCCTTCAGGACAGCTGGAAGAGCATCCCAGGAGACCATCTCATGGAACTGGCGTAGAGGAGACAGTAAGGTCAACCAGTCCCTGGAGGTATTGGGCTTTGGGGTCTTGCTCAATGGCCCAGTGGTGGGAACCAGCAATCTTCCCAACCCACAGAGCTGCCCCCCCCCCCATCACCTCCCAACCATGTTTTTGTTTAATACGTTTTCGGTCATTGAATAATCATATATGTCATTTTATAGTTTTAATGTCTGCATAATTATTCTAAAATGTAGATAATAGTATAAAAACACCATTCTGTGGGTAGGTGTGTCCAAATTTTTCACTGGTACTGTATATCTAAATATTCTTTTTAATTATTCCGGTAATACAACAATACACACATCAGATAGACTTTCAAATCCTCTAAAACGTGAGGTGTTCTGTCCCTCTTAAACAGCACACATAAAATTCACAGAGAAAAGAGGTGGTACTGTTTTGCCATTTTTCCCTGAGGCAGCCATAATTAGAGAGGAGAACCAGCAAAGCGCATAAGAGTTATCAGCTCTTCGTCAGTGTCCTTTATTTTTCTCATCTATTACCGTGTTGCATTTACTACGCCAAGCATTTTAGGACCAGGTTGGAGCAGGTGCTAAATTTCCCATTCTGCCAGTGCATTTTGTTGATGCAACATATTAGCTCAGTGAAAGTGCAAAAGTGAAAGAATCAAAATCAAAATGCAGGTCCTGTTTCCATTCTTAGGAGCCTTGACGTAAAAGCATTAGCACTTATCTCATGCTATTGAATGGTCTGATTTAAGCAATTGTGGGTAGGACATTTTCAGTTTACTGTTAATTTCACAGAAGGACAATATATTTTTGTTGGGTTTATACCTAAAAACTCCCAGATTTTTTGTGATACAGAAGCCTTATCCCAAATGCCTTCCTCTTCCTAATATATAGGAATGCACATTATTTTCTAATCCATAATCCATTTTCATCTTCCATACCCAGTTAAGTCAGGGAAAATGGCACAAAGCGAGTGAATGGGATGCTAGTACCATTTAAAACTAAACGAGACTTAGTGATTAAATACAAGATGGAGAAAATTACAAGAACAAAGTCAGAAATATTCTAAATTCTTTGTGGGCCCCAGAGGGGTGAGAGCCATGCCTGCAAGAAGCTTAAAGCGGCGCTCCAACCAGCTGCCCTGTTCGCACAACATCATTAAGAATAAATGAGAACAGATCCTTGCCTCTTTATCTCCTGGCGATACGCAGTGCCCCCATTTGCCGGGTGACCGTTTTACCGCAACTTGCTCACCCCTCCCCCCGATTTCACACGCCACTTGCACCGGCGCCCCCTGGGTCAGCGGATCGGCCGCTGCGGCGGGCTCCTTTAATCACTGTCACACGCTTTCGTCCCCCAATCCCTAACCCAGTCGGTTCATCTTTCCAGGTCCCTCGTAACATTTAATACATTCAATTTGTCATTTTAATACAACCTTTCCCAGATCATTTTACAGCGCCGTGTAAATGACATCCGCAAACTTGCGAATGGAAAGCAACCAGCTGTTACACTCTATGTTTTCTTGGAGGCTGTCCACAAGTGCCTGAAGGCATATAGGTCAGGGAGAGCCTCTGTGCATACATTACATGAATATTATATCACATTATTATGGTATATGCACACACTACCTGCTTTGGTATAGGGTATATACAGTACAGCTGTGGCTGGACATAAGATTGGTCGGGGGAGGAAGCTCAGGTGTAAGACGCTTTATTAACAAAGAATTACAAGACAGCGCTGTATATTAAGGAAGGATGGAGTCCTGACATCCTACTACAGTATCTCCTGGGCAATTCCAGCTAGCCCTGCCCCCCCCCCTCCCCCTCCCCCCCAGCCTGCCCTTTGAGCGCCTGAGAAGGGCTTTATCAGTCACCAGCTATGGCTGACTGGGTATGTGATACGGAGACACCCAGTACCGCGATGACACCCCTGCAGCCTATATGCATTTATACGCTATATATTGCCGTATGCTGCCTGGGATCGGCTTAAGGCTCCACTGAAAATGTGTGGAAAAAAATGATGCATAAGGCTTTCATCTCATTCCATGGTGAGCCTCTACAACAGTTCTTGGTTCTATGTTTATGCTTGTATATCCCTTCCAAGCAGGGATATTAGTAGTCTTTCAAACAACCCCAGGTACCTCAAACACAATGAAGGGACCCATGTCCTGTAGCAGCTCAGACTAAGATCTCAGAACGGCGTCTGGGGTATAACATCAGCATAACAGCCATAGTGGAATCGAATGACTTCTTCATTGCAGAATCACTGAAGTTCCTCCAGCTATTTAATCCTGTAAGCAACTTGCATAGTGCTGAACGGCCTCCCCGTTACTGGCCATTTTATTTAAATGAAATTTCTTCAGATTGGTTATTTCTATTCAAACCGCATACAGGATGGTATAAGAAGGCAGGCATGAGAAAGTTCTAGTTTTAATAGGCTTTTTGTAGTAATCTTGGGTTAATTCAAGTACTCTAGAGGGCCAGTGTTAAACGTGACTGCTCAGCATTTTATTCTCCAATAGCCATACATTTTACATATTTTATTTCAATTTCATGTTCTTATGGGAAAGCTTTTCCCTAACTCTTCTGTAGCAGGCTGGCCGTTTTAAGAAGCACTGTAACTTTTTCGACTAATGCTCCATGTTTAAAAATTGTAAGCAAAAATGTTCGTTTTAAATGGTTGAGTAAGGTGTAAGGAGACTTGTACTGACTTGTCACCTGTTCCTTATTTTATGTGTCCATTTTTATGTATGTTTTTGCATAAATATGATCTTCTTCAGATACCCCAAACCTGAACTTGTTCATGTCAGACCGAATGCGATGATTCGTTCAGTCCTCACTGTAAGGCAATCTAACTTTGGTTCTAGATTTCGTTTTCTGCGATTTTCTTGTACGCCCCCCCCCCCTCCCACTTGAACCCTTGGAAGGGTGCACACCCCAAATAAATATCAATTCCCTGTCCTCTCACCAGATTCTCCCACAGGCTACATTTTTTACAATGAAATGCCTCCAAACAAAATCAGTTTTTGACGTAATGTGAAATTTTTCGTAATGTGCTGTTTTTTAATGATTCTTTCGAAGGGCATTTAAATGTCAGCCGGTTATCATACCCAGAGTGTGTGTGCCAGTCAAATAAACGTGAGCCAAACGTTAACCCGTCGCAGCGGGTCTACACCGCTCGTTGAGATGCGTTCCAGGCAGCCAGTCCACTTCGGCCGTTTGCACTGGAATTAGGCTGTTTTCCTACAGGTGTGACTGATCGCTGAGAGGAGAAACAAGATGAAACATCATCCAGAGCTTGTCAATCCAATGCAGCATGCTGCTAATTTCCAGGCCTAACGAGGACGAGAGTGTATGCGTGCGGCGCTCCCTGGGAGGTCTGCAGGTGAACCGGAACGATGCAAGCTGCATGGGATCCAGATTCCTTCCCAGCGGCTCCATCTTTGCTCGCCTCCCAGGGGCACTGAGCCATGCTGTACCCTTCCCCGGAATAAACTCCGCTCTCTCATTCCTGGTGCCCTTGGGCCACTGAGTTTGCTTCGTAAGCACTTGGGGGAGTGGCTTTGTCTGACAGAGACAGAAGTTCATCTGGCCCATACATGTCGGCGTTCGTCCTTTAAAGAAACAGCCACAGAGCCCCTACCATAGGAGCATTTGTGTTTTCCTAGTTTCCATTCTATATGCTGCAAATGATGTTGGTGAGACTTTTTAAAGAGAGAAGCATTTGCATTGACTTTTATTTCGCAGAAGCGAGGCAAAGAGTACAGGAAGTACACAAAAATGTAGAAAGACACCTCTGAGCTGCGCAGAAAGACACCTCTGAGCTGCGCAGCTTGTCAATGCAGATAAACAGTGATGGACGCACAGGCAGGCGTGTCGCGGTCGTGATCCCGCTCCTCCATTAGAAACCGCTAATGAAGCACACGCAGACTAAAAATACACGCACACCAGGGAGCTGGAGACTCTCTCCCGTATGGGTAAGGCTGTGCTGAGCTGCGTCATTTTATGGACAGAGTGCGTCACCATCGCACAGCGGGGCAGCGCTCCAGAAAGCGGTGGTCCGTTGTACGACAGAAATCAGCTACGCAAGCAAGGTGGTTTTACGTCAAGAACATGCGGTTGACAAGGAGGCCAAAGGGAAGGTGAGTAGCTACACAGCGGGCACGGTTATTTGTATTCCGTTGTGCAGGCGTTCATAAAGCAGCTGTAATTAGCTCTTGACATTTTTGGTGCAAAGTAACTGCTATTCAATTTTCCTTGTTCAAATTATGCATGTATGTCATGAACTTTAGTTTACTCCAAAATATATAAGGACTTTAAATCACTTTGTGTCACTAATAAATAAATTTGAAATCAATTATGCATTATTGGTCTCAAATATTACCCTTCGGTTGAGTTTACTATAAGCTATGTTGCATGATAACTGACAGAACTAAGAAGACCTAGACTTAAACGGCTTAAATGGAACTTCACAGTTAAACGTATCCTGTCTTTGCATATAAATTAAGAGTTTAGAACCAATCAGGCAGGTTATTTATATATAATTTCCCTATAACAAATGAAATATATATTTAAAATGTATGCAGACTAACACAGGATATATACAGTAAATATCCAGGTATTTATACAAACACACACACACAGAATAAACCATTCAATATGCCCAAAAATATTTTGCAGGGGATTTATTAAATATTTGTAACTGCTTTTGACATTGACATTAAATTTAACTGACTAGCTAGCACATTTTTGCTAGCACCGAGGCTGTCAGCCACTGCACATTAAAGCAGTAAGGAGTCTTTGGCGTGATCATTGTCCAAGGGCTGACTTTACCCTGAAGGCAAACTCAGATGCCTCTAGCTACCCTTAGATAACGTCCTTGAGACCAGCTCTATTCCACGTAAAAGTGTGATGCTTGCTGAAAAATTGAATATAAAGATGATGGAGATTTTAACCCCAAATAAATTTTAGATTTCAAACCTAAACCTCTGAGACCAGGGTTCAACTCTCTGCCAAGGTTCCGTATGTGTGGAGTTTGCATGTTCTCCCTGTGTCGTTGTGGGGTTTCCTTCAGGTACTCCGTTCTCCTCCCACTGTTCAAAAACATGCTGAGGTTAATTGGAGTTAGCAAACTGCCCATAGGTGTGCATGTGTGAGTGAGTGGTGTGCGAGTGTGCCCTGCGATGGGTTGGCACCCCATCCTGGGTGTTGTTCCCTGCCTTGCACCCGTAGCCTCCAAAATAGGCTCTAGATCCCACCCCCGTCAATGCTGAACAGGATGAGCAGTTTCTGAGAATGGATAGATGGATGGAACCTAAAAGAAAAAAAAAACAAAAAGACATTGGAGCTACTGCAGTATCTACCATTCACGTGTATGAGCCCACAGCAATCTCCTCTTGCAGAGATCTCAGTTGCACCAGCAAACACATTCATTTAACATTTCTACATTAATGAAATTCGGTGCCACGTGCATGAACTGGATTAAATTAACCACACATAACAAGTTAACAATTAGCCTTGCTTTAAATGTTGCCAAGTGCATTATTTGCACAAAGTACTGACTAAGTAGGGTTTATGAAGGTTAATTTATAATAAATTTTATGTTCCACAGCTGTCGTTCAGCCTAGAAAGTGTTAGATTTAAAAGGTGAGCTTACAGATGTTTGAGAGTCAGCCTAAAATATCAAATAATTAACTGCAGAACAAATTCACAGTCATCTGTGAGGTATGAAGTCCTACAAGTTTTAGGATTACCATTGAATTAATGACTGATCTACACTAGACACAGCGAGTGAGGTGACTTATGGGTCAAATAATGAATTCAACTGCACCACTGAGCACCAAAATAAAACAAACACCAACATACCCTGTGGCCCTCGGAGACCGGAACAGCTAAGGACTCATATAAGGAGATGGCTTGCTTTAAGGTGTTTACAAATGACAGGTGTGGGTGATGTGATGTACAGAATGCTGTAGCCCACACTCTGCATCGTTCAGGGCAGTACTGAGAAATGTTTCACTCATCAATAGTAGCCAAGAGAAAAAGCCAGTTCACCTTGGATCGGGGACTGTGTAATAAACGTTTAACATTCACAGCTGGCTTGACAGTCACTAAGGTGTTTAGCGTTAATAATAAGATTAGCTAGTGTGCATGTGTAGAGTGTAAAAAAGAGCTTATCATGGATGTGACAGCGTAGGAGCCATTGTCAAAATGTGTCTCCGTTTGGTTTGTTTTCCAGGGTTTTGGGATTGCGTTATGCATTTACGAATTGATTAGTTATTGTTGTCAAGCAGCTTTTAACGCTGTTTTCAAGATACATGTTTGTGGTTGTCAAAATCTGCGTTGAATGAAATATTGAAACAAACCGTGCTTTGTAGCGAGTGACGACAATGCGGGTCATCTTTTAATTAGGTTCCATTTCGAAGTGTATGGGTGACAGTTGAAAGGTTGAGGAGCCCAAAAACCTCTTATTGGTCATGCACCCAGCTGTCACAAGCAGATGGACTGCAGCTGCGAGAAGCGACTGGGAGCAGCAGGGGGTGAGAAAGCCACAACAGTGGTGACAAATTCTGCTTAAGAAACAAGGTGCTTGTTTTTGGGCATGTACTGAGGATGCCGTTTCCTTGTACCATTGAAGGATGTACAAATCACTGGGGACAGAGGGGGAGAATGAGGAAAAAAATAAATGAAAGTTATCAGCATAATTTACAGTATATGTACTTTTTCTGTTTCCCAAAGGTTTTCCCTGGGTATGATTGCTTGACAAGGTGCTGAGGCATACGGCCGAACCATGCTCAGATGTTTGTTATTTGTCCTGTAATTAGGTGACTGCGACAAAAGCCAGCCATGGGGACAGTATGGTGTCACTGAAGTACAGCAACAAACAAAATACATGGCTTATAATAAAAATAAACACGCTGCAATAATAAGCATTAATCTAGGTTTTATGCAGCATTTTTGGGGTAGGGGTGGTCACACCCACACACATATATATATATATTTACTTTGGCGCTCTCTGAAAGCAGTTAAAGCTTGCTGTAGTTTGCTGAAATGTATAAAATATTCAATAATATCTGACTACATTTTAAACAGGTTCAAGTGGTGCATAATGGTTGAGACGATTTCGTCTAAGTTTCAGACAAGTGTACTAGCAGCTGGAAATCCCAAAGCGATAAATCTCTGATGCTGCATATTAATAAACAAACACAAAACGATTCCCCACTGAGGATTAATTTACCCCAACATTAGCTGACTGAACAAAGGCAGGGTGAATGAATGAACAAAGTGCAGTAAAAACTGCCCTTCCTTCCTGAGAAATTGCTTTTTCCCCCTTCCTATCTGGTAATGCCTTTCTTCATTCCCTGGTTAATTTATGACCCCATCAATCATCAGGTATTATAATTTTATACTGCGGAGTAACCAGTGCCCTTATCCTGCTATACAGCTAAATATGTTTTCTAAAGGGATCGAATTTAAGGGTCGTTCTCAAGGGTTTAACAGCTGGTGACTACATGGGACATTAACTGCCAGCTTTTTGGACACATGAGTATAGATCTTTATTACTATTAATTAGTTAATTAACTTAGTTAATGTGTTTAATGATACAATAATTGTATTGATTCATATAATCATTTACAGGATCAAATAAGGTTAAGTGTTTTAGTGTAGGGAACAAAAGCAGGGACTGTCCTGGGACTCGATTTGACAGACCATGCTATAGGCCCTGCTGCCTTAAAGACAGTGAGGACATATGTCGATGTGAGCCCGAGCCCCCCCCCCTTTGTTTGACTACTCATCATATGAGAGAGAAAACCACATCTCCACCTATTGTATGCCAGACCCATTAGACAAATGAAGGATTTTATAGTATGACAATGGATTAATACATTTTTACTGGGAGTGTGATGTCAAGAGGTCCAAATTTGATACTTTGGTCAGCGATTGGAGGGGGTGGGGTGTCCCTCATGCATATTTTGGTGCAAACTAGGGGGGGGGGTCACATTTTGCTGCTGACTGCTCCTCATTAGACCAGCCCACTGTGAATGTCCATGCCTGACAATCAGTAACATTACATTACATTTTTAATTAAGCATTAAAAATCTGTGTATCATTCGTTCATTTGTTTGTCTAAATAAAACTGAAAGTCAAAATACAAAAAAAACTAATTAACGAGTAATAATCCTTGTTATCCATTTTTTTACATTTTTGATTTGAGAACAAAATTGTCGTTATCCATTTTCTCATTTTAGCTTTGGAAACAAATAATGAAAAAAATTAGTTTTTCCTTGCTTTTTGACTTTCGGAATGAACGAATGATACACTGATTAATTCAGGCTTGTAACTAGCCGTGGTAACAATAGTTCAGTTTGTTTTTTTGACAGAAGGTAGACGCAAGCTATAACGTAAATTAACATAAAGTGTACATTTTCATCTATAGCTTATGGTCTTAGACACCAGTTGTGTTATTGGTAGGGAGCAATATATTTTAGCTGCCCCTTCAGCATTACATTATATTTGTTTATCAGACACTTTTATGCAAAGTGATGTACAACTGTGATAGCAGGGTGAGACAGTCCCTGGAGAAATTGCAGTTGAGGGGCTTGTTCAAGAGCCCGGCAGTGAAATGGCGTCCACAGGATTTGAGCCAATGATCATCCGATTAGGGGCACAGCACTCTATATTTGGGGAAAGTGCATGTAAGTGCTTTATGGCTCTGGGTTAAAGTAGCACATTATGTTTTAGGCTTGATTTGGAGGGGCATTGCAGGGTTGGGTAGTCAGTCTGCCTTAATTAAATACGCATACAAAAAAAATCGAGGAAGTGGCTACGGCCAATAAGCACTGCTTGGTTTGCAGAAAATTCATGAAATCCTTTCTGCACTTTCCAGGACCGTTTCATTCAGTTTGCCACTGCATTCCGGGAGCAAAATCTTTCAATACTACAAAAATGATCACGTTTCAGCATTATTCTTTCTATTACGTCGCAAACAATTCTGTCCAATGTGATGCACAAGTAAGGATCAGAGAACAGGGTCACCCTGTGTCCCACTCAGGCTCACGGGTCTCACTTTGGTGGCATCACTTTGAAACTGTGACCTTCTGATTTAAGGCACAACCTGCAAAGCCATGGTGCACGCACCACCTCCACTTACTGCATATGGTATGATTGGCATCTGACTGAGTCCTTCTGTATTAACATAACATAGCTGGTATAGAAAGGAACTTGATGGACAAGACATTTTCATTTATTGAGTAAGAAATTAATGGTGACAATAATTTCAGTAAAACATGCAGAGTACACACTGAGGAGGATAATGCTCTACATCATTTTGTATGAAAATCCCGGCAGGAAAAAAAGCATATGAATCAAGGTCATATTTATTCCTAACCTATTTTTGATTCCCATCTACTTATTCACTAGAAAAAAAATCCTTCAGAAAAGTAGTTAATGATATCATCAATACTACCTATTTTTTTACCTTCTACCATGTTCAAAGCATCACATAATTCCTTCCCTTTACCAATATTTAGAATTTATACTACATGGACAAAAGTACTGGGATACCTGGCCATTAAAACCCCACGGGAACTTTAATGACATTCCATTCATAATCCATAGGCATCAATATGGAGTTGGTCTTCTTTTTCGGCCACTATTCTGGGAAGGCTTTCCCCAAGATTATGGAGTGTGTCTGTGGGATTTTTTGCCCAATCATCCTGAATAGTATTTGTGAGGTCAGGCACTGATGTTGGTCGTGATGACCTGGCTCGCAATCTCTGTTATAGTTTATCCCAAAGGTTTTTGATGGGCCTGAGATCAGGGTTCTGTGCAGGCCAGTCAATTTCTTCCACACCAGACTCACCCAACCATGTCTTTATAGACCTTTCTCTGTACACTGAGGCACAGTCATGCTGAAACGGAAGAGGGCCTCTTCCCCAAAGTGTTCCCACAAAGCTGGAAGCAGAGAATTATACAAAATGTCTTGGTATGCTGAAGCATTAAGAGTTCCCTTAACTCATGAGGTCTAGCCCAACCCCTGAAAAACAACCCTGTACCATTATCCCTCTTCCACAGTTTACAGGTGGCACAGTGCAGTCAGGTAATATTCCCCCTGCATCTACCAAACCCAGACTCATCCATCAGACTGCCACACAGAGAAATGTTGTTTGTCACTCCACAGAACATGTTTCCACTGCTCCAGTGTCCAGTGGCAGTGTGCTTTATACCACTCCATCTAATGTGAGGCATTGCACTTGGTGATGTGAGGCTTGCATGCAGCTGCTTGGTCATGGAAGCCCTTTCCATGAAACTACTGGCACATAGTTTTTATGCTGGGGTTAATCTCAGTGGAAGTTTGGAACTCTGCAGTTATTGAGTCAACAGAGCGTTGACGACGTTACGCACCATGCACCTCAGTCCTCGGCTGCCCTACTCCCAGACTTTACACGGTCTGCCACTTCGTGGCTGTGTTTCTGTCATTCCTAAATGTTTCTACTTTGCAATAATATCACTTACAGATGACCATGGAATATCTAGCAGGGAAGGAATTTCACAAATTGACTTACTGCAAAGATGGCATCCTATGACAGTATCATGCTTGAATTCACTGAGGTCTTCAGAATGATCCATTCTTTCACAAATGTTTGTAAACCTATCTGCATGGTTAGATGCTTGATTTTATACCCCTGTGTCAATGGGTTTCAATGAAACGCCTCAGTTCAATGACTGAGAGGTGTGTCCCAGTTCTTCTGTCCATACAGTGCATGTACTGTATATGGGGTGCTCTGTTAGAGACCAAACAAGTGCTGCGTTTTTAAATCTTTGAGCACAATTTGCAGGTTAATTTAGCTCCCCGAACAGCCTTTTCATGGTCCCTGCTGTGCGAGGTTGTTTCTTTCTTTGAACACTTTGTACATTTAGATAGCACTAATTGGAGACACTGCTGAATTCCATTAAATCTTAGAACACGTCCTTTTTTATAAATGCTAAACCTACATACAGCAATTAGATTCTTCTGCAGCCCTTAAATAAGCATGACACTGCAGACATTGTGAAGATGTTCCTTGAAAATTAGTATTTTAATCATAACCTAATATAAATATTAAATGATAACATACTGTATCGGTCCTTGATATAAAAAGTAGCCTTGTACGAACAAATAGAACACAATTTTCATTGATTTGGAAAAATATGGACAAACATGATAATTTAACTACTTTGATTTTTAAATTAAATTCATATTTTGTATGCAGGTATTTCATAATGTGTAAAAGACTCAAGGGACATCCAAGGTGTAACCAGAAGCATCAGGATAATGTGGCTATAAGAATTTAGCAACCACGTACTATTTACAGTTTTGCTAATCATTTAAATGGAAACAAAAAAACAAAACATTTACATCGTAATAGAAAGCGCAAACCACAAAGAGCAGCTTCAGAGACACTGCTCTGACATTTCAGTTTCACTTCACAAAAATAGTTTTTTTTTTCTTTAAACCCCCCACACCTTGTTAACCTAAACCCCCACCGCCTAGAGGCTGCAGAGGGATGCGCTCTCCCGGGGGGGCCTGTCACAGTAACAAAATACTTTTAATACATATTCTGCCCATCCATGCCTGACATGTTTTTTCCGCTTTTAAACACACACACACACAAAAAAGTAACAAACAAAACAGGGCTGACTGGCGTAACAGAAAATCGGTGTAATCAGAGCAATTGTAAGCCTTTACTGACAATTGGAAAAAAATGTAAAAAATACAAAGAGGAACTCGATTAGAATAACAATAAGTTACATGGGGCAGCAGTATTACACTAATAGTCAATTAGAAAAGCAGATAAGGAAAGGAGTATCATATGGTTTAGGCTGCCAACAATAACATCTATAGATCTTGATAAAAGTTTGCCAATGGATAGTTTAATCAGTTTAAACATTACCTTCTAATTGTTTACTTTTTGAATGGCTCACCTTAGTCCAAAAAGACACCTATCGTGTTGCCATTTCCAGATCAATAGATCTTTACATTTTTCACACCTTTGTGATTCAAAAAGGAATTACTAGCCCACAGCATGCTTAGAATAGTAATAGAAAGAGTGCCCTTCAACACTTCTGTGTTTGTACATTAGAGTCAACTTGAAAACACAAATCTGCCGGATTCAATTAAACTGACTGTCAAGCACGCTGAGAAAGAACATGTTCTTGTCCTTATCCATCTTCTTGTCGAAAGAGCGGGAGAGCAGGGTACATAGAGGAATATTTTCCTGAATCCAGGCGCATGGCCAGAAATTCGGCTGGGTTTCAGACCGTGGTATTTGATTTATTTCTTTCTGTTCGTTTAATATTTGCGGGAGACAAAGAATGGAAGCATTCAAGACCAATGGTCCGGACTGGCTGCTCAAATGCCGCAATTAACCTACGGCAACAATTTCACCCGTTTTGAAGGAAGAGTGCGTTTAGCCTGCAGCTTCACAGAAAACGCTATAACATTTAACATGTGAAATCGCTTTTTTTCTCCATGGGATTTGTAATATCACCGTGACCCTGGGCTGGAGGAACAGTGCGGAAGACAGATGGATGGGTGGATTTGTAATATTAAATCATCTTTACTAAGCCGTCAGTCCTAATCTTGTTCTGGCCTCAGTCATTTAATAATTTACAGCCAATTCCGCCTCCATTTACCTTTTGTTCAAATTGTAATAATGTTACATCGTAATCAGCTGAAATTAATTACTTTATCTGAAAGAAAACAACCATATTACATCAAGGAAGCAAGACACTAGTGTATCAGCTGATATCAAATGACATGTATGCTAATAGTTAACTGAGGATAAACAAGATTAGCAAGAGGCCCCAGTAAAACCCAGAGGTCCCAGTAAGACCACTGCCACCAGTGCTTTAAAGATTTATGTTTTTTCAGAACCATTAGTTTTCAAAGAGCTATGTTTAGCAGAGATTAAAAAACCGTTATTACACTCTGTATTCTGGATTTGCTTCATGGTAAATGCTCTATCCTTTCATTTCTGAAACCCCATTAATTGACATGGATTATCTGATGCATTATCGCACCCAAATGAACCACATGGAAAGGAATTCAATTTACTTGAAGGACAAATTAATAGACCTGCAAATTAATGAGCAGACCTTTCGTAAGAAGCGTGCAAAAGATAAGACTAATGAAATATATGTGTACGGCTTCATGTATTCTAAGAATGTACCGCAAATATGCATTATGACATTAGCAACAGCACTGTTGATGCATTTGGATGGAGAGGAGGGTGTAGGCAAGCCTACATGCTTATGTTGCGTTGATGATACCATGACCAAACTAAAACTAAAGGTTAAACACAATCCAATTGCATATAGTCCCTCTTGCAGAAAACCCACGGCACCTTACAGGATAAGGTGACAGAAAACGGCCGCGAAGCTCTCTGCTGCCCACGATCTCCTGACCAAGACACAAGCTTTCTCAAAAATAAACAAGTAACATTCCTTCAAGGCTTTCATTGGTATTTAGTATATGTATTGGATGTTGAAGCAGCACTAGCTGTTAATCAGATCCTTAGTTTTGGTTTCATACCGTGGTATTGCAAATGCCAGACAATAGGAGCACCATAGATGCTCTAACTCCTACAGGAAATCAGTGTCTCCCAAGCCGCCTACTATCTCTGCAGGTGACGGACTCATTTGCTCAGCAACAGACGGAATGCAGCTATGGAATACCTTATCGGGAAGGGCACCCTCTCGTCTACATTGTCTCCCAAGGAGGATATAAAGCACTTTATCTTCACTAGACCAGGATGTTCATGAGGGTGTGTGAAAACATTTCCACTAGCAAAGGCAGGACAACTGACCTTAAGGGACTTCCTAGTGTTATGAGGACCATATTTGGGCTACAAAATAGTATAAAAAAGTCTTCTTACACTGCTCACTATTATTGCTTCTAAATGATAACTTGCTGTACTGGAGATCAGAGGGTGTACCTCATCAGTGAAACAGACGCTGTGTGATTCTGGCAAATCTTCTGTAAGACACCTGTCATTAAGACCCAGAAATAGGTATCATTTACAAGTGTGAAACTCTTAGGTAATCAGGTACTGCAATGGGCAGTCTTCCTGACAAACAGATACAGTACATACACATTATTCATAAAAATACTACACCTACAGGAACTTTTATGACATTCCATTCTAACTCCATAGGCATCAGTATGGAGCTGGTCCCCCCTTTGCAGCTATAACAGCTGCCACTCTTCTGGGAAGGCTTTGCACAAGAATTTGGAGTGTGACTATGGGAATTTTTGCCCATTCATCCTGAAGAGCATTTGTGAGGTCAGCCACTGATATTGTACATACGTGATGACCTGACTCGCAATCTCTGTTCTAGTTTTTCCCAAAGGTGTTTGATGGGGTTGAGATCAGGGTTCTGTGCAGGCCGGTCAATTTTACCCACACCAAACTCACCCAACCATGTGTTTATAGACCTTTGCTTTGTGCAATGGGGCACAGTCATGCTGGAACAGAAAAGGACCTTCCCCAAACTGTTCCCACAAAGTTGGAAGCATAGAATTATCCAAAATGTCTGGGTATGTTGAAGCATTGAGAGTTCCTTTCCCTGAAACTAAGGACTGAAAAACCCCTGAAAAACAACCCCATACCATTATCCCTCCTCCATCAAACTTTACAGTTGGCACAGTGCAGTCAGACATATAAGGTGTCAGACAGGTAATGTTCTCCTGGCATCCTACAAACCCAGTCTCCTCCATTAGACCGCCAGACAGAGAAGCGTGATTCGTCACTCCACAGAACACATTTCCACTGCTCCAGAGTCCAGTGGCGGTGTGCTTTACACCCCTCTGTCTGTAGCTTGGCATTGCACTTAGTGATGTGAGGTTTGCATGCAACTGCTCAGCCATGGAAGCCCATTCCATGAAGCCCCCGGTGTACAGTTTGTGTTCTGGGGTTAATGCCAGAGGACGTTTGGAACTCGGCATTTATTGAGTCAACAAAGCATTGGCGACTTTTACACACTATGCCTCTCAGCACTTGGCGACCCCACTCTGTTACTTTTGTGGTCTGCCGCTTCGTGGCTGAGTTTCTGTTGTTCCTAAATGCTTCCACTTTGCAGTGATACCACTAACAGTTGACCATGGAATATCTAGTATGGAAGAAATTTCACAAACTGACTTATTGAAAAGGTGGGGTCCTATGACAGTATTATGCTTGAATTCACTGAGCTCTTCAGAATGACCCATTCTTTCACAAACTTTTGTAAACCTGACTGCATGGCTAGATGCTTAATTTTATACACCAGTGGAAATGGCTCTGAAGGAAACACCTGAATTCAATGACTAAGAGGTGTGTCCTGATACTTTTGTCTATATAGTGTAGGTGGTGTAATCCATATAGTCACAGCAGAAGTCCATAACCAGAACATCTGAAGGCCTGTCCCTGTTTATAAACGCATCTTTTAGATGGATCACAGTTTGGTGATTGGATACCAGACTGCTAATGATAGTCATCATCTTGATAATGGAGACTGAAAAAGGCAATGAATGGCTCTCGCGAGTGAGAGGCCATGATCATTTGAAAGCAAAGCTCACTGTGCAAATGAAATATTTGGTCATATAATCTCTCGTTAGATCCCTTGACTCTCAGCAGTACACTTTCTACCATTCTGTGTGTACAGACACTCCTGAGAACAGCGGTCGCACTGATTACCAGGAATGACACACTATATGACTGTATCATGTATATGCAGTGATAACTACTATTAGAGTGGGGGATCTGTCACCATTAAAAGGGGAAAATGTTCAAAGGCCGATTTCAATCAACAAAGGAGATATTGTTACATTAGTCACTCAGATTTATTGAGTACAATGTGTGCAGTTGAGAGGCCCAGCAGTCTCACTGGGGTAACCTATGCAGTTTAGCACTGCATAACACATGCCATCCAATTCCACATTAAATTAAAATAAACTGAATACAACATCCAAACTATACATTAAAATTGCATTCTTTAATGAGGAGACAGATTTTAAGTATTCTCACCAATACAGAATTCCCAATGAAATGTGCTAATTAGGGTTAGGTACTGAAACTTGGCCCCGTTCCTATACGACCGGTATGTACCAGACCATATCACAACGCAGATTTCGGTGCCACTTAAATGCCTTAGCTGCCCCCCTGGCGCTCAGGCAACAGAAGCATCACTGCACCTCACGTGTCATCGCTAGTTAACGTCGCACCTACTCTGATGTCAGCAGATGCCTACTGTTAGCTAGAAGCTACCTTAAACTGTTGAAATGCCTAAAGCAAGATGTGGCTGTACTTCACTTGAAAGCATTCTGACAACAAAGATGTGCAACAAATGTTATCGAAAACAATTGTGTGTCAAGGGGGAAACTCAGAATTTATATTTATATGTTTATGTTCACTTGTAGCATTTAACTTAATATATTGTTCAATTTGAAGTTCAAATTTGCCTCAGTAATAAAAAGGCTATTCTTTAATGTTGATAATCTTTGTTTTGTGTGTTTTTTTTTTTTAAAGTAATAGTTCAGGCACCGTTTAGGCAAGGGCACCATTTTAAAAGCAGCGTTTTAGCACCGGTATTGGGGGGGAAAAAACCCAGAGAATACCCAAACCTAGTGCTAATTCATGTACAGAATCAGCTTTGTATGATTGACAGCCGGATTTACTGCATACGCCCAGCTACGTTCACCCTTGTGCTCCACTGACAAGGCTTTTCTTGGGAAAGGTGTATGATCCCCTCATTCAGCACCCAACCCATACATCATCCAGCAGCCCGGCCAGTTCAGCTCCTGGCTAAGGTTAAAGATCTCTTCTTTTTTAGTGATTCGAAAAGCACAAAAAAATAATATAAAAAATGACTGTAAAAAGATGATTTGTAAGTTATACATAACTGCATTTATCAGTTACAGAGTTATGCTTCACGCCAGTACATTCATCGAAAGACACATTTCCCCAAGAAACACTGCAACAGTTAAGAATATTTTTCTTAATCTTTTTCCTAAATGGCTGTATGACGAGCTTTTATTCTAGCACATAAATTATGCTGTGTTTCATTCTGGCCACTCCAAACAATCAAGAGTCCAGGGATCTCAGAAGAGGGGGAAATTTAATTGATTAATTGAGATTTAATGGAAATCCTCCCCCCTTAGATTCCTGGGTTCATGGACTGGGGATTACGTGCTCTCTCTGTTATTCAATGGGAAGCCAATGAAGCCAGCTTTAATGAAAGAGAAGAATCACAGACGTGTTAAGGAATTACTCATTTCTACAGACTAAAAAGAGCATCAATGTTTAGGATCGGGGCAGTGAAATGAAATGCTGAATTACAGTGCTATAATTCACAAATATGACAAGCAAAATGGCCAAGCATCTTCAGAACAGGGCACCTCAAGGCAAGGCAAGTTTATTTATATAGCACAATTCAGACACAAGGTAAACTAAAGAGCTTTACAAAGGCAGAACACATTAAAGCCATTAAAATCACATTTAAAAGTCAATAATAAATAATAATAATAATAAAAACTTTAGTACATCAGGTGTCACACCCTACATCCCTTCCCCCTCATTCTCTCCCTGTAATGAACCACACCTGTTACTTGTTTAATCGTACCGCTCGTTACAGCCCTCGTGTGCATCACCCCAGGTGTGTCTCGTCTGCTCCCTCACCTGTCCTGTATAAAGTGTCCTTCAGTCCAGTGATCCCCAGTCCAGTCATTGATGTCGCTGCTTGCATGTGCTCCCCAGTGTGTACTGTGTCCAGTGTTCTCGCCTGAGCCTCCCTACCCTGTTTTGACCCCCCGTGGCCCTGCCTGTCGTTTCCTTTAATTAAGTCCCTTTTGGTTTTCCGACACGCCTGCCTTCGACATGACAACAGGAGCCCATATTACAAAGTGAGATTTGTTTTTTTAGCTAGACAACGTGTCAGATTTAAGGTAAACCAGTCTAAGTGGATTTTTTTTGCTCACTTAACATTTAAGGTAGTCAAGGGTAAATGTATCTTGCTAACCCAAAAATCCTGCTTCGTGATATAGGCCCCAGGACTTCATGACATACGAGACCCGCTGATGATTTTCAATGGTTTCATGTCCGTACGTGTTAATCACCGTGCTTCTTGGAAGAGTGAGCCCATGATTAAGCTTAACAATCAGAGCAACACTGCTAGAAACCAAAAAGATATTATGTAGAGAATTTCTACCTGTGTTCATACAGAGTGAGTGTGCTTTTATGCGGGTAATGAGGTGCCAAAAGGTAATGTATTTATGAGTCACATTATATTTTCTGAGACTTCGTGCTGGTCACGTACAATAGGGCTTCCGGAGAGGTACATCCACTTAAACCAGCAACATGAACAACCTTTCCAACCAATTAATGCACCAGCCCGGTCTCAGCTGGGAACTGCAAAGTGGCCATTCAGGTGGGGGCCGGCTAATTGTTTTACGCTCACACCCCAGTGCTCTCACCTGCCACACACAGGCCAGAGTAAATAGACACTAAAGCTTTTTAGAAAGAGGCCGTTCCCGTCTCAGACTGCCTACTGCCACAGCTATCACCATACAGGCACCATTTAAATACATTTATTTTGGTTTTTTTATAGTTACTTTTAAATTGCCATTCTTTAAGAATAATACTCTTATAAAATAATGACATTATAGAAAAAAATATGTGAAAATGCTCTATAAAAAGCTCAGCTTATAATAAATTTGCTTTTCTTCACAGAGACAGATAGTGACCCTGGATTTTTTTTTACGCAATATCCAAGAATTACAGATAGGAGGGAATTAACTAGAAATTGATCAGTAGGCGTCTCAGTGTCAGAAAGCAGTGTTTGGTCTGACCTACACACACATCCCTTACTGATAAATTCAGAGGCTCCCTCCTTTTTATCTGCCCTGTTTCTGTGTGAGGTTTTTGCTCCAAGGTCAAGCTTTGACAGAAACGTGTTTCATGTCATGAACTTCAATGACTGAGGTCTTACTGTACCATGTGTAAGCACTGCCCAAACGTAAGGTCCCACTGGGATTGATAAAGGGCGAGTATCTGAAAGTAATTCCAGTGGAAAAAATGTTACCTGGCCGTCATGTTCAACCCTGCCTATCCTACTGTATGTGCTTAAAGACCCCATATCATCTGATCTCACCCACGCTGCACCCATTTCATTTAATTCCCTTTCAATTCCATTACCTATTTGCACCAGCCTATTTCATGAAACACAAAACCCATGCGCCATATAGCTGAAGATGACAATGAAGACACTACTGCTTTGACTAATGGGTGGTGTGTGTGTGTGTGGGGGGGGGGGTATTACCGCCTACTTTTAAGGACACAAAACAAAAATACATCAGTGGTTACTGCTATTAGTAGCTCAAATGACAATTGTCTGGTATATGGAACTAACAAAATATTCCATCCAACCATGCATCCATCCTTGCTTTTCCAGGACAAGTGCAACGGGATAATGGTGTTTTCTCTAGATTCCCCCTACTGATTTGATTTTTTTAGATTGCATATTAAATATTTCTGAGATGGGAGACTCTGGGCTGGGGGGTCGCGGTATGGGCAGGGTGTCTCACCCCAGGGGGTATGAATACTCCATTTTGCCCCTTTGATCTCTGCCCCCACACTGAAGGTGTACACACTCCTCCTGTCAGATCATTTATATAATATTGTAGTTCGTTAAATACAGAAGCAGTGTTATTATTATTACTATACTCAATATATTAAAACATAAATTGTATATTATTAACTATATTTATTGCATAAGAACTGCTGAGTGTCGTTGGCTAGCTTTGCTGCATGTGGGCTGGCTAACCGATTAGCCAACAGGTTGTTGGAAGAGCACTGGCATTTTCTCCAGGCCCCTTTGATAAGCCCCCAAACCCAGATTTACAGACACTGCTGGTGAACATTGTCCATTTCGGTAAGAAGACACAATGCAGAGAGAGAGAGAGAGAGACGCTGTATGACATCATCAGCTAATGCCAGCAGGGACCATGAAGCTGGGGACAGTCTGGACAAAGTACCAGTTCATCGCTGGACATTCACATGCACAACAGCACACACTATGGGAGCCCCAAACAGCCCACTGGGAAGACCAGCTTACACAGTCAGGGCTGTGAACCCACCACACTAACCACTGAGCCATAATGATACATAACACGTGGACTTGTAAGAGAATATTCATGAAGATACTTATAATATTCATCATAAAATCTGGACCAATTAAGTGTATTAATGACTTTTTTTCAGATCAGATTAATCAGAGATCAAAGACATAATTTATACCGTTTTAGCCACAGCAGCAAGACAGAGTTAAGCAAGCAAAGCTAGCAGAGGAGAGCTGCTGGACTGTGGCGTGCGAGAATCCTGCGACTGTGGCGTATGTGCGAGAATCCTGCGACTGTGGCGTATGTGCGAGAATCCTGCGACTGTGGCGTATGTGCGAGAATCCTGCGACTGTGGCGTATGTGCGAGAATCCTGCGACTGTGGCGTATGTGCGAGAATCCTGCGACTGTGGCGTATGTGCGAGAATCCTGCGACTGTGGCGTATGTACGAGAATCCTGCGACTGTGGCGTATGTGCGAGAATCCTGCGACGTGCTGGCATCCCATGCTGAGTGCACATTGCCTCACAACCGCACTCCTAATTATCACTAAGGACGGCGCACCGGATGGGATCTGGCAGAACGGCGGATTTCAAACAAACATAACAAACAAACATGCTTTATTTTCCATTTGCGCAAGTACAGGTGTACTGCGATGCTTCTCTTCGCTGACCCCATCTTGCTCTCCATAGTTCGGGGGTCACAGTACAGGGTCAGTTAACTCGCAGCACCCGTCGAGCTGGGGGTTAAAGGCCTTGCTCAAGGGCCCACAGACATGTGTCTGTTCTGTTGAAGCCGGGGCTTGATTCGGAGACCTTGTGCTCACAGGCAACTTAGCCTGCTGAGCCACTCACCCCCCCCCCCCCGTCAATAGGTTGCATGATCTGCAGGGGGCACTACACTGCTGAGGTGCTATATCATCCCCTTATACTTCCTGGGTGGCGGGTAAAATCCCAGGTCTCTATGTGCATGTCCTGAGAGGGTTTCTGGGTGCTCTCATGCCCTATATAGTCCCACAAATTTGTAATTCCTTATTTTCCCTAAATAAGAAGGTGCTGGTGCTCAGGATTTTGGATTTCTTGGGAATGGTTCTGGAACACAGTGACTCTAATTCGATAAATGCTTATTGTAAATGGATGTATTGTAATAATCCTTCAAAAAATTGTCATAGTTGGTTCATATTTAAAGAGGGAAACTTAAGATCTAAAATTTGTCCTTTCTGTGTGTGTGTGTGTGTGTGTGTGTTCTGTGATGGAGTGGCATCCTATCCAGGGTGTCCCCTGCCTTGTAACCCGTGTTTCCTGGGAAAGAGTCCAGGATCACTGTGACCCAGTCCTAGACAAACAGCTCTATAAGATGGGTGGCTGGATGAAACTTCAAGCCTACAGCATTGTTGGTACCCTCCTGTCATTCGCTCTCAACGGATATATATTTCATGTTTCATAAATGTCAAATTTTATGTCAGAATTTATATGGAAACCAACCAATTTTCCAGATCACATCCATGTAACAGTAAGAAAGCAAGAGCCACAGCCCCATAATTTCAAACAGAGATCAAACGCATCTGAGATTTAGCAAAATTATAATTACAGTGGCCTCTCCAGATTTGCGAATTTGACATTTGTGGTTTTTTGACTTATTCGTGAGTTAATTGGGAATATTTTTGGAGCTTCAGAGCCGGTGTGTAAGCCACAAATGTATAAACAATGCTGAAAAGGATTTCAATCACATAAAATGATATAATACATAAATATTAGTCTTATTTAATATTTGTCAGTGTGAGTGCGTAAAACATCTTTATTATTTTTGATTAAAAAAAAAGGACTGTGCACTTTGGCTTGGGTATGCTGCGTATCCTTGTCTCAGTCCCCACCCTCACTCACGTCATATTTCTCTCTGACCGTGGAATCTCCTATTTCTCGCAGTGAATTAAAAATTTTTCAGTGGTGTTAATTTTGCATTTTGCAGTTTCCTCTAGGAGTTTTCTCAGCAGTGGGGGCCAGGCCACTGGAGCCACCCCACGCCCCCCTCAGTGGGCTTCAGGGCGGCAGTCAGATCAGATATTAAGTGTGAAATAAAGAAACACTTCACTGCAAAATAAACATTAGGACATATTTATTTATATCGATTTATACATAAAGCCTCTTTGACCCACTATTAATAGATTAAAGTCCTCTGCTCTCCTGCTCCCCTCTGCTCTCCTGCTTCACTCTGCTCCCCTCTGCTCTCCTGCTTCACTCTGCTTCACTCTGCTCTCCTGCTCCCCTCTGCTTCACTCTGCTCTCCTGCTCCGCTCTCCTTCTTCACTCTGCTTCACTGTGCTCTCCTGCTTCACTCTGCTCCCCTCTGCTCTCCTGCTTCACTCTGCTCTCCTGCTCCCCTGCTTCACTCTGCTCCCCTGCTTCACTCTGCTCTCCTGCTCCCCTCTGCTTCACTCTGCTCTCCTGCTCCCCTCTGCTCTCCTTCACTCTGCTCTCCTGCTCCCCTCTGCTCTCCTGCTTCACTCTGCTCCCCTCTGCTCTCCTGCTTCTCTGCTCTCCTGCTCCCCTCTGATCTCCTGCTTCACTCTGATCTCCTACTCCCCTCTGCTCTCCTGCTTCACTCTGCTCCCCTCTGCTCTCCTGCTTCAGTCTGCTCTCCTGCTCCCCTCTGCTCTCCTTCTTCACTCTGCTCTCCTGCTTCACTCTGCTCTACATCTCCAGTCTGCTCTCCTGCTTCACTCTGCGTTCCTTCTTCACTATGCTTCACTGTGCTCTGCTGCTCCCCTCTGCTCTCCTGCTTCACTCTGCTCCCCTGTCCTCTCCTGCTTCACTCTGCTCTCCTGCTCCTCTCTGCTTCACTCTGCTCTCCTGCTCCCCTCTGCTCTCCTTCTTCACTCTGCTCCCCTATGCTCTCCTGCTTCACTCTGCTCCCCTGTCCTCTCCTGCTTCACTCTGCTCTCCTGCTCCTCTCTGCTTCACTCTGCTCTCCTGCTCCCCTCTGCTCTCTTTCTTCACTCTGCTCCCCTATGCTCTCCTTCTTCACTATGCTCTCCTGCTCCCCTCTGATATACTGCTTCACTGTGCTCTACATCTGCAGTCTGCTCTCCTGCTTCACTGTGCTCGCCTTCTTCACTATGCTTCACTCTGCTCTCCTGCTCCCCTGTGCTCTCCTGCTTCACTCTGCTCCCCTCTGCTCTCCTGCTTCACTCTGCTCTCCTGCTCCCCTCTGCTCTCCTGCTTCACTCTGCTCCCCTCTGCTCTCCTGCTTCACTCTGCTGTCCTGCTCCCCTCTGCTCTCCTGCTTCACTCTGCTACCCTCTGCTCTCCTGCTTCACTCTGCTCTCCTTCTTCACTCTGCTCTCCTGCTCCCCTCTGCTCTCCTGCTTCACTCTGCTCTCCTGCTCCCCTCTGCTTCACTCTGCTCTCCTGCTCCCCTCTGCTCTCCTGCTTCACTCTGCTCTACATCTGCAGTCTGCTCTCCTTCTTCACTATGCTTCACTGTGCTCTGCTGCTCCCGCTTCACTCTGCTTCACGCTGCTCTCCTGCTTCACTCTGCTCCCCTCTGCTCTCCTTCTTCACTATGCTCCACTGCTAACCCTCTGCTATACTGCTTCACTGTGCTCCCCTCTGCTCTCCTGCTTCACTCTGCTCCCCTCTGCTCTCCTTCTTCACTATGCTCTCCTGCTCCCCTCTGATCTCCTGCTTCACTCTGCTCTCCTGCTTCACTCTGCTCCCCTCTGCTCTCCTGCTTCACACTGCTCTCCTGCTCCCCTCTGCTTCACTCTGCTCTCCTGCTCCCCTCTGCTCTGCTTCTTCACTATGCTCTCCAGCTCCCCTCTGCTCTCCTGCTTCACTCTGTTCCCCTCTGCTCTCCTGCTTCACTCTGCTCTACATCTCCAGTCTGCTCTCCTGCTTCACTCTGCTCTCCATCTTCACTCTGCTCTCCTGCTCCCCTCTGCTCTCCTGCTTCACTCTGCTCTCCTGCTCCTCTCTGCTTCACTCTGCTCTCCTGCTGCCCTCTGCTCTCCTTCACTCTGCTTCACGCTGCTGTCCAGCTTCACTCTGCTGCCCTCTGCTCTCCTGCTTCACTCTGCTTCACGCTGCTCCCCTCAGCTCTCCTTCTTCACTCTGCTTCACTCTGCTCTCCTGCTCCCCTCTGCTTCACTCTGCTCTCCTGCTCCACTCTGCTCTCCTGCTTCACTCTGCTCTCCTGCTCCCCTCTGCTCTCCTGCTTCACTCTGCTCTCCATCTCCAGTCTGCTCTCCTGCATCACTATGCTCTCCTTCTTCACTCTGCTTCACTCTGCTCTCCTGCTCCCCTCTGCTCTCCTGCTTCACTCTGCTCCCCTCTGCTCTCCTGCTTCACGCTGCTATCCTGCTCCCCTCTGCTCTCCTTCACTCTGCTTCACTCTGCTCCCCTGCTTCACTCTGCTGTCCTGCTCCCCTCTGATTTCCTGCTTCACTCTGCTCCCCTCTGCTCTTCTTCTTCACTCTGCTCTCCTGCTCCCCTCTGCTCTCCTGCTTCACTCTGCTCCCCTCTGCTCTCCTGCTTCACTCTGCTCTCCTGCTTCACTCTGCTCTCCTTCTTCACTCTGCTCTCCTGCTTCACTCTGCTCCCCTCTGCTCTCCTGCTTCACTCTGCTGTCCTGCTCCCCTCTGCTCTCCTGCTTCACTCTGCTCCCCTCTGCTCTCCTGCTTCACTCTGCTGTCCTGCTCCCCTCTGATCTCCTGCTTCACTCTGCTCCCCTCTGCTCTCCTGCTTCACTCTGCTCCCCTCTGCTCTCCTGCTTCACTCTGTTCCCCTCTGCTCTCCTGCTCCCCTCTGCTTCACTCTGCTCTCCTGCTCCCCTCTGCTCTCCTTCACGCTGCTCTCCTGCTTCACTCTGCTCCCCTTCACTATGCTCTCCTGCTCCCCTCTGCTATACTGCTTCACTGTGCTCCCCTCTGCTCTCCTGCTTCACTCTGCTCTCATTCTTCACTCTGCTCCCCTGCTCCCCTCTGCTCTCCTGCTTCACTCTGCTCTACATCTTCACTCTGCTTCCCTCTGCTCTACTGCTCCCCTCTGCTTCACTCTGCTCCCCTCTGCTCTCCTTCACTCTGCTCTCCTGCTCCCCTCTGCTTCACTCTGCTCTCCTGCTCCACTCTGCTCTCCTGCTTCACTATGCTTCACTCTGCTCTCCTGCTCCCCTCTGCTCTCCTGCTTCACTCTGCTCTCCATCTCCAGTCTGCTCTCCTGCTTCACTATGTTCTCCTTCTTCACTCTGCTTCACTCTGCTCTCCTGCTCCCCTCTGCTCTCCTGCTTCACTCTGCTATCCTGCTCCCCTCTGCTCTCCTTCTTCACTCTGCTTCACGCTGCTCTCCTGCTTCACTCTGCTCCCCTCTGCTCTCCTGCTTCACGCTGCTATCCTGCTCCCCTCTGTTCTCCTTCACTCTGCTTCACTCTGCTCCGCTCTGCTCTCCTGCTTCACTCTGCTGTCCTGCTCCCCTCTGATCTCCTGCTTCACTCTGCTCCCCTCTGCTCTCCTGCTTCACTCTGCTTCCCTCTGCTCTCCTGCTCCTCTCTGCTTCACTCTGCTCTCCTGCTCCCCTCTGCTCTCCTTCTTCACTCTGCTTCACTCTGTTCTCCTCTGCTCTCCTGCTTCAATCTGCTCTACATCTCCAGTCTTCTCTCCTGCTTCACTGTGCTCTCCTGCTCCCCTCTGCTCTGCTTCACTCTGCTCTCCTGCTCCCCTCTGCTCTCCTTCACTCTGCTTCACGCTGCTCTCCTGCTTCACTCTGCTCCGCTTCACTATGCTCTCCTGCTCCCCTCTGCTATACTGCTTCACTGTGCTCCCCTCTGCTCTCCTGCTTCATTCTACTCCACTGCTCCCCTCTGCTCTCCTGTTTCACTCTGCTTTCCATCTCCAGTCAGCTCTCCTGCTTCACTATGCTCTCCTTCTTCACTCTGCTTCACTCTGCTCTCCTGCTCCCCTCTGCTCTCCTGCTTCACTCTGCTCCCCTCTGCTCTCCTGCTTCACTCTGCTATCCTGCTCCCCTCTGCTCTCCTTCTTCACTCTGCTTCACGCTGCTCTCCTGCTTCACTCTGCTCCCCTCTGCTCTCCTGCTTCACGCTGCTATCCTGCTCCCCTCTGCTCTCCTTCACTCTGCTTCACTCTGCTCCCCTCTGCTCTCCTGCTTCACTCTGCTGTCCTGCTCCCCTCTGATCTCCTGCTTCACTCTGCTTCACTCTGCTCCCCTCTGCTCTCCTGCTTCCCTCTGCTCTCCTGCTCCTCTCTGCTTCACTTTGCTCTCCTGCTCCCCTCTGCTCTCCTTCTTCACTCTGCTTCACTCTGTTCTCCTCTGCTCTCCTGCTTCAATCTGCTCTACATCTCCAGTCTGCTCTCCTGCTTCACTCTGCTCTACTTCTTCACGCTGCTGTCCAGCTTCACTCTGCTGCCCTCTGCTTCACTCTGCTTCACGCTGCTCTCCTGCTTCACTCTGCTCCCCTGCTTCACTCTGCTCTCCTGCTCCCCTCTGCTCTGCTTCACTCTGCTCTCCTGCTCCCCTCTGCTCTCCTGCTTCACTCTGCTCCCCTTCACTATGCTCTCCTGCTCCCCTCTGCTATACTGCTTCACTGTGCTCCCCTCTGCTCTCCTGCTTCATTCTACTCCACTGCTCCCCTCTGCTCTCCTGCCTCACTCTGCTCTCCATCTTCACTCTGCTTCCCTCTGCTCTCCTACTTCACTCTGCTTTACTGCTCCCCTCTGCTTCACTCTGCTCTCCTTCACTCTGCTTCACTCTGCTCTCCTGCTCCCCTCTGCTTCACTCTGCTCTCCTGCTCCACTCTGCTCTCCTGCTTCACTCTGCTCTCCTGTTTCACTCTGCTCTCCATCTCCAGTCTGCTCTCCTGCTTCACTCTGCTCTCCTGCTCCCCTCTGATCTCCTGCTTCACTCTGCTCCCCTCTGCTCTCCTGCTTCACTCTGCTATCCTGCTCCCCTCTGCTCTCCTTCTTCACTCTGCTTCACGCTGCTCTCCTGCTTCACTCTGCTCCCCTCTGCTCTCCTGCTTCACTCTGCTCTACATCTTCACTCTGCTTCCCTCTGCTCTTCTGCTCCCCTCTGCTTCACTCTGCTCCCCTCTGCTCTCCTTCTTCACTCTGCTTCACTCTGCTCTCCTGCTCCCCTCTGCTTCACTCTGCTCTCCTGCTCCCCTCTGCTCTCCTGCTTCACTCTGCTCCCCTCTGCTCTCCTGCTTCACGCTGCTATCCTGCTCCCCTCTGCTCTCCTTCACTCTGCTCCCCTCTGCTCTCCTGCTTCACTCTGCTCCCCTCTGCTCTCCTGCTTCACGCTGCTATCCTGCTCCCCTCTGCTCTCCTTCACTCTGCTTCACTCTGCTCCCCTCTGCTCTCCTGCTTCACTCTGCTCCCCTCTGCTCTCCTGCTTCACTCTGCTCTCCTGCTTCACTCTGCTCTCCTTCTTCACTCTGCTCTCCTGCTTCACTCTGCTCCCCTCTGCTCTCCTGCTTCACTCTGCTGTCCTGCTCCCCTCTGCTCTCCTGCTTCACTCTGCTCCCCTCTGCTCTCCTGCTTCACTCTGCTGTCCTGCTCCCCTCTGATCTCCTGCTTCACTCTGCTCCCCTCTGCTCTCCTGCTTCACTCTGCTCCCCTCTGCTCTCCTGCTTCACTCTGTTCCCCTCTGCTCTCCTGCTCCCCTCTGCTTCACTCTGCTCTCCTGCTCCCCTCTGCTCTCCTTCACGCTGCTCTCCTGCTTCACTCTGCTCCCCTTCACTATGCTCTCCTGCTCCCCTCTGCTATACTGCTTCACTGTGCTCCCCTCTGCTCTCCTGCTTCACTCTGCTCTCATTCTTCACTCTGCTCCCCTGCTCCCCTCTGCTCTCCTGCTTCACTCTGCTCTACATCTTCACTCTGCTTCCCTCTGCTCTACTGCTCCCCTCTGCTTCACTCTGCTCCCCT
The DNA here is from genome assembly GCF_048594095.1 of Paramormyrops kingsleyae. Taxonomy (NCBI): domain Eukaryota; kingdom Metazoa; phylum Chordata; class Actinopteri; order Osteoglossiformes; family Mormyridae; genus Paramormyrops; species Paramormyrops kingsleyae. The sequence goes on along the minus strand of NC_132811.1, from coordinate 9,827,634 downwards.
CTGCTCTCCTTCACTCTGCTCTCCTGCTCCCCTCTGCTTCACTCTGCTCTCCTGCTCCACTCTGCTCTCCTGCTTCACTATGCTTCACTCTGCTCTCCTGCTCCCCTCTGCTCTCCTGCTTCACTCTGCTCTCCATCTCCAGTCTGCTCTCCTGCTTCACTATGTTCTCCTTCTTCACTCTGCTTCACTCTGCTCTCCTGCTCCCCTCTGCTCTCCTGCTTCACTCTGCTATCCTGCTCCCCTCTGCTCTCCTTCTTCACTCTGCTTCACGCTGCTCTCCTGCTTCACTCTGCTCCCCTCTGCTCTCCTGCTTCACGCTGCTATCCTGCTCCCCTCTGTTCTCCTTCACTCTGCTTCACTCTGCTCCGCTCTGCTCTCCTGCTTCACTCTGCTGTCCTGCTCCCCTCTGATCTCCTGCTTCACTCTGCTCCCCTCTGCTCTCCTGCTTCACTCTGCTTCCCTCTGCTCTCCTGCTCCTCTCTGCTTCACTCTGCTCTCCTGCTCCCCTCTGCTCTCCTTCTTCACTCTGCTTCACTCTGTTCTCCTCTGCTCTCCTGCTTCAATCTGCTCTACATCTCCAGTCTTCTCTCCTGCTTCACTGTGCTCTCCTGCTCCCCTCTGCTCTGCTTCACTCTGCTCTCCTGCTCCCCTCTGCTCTCCTTCACTCTGCTTCACGCTGCTCTCCTGCTTCACTCTGCTCCGCTTCACTATGCTCTCCTGCTCCCCTCTGCTATACTGCTTCACTGTGCTCCCCTCTGCTCTCCTGCTTCATTCTACTCCACTGCTCCCCTCTGCTCTCCTGTTTCACTCTGCTTTCCATCTCCAGTCAGCTCTCCTGCTTCACTATGCTCTCCTTCTTCACTCTGCTTCACTCTGCTCTCCTGCTCCCCTCTGCTCTCCTGCTTCACTTTGCTCCCCTCTGCTCTCCTGCTTCACTCTGCTATCCTGCTCCCCTCTGCTCTCCTTCTTCACTCTGCTTCACGCTGCTCTCCTGCTTCACTCTGCTCCCCTCTGCTCTCCTGCTTCACGCTGCTATCCTGCTCCCCTCTGCTCTCCTTCACTCTGCTTCACTCTGCTCCCCTCTGCTCTCCTGCTTCACTCTGCTGTCCTGCTCCCCTCTGATCTCCTGCTTCACTCTGCTTCACTCTGCTCCCCTCTGCTCTCCTGCTTCCCTCTGCTCTCCTGCTCCTCTCTGCTTCACTTTGCTCTCCTGCTCCCCTCTGCTCTCCTTCTTCACTCTGCTTCACTCTGTTCTCCTCTGCTCTCCTGCTTCAATCTGCTCTACATCTCCAGTCTGCTCTCCTGCTTCACTCTGCTCTACTTCTTCACGCTGCTGTCCAGCTTCACTCTGCTGCCCTCTGCTTCACTCTGCTTCACGCTGCTCTCCTGCTTCACTCTGCTCCCCTCTGCTCTCCTGCTTCACTCTGCTCTCCTGCTCCCCTCTGCTCTGCTTCACTCTGCTCTCCTGCTCCCCTCTGCTCTCCTGCTTCACTCTGCTCCCCTTCACTATGCTCTCCTGCTCCCCTCTGCTATACTGCTTCACTGTGCTCCCCTCTGCTCTCCTGCTTCATTCTACTCCACTGCTCCCCTCTGCTCTCCTGCCTCACTCTGCTCTCCATCTTCACTCTGCTTCCCTCTGCTCTCCTACTTCACTCTGCTTTACTGCTCCCCTCTGCTTCACTCTGCTCTCCTGCTCCACTCTGCTCTCCTGCTCCCCTCTGCTCTCCTGTTTCACTCTGCTCTCCATCTCCAGTCTGCTCTCCTGCTTCACTCTGCTCTCCTGCTCCCCTCTGATCTCCTGCTTCACTCTGCTCCCCTCTGCTCTCCTGCTTCACTCTGCTATCCTGCTCCGCTCTGCTCTCCTTCTTCACTCTGCTTCACGCTGCTCTCCTGCTTCACTCTGCTCCCCTCTGCTCTCCTGCTTCACTCTGCTCTACATCTTCACTCTGCTTCCCTCTGCTCTTCTGCTCCCCTCTGCTTCACTCTGCTCCCCTCTGCTCTCCTGCTTCACTCTGCTCCCCTCTGCTCTCCTGCTTCACTCTGCTCCCCTCTGCTCTCCTGCTTCACTCTGCTCCCCTCTGCTCTCCTGCTTCACTCTGCTATCCTACTCCCCTCTGCTCTCCTTCTTCACTCTGCTTCACGCTGCTCTCCTGCTTCACTCTGCTCCCCTCTGCTCTCCTGCTTCACTCTGCTATCCTGCTCCCCTCTGCTCTCCTTCTTCACTCTGCTTCACGCTGCTCTCCTGCTTCACTCTGCTCCCCTCTGCTCTCCTGCTTCACGCTGCTATCCTGCTCCCCTCTGCTCTCCTTCACTCTGCTTCACTCTGCTCCCCTGCTTCACTCTGCTGTCCTGCTCCCCTCTGATCTCCTGCTTCACTCTGCTCCCCTCTGCTCTCCTTCTTCACTCTGCTCTCCTGCTCCCCTCTGCTCTCCTGCTTCACTCTGCTCCCCTCTGCTCTCCTGCTTCACTCTGCTCTCCTGCACCCCTCTGCTCTCCTTCTTCACTCTGCTCTCCTGCTTCACTCTGCTCCCCTCTGCTCTCCTGCTTCACTGTGCTGTCCTGCTCTCCTGCTTCACTCTGCTCCCCTCTGCTCTCCTGCTTCACTCTGCTCCCCTCTGATCTCCTGCTTCACTCTGCTTCACTCTGCTCCCCTGCTTCACTCTGCTCCCCTCTGCTCTCCTGCTTCACTCTGCTCTCCTGCTCCCCTCTGCTCTGCTTCACTATGCTCTCCTGCTCCCCTCTGCTCTCCTTCACGCTGCTCTCCTGCTTCACTCTGCTCCCCTTCACTATGCTCTCCTGCTCCCCTCTGCTATACTGCTTCACTGTGCTCCCCTCTGCTCTCCTGCTTCACTATGCTCTCCTTCTTCACTCTGCTTCACTCTGCTCTCCTGCTTCACTCTGCTCCCCTCTGCTCTCCTGCTTCACTCTGCTATCCTGCTCCCCTCTGTTCTCCTGCTTCACTCTGCTTCACGCTGCTCTCCTGCTTCACTCTGCTCCCCTCTGCTCTCCTGTTTCACGCTGCTATCCTGCTCCCCTCTGCTCTCCTTCACTCTGCTTCACTCTGCTCCCCTCTGATCTCCTGCTTCACTCTGCTCTCCTGCTCCTCTCTGCTTCACTCTGCTCTCCTTCACTCTGCTTCACTCTGTTCTCCTCTGCTCTCCTGCTTCAATCTGCTCTACATCTCCAGTCTGCTCTCCTGCTTCACTCTGCTCTACTTCTTCACGCTGCTGTCCAGCTTCACTCTGCTGCCCTCTGCTTCACTCTGTTTCACGCTGCTCTCCTGCTTCACTCTGCTCCCCTCTGCTCTCCTGCTTCACTCTGCTCTCCTGCTCCCCTCTGCTCTGCTTCACTCTGCTCTCCTGCTCCCCTCTGCTCTCCTGCTTCACTCTGCTCCCCTTCACTATGCTCTCCTGCTCCCCTCTGCTATACTGCTTCACTGTGCTCCCCTCTGCTCTCCTGCTTCATTCTACTCCACTGCTCCCCTCTGCTCTCCTGCCTCACTCTGCTCTCCATCTTCACTCTGCTTCCCTCTGCTCTCCTACTTCACTCTGCTTTACTGCTCCCCTCTGCTTCACTCTGCTCTCCTTCTTCACTCTGCTCTCCTGCTCCACTCTGCTCTCCTGCTTCACTCTGCTTTCCTGCTCCCCTCTGCTCTCCTGTTTCACTCTGCTCTCCATCTCCAGTCTGCTCTCCTGCTTCACTCTGCTCTCCTGCTCCCCTCTGATCTCCTGCTTCACTCTGCTCCCCTCTGCTCTCCTGCTTCACTCTGCTATCCTGCTCCGCTCTGCTCTCCTTCTTCACTCTGCTTCACGCTGCTCTCCTGCTTCACTCTGCTCCCCTCTGCTCTCCTGCTTCACTCTGCTCTACATCTTCACTCTGCTTCCCTCTGCTCTTCTGCTCCCCTCTGCTTCACTCTGCTCCCCTCTGCTCTCCTTCACTCTGCTTCACTGTGCTCTCCTGCTCCCCTCTGCTTCACTCTGCTCTCCTGCTCCACTCTGCTCTCCTGCTCCCCTCTGCTCTCCTGCTCCCCTCTGCTCTCTATCTCCAGTCTGCTCTCCTGCTTCACTATGCTCTCCTTCTTCACTCTGCTTCACTCTGCTCTCCTGCTTCACTCTGCTCCCCTCTGAAGCAGGAGAGCGGCGTGAAGCAGAGTGAAGGAGAGCAGAGGGGAGCAGGAGAGCAGAGTGAAGCAGGAGAGCAGAGAGGGGCAGAGTGAAGCAGGAGAGCAGCGTGAAGCAGAGTGAAGCAGGAGAGCAGAGGGCAGCAGAGTGAAGCTGGACAGCAGCGTGAAGAAGTAGAGCAGAGTGAAGCAGGAGAGCAGACTGGAGACTGCTGGACAGCAGCGTGAAGAAGTAGAGCAGAGTGAAGCAGGAGAGCAGAGGGGAGCAGTAGAGCAGAGTGAAGCAGGAGAGCAGAGGGGAGCAGAGTGAAGCAGGAGAGCAGCGTGAAGCAGAGTGAAGAAGGAGAGCAGAGGGGAGCAGGATAGCAGAGTGAAGCAGGAGAGCAGAGGGGAGCAGAGTGAAGCAGGAGAGCAGAGGGGAGCAGGAGAGCATAGTGAAGCAGGAGAGCAGACTGGAGATGGAGAGCAGAGTGAAGCAGGAGAGCAGAGGGGAGCAGGAGAGCAGAGTGAAGCAGGAGAGCAGAGTGAAGCAGAGGGGAGCAGGAGAGCAAAGTGAAGCAGAGTGAAGAAGGAGAGCAGAGTGAAGCAGAGGGGAGCAGTAGAGCAGAGTGAAGTAGGAGAGCAGAGGGAAGCAGAGTGAAGATGGAGAGCAGATTGAAGCAGGAGAGCAGAGGGGAGCAGTGGAGTAGAATGAAGCAGGAGAGCAGAGGGGAGCACAGTGAAGCAGTATAGCAGAGGGGAGCAGGAGAGCATAGTGGAGGGGAGCAGAGTGAAGCAGGAGAGCGGCGTGAAGCAGAGTGAAGGAGAGCAGAGGGGAGCAGGAGAGCAGAGTGAAGCAGGAGAGCAGAGAGGAGCAGAGTGAAGCAGGAGAGCAGCGTGAAGCAGAGTGAAGCAGGAGAGCAGAGGGCAGCAGAGTGAAGCTGGACAGCAGCGTGAAGAAGTAGAGCAGAGTGAAGCAGGAGAGCAGACTGGAGATGTAGAGCAGATTGAAGCAGGAGAGCAGAGGAGAACAGAGTGAAGCAGAGTGAAGAAGGAGAGCAGAGGGGAGCAGGAGAGTAGAGTGAAGCAGAGAGGAGCAGGAGAGCAAAGGGAAGCAGAGTGAAGCAGGAGATCAGAGGGGAGCAGGACAGCAGAGTGAAGCAGGAGAGCAGAGGGGAGCAGGAGAGCAGAGTGAAGCAGAGTGAAGAAGGAGAGCAGAGGGGAGCAGGAAAGCAGAGGGGAGCAGGAGAGCAGAGTGAAGCAGGAGAGCAGAGGGGAGCAGGAGAGCAGAGTGAAGCAGTCTGCTCTCCTGCCCCTCTTGCTCCACTCTTACCTATTTATTTGTGTTGCCTGTCTAATTATCCTACATTTGATAATGAGTAACATTAGATAATTCGCTCACATTACAAATATTTTATCACACAGCAAGAACATTCAAATATTACAGTATCCACCTGTAACGTTACATATGGTAGAACCAGAAGACATTTCTTTCCCTTCAAAACCTTGGGGCACAGCTAAGAACCCAAGCTTAAGTAACATTACCTGACTATCATCAACATCAGACACCTTTCTCCGTTTAGGAAAATATTTTGACAAACTCATCTGAAAATGCAGTCAGGCATACTTGAATACAGAGCTTGTATAACCAATGTTGGATTTTTTTTTTTACGGACGTTTATTGAAGTACTAACGTTATTATGATTCACTGAGTTTGCTAATGTGAGGTTGGCTGGACCATTATTTGACCATATATTAATAAGAATTAGTTGGACCGCAATGATTTCAGTTCACAACCAATTATAATGAACACAGTGAATTGTTGACTTTGTTATAATCTTAATACCTTATTATTTTAAGTCATCAGGCATGGATTTTGTCCAAATGTCCAGAGTCCAGACAACGATTAAATAAAGGACAAGGGAATAATCCATAAGAACTAACAGTAAAACACACTCTGCTGAAGGTAATGGCATCGCTTTTAGGCTCCCGGAAGACCATCTTGACATAGCTTCCTTATCGCTTTCTGCTGCCGTGGATCTTTATTTTGCCTCATTAATTTCTTATGGCTTGCTGAAACACAGCGGTGACGCAGGGCATACCAATACAAGGGTACGAGAAGTCCTGCCAAGTACGCCTCGGGCCCAAGACTGCGGGGACTTCAGTACGCCTTGTGTTAATTAGCGGACAAATGCATAATGCATAATACGGTCTACAGATTAAAAAAGGCACTACTCTTGACCTATTTAGACCAGTCCGGAGAGTTAAACATTACTCACCCACATAAAAGAGTCATTTAAGGTTTTCATCACCTAAATATTTCAATAGCTCATTTGGCCCGTGAGACTTGGTGCCACGAGGCTCCATCATTCCTTACTGTCACACTCTTGTGACATTTATTTTCCAGGCACCGGGCGACGAGGTGACAAATCTTTCGAACATCTGCAATGTAAGTCACCCGGGTTTGTGAAAGTCAATGAAGCCACATTATGACAAACGCGATGTCCCTTTTTTCTTCTAAAAATATCTTAACAAATAAGTGTGTGGTTAAAGTGACCTTTTTTGGATGCTTCGGTGGAGCTGAATCATACACTTTGCACATATTAATATATGTCAGTTTTAGTTATATTATGTTATATAAAATGCATCTGGTCAATTGTTTATAAATACTATTTATTTCTGTTGAAAATGGATACCGAAATTGTTGTTCAAAGAACATAATAACCTTTTGACAAATAAACCAATTCTATATAACTACAAAATCCAATAGCACTAAACAATTCTAATGAGAACAGACCATTGCACCACTTCTCTTATTTAATGTTTAAATACTGTACATGGAATGAGTGTCATATTCTGTGAAGGCATAATAATAAAGGATTAGTATGAAACAAACCATACATTATATGTTTTTAAACGCATGGGTTAGAGTGTATTAACCCGCATATACCACTATTACTACACAGTTGGCTTACACGTTTGTACCTAAAGATGTTTTCACATTTCTAAGCCAAAAACACATTTATTATCAGAACAGCTTTCTTCCAGCAATGACTAAAATGTTCCATGTAGTTTCTGTTCATTGTAAATTGTGTTCCATGTTAGGAATCTTAAGTAACAATATTTAAAATTAAAGATTAAATAGCACACTGATTTACAACTGTGATTCACCTGGCTGGCACTAGGTGTGTGATTACAGAAAGTGAATAAACACGCTTCTGGCCAATCAGATTCAAAAATTCAAAAGTGCTATGGTACAATGAACATTCATCTGTCAGAGTATTGTAATTATTGCTAAATAAGCTGCAGAAGATGCTAGTAAAATGGTTTTAATGTGCCTGTGTCCAGAAGGTGGTGGGTTTGAATCCTGTGGCCTACAAAATAATCAAACTAGGTCCATGGGCAAAGCCCTTTACCCAAACTGCGGAGGGGTGCTGTACACTAGGTGACCCTGTGCTCTGACCCCAGAACCCCGTCTCGAATGGAGAGAAAGATGCGATATGTAAAAACCGAAGACTTACAATGTTCCTCGTACAAACAGCAAATAAATAATCGGAATAATAAATTATCGGAAACAGGCACCACAGGGCTATATATTCCTTTTTTCACATTAAATCTTCTATGGGCATAAATTTTACCTGGTTGTCTTAGAAGTACAGTACTACTCATGTCTGAACATGTATATTAAAATAAATTTTAATAGTTAAAACACTAATAATTTAAGACTTTTTAATGCAACAGTTCAGTGTTTTTCTGTTAATAGAAAAAAAAATATTAAAAAATTTCATCTATGTAATATGTCAGATTTAACAATTTGTCTAACTCAGGAAAGACTAATAATGAAGTATTTTTCAAAAACAAAAACCTCTAAAATCAGACTGCAATAAATAAACATTTATCCATGTGTGTGTCCATATATTAATTTCCCACATATTTCTTTGATCTTGCTTTCATGTTTCCAATTCAGACGGACTTCGATCAATAAAACTCCTAATCTGGAAAAATTGTTTTGATATTTTGCATTAAGCTATTACAAGGTGCTATACAGTACATCAGAGGCAATTGAAATACGGAAGAAGTCCATTGATCAATATGAGGAAAACTGAAAAATGCTCTTTAATGCCATGTACAGGAAATAACTGATGGATAATAATAAATATTCACAGATGATATCAGTAAAAGCTGTTTGTCAAATCTGCTGATCACAGTGGAAGCCAGAGGCAGCTGGTAGAAATCGCTGCTAAAAGGCTGGATTACAGCATCGAACGAGGCCTAGGCTCTGAACTCCAAGTCTGTAGGCTATCACGACCCAGATGTTCGAGTATGGTTGGTGGTGAGTTCAGGGCCAGATGCCCCAGAGCGGGTGGCAGATGAGAGACAGCAATAAAACTGTGCTGTCAGCAGTACCCCTACTGACACACAGATGGTGCCCAGGATGGGCACGCATTGCCTCATAGGTACCCTGCTGAGCTGAGCAGCGTCTTTACACAACACAGGTCAAAAGGTTTCATGCGGGAAAGCCAGCATCAGCTGAAAGAGCTGGTCCATCGCTCACTGACACCCTGAGACAGCCGGCGGGTGCCTGACAGTTATGTATCTTCTAGGTATGCCAGAATGCTTGAACTCGTCCCTGCAGCCAGAGAACGGCGATTATGTTCTGACAAAATCCAAGTCCCAGGCCTAATTGAGGAGGACGTAGTTCAAACAGAAACCCTTGTACAGATATGGCAGAGGCTGGAAGATCTGCTATCCTCACGTGTCTTCAAAACGAATCCTTACTTAATTTCCGCTAAAGTTCCGCCAAATTTGGACGCCTTAGAGGGTTGCCAGTGTAAACTGTAGTTCTAGAGTCCTGTGAAGGACTCACACATCACTGCTGGGATTCTGGTTTCCACACAAAACAAGGCGGTTGTACACAATTTCACACCGTAGTCTCCAGAGGATGGGTTGGTTGGACCGGCACGTGATGTGTAGAAAACTTCTGCTGCTGTGAATACTTCTATGCTAGCAGGGCACCCTGAGTGCAAACCTGGATTTGTAGAACAGGTCATGTTTGTGGTTAACAATGTGCACATATTCAATGAATAGAGGTCATATGTGGCTAAGTGGGTTAGGATGCTATGGTTGCGATCAGGTCGCTGACTCAGATCCTGTGAGTCGCTTTGTACATGTACAATAACAATAAAGATAATTTATTCAGAGGTTCAGGTGCTTCATCTATCGTGCTAGAAGCACATCAGGTTAAATTTCTGAACAGACAGAGGGGCAACATTTCAAATTCAAGAGGTACACTCTGTTTTATTTATTTTTTTAATTGCGATTTAAGTTATTGTTTTATGATATTCTGTATTCAGAGACAGATTATCATGGCTTCTTAGGGACAAAAAAAGCCAGAAAAAGGGAATAACATTTCAAGGGTATAATCAAAGTGAGTGGTAACCTTTTCCATGACTTGGAAAACAAAAACACCATGTCTGAGGCAGTAGGTTCTTTCATGTAAGAGGCCTTTTGTGGTATTATTTTATGATAAGACTTCTTTTAGGGTTAGTTATAGACCCATATGATGTGTTATTCTGAGAAATAAGTACTTCTAACAAACTTAGATGATGTGTCAATGATGATGGTGATTTGTTACGAAGGATTCTGAATTCTATATATATATATAACATATAAACGGAATATAAAATGCAGGGCCCAGGGGATGGTACAGGGAGGTCAGTATCGAGGCTTATAATTAACAAGCAGCTTAAAATGTGTGTTACACAGAGCAAATACCACTTATTCCAATGGATCTATGATGATACTTTAAATAGGGTATAGAACAGAGGACAATTAATGAGATAAGCGATGTTAAGAAACTTGCAAATTGAAGTGGTCCTTTCAAACCCTTTTTCACATGAGTCTCAGTGCAGGGTGACCCAGGATGGACTTAGACTGTATTAGAAAACTGTAGCTCCATATATGGCACTGAGAAAAAAAACAAAGGAGGAGGTATCAAGGTTGATAGGTAAGCATCAAAATAAAAATGGACAGGGTCACATTAATGACTGTGGTTCATGACTGTGTGTGGGGGGCGGGGCAGGGCAGGGGGGGTGTCACTGTGCAGGCTCAGATGACCCTGGCAAACCTGATGTCATCATTTCAGTGGGAAGGACCAAAACACTGAAGGTCGGGGTTTAAATGGTGGGGAACAGGTACTGTAGAAGTGAGAAACAGGCAAGTGCCCAAGTGTGAGCTAAGCCACTGAGGACACCTGTCAAAGGACAGCAGGGAGACTATGAGGCTGAAGAACAAATCAAAACACCCTTGAGTTGGGACATAGCTAGGACAAAGACATTAGTCCAGGTGACTCCTCCTGACAAGGAGAAGGGAAGGAAGCCAGAGAAGCCGTGCCGGGAAATCACGGCTGGATGAGACACCAGAGCAAGGCTGCTGGGCATTTATTGGCATCCTTATTTAAATCATATTCTGAGTTACACTGGAAACAATATGCTGTTTTAAACACTTTAAAATATGTTTCCTGTGCTTTAAAAGCACACGTTTCAATACAGATTTAACCTGCTTTCGATGTAAAGCTGCAGGTCATCACACGGTCATTATTATGAATTACCTCGTTTTAAACATATACGAAAAAAACTAACGATATGATGTTCTTACTTAATATGAAATGCAGCCATTGCATAGAATGTGGAAAATCTGGTGCCAGACTCTCCCCAATATGGAGCATGACACCCCCAAAAAATAGTCTCCAGGAATAGTCACAATTATCTTTTTCTTCAAATATGTTTTTGCCCTCAAAAACCTCAAACCTTCACGTTTATTTACTTTCAGTATCTGTCTCCCCTGAACCTCTGAAGTTAATTTTATCACAGCTGTTTAGTATGCTAGAGTGTTTAATCTAATCCTGTCTGAGCCAAGTCTTTATTCCAGTGACTACACATAGTCTGATTAATTCTAATATTAGACTACCCAAACTTCTTATTAGCAAATGTAAACGTACTGATGAACGTGAAAGGCTAAGTGAACTGTTGCATCAGCATGAGAATATGGTAATAGATTTGTTTAGATGGTTCAGGGAATACAGAAATGAGAGTTTCTCCCTATATCAGTATATTTATTCATGTGAGTCTTTGGATAATTAATTACTAACAACTGAGGTAGTTTATCTTCTCCCTAATATGTGATTCAATCAATCGTGGCTAGTGAAGAAAAAAGTAAAAGAAAAATCACACAACTGGTTTGGCCTTGTCAGAAGAAATCGCCGGGCATTTTTGTGGATGGCTTTGTGATGGAAGACCCGATCAGTTTCTCCCGTCAAATCAATAGCTTTCACAAGCTCCGGAAACAGACTGATGTTTATGGATGTGTTAGCGGCAGAATTCTTTTCCTGTAAAATGTTAGGCTCTAAAATCTTTAAGGTATGTATAATAAGGCACTAATAAAAGAAAAATATAATTCATTATTCTTCTTATGACTAACTATTGAAAAACATAACTAGCAACTCTATAACTAACCAAAACTAATACATTAAATTAATACTGTCTGAGATACTTTTGACTTTAGTTTCAAATCAAGAGGGGATTCATCCATCCATCCGTCCAACCATCGATCCATCCATCCTCTTATCCATGTCAGGTTCAAGGGGGTTACCAATAGCCTAACTAGAACATTGAATTATTAATAAATATTATTAATGGACTTTGAAAAACTCAAGTAATTACAATTCATTCAATTTTAATTGTATTTACATCAGGATTCAGTGTTTGATCCAAGGTGTGCAGTATTCAAGATCTCACACATCACTGGTCGCTCAGCCTCTTGTTTGTGTGTCACTGTGACAGAATATTTAGACTGAATTTTTTTGTGTGTATCACAGACAGGCAATTGAGCTTCTAGGATGAACTCTATGCAGAAGCCTCTACCTGCAAATCACCGCAGTTTGGACGAGTTTTTATTGGAAAAAGATGGATATACCGTAAGCTAAAGTTAGTCAGTTAAAATGGAACTAGTTTAGATGAAGAATTTGTCCTAAAAGAAAGGTATTCAAACTGCGACCATTTATTGAGAGTGTGCGAGTTAAAATTTCACATGGTTGCTTCTATGAGTTCTATGAGTATGTCAATCATTACGATGTCCTGTTCTGGCATGGGTACTGTGTTAAGTAGCTCACTGTGTCTGTTTTTTCGCTGAGTTGGTCTCTCCCAACCTGCATGCAGGAGTACATACGTATAAGCAAAAAACAACCCCTTTAGAGGAGGTGTTAATGTGTTCCAAGTGAAGCAGTCTATAGCTGATTATTAAAAACAAAATGAGTAGAAAGAGGAGGTGGCTGGTGGAGAGGGAGAGCCAAAAAGAGGTCCTGAGACAGGAAGAGGTGATGATGAGCCTTCTGGACAGGTGAGTTTTTTTGTGCTGCATGTATCATATTTCTGTTGACATTACGACTGAAGTTGTGTTGATAAGGAGCTTGTTTTCCATCTCATTCTTTCATGTCATGCCAGGAATGGGTGCAACAAAAGAACAGGCAAAAGAGGAGTTCCAGGAGATGAAAATGACAGTAAACTCATCATTCAAAGGGAAAGGCTATCTTGGACTGTGGGAAGTCATGATGACAAAAGAGCTCTACTGTTCAGACTATGCGGTAGGCTCTATTATTTTTAGTATATAACCTAGGGCTGTCACTATTGATTATATTAATAATTGAATAATCTACCGATTAATCTGATGATTCATCGAGTAATTGTTTATAATATAATATAATACAGTATTTCCCCAACGATAGGCCGTGGCTTATACATTAATTTTACAAATGTGTATTGGGTGTGGCTTACTTAAATGGAGCGGCCTATCTAAAAACATGAAAACATATTCGCTAAAAGTATAATTCAGTGCACAAAAAGAAGACATACACAAATGATTAACTGAATTTAAATGTACTGTTTACTTTAAAAAAATCATAGATAGTGACGATGTTCATAGATACAGTTAAAATAAGTCTTATAAGTCGACAGTTTGAAAAGTTCGAAAACCATATGAATCGAGAAGCATATGAATGAATTAACCAGTAGACTAAAAAATAATGTCAATTAAGAATGACGCCATCATTTAGTTCAGTGATGATGTTGTGTTACTTGGCGCAATTTTTAGGATGCAATGTAAAAATTGAATTTTTTCAGGCCTTTGTTAGATTACATTACATCCTAGTATATAATACAAGCTAGGAAAAAAGCAAAATTTTACAGAAATAAAAGGAACAGGACTATTGTTGGCTGGGAAAAGTTCATTTGAACGCCTGGAGGGTGGGGTACTGCAGTACAGCAATGTCAATCATCTGTCTACACGTAAATTCTTCAGTATGAAATTAGCAACACTGAAATACTAAAATTATTAGGCTTATCTTTCGTCAAATCCTTCAGTATCAGATTGTAATTCTTGTCGTAATCGGCGAACAACTCCATTGCAAAACGTGCTGCTTTGCTGTTGCTGATGTCGGACACGTCAGCAACGTTATGCAGCAATAAAGTAAAGTCAGTTGAGTACCTGAATCTACTGAATGGCCAGGTTACACCTGTTGGCATGGGCATATTCCAGGACAAGAATGCCAAGATTCAATGGGTTCAAATTGTCAAAGAGTGGTTCAGGGAGCATGAGGAATCATTTTCACGTGTGACTTGGTCACCACAGAGTTATGACCTTAACCTCATTGAAGGTCTCTGGGATGTGATGAAGGAGGCTTTATGGAGGTTCAACTCACTTGTCAATACAGGATCTCAGTGAGAAATGAATGCAAATCTGGATGAAAATAAAGGGTGAGATGTTGCATAAGCTTGTGGAAACAATGCCATGACAAATATGCGCCATAATCAAAGCTAAAGGCAGTCCAACGAAAAATTCAAATGGTGACTTTTTTTTTGGCCAGGCAGTGTAGCATGCGCTACCAAAAAAAGGGTGTGACCAAGTAATGTGCCAGTGTAACCAGCTAGGAAAGTTGGTGACACCAGTGCTACCACTGGAAAAGTTAGTCTGGAACCCTATATTCTTTGTTTAACAGCAGAAATTCATCACACATTTTTCTGGACAATAATACAGAAAACTTCAAATTTATTGCATATTCTTGCACTTCACAATTTATTACCCAACTGAAATAGGAGTGCATAAAGTCCATTTTGTTTATTAGTTTGTTTGTTATCCTGTTAATATTCTACTGGCAAACTGCATTTTATGTCCTACTTGAATCAGTAAATAGAAAAAATAAGAATTAGTAAACAGGGAAACAGTTACAATTTTACTTTTTTTTATATAGTTTTTGTTTATAGTTTTTCCATTTGCATAGAAAACGGGAGAAAAACAAAAAGCACACTCCCCACACCCACCCACCCACAAGTAACAAAGAGGGGAGGGGGGGAAACAGGGTCATATGTGGACATACAGCCAAGCACACATTAGTAAACTGAATATATCTGTGTATGGAACAATTAAAACTAATGAATAAATACGTAAATAAAAAAGGGGGGGGGCATCTCTCCTTCGCTCAGTGACAGTTAGTAAATGGAACATTATATACATTATATACAAAAAAAAAAAGTAATTGTCATGGCTATGATATTTATGATGGGGTCAGGTTTTTAACATATTTAATGAAGGGCGACCAGGTCACTCTAAAATTTTCTTGACAGTCGGCTCTACTATATCTCAATTTTTCCAACTGCAGCATGGAGAGCTTTTCACTAATCCAGTTGTTAAAAGATGGGGGCTTGTCTGACTTCCACTGAAGAAGAATAAGTCTTCTGGCCATTAATGGCGCAAAAGCTATCGCCTTTGCTTGTGAAGCAGGAACTGTGACCCCTGGAGGGGGAACCCCGAAGATTGAGATGAGTGGGGATGGTAGTATCGTTTTTCTAAACAAGCATGACAGGACCTCAAAAATACTTTCCCAAAAACTGGTCAAAGTTTGGCAGTGCCAAAACATATGGCCTACAGTGGCTGGACCTTGATGACAACGTGGACAAGTTTGACTAACGTTGGGATACATTCTTGCAAGTTTATCGTTTGAGTAATGCAAGCGATGTAGTACTTTAAATTGGATCAAGCATTGTCTGATACAAAAAGAGGAGGTGTGAATGCATTCTAAGCAATGTTGCCAGATCTCACTGGAAAGGCCAACATTTAGGTCTTCCTCCCATGCCACTTTTGTTCTGTCCCATGAAGGTGGGTTAATGCTCTGAATCCTAGTGTAGATTTTAGATATGTTACCTTTTGTGTAAGGGTCTAGGGAAAGTATATCGTCAACAACGTTCTTCGCTGGCAGAAATGGGAGTCTAAAATGCTTACTAACGAAACTTCTAACTTGTAGAAATCTGAAAAAATAGGATTTTGCAATGTTGTAACTACTTTGCAGCGTTTCAAATGACATGTGTTCCTTTTACGAAAAGATCTTTAACAAAGACCAGACCATTTCTGTGCCAAATTTGAAATGGCGTATCAATTTGAGATGACAGGAAAAGGTGGTTGTTCACCAGAGAGAATGAACTCAACTGCTTGATGCGAAAGACAATTTTACTTTTTTATTACAGTTTTGCATTTTATTATATGCAGCAGAATAAAATTGTACTGCATTTATTTTAGCGTTGAGAAATGTATACTTATGGGGCAAAAAGAACTGTGGATCAGCTGAATCTAGTCCAAGTTTAACTAAAATCATTTTGATTTAATATCGTCAACCAAAAACTTTATGTTAATCATCAGTTTAAAAGTCTGCGATTCAGTAGAGCTATAAACTTTGAAGAGCTCTCACAGATCAAAGGGCATTCCACAACTAGCAAAAGGTCACCCCAGTTAAATGAGGAAGGATTTATAACTCTGCTTTGCTGCTTCTGAGAGTTATCTCAAAAGGTCACCAGAAAAAATGAATTCCAAGATGAAACTTTGGAAGGGAAGAAGGATGAACAATTCTAAGTCATCTTTCTAAACGGCATCAGTTCTGAAGATCCTGAGGCTTTAAACAAATCCTTTGCAAATTCTTTTACACAAGAAGACAAATATGCAGGCTTCTGGAGAGGATAGAAACTGCTCAAATTCTGTTGTATGTTCTGTTAAAAAAATCAACAACAGCAACAGAAAAATATGTGCATGTCTTTGGTCCAATGTGGTGGCTATACTAATATTAAACTGTAAGGTACTTCTCTCTAATATTTAAACCGATGAAGTTTAAATATTACCTGGCAATATTGGACAAGATTGACACATTGGACTAATACCGAAATCTTGATTCTTAACAAATATCAGCCAATACTGATATGTTAACCGAAATATCATGCAGCTTTAAATTTAAATGCATTTAATCTCACATGAACACACACAGTAACAACTATGGGCAATTTGGCAACTCTAAATAACTTTTGCATGTTTCTGGACTGTGCTGGGAAACCTGAGAACCCGGAGGAAATGACACAGAGAGAACACAAAAATGCCACACATGTGGACGGAGACCCGAACCCCATTCCGAGAGGTGTGAGGCAACAGTACTAACCCCAGCGCCATCGTGCCGGCATCATGGACCTTATTTATACAAAATATAATCAAATATACGCAAGGTCATAAAAGTGCTTAGTCTGATACATCCCACCATCAATCTTTGACAGCACATATCCAATTACAGGGTCACACTGAACATATAGTTTATGCCAAGGACAGGGAAAAAGTCAGTGTTGAGACTTTGTAAGATTTTGTAACATTGTTGCCATTTTACTCAATTATCATCCAATAATCTTGCGCATTATGTTTTAATATATATTTATTTGGCAAATGATTTATTGAAAATAAAACTATATGCAGTCATCAGTGCTTTCAGAATTGAATACCGTGAACTATAGGCCTAATATCAGCCGTCATACTGTTGAGTGAATTAATCCTAATTGACTTATCAGGTGACCAGCAAATGAGAAGAATTAATCTAGAATATATTGGCACGGCTTCATTTTCCCTCTACAGGGAGCAGTACATCTCCAGACGTGGACTTGGGGAGTCCGTCTGGTAGCTCATTGTCCTAC
The DNA here is from genome assembly GCF_048594095.1 of Paramormyrops kingsleyae. Taxonomy (NCBI): domain Eukaryota; kingdom Metazoa; phylum Chordata; class Actinopteri; order Osteoglossiformes; family Mormyridae; genus Paramormyrops; species Paramormyrops kingsleyae. The sequence continues at coordinate 9,810,486 of NC_132811.1, read as the reverse complement.
GCAGGAGTGATGAGCAATAACCCTGGCCTGAGGGTGACCTCAGCGTGGAGCTGCTGGCCCTCTCTCTCCCAGGTGATTAGCCACCCCTGTGAGATTTCCCACCCCATCTGTGAAACAGAGTTACCCTGGACCTCCACAGCTAACACCCGACCATAAAGATTCTGCTTTTTCATGTTTCACAAGAGGGCACCTGCTGTCGTTTGGGCTGCGATAAAGCATGTCAATGAACCCTTGTCTCTTGGACCTTCGTCATCACCAGAAAATCTCATCGCTGGATTTTTCCAGTCCATGAAATAATAATTCTTCAAATCCAATTCAAAACCAGGATAAAATTGAACTGAACAGATAATAAAGAAGAAAAATTGGTAATATGGGGTTGGACAAAATAACAGAAGCAGCACTTCAAAAAGAAACTTTGAAGTAGATAAATCACAAAAGCATCTACAAAGGCAAGTCATATTAGGGCGAATGCCAAATGGCAGTCCAAGTAAGTTATGAAAGAGGTGTGACAATCAGCACTTTGACATGTGAGCTTAAAAAGAGAAAAACATTAAGCGTCTAACAGAGGCAAAAGAGCTGGTGCCTGAACTACAGGTCCATTGGTCATAAAAATGGAAAAATTATCTGAAGTGTTCAGGAGAATAACCCCAATAGCATGGAATATTACGCCAAGCATAGATGACTAAATCAGCAAAGAGGAACAGAGGTCCAAGCTCACAGAGAGGCCATAGATACAGGACAGTTGCTATTTTTTGTTGATGAATAGTCTACTTGCAAACTAGACACAGTTCAGGACTTGCAGGATTGCAAGAAAGACAAAAGCTATTCTGAAGGCAAAGTTTGGCCCAATTCCTTATTAGGCCTTGGATGTTGATATATTACTGAGTATTTGCATTGTTCCGTCAATCCCCTTGTTGCAATTTCATACGGTTTTCTTCTTGGTGATTTAGATTGTGCTGGACATTCATACACAGAATGTACTACTGATAGTTATAAAACACTTTATGACAAAAGAATACAATGTAAAATATATCATTAAAGTGTAATTTAAATAGTAGCCCCAATACTTATGCTCTGGCAGTATTATCACATGTGTCAAAGCCCTTTACAGCCAGTGACTTTATCTCCTCTGAATCAATCTCTATTTAATTGCCAGTTTTCATCTTTCCAGTGCAAGAAGAGGCTCAATATTTCTCATTGGAGGGTCTCCTAAGATGAATAAAATCAATAAAATGTTTTTCCTACCACATTTATCACTGCGTTTGCATTTGCTTCATCAGGGATTGGGGAAGAAAATGCTGGTACTGGATGCAAGCCTCACACAACCATTCCAAACTGCGTGTTGCACTACTGTCTGCTGTGGTTATTAGTACTGCTGCTATTACTCGCGTCATTAATTAAAATTAGAGGAATTATGCATTTTCTGATAAACGGTCTATATTAAATGGAGCTACATACAGGCTAGAAGCTTATTTACCCAGCCACATCCATGACTATCACTCAAGCAATTTTAATTCTATGTGTAGCGAAATACTGTGGCATTGCTGTTGAAAATAATGTGACACTGCATTCTGAGGGCATTGTATAGTTTCCCATCTCCTGCTTCAGTTTGTTTATTGAGCCTCCTGGGGCTTTCTTAGTTGGTGAGGCTTGTCATTGAAATTGCTTTCTTGTAACTGTGAAATTTGGTAGTGGAAACCCATTATCAGGGGGTCTTGATAGTCTGTTTACTATGGTGGATTAATGCCAAAACAAAACAAAATAAACACACATATTTGTTTAAATGTGTTTTGTTTTCACATTTCAATGTCCGAAAGGAAATAGATGTTGACAGAGTATGCAATGCAAAGATCTTTTTTTTATGGTTTAAGGATAATTTCTGCTTATCAGTGAAACTTACAGTATATGCAGGTTTCAGGTCCTTCAAATTTAACTGGATGAAGTGGGAAATCAAAATAATAGCTAATATTGAACACTTGCTGTATCCATCATAAAGGTATATTTTAGTAATTATCCATACTTTTTATTCATAGACAACAGCATCAATTAATGAAATGTATAGTCATTATCCAGTGATTAAGTAACAGTAAGCAGTTTCTGAAACATGAAAAAGAAAAGTAATTGTATATCTTTCATTGTCATGTCTGTTCATTCATAAGTAATTAGTATGAATTAGTATTGGTGATATGACCTTTCAGCAAGTCTACATTACCTAAAGTTTAAGGGCAAATGACAAAGTCTGTTAATTAGAAGTTCTGATTTGTTTTGGCACTTTTGTCAGAAACCCTTAGTCATCCATCCCACCCCATATTCAACTGAAAGCCACCTGACGAAACAGAGGCTCAGTGTCAGGACATACTCAAGCTACTGCAGTACACTGAGTATGAGAAAAAAGTTTAATGTCACCAACTTCATTGCATCTGACCATTTTAAGCACTGAGTAGGACCAGGAACAGCTATTTAACAGTCCCATCTCGATTTACTCGTAAGTATTCTACTTATATACAAATTCTTTTATACCGCGATAACTGGGTATAAAATGGCAAAAGCAGTTTATGTAAAGGGGTCATCAAAGCTTTACAAAGGCATGCAGACAAGGAATCTTACGTAGCTTCCATTGATATTCATAAATTCAACCAGCTCCTCCTAATACCCATCAGATCAAAAGATTTTAATTATTGATATCGTGTCAGAAGCTTCACGTATATGATGGAGATTACAAATTAACTTTATGTAAGGTTATTAACATTTTATCAGTGCCTTTCACAGTCAGAGTTAATTTTTACAAGGTGGCTTATTACACTGAATATGTGCTTTGATTTGGTTGATCTTACCAACGCTGTTTATAGATTTGAGCTTGAACGTGTAATCCAAGGGCATAAACATACTGTAATGAACATCAGTGAAAAGGAATTACAGTCAGTCCCCAGTAAAGAACTGACTTACGGACAACTCGCACTTATGAACAGACTGCCATAAAGCTTATTATATTAAAAAAAATTGTTAAATACAATGATTGCACGCACTGCTTTGTGCCGATCGTGAAAACATCGTATGGCTTCAACTCGGGGTACAGTATCATATGTAATTACTTTTACTATTACTGTATTATGTATTGTATTATTGTTTTTCTGACTTACACACAAATCCAACTTAAATACAGACTTATTTAATTTATCATACATGTGTGTATGTGGGGGAGATTTAATGAGGTTAGCTGGTGAGTCATTCAAGACTAGGGGTCAGCTACTTCAGGAGTGTTGGGACTGTCATACCTGGAAGTAGGAGGTACTGTAGAATCTTCTGGTGCTTGTGGAACATCTATGGTTTCACAGCAGCAAAGTCTAAGTAAAATATAGTGCAGTCTAAATTGTCTCCTTGTATTGTTTTAGAGAAAATTTGCACATAGCACTTAGGAGGTATTAAGATATCTTTCATGTAATCTGTCCAGAGCAGTAGTGCTTTGCTACAGCATAAACGCTTAACATAATCTTGAAAAAGGTCACACTATGCATGCTTACAGCTATAAAGCAGACACACATACTGTATTGAGTGTTGCCCTGGACAACACATTCATTATACTGTTCCCTGAGGAGCTTTGGTGGTCAAAACTGACTGATGTGACTCTAGTGAATTGCAAAATATTGACGGAGATGGAACCTGATTCTGTAATGCATATTTAGCGACTGGGTGAATTTAATGTCTAATTTAATGTCTCTGTGTGTTGAGTAAAGCCACTACTAGGCTCACAATCACCCTTCATTCTATGAATTTGGGAACATCTGCATCTTAATGTCCTTGCATCTGCTTGAAGCTTTTATCCCTTGGCTGTTTTTTGCTTAGCTGGCATTGTTCAGTCCTTTTAGTGGCTGGTCCCAGTTTCATATCCAATTATGCCCACTATAGTAAAATGGGCAATTTAGCAGCAGCATACATGAATTTTCCAGTGCCAGGTTTCCAAATTCATTAATAGTACTCTAGCACTATTAACAGATTTTTTTTTAAATCGGTCTTGACAGACCCAGTCATTTACTGATTGTTGCACCTGTACTGAGTTAGTAATCAGGAAATTGAGTGAGGTCAGTGTGGGGTAGCTCTGAATCATATTTACACTGAGCAGTGAGCATTACACAGTACTCAGTTGTAATTAGAGGTTGACCGATATGGGTTTTTCAATAGCCGACGTTGATATTTCGTCAGGGTCAGCCAATGGGCGATATATGCTACCGATTTTTTTTGCCGATAATGGGATGTTTTCCCCTCTATTTGCATGGTAAAATATCACACTAATAATAACAAATTTCAAATTTCTCACTATAAATTGAATACTGACTTTTGTAAATTTAAATATAAACTTAAATAACAAACACACAATACAACTTGTAAACAATAACTTAAACTTATAAACAATAAAAATAGCAGAATCTCTTTTAGTGCACAATATAGCAGCAAACTCCTCATTTCTGAGGGAAGGAAAATTTGTAAACAATGCAAAAAGGAATGAGCATGTTATCTTCAGTTTTAATCCCACTTCCAGTCCCCGAGTCTTCCTCGCCCCACCCATCCCTCACAGCCATCAGACAGCAATTACTAAAATAGACAAAAAAATGCAACTTTAGCATTTTTATTATAGTGCCTTCATCTTCAATTCATTCTACAATTCCAGTATTCCATGCACATTAAAACGATTACACTCTAATACATTTTGAAATAAAAAAAAACACTAGTAACTAAGAGCATCATGGTATGATGAATAGTGTACAAGGCCCAAAACCTCCCACTAACATGTTGTTTGTTAGCAGACAGCTTACAAGCCAAATTCACAATCAGAATCTAGCGATCGCAGAAAATAAAATAAAATAACTTTGCCGCATTACGCAGCCTTGTATGCAAGGACAACGTAAGCCCCTAGTGATCGTGACGTTGTCGACGGATAAGCCCATATAATGGATAGGTATGTTCAATAAGGAAACTAACTGCGCAAAGTCGTGCACTTTTCATCTAGACATCTGACAAATTGTTCAAATCTCCGCTCTCAAATGCAAACAAGTTGCAAAGAAGGACCATTGTCAGCATCAGCTCAAGTGAATGGTAACCACGCTTTCGAACGAACAGTTTTCTCCACCATGCATTGTTCTTAGCAGCTCTGTGTCTCTGAGGATGGTTGAGATGCTTCCTGCAGATGTGCCTAATAAAAAATGCCAAATATTGGCCCGATATATCAGCCAGCCAATATACTGGTCGACCTCTAGTTGTAATCATTGCGTTTTGAGCATAAGACTTAGTACTCAGTATGATTTGGAATCTAGGGATTGGGTTTAGCTTACTTGCATTTTAGGTTTTGGTTAGCGTTGCTGGCATTGTGACCGGCTTAGTTGTCCTGAGCACAGGAATCTTGTTTGGCTGGCATCTTGCCTCAGGTATCCTGGTGCTTATTGGTTATCCCAAATCCCACTGATCCCAAGTACCATCGGGTGGAAAACCTGCAATCGTGCAGGTACAGCCCATTTCACAAAGCTCTGACAAACATGCTTTAACTGAGTTCTATGAATCCTTCTCCTGACGTTAAGAAGAAAACATACTGAAATAATAAATATGTTTAAACAGATATCAAATATTTCAATGAACTAACTAATGCAGTGATTAACAATCTGGTTCACAGGGACCCCCAAGCAGTCCATGTCTTTTCTCCCTCCCAGCTCCCTACTGAATGTGGACTGTCTGGCAGGAAACTGGGAGGGAGCAGAAACATGGACTGTTTGGGGGTCTCTGAGGACCAGTCTGAGCACTATTTTTATAGGAACTTTGGTACATTCACCCTGTGTCCCCTTATTGTTTGGTATGGTAGTTAGCTTTGCACTATACTCTGATACAAAAAAAAAACACACAGTTTAACAGAGAACAATTCAGCTTAAGCTTGGAAAATAACTCAAAACATTTTCAATGGACATTAATGAGATAAGCCGCTGGTTTTTAAAACACAAATCATCCGAGGGTAACCATTCCTAACAAAAGCAGGCCATGTATAAACATTCAAATTCTGCTGCCAAAAAAAGGACGCAGCAAAACAATAAAATGTCTGCAAATCTGAAGGTTCTGCAAGGATAAACATGTAGTAATTTAATCGATAATGGTATTGTCACTGGGCACGTAAGTAGTTTAATATTCTGACAAGCCGCCTTTCAACCATTAATGAATCAACCCGAGGGTACACTTACGCTGAAGTGAGCAAAACAAGAAAATGGTTTCTTTAAAGACAGATTAGCATTTCTTAAACATGAAATGGGAGACCCATACTCTGCAAAAGCTTTTAAACACTTAAATGATAACCTACAAAGGTAGATGTTATCGCGTCTGTTGCGAGCAACTGGAAACCGTTACAGATGCCTCGATGTAGCTCTTAAAGCTGAAGGTGCGTATTGTTTGAAAATTAGATTTTGTAGGCATTGCAACAGCTTTTGCCAAATATGGATAGAATGAATAGTGATGTAGGCTCTGGTTCTAAGAAGTAATCAGTTTTTCCCTCGTCATATTTTCCTAATACTTAAGTTCAGAAAAATGACTGAAGCAATTTTATATCGGCACTCGATGCTCCAGTTGCCCATTTGCATTCATATCACTCCATGGCAGTGTTGTTTCCCATAAGGTTTGGAAGCATCGCTTGCCATTTCCACATTTTCATTTAAACAAAGTTAATGATTATAATATCCAGCAACAATTACACATGTCAAGCACATGATTATTTATTTTTATGTATACTAATGTAACCATGTCGCTTTGAGAATTGCATTTAATGAATAAGAATTTTATTTCAATTTAGGACTCATCCTTGGCAACTGCTAGTAATGTGACATTGCATGGAGGACGCCAACCGAACACAACATGCCAGTGAGCAACACAGGCCTGTACGCAACAAATGTTTTTAGATCCATTGGCCATTCATTCAGTTCTGTCACAAACACATTCAGTGCTAGAATAGTTATTTTTTAACCATTTTCTGATTTTGAAATTCTACAACCTGTCACAAGCATAAAATGATTTTCAAAGGAAATGCAGGGATCTCTTTTTATTAAACTGTCCTTTGATTAATACAGAGAAAATAACACAGTGAGACATAAATCAGAATGAGCTTAAATTCATCTGCTGTGTCCTTGTTTATGTACTCCAACCATGCTCCTAAATGAAGAAAAATAAATAAATACTATGGTATTTACTACGTAATATATGTAATATAATAATATAAGCGCAGAGTAGTAATTCTGTATAATGAACACCCCTCTAGGAATGAGATTACACACTTCCCTGACAATTAAATTACAACAAGACATTTTGAGATATGGTGATATGATCAATTTCACAAAAACACTGTTTTGACAATGACAAATAAAGAAGTCATGAAAATTACACACATACATGGGGTATAGACAGCTAGATTAAATTTGCCAACAAGTTCAAACATATAAATTAGGTTGTTAACATTTTACAAGACAAAAGGACTCTTGAAAACAAAGGCAATGGAGATCATACAGAAAAGGGCAGCTATGGTGCCATGAAGCAATACTGCAGATTATAAGAATTGCAGATATAAGGGAACCAAGAAGTGGACTGGCTTAAGCAACAGGTGCTGTGATCACTGAAGAGTTCAGTGTTTCATACAGTAGTGGGTCACTGCATTGTGCATTGAGCCTAAATTACTTAAGTATGCTTTTGTATACATTTCTAGACCATTTGGGCTAAGGTTAAGTCATTGACATTAGTTAATACAGTATTATAGATACAATATTAAGCAAAAATCTTAGGCAGTCAAAAAAATGCTTAATGATCTTTGTCTGGGTAGTGAGTGTATATTTTCAGAAAAAAAAACATGGTTTAACATTAGAACACATGCAAATTGACAGTAACGCAAAAAATAAACCTGAATTTCTTCTGTTCACCAAAATGTTACTGATATTTTGTTGCATAGCTAGATGAACACCACTTTGGTTCTGCTCAGGGGCAACTCAGCCATTCCATGTATTCATTAAATTTCACCACCAACTCTTAATTAAGAAGTCAAATAACTCAATGACGTATTGATTAGCCAAAGTGGGGTAGTGGTCAAGTCAAAAATACACTGTTTTGCATGGTTGCTGCAAATACTGGGCTGATTGTAGGAGAGGTTTTGAAACAGTTACACTGACTCATTTCACCAGACATAATGTCATAGTTTCAAACCAACATGAAGATCATTTAAACATCATTTTCTTTGATGATTTTCACACAGTGCTGTATGAGTACATCAGCAAACAGCTCTTAGTCCTTCTTAATCTTAATCCTTAATCCTTTCTACTGGTCCAGATAAGTACAACCACACATAGTGGCAATCACTGCCAGCATTAGATGAAACAACAAACAAAACAGGTCAGGTCTAGAAAAGTGCCAGATACAGTGGAAACTGCTTGCAGTGATCATGGTTATAGTGATCAACCGTTTACATGGATCAAACAGCTTGGGACAGAATCATTCCTGTACTAATACTGTTTAAAAATTCCATTACAGTAATCAAATAGTCCGCCTACAGTGTTTATTTTCAGGTTTTTATAAATGACACCATGTGGAGAATTTTTTTTTTTTATTTTACTTTGATAGCCCTATATTGCCATGCAGTAACCTGTCAGCTACCTACTGCATGCACAGAAAACATGACAGGAAAAAGAAAGTAATTTTCTCATTAAAGTTTATGATAAACTGCCAAAAACAAGCCAACGAGATGCAGCAGTGAAACCAAAATAAGCTATATTTTATATACAGTACTGTATTATAGTGTATTTGAGTTATACACTTCAGTGATTTAATTTGCATAGTACTATAATTTGAAAAGCTTTTTAAACAGCTATACTGTATTTCAAGACTCAATAAAAGACTCAATACTCAATCAAATTCAGTAAATAGTGATGGTGTCCGTTCTATTACCTTATATTCATGTAATAAATATACAAATATCAATTAGTTGGAAATCTGTCTGAGACAGAAAAAAAGTCAGTTATAATGATCAATTCACCCAGACAGATGTAATTACTACAAGTGGTTTCCACTGTATTTGCGATGCAGGCTTGGATGAACCCAAAGTGACCACAAACCAAATCACCACCCAACTGATGTCGACGTTGTATTGAATTGTCTTCCAAACAGTTGTTCCCTGGACCAGCAGCAGCACCCATGTTTTGATGCATTACTCATCTGACACTACCCATAACAATATCATTGTATTTAAGGGAATGGCCAAAATTATTCTCAGAAAGCAAGATTTACTGACTAGGCAAACTGGTCCCATTAAACCTGTAGTCATTTCAAACAAACCAGTCATGTTACATACTCAGTCTTTAGTCATCGCCTGCTCTTAACCTTGGAACACCCTTGTTTTTGAGTATGCAGTTTTCTCTCATACTATTGCTTAGCTAAAAATTAAGATCTTTATATTCCTCATTATAACATAATTTGAAGACAGAGCAGCCTGGATTTGGGTATTCAATGAAGCATTGAAATGCTTACATTGAGTTTATCCTTTACTAAAAAGAAATTATACATTCAACAAAAAAAGTGAAACAAGAACTAATTTTAATTATTGCGTAGATTCAATGCACTCCCATATTAACTAACTATAACTGCACAAAAGGCAATGAAATATGAGAAAAGGAGTGCAACAGCCCAGGCAGAGGGAAATCACCATCACTATTATCATCAGAATTATTTTCTTTGCTTTGTAATAGAGCTGACAGGATGACAGGATTAAATTTGTTTACTCGATTATTAAAGAGCATCGATTAAAAATTTCCTTCTTGGTTACTCAGCAATATGGTGGATGACAGTCCAAATAAAAAGTAAAAGCATCAGTTGTGTGGAGACACTTCGCATTTAAGGTGAATGAAAACGCAGTCGACTGGCAGTATTTCAAAGCATTACTTAAATATCACCACAGCATGTCTGCAATGCAAATACATCTTAACAGAAGACATTCAGGTATGACGGACTCACCCAATAACGCAAGGTTAGCCATATATACGTGCCATTTAGCCTCTCAGAGTAACCTAGCCTGTCTTAGTCATCATTTTGACTTGATTTATTTACTTTCTACAATGTAAAAATACAGTAAATAGCTGCTAAAATGAAACTTAGCCCTGCCGTACCATCTTACATAATATGGTACATAACCATATAAAGTGTATTTTTTAGTGCACATATTTTGTTTTTGAGTAGGGATGGATGATATTTCAAGGTTTTGCAGTATTTAGAAATTGAAAATGAACTATATAGCCAAACTGAACTTATTATCTACCAACAGAGTCTGTCAGAGTTGGTGTTGCTGCCACAATTGCAATGCATATATTATATTATATTATATAAATGATTACTTAAATTGGTAGCTTACTCGATTATTGATATAATCAATAGTGACAGCCCTACTTTGCACCAATTGTTTGAATTTGAAACTGTGATATTTTACTGGGGTAATCTGAGGCCATGATGTTTACCCATGAGTGTTGGTGCTAAAATATAATCCTCAAGAGCTGAAACTCTTGCATCACCCATGGTAACCCTGGCGTGAATTCCACCAAACTTGATTTGAGTCAGCGTTTTCTGAAAGCATACCCCGCATATCTGAACACTAAAACACAGTGTTCAGACCAAAAAACTACAGCTAGCTTCCATTAACTAAATTTAGTTAGCATTCTAATGATCTCTCAGTATAGTGATATGAATAAAAGTTAAGCTAAAGTATACTGGAAAACGATGGAGCAGCAGTGAACACTGACAGGGTGAAGAGGTAAGGCGAAGGGAAGCACGACAGTCAGCAAAAGACGCCAGAACATCTGTAACCATATTCTTACAGAAATCACTGTTACTTCTCTGCGGTAGATGTGTCTGCTCCTTTAACTTCAGCTCAGGAGAACATCAGAACAGGGAAGCCTGTCTTGACTGTTTCTGGTTACATTCAGCTATTTGGGAGACAAACAAAACTGAATTCCCTACAGGACACTGCTGGTGATGTTTTCCAAGAACAGTTGGTGAGAAGCAATGTAATGTTCTCTCAACGCTTCTATTACTGTAAAGTGTTATTCTGTACACTCAGTACACCATATATAGAATACAATACAAAAGCCAATAATATGCTGTTGTGAACAAAGTTATCATACAGTTATTATGCAACATCATACTCTTTCCAGTTAAGGGGAAATATATAAAGACTGCAAATTTTGCTTCAAGGACTTAGTAGTTAGTAGTAGTTATAAGAACACAGCATGTAATTGTCAAGGAAATTACCTATAAACGTTTCTTAATCTGTGGATTTATGTTTATTTTTTTGGCAGATTACTTTGTTCAAAAAATGCATAATACTAAGTCTGTTATTGCATGCATGGTAAATATGGTTTAAGACAAGGGTGAGTAATCTTATCCACAAAGGGCCGGTGCGTATGCAGGTTTTTGGGAAAACTTTTAGGTCAGCTGCTTAAACCCAGGTGTGGGACTCTTCAGCAAATCAGTCCCCTAATTATTAATCAAATTAGGGAGTTGCAGCGAAAACAAGCTACACACCGGCCCTTTGTGGATAAGATTGCCCACCCCTGGTTTAATATTTCCTTCTGAAACTCCAAAGACTACTAGTAACCTCTTAATACAATCAAGAATCACAGTTATGATGAATATCTGACCAGAAAGTATGAATGTTAAATAAATATAACTAAATGTATCATTCCAGCTAGGATATCTGGTGCCAAGGTCAGACTTATACTACAGGCTAACCTGTGCTGTAGCCCCAATTGTAGGGGGGCACCTTTTTTTTTTTTTTGGTTGTTACAGCAACATTTTATGCTGTAGGTAAGGGCCCCATCAATGACTCCAGCCCAGGGGCCCACGGTCTCCTAAAATTAGCCCTGTCTACCACCTTGTACTTCCTGGCATAGTCTCCAAGTTCACAACAACCTTTGTACTCCCACTATTAGATAAAAACAAATGTGAATACACAGAAATAAAAGCAAAGGACACTGCAATGCAATCTGCCTCATGGTTGTATGTAAATAAAGACTACCAAAGCATGGACACGTCTCTTACAGCAGTGTTTCCCAAGCTGATCCTGGGGGGACCCACAGACGGTCCAGGTTTTTGCTCCCTCCCAGCTCCTGGCTGGTAACAAAAACGGGGACTGTCTGTGGGTCCCTGAGGACTGGATTCGGAAACATTGTCTTACAGAATACTTTGTGGAGACTTTGTAGACCTTTGGTTTAAAAGCCCATTTCGAACTGTTGACAAAAACTAAAGCATGATGGGCAGAGATGATTCAATATAAAATAATATTACTGCTTTGTAATTGGAAACCTAGCTTTTTATTTTACTTACGCTGGGTTTCTGTGTGAAAGTTATACTTTGAGTGTTGTTTTACTAGCTTTCACAATATATAACCCCTCATTATTTGCAAAGGTAGCGTAATTTGTAAGAAGTTTTAAAAATAATAATTCAACTGTTAAGTCACCGTTAAGCAGAGCTGGAGATTTCAGGTCCAGAGAGTACAAATCCAGACCAAGATTTTGTTTCAACCAACCAGTTTGATTGCTGTTGCAATTCACCATGTCACTACACAAGGGGCACTAAACAAGGGGCAGCATGTCAATGGGTCCTTGAGCAAGGCCCTTAACCCCCAGCTCCCTGGGCGCCCCAAGGCCCTTAACCCCCAAGCTCCCTGGGCGCCCCAAGGCCCTTAACCCCCCAGCTCCCTGGGCGCCCCAAGGCCCTTAACCCCCCAGCTCCCTGGGCGCCCCAAGGCCCTTAACCCCCCAGCTCCCTGGGCGCCCCAAGGCCCTTAACCCCCCAGCTCCCTGGGCGCCCCAAGGCCCTTAACCCCCCAGCTCCCTGGGCGCCCCAAGGCCCTTAACCCCCCAGCTCCCTGGGCGCCCCAAGGCCCTTAACCCCCAGCTCCCTGGGTGCCCCAACGGGTGGCTGCCCTTCATGGACAACTTACTCTACAAAGAGCAAGTTGAGGGAGGCGTAACCCCCACGGGGATCAATAAAGTATTAATTATTATTATTACTAGTCACAAGTACCAGCGAAAAGCAGGCCATCAACCTGACCATACATATACAAACATCACATTATATGGGGTAGACTGGTCAGGAAGACAGGGGACTATAGGAAAACTCAGAGAAACAAGATTACATGAGGAGAGGGGAGGTGAATAAAAAAACAGCCCCCAGACTCTACTCCAGTAGGGAGTACTATGTAGTAACAGAAAAAAAAAACACCTCAGCAACATAAGCACATAGTCACCACATCTTACGACATTAAAGTCGAGACTTGCAATAGGGGAGGGGAATGGGGAGGTGGAGGTAGTCCAGCATAGACAAACAGCCATCCGGTCCTGCAGCCAATCCAGCGCCGGTCAACAGACCCGCCTGTTCATGCTGGGGGTATGAAGCGGCGAAGGCGTGGGATGGGGGTAGGGTGTCCTTGGGATTGGGGGAGAGGAATGCAAGAGAGTCTCACTGCCTCATTCTTCAGAGGGAGTTGTTGAATTCAGCAGCAGCCTTGGCCAAGGCCCGTGCTGATTAGATAAATTTGGGTTGTTTGGGTTTTCGGGCGAGAAGCTGTAATTTCGCAGCTCCTCTAATGTCCACGCTGGTCTCCGTCATCCAAAATCCTTTGCAGAGCCATGAGCTTCTCCGTGATGTTATCAAATCTGCAGTCCATAGTCACGGTGATGTATAAAGAGTCACAGTCACAGAGTACTTATCTGGTTGGTTGAAACAAAATCTTGGTCTGGATTTATACTCTCTGGACCTGAAATCTCCACCTCTGCTGCTAAGTTCTCAGTCTTATTTTTTTCCAAAGAGTTGTCTTTTAAAACTCTTTGTGAAGCCCCCAAGAGCAAGGAGAGACAGGTAGGCAATTACAACTATAACACCCAGCACTCATTTCATCAAGAGAAGCATTCTTATTTAATATTTAATTAATGAGAGTATACAAATCCTTGGGCATAATTTCCCACAATCCTTTAATTAGACGCATTCCAATAAGCCTTTGCTGCCCACCCATTGGTTACCATGGTCGCCTCATACCTTCAGGGTTGGGAGTTTGAGTATGTGGAGTTTGCATGGTCCCCACCAGGTACTCAGGTTTGCTCAGGCCAAAGACATGCAGTTAGGCTGAGTGGTGTCTCTACATAGCCCATAGCATGGATAGATGAATGGATTTTTTCCCCACCATTTATTTCTGCATAAATTTCAACTGTTTGACATTAATTAAATGATACCTCATATGAATTCAGAATAGAATTTTCCTGGATTACCTAATAGATTCCTTATTGCGGTCTAAGGGTCTTTTGAACATCAATAATACATTTATAATAAAAATAAAGATAAATAATACAGAGGTCTGAACTTGCTCAGCCTAAAGCTGGATGAATTAAATCGAGACACAATTTCCTCTTTTGAGAAATGGCACTATGCATACCATATGTTGCCTTCTAGTAAAGGTACACATTCCAGCGAAAGCAAGGCTCTCCTTAGATTTTATTTAGATTGGGATAAAAAAAATCAATATAATATTTATGAAGCTGGAATTATATTCATTCTTTTGGCTCGGACATTAATGTCAGGCATATGGGTCTTTTGGCAACGAGAGGTGTTGGGGTTAAAGGAGCTCTGGATTAAAACAACTCATTGCTGCCAAGCCTGAAATGCCATTATTGACCTAAAACAAATTGAGGCATTGGGTAAGTGCTTAAATTAGCTACTAAATGGCAAAAAATATTCTAAATATCACATTTTCCATCCTTCGGTATAATTTTAAAGAATCACCTATGCTGCCAGACATTACTATTATTAATTTCTGTTCTGTTACATATAAACTACATGTAAAATAGTTCAAATCAGTACAAATTAAAGCAGAAGAAATATAGAGCATCACTGTAAGCCAATTAGCTCAATACAATGGAATTATCTGAAAACATTTAGATTGTCACAACCTCCTTAGAACACGTCCAAACCACTCTAATAAAGTTCACTCTTTTCCACTATACCCCAGGACGATGGAACAAGGCCAGAAAAATCTATCAAAATCACTCTGCATGTTTTGATACAGACCAGAGTCTCATCTCTTCACATACTCTCGGAATCCAAAGAAATCTGATTGTTATTCAGCTACAGAGCGAACTTACTATGTCACATACCACAAAAGCTTTACTTGTGTATGTTCCTTATGCACAGATTTGCGGTTGTTGCATAGCCACATATTTTGGCATAGATAAGACGTTACTGGATGCATAAATTGTAAATTCAACGCTATTATACATATTGATAGCCAGTCAGCTACTGCAATGATAAACAGCCAAGATGCCGGATTCCATTCAAAATGCTGTCAGAAAAAACAACAATCTTAGCACCAGTGCTGCTCACTGATTTAAGATCACATATGTTGTTTCATATAAATATTTAACAGCCACAGTGAGAACATGTCAGATGATTGAGAACACCTCCCATAAGCTGACACAATGCACGGTCTTTCCCTCTTCTTGGTTTTCTGTACCAGCTTATCAGAGTCTATTTAATCCCTCCAATCCTTGCCTTAGCAAACTGCACCATCACACAGGGCAATATGGATTCCTTCAGAGGGCAACTCAGACAGCCTGGCACTTGGAACAGGAAACAGTCCTCTCCCCTTTTAGGCTAATGTGCCTTTCCTGCACAATCAGGTAAACTTATCCATCTCAAATAATCTCCTCATACCACTGACTCCCTGGGTCCCTGTCTTCATTGATTGTTCAATGCAATGGTATCATTTGGCACTTCTGGATGTTCTCTTATATTTTGCATTAGTCCCCAATAGACTCTTAGTGCTATTAATTTGAATAGCTTTTCTGATAAGGGTTCTACTGTGCTTTATATAGCTTTTGTTCCCATAACTTGAACTTGTTGCTTGTCACTCATTAGAAACTTACCATACTTACCCTCAGTTGGACCGAGGTTGGATCCTCAACAGCTGTATGCTTGGGATGTATTTTTTATATATATATTTTAACATATATTCCCTCCACCACCCCCCCTCTGCGGGGGACTGCTTTATTTTTCATTTCCATTGTAGTTACAAAAAAAAAAAAAAACACAAAATAATAATTACAAAAAAACGTTATAATAAATTAAAAATAAAACAACGAGCAGCATCGACAACAGTAATAGCAATAAGAAAACTGAAAACTGCAGCTGCAACTGTGATAACAACAGTAACAATAAATAGCAACATCAACCACCACATAAAACAAATTTACAACGACTTATCATTAAAACAAGCATGTGTGTATGCCTCTACCTTGGTATGTGTGTGCTATTCATTATGTATGTGTGTGTGTGTGCATGTGTGAGGGGTAAAGATAAGTGTGGATACATACCTATATATGTATGTATTTATGCGTGTGTGTGAGTGTAACTATTTGTCCATGGATGTGCAAGTAGTTGATGTGGGGGGCAGCAGCGACAACCCCCCACAGTCAAAGCTGCCAGGAACTAAGCCAAGAGGGCCCCCAGTGGTCCCCAGAATAAAGGGCCCCAGCCACATGCCCAAGCAACAACCACATGCCGAAACCGCCAAGGAGATTGCGAGGGAGCACTGGGACAACAGCCCCAAGGTGTGCAACAGTAGTATTGAATTTTCCCCGAATTTCCTTTGTTATTTTGTTTGTGGGGCACAGTCTTTTTACATGTCATTGTAGTATTTAAATATGGATGAGAGAATTTGTTTTGTTTTTCAAATCTTAGTAGTTTTGTCTTTCCGGTCTAAAAAAGATTCTTTA
Organism: Paramormyrops kingsleyae; assembly: GCF_048594095.1. Taxonomy (NCBI): domain Eukaryota; kingdom Metazoa; phylum Chordata; class Actinopteri; order Osteoglossiformes; family Mormyridae; genus Paramormyrops; species Paramormyrops kingsleyae. Next base: position 9,793,669 of record NC_132811.1, on the reverse strand, counting down.
CTTTTATGTAAGGAATTATGGCAACCTCTCTTCACTCAGAGGTACGTGATGTCACATTTGGGAGAGCAGAAATTAATCCATCGGAGTAGAACAATGTGAGAATATAAGATGTCTTGGAGATGTGAGGCTTGATTAGCGAGAGTTAAGCATAGGTCAGGTCGACCTGCTCATCACTACTGCCCCAATAATTTCTAATGGTTGTCTAGCTATGTTACACATGATTCTCCTTATTTATAGTTACCTATATATTATTTTTGAGCAGAAGTTAATCCATCTAAGCAGAAAAATGTGAAAGGATAAGATGGTGAAAATTTAAGAGTACAGTGCTATATAATAATGTAAAATGTACTTTATTATTACTGTATTTATTCTTGTTAATGTTGTACTCTAGGTATTTTATCAATTCACGTTCTATATGGGGTCTGTACATGGTTCGCTATTATCTGTGGTAGGTCTTCCAATATATCACATGCGGAAAGGGGGGGGGTGGGGCTACTGTATACTCTGTGTAAATTTTGTTACGTCCCGGTCTAGGGTCAAACTAGACACCACCAACAGAAACATCCGCCCACTATAGGGAGTAAATTATCCCTGGGGATCGTAACACCCCCACCCTTAAGAGAAAAGCTAGTTGTGCCCGTTCCAAGGGGAACCTACTGATATCCACGCCTTCACAAGAGTCATCCTTAATATCATTAAGAAGGGAGAGAGCAGTGTACCCGACTATAGGGTTATCATTACACATGCCCTAAATACAGTAGGAAACTCTTGCAATACCACATCATCGTCACTCAATTACTTCAGGCAAAGGGGTAACTTTTCCCCCCAGCTAAAGGCCACAGGGACAAGTTTATAGGCGCGCAACACAGCAGCTTTAACAGCCTCATAGTCAAAACGCACCTCTTGCGCTTTCCCAACAAAATTGCATTGCAATGGTAAGGTCCAGATATTCTTCGGCCACAGTAACGTGAGAGCAATGCGTTCAAACACAGGAAAGTAGATGTCCACTTCACTTTCCCTGAACATAGGAACCAAGGCAATATGTCTGCTAATATCAAAGTCAGGGAAACTTACGGATGATGATCTCTGAGGGACAGGAGACGATGCCCTGACAGGCCCATGTGGAGTAGGCATAAGAGGAGTAGGCGCAGGAAAACTGGCAGGAAGAGGATGATCTGGAGCAGACTTGCTTCTGAGCTCCAACTCCAACTCCTTCAGCCGGATATCCGTTTGTGTCTCAAGCTCCAGTGCTCGGACACACAGCTGCTGGTGTTGACACTGCTGCCTACTCAATTCAAGCTCCAACTCCTTCAGCTTCAAGGCAACCAAGGGGTCTTGCAGTTATGGATCTGGATCCTCGGGTTCTATGCGTGCTGGCTTCTCAGGTTTGGCTTCAGCCGTCGCCATAACCAATCGCTCAGAAGGCTCTGGCTGAGATGCAACACCCGAGATCTCATCTCCTTCTGGTAAGATCTGCTGTTTTACCAGCTTGAGATATAGTGTGCTCTTCACGACCTTCTTAGTTGCACTCCATGGCACAGAAATCCTGAATAAGTCTGCTATGAGTAATAGCTCGTCCTTGCGGCAGCGCCCAAACTGTTCTAAGGTAGGGTAAATGACGAAATTCTCCAATTCAAATCTAGTGGCCATCCCTGCAATCTGTTCTCCACCACACCACAGCCAAAACCACCAGATAACCGTTAGCACACAAAGCAAGAAAGTAAGACAATGCAGGAGATCCCAGACGAGCCCCCAATTCTGTTACGTCCCGGACTAGGGTTAGGCGCAACAAAAAGTGGAGTGAGACCACTACTTTGGTATTTGTAGTGGGATTATTAATAGTGGGAACCACTTCAGGAGCCGACAAGGCCAAAATAACAAACAAAACACCTCTAACTGGAACCAAACAAGATACTTCTTATCTAACCCAAAAAAAAGAAAACAAAAGTACACAAAACTAACCTATCTCCCTGACTAACTCCAAAACAGTGAGAAAACCTAACCAAAACAAAATGGCGTGGCGCTCCCTACTTCCCTGGCTACCCACAGTGAACCTCAATGGGTGCAAATATTTACAAAACAAAATCCACAGCAACCAAATCCAAAAGAAGCAGAAATCAATGGTCAAACAGCAAAAGAGTCAAGCACAATAAATCATCAGTCATACAGCAAGTAACAAAGTACAAAGCAAATGGCCTCCTGTTCTTGGCCTGGACAGGTCTTATAAAGGAAGTGATTATAGGACATAGGAGGAAACCCGGCCAATCAAAATAGAGGGGAAGGTGATGTAACAGGGGGCAGGGCCAAGAACAGAATGACACCCCCCCGCCCACCACAGAAACATCCACCCACTATTGGGGAGTAAATTATCCTTGGGGGTCGTAACACCCCCACCCTTAAGCGAAAAGCTAGTCCAAATGTCAAATTTCAATATTATTTTATTAATATTATGAATGTATGTATATATTTGTGTGTGCACACACACGCACACACACACACAAATATATCTTTATTACTGAAGTCAAAATAACATGCTTCATAATTTAGAAAAAAATTAATGCTGATTAATCACACTGTATATATATATACACTCACCTAAAGGATGATTAGGAACACCTGTTCAATTTCTCATTAATGCAATTATCTAATCAACCAATCACATGGCAGTTGCTTCAATGCATTTAGGGGTATGGTCCTGGTCAAGACAATCTCCTGAACTCCAAACTGAATGTCAGAATGGGAAAGAAAGGTGATTTAAGCAATTCTGAGCGTGGCATGGTTGTTGGTGCCAGACGGGCCGGTCTGAGTATTTCACAATCTGCCAGTTACTGGGATTTTCACGCACAGCCATTTGTAGGGTTTACAAAGAATGGTGTGCAAAGGGAAAAACATCTAGTATGCAGCAGTCCTGTGGGCGAAAATGCCTTGTTGATGCTAGAGGTCAGAGGAGAAAGGGCCGACTGATTCAAGCTGATAGAAGATCAACTCGTTACAACTGAGGTATGCAGCAAAGCATTTGTGAAGCCACAACACGCACAACCTTGAGGCGGATGGGCTACAACAGCAGAAGACCCCACCGGGTACCACTCATCTCCACTACAAATAGGAAAAAGACGCTACAATTTGCATGAGCTCACCAAAATTGGACAGTTGAAGAAACATATCCAGGGGCCTCATGTATAACGACGTGCGTAGAATTCGCACTAAAACAAGGCGTACGGACAAAACTAGGAATGTGCGTAAGCAAGAAAAAATCCAGATGCATAAAACTGTGCGTAAGCACAGATCTACGCACATTCCCTTTATAAATCCGAATGAGCGTGAAATTTAATGTACGTGAACGAGCCCACAGCCACCCCCCCGACCCGCCCATAATTATGTATATTTGCATATGTAAATCTATATAAACGCCCGCTTTCTTCTATGTTGTTCTTAAACAACAATGGATAAACCACGAGGGAAAAAGAAGTATTTCAGTGAGTGCGAAGTGGAGGTCATGTTAACAGAAATCGAGAAAAGAAAAGTGATATTATTTGGTGGTATAAGTGGCATCAGCAATAAACGAAAGTGGCACAGCGTGGCGGAGTCAGTTTAAAGTGTTGGTTCCGAAATTCGCACGGTGGCCGAAATTAAAAAGAAGTGGTCGGACATTAAAATCGACGGCGGGAAAAACGAGCAGCCGCTCACCTTAAGAGTCTTAACAGCACAGGCGGATGTAGCGGAATTCCCGGTCTCACACCCTTTGAGCAACTAGTTGCTGCGATGATTGGGGACACACTTTTATCGGGTGAGGGGGACGCCGATGTCATCGCGGGTGATTTTTTCTCGTACCATACTTGTTTGAATTACTTGCATGTTTATGAATAACGCGTAGGGCGCAGAGGCGGTGTTACTTTCGTTTATTCTGTTTGTTTATTCTTACAGACAACAGTACAAGAGGTGCCCCCAATACATTAATAGAGTACATTAATAGAGTGAAAGTGCTTTCCATTTACATAAGCAAATTCGTTCACTGAAGGTTAAAGCAATGTGCGCGCAGTCGATAGCTTCGACTACGTTGGGAAAACTGGACATCGCTGCAAATTGCGCTTTAATATTTGCCTGTTCAACCACAGTGTAAGGAAATTTTATATATCTGGGTGACAAGCGAATTATGCCGTCCCATACAGCCGGCATGGCGCGACTCAGAATTGACTGAGAAATACCCGATCGGTCCGCAAGTTCTCGCTGAAAAGCACCTGTGGCTAAGAACCCGCGAGTGGACAGAACTTGTAAAGGAACAGGTAGCCTATAGCGTAATTCCTCATCGTCTGCTTTTGTAATACTGTAATGTTTAGCACATAGTTCCAAAAGGATTGCTCTTGGAAATCTTAATCGACTTAGAAGCCAGTCATCATCATCATTATAAGCTATGTCTTCCAATAACGCAAGAGCTGCCATGGTAGTTGTAATAGTTCGGTCATTTTCTGCACCGTTTTATTGTTACAAATTGATAAAAAAAAATCAGCTGCCGTACATTTGTAAACAACATACAATTAATGTCGGTGTATTTGATAAAGTCAGCGTCATGATTGTGAGTCTGACACAGTGAAACTGCAGTAGCACTCTTTTGCCAGTAGGTGCCTCCATTTTGCCAAATCGAGCAGAAACTTGCGTACGCCTTGTCTGGGGTTGCCGTGAGAATGTGCGTGGCGGTACGCCAAGTTTAGTTTTTATACATCTCGACCTGAGCGTGGAAACGGGCGTGCGCAACATTTTTGTGCGTAAGCACCGTTTATACATGAGGCCCCAGGTCTCCAAGGTGTCTTTCCAGGTGCTGCTCCATTTCCTGTAGGGCCTCACAAGTGGAGAGCCCCCAACCAGAGGACCTCTCCACCATCCCAGACGCCTACCGAGACAATCATGATGTCCTCAGCAAGACCCTGGCCTTCCGACTACCCCCTCACAGAGATTGCGACTGCTCCATCGACCTTATCGAAGGTGCCCCCCTCCCGAAAGGTTGATTGTACCCTCTGTCCCAGGCTGAAGAAGCCGCCATGGAGAAGTATAATCGGGACGCCCTAGCACAAGGTATAATGCGCCCTTCTACCTCACCAACTACAGCTTCGTTAAGAAGAAGGATGGAGGGTTACGTCCCTGTATAGATTATAGATCACTTAATGCAGTCACCATCAAACGCTGAGAACCACTCCCACTCATCCCTTCCACCCTGGAACATCTACAGAAAGCGACCGTCTTTACCAAGTTGGACTTTCGTAGCGCCTATAACCTCATCCGCATCCGAGAGGGGGATGAGTGGAAGACATCCTTCATCACACATACTGGTCAATACGAGTATCTCGTGATGCCGTATGGGTTAGCTAATAGCCCGTTCATGTACATGGTCTTCTGAGACATGATTAACAGGTTTGTGGTGGTCTACATTGACAACATCTTGATCTACTCTCCCTCTCTCTCCCAACATGTTGATCACGTACGCCAGGTTCTCCAGCGCCTACGGGAGTATCAGCTATTCGTCAAAGGGGAGAAATGTGAGTTTCACCAATCCCAGGTCCAGTTTCTAGGTTATATCCTCCGACCAGACGCAGTTTCTATGGATGAGAGCAAGGTCACAGCAATCCAAGACTAGTTGCCTCCCCGGACGGTGAAGGAGCTCCAACGGTTCCTAGGGTTCGCCAACTTCTATCGAAGATTCATCCAAAATTTTAGCTGGATCGCAGCGCCACTGACGTGGTTTGGCAGAATGGACAAACCAAGAAGTCTCCAAAGCCCTCCGACTCCTGTGCCGTGGTCAACTGGGAGACTGGGCTACTCATCTCCTCTGGGCGAAATACACCATCAACACTCGGGTGGGTCCGGTGACGGACCTCTCTCCCTTCCAGTGTGTGCTAGGGTACCAACCTCACCTATTCCCCTGGGACTGCCCCTCCGGAAATGTCCCACGGATCGAGGGTTGGTTTTGGGACGCCCAGCAAGTCTGGGGCCTGTCTCGGCAGGCTCATCTCACACAGTGAACCCACATCAAAGCCCAAGCAGATCGTCGCCGGCAGCCAGGCCCCACCTACAGTGCCGTAAGCTCTCCGCTTGGTACATTGGCCCGTTCCGCATCCTTCGCCGAGTCGGGCCCTCTTCTTATCACCTTCAGCTCCCCAGCCTATACCGTATATGCCATACCTTCCCTGATTCCCTCTTGAAGCCTATCTGTTACAGCTCCTTGCATCCCTCGTCGACGCTGATGCCTCCTCCCTCGACGAGGCTGTCCAATAGTTCTGGTGCATAAACGGTTCGTGCCCTTCTTGACTCCCGGTGTTGGGCCAGCCGCCGGACCGGACGTACATCTCAGCAGGGAAACCTAGACTTCCCTCTCCATAGCCACTTCATCCAGCATCACATACTACCGGACCACTCCCCACAGGACTCCCCGAGGGACGTGGTCGAATGCCTTCTCCAAGTCCACAAAGCACACGTAGACTGGTTGGGCAAACTCCCACGCACCCTCCAGGACCCTGCCGAGAGTATAGAGCTGGTCCACTGTTACACGGCCAGGGTGAAAACCACACTGCTCCTCCTGAATCTGAGGTTCGACTATCCGACAGACCCTCCTCTCCAGCACCCCCGAATAGACCTTAGCAGGGAGGCTGAGGAGTGTGATCCCCCTATAGTTGGAACACACCCTCCGGTCCCCCTTCTTGAAGAGAGGATCACCACCACCCCGGTCTGCAAATCCAGAGGCACCGCCCCCGATGTCCACGCAATGCTGCAGATGCGTGTCAACCAAGACAGCCCTGCAACACCCAGGGTCTTGAAGAACTCCGGGCAGATCTCATCCACCACCGGGGCCTGGCCACCGAAGAGCTTTTTAACTACCTCAGCGACCTCCGCCCTAGAGATAGGTGAGTCCACTGCCAAGTCCCCAGACTCTGCTTCCCCACTGGAAGGCGTGTCGGTGGGATTGAGGAGGTCTTCAAAGTACTCCTTCCACCGACCCACAACGTCCCGAGCTGAGGTCAGCAGTGCACCATCCCCACCATAAACAGTGTTGATGCTGCACCGCTTTCCCACCCTGAGCCGCTGGATGGTGGACCAGAATCACCTCTAAGCCATCCGGTAAGTCGTTCTCCATGGCCTCGCCAAATCCCGCCCATACCCAAGTTTTTGCCTCAGCGACCGCCGAAGCCGTATTCCGCTTGGCCCACCGATACTCATCAGCTGCCTCCGGAGTCCCACAGTCCAAAAAGGCCCGATACGACTCCTTCTTCAGCATGACGGCATCCCTCACCTGCCGGTGTCCACCAGCGGGTTCGGGGATTGCCGCCGCGACAGGCACCAACCACCTTACGGCCGCAGCTCCGGTCGGCCACCTCCACAATGGAGGCGGTACATGGCCCATGTGGACGCAATGTCCCCCGCCTCCCCCGGGACATGGGAGAAGTTCTGCTTATCCTACTGGGTCGTGGGGGGGTCCGGAGCCTATCCCGGAAGCAATGGACACGAGGCAGGGAACAACCCTGGATGGGGGGCCAGCCCATCGCAGGGCACACTCACACACACACACACCTATGGGCAATTTAGTAACTTCAATTAGCCTCAGCATGTGTTTGGACTGTGGAGGGAGTGCACAATCACTTACCATTCACTCACACACACACACCTATGGGCAATTTAGTAACTCCAATTAGCCTCAGCATGTCTTTGGACTGTGGTGGGAGTGCACACTCCATTCACTTACACACGCACACCTATGGGCAATTTAGTAACTCCAATTAGCCTCAGCATGTTGTCTTTGGACTGTGGGGGAGTGCCTGGATGGGGGGCCAGGCCATCGCAGGGCACACTCACTCACCATTCACTCACACATGCACACATGCACACCTATGGGCAATTTAGTAACTCCAATAGCCTCAGCATGTTGTCTTTGGACTGTGGGGGGAGTGCCTGGATGGGGGGCCAGGCCATCGCAGGGCACACTCACTCACCATTCACTCACACATGCACACCTATGGGCAATTTAGTAACTCCAATAGCCTCAGCATGTTGTCTTTGGACTGTGGGGGGAGTGCCTGGATGGGGGGCCAGGCCATCACAGGGCACCCTCACACACCATTCACTCACACATGCACACCTATGGGCAATTTAGTAACTCCAATTAGCCTCAGCATGTCTTTGGACTGTGGGGGGAGTGCACACTCCATTCACTTACACACGCACACCAAAGGGCAATTTAGTAACTCCAATTAGCCTCAGCATGTCGTTGGACTGTGGGGGAGTGCCTGGATGGGGGGCCAGGCCATCGCAGGGCACACTCACACACCATTCACTCACACATGCACACCTATGGGCAATTTAGTAACTCCAATTAGCCTCAGCATGTCTTTGGACTGTGGGGGAAGTGCCTGGATTGGGGGCCAGGCCATCACAGGGCACACTCACTCACCATTCACTCACACACACACACACACACCTATGGGCAATTTAGTAACTGCAATTAGCCTCAGCATGTCTTTCGACTGTGGGGGGAGTGCCTAGATTGGGGTCCAGCCCATCGCAGGGCACACTCACACACCATTCACTCACACACGCACACCTACGGGCAATTTAGTAACTCCAATTAGCCTCAGCATGTCTTTGGACTGTGGGGGGAGTGCCTGGATGTATGCATCTGTATGTATGCTGGCAGACGGCAGAATCCTGTGCGTCCACCATATTACCGAAAAAAAAAAAAAAGGGTGCATCAAACTTGGGTGAGCAGACAAGGCATGACACCCCACCGCTGGCAGACGGTACGCTTGGGATGTATTATTATTATTATTATTTTTTTAAGTATTCCCTCCACCACCACCCCACTGTAATAACAATGACAATAAGTAGCAACATCAACCACAGATAATACAAATATACAACAACTTATCATTAAAACAAGCATGTGTGTATGCCTCTACCTTGGTATGTGTGCTACTGGTTATATGTGCGTGTGTGCGCGTATGTGTGGGGGTTAGACATAAGTGTAGATGCATACATATAAATATACATATATATAAACATACACACACACATATATATACATATACATGTGTGTATCTACACTTATGTCTAACCCCCATACATGCACATGCAAACACAACCAGTAGCACACACATGCCAAGGTAGAGGCATACACACATGCTTGTTTTAATGATGTTGTTTTAAATTAGTATTATTTTTGGTTGATGTTGCAATTTTTTGTCATTGTTGTTATTACACTTGCAGATGCAGTTATTGCTATTACTTTTTACACTCACTCACCATTCACTCACACACACACACACACACCTATGGGCAATTTAGTAACTCCAATTAGCCTCAGCATGTCTTTGGACTGTGGGGGAAGTGCCTGGATTGGGGGCCAGGCCATCACAGGGCACACTCACTCACCATTCACTCACACACACACACACACACCTATGGGCAATTTAGTAACTCCAATTAGCCTCAGCATGTCTTTCGACTGTGGGGGGAGTGCCTAGATTGGGGTCCAGCCCATCGCAGGGCACACTCACACACCATTCACTCACACACGCACACCTACGGGCAATTTAGTAACTCCAATTAGCCTCAGCATGTCTTTGGACTGTGGGGGGAGTGCCTGGATGTATGCATCTGTATGTATGCTGGCAGACGGCGGAATCCTACGCGTCCACCGTATTACCAAAAAAAAAAAAAAAGGGTGCATTAAACCTGGGTGAGCAGACAAGGTATGACACCCCACCACTGGCAGACAGTATGCTAGGGATGTATTTTTAATTTTTTAAAAATATATTCCCTCCACCACCCCCCCTCTGCGGAGGACTGCTTTATTTTTAATTTCCATTGTAAAAGAAAAAAAAAAAAAAACGAAAACAAAGGAAAACAAAACAAAAATAATAATAATAATAATGTGTGTGTGCAAGGTGCGTAAATGTGGGTATTTATATATATATATATATATCTATATATATATACACACACACGCACGAAACCGTGCTTCTTCAGAGGGCATTCACAGGCCCCAATGAGATCCCAACCCCATTTGTAAGTGACTACCATGTGACCATGTCACGTGATGCAAGCTGCCCACCCCCCTACCTCTTGGTAACTGTATCCCTCCCCTCCCCTCCCCTAGACGGCGGCAGCGGCGGAGACGGCGGAAGGGGAGGAAATCCCCAGTAGGTTTGGTGCCCAATTTATGGGCTCAAAACTCTTGTCTGGTGTATATGTATACATACATATACATATATGTATATTTATGTATGTATGTATATATATGTGTATATGTATGCATCTGTATATATGCTGGCAGACGGCAGAATCCTGTGCGTCCACCATATTACCGAAAAAAAAAAAAAAAAAAGGGTGCATCAAACTTGGGTAAGCAGACAAGGCATGACACCCCACCGCTGGCAGACGGTACGCTTGGGATGTATTATTATTTTATTTTTTTTTTTTAAGTATTCCCTCCACCACCACCCCACTGTAATAACAACGACAATAAGTAGCAACATCAACCACACATAATACAAATATACAACAACTTATCATTAAAACAAGCATGTGTGTATGCCTCTACCTTGGTATGTGTGCTACTGGTTATACTGTATGTGCGTGTGTGCGCGTATGTGTGGGGGTTAGACATAAGTGTAGATGCATACATATACATTTACATAAACATACATACAAACATATACATATATATATATATATACAAACACACATAGTAACACATATATATATATATATGTGTGTATCTACACTTATGTCTAACCCCCATACATGCACATGCAAACACAACCAGTAGCACACACATGCCAAGGTAGAGGCATACACACATGCTTGTTTTAATGATGTTGTTTTAAATAAGTATTATTTTTGGTTGATGTTGCAATTTTTTGTCATTGTTGTTATTACAGTTGCAGTTATCAGTTTTGTTATTGCTATTACTTTTTACACTCACTCACCATTCACTCACACACACACACACACACACACCTATGGGTAATTTAGTAACTCCAATTAGCCTCAGCATGTCTTTGGACTGTGGGGGAAGTGCCTGGATTGGGGGCCAGGCCATCACAGGGCACACTCACTCACCATTCACTCACACACACACACACACACACACACCTATGGGCAATTTAGTAACTCCAATTAGCCTCAGCATGTCTTTCGACTGTGGGGGGAGTGCCTAGATTGGGGTCCAGCCCATCGCAGGGCACACTCACACACCATTCACTCACACACGCACACCTACGGGCAATTTAGTAACTCCAATTAGCCTCAGCATGTCTTTGGACTGTGGGGGGAGTGCCTGGATGTATGCATCTGTATGTATGCTGGCAGACGGCGGAATCCTACGCGTCCACCGTTTTACCAAAAAAAAAAAAAAAGGGTGCATTAAACCTGTGTGAGCAGACAAGGTATGACACCCCACCACTGGCAGACAGTATGCTAGGGATGTATTTTTAATTTTTTAAAAATATATTCCCTCCACCACCCCCCCTCTGCGGAGGACTGCTTTATTTTTAATTTCCATTGTAAAAGAAAAAAAAAAAAAAACGAAAACAAAACAAAAATAATAATAATAATAATGTGTGTGTGCAAGGTGCGTAAATGTGGGTATTTATATATATATATATATCTATATATATATACACACACACGCACGAAACCGTGCTTCTTCAGAGGGCATTCACAGGCCCCAATGAGATCCCAACCCCATTTGTAAGTGACTACCATGTGACCATGTCACGTGATGCAAGGTGCCCACCCCCCTACCTCTTGGTAACTGTATCCCTCCCCTCCCCTCTCCTAGTCCCCTCCCCTAGACGGCGGCAGCGGCGGAGACGGCGGAAGGGGAGGAAATCCCCAGTAGGTTTGGTGCCCAATTTATGGGCTCAAAACTCTTGTCTGGTGTATATGTATACATACATATACATATATGTATATTTATGTATGTATATATATATGTGTATATGTATGCATCTGTATATATGCTGGCAGACGGCAGAATCCTGTGCGTCCACCATATTACCGAAAAAAAAAAAAAAAAAAGGGTGCATCAAACTTGGGTAAGCAGACAAGGCATGACACCCCACCGCTGGCAGACGGTACGCTTGGGATGTATTATTATTATTATTATTTTTTTTAAGTATTCCCTCCACCACCACCCCACTGTAATAACAACGACAATAAGTAGCAACATCAACCACACATAATACAAATATACAACAACTTATCATTAAAACAAGCATGTGTGTATGCCTCTACCTTGGTATGTGTGCTACTGGTTATACTGTATGTGCGTGTGTGCGCGTATGTGTGGGGGTTAGACATAAGTGTAGATGCATACATATACATTTACATAAACATACATACAAACATATACATATATATATATACAAACACACATAGTAACACATATATATATATGTGTGTATCTACACTTATGTCTAACCCCCATACATGCACATGCAAACACAACCAGTAGCACACACATGCCAAGGTAGAGGCATACACACATGCTTGTTTTAATGATGTTGTTTTAAATAAGTATTATTTTTGGTTGATGTTGCAATTTTTTGTCATTGTTGTTATTACAGTTGCAGTTATCAGTTTTGTTATTGCTATTACTTTTTACACTCACTCACCATTCACTCACACACACACACACACACCTATGGGCAATTTAGTAACTCCAATTAGCCTCAGCATGTCTTTGGACTGTGGGGGAAGTGCCTGGATTGGGGGCCAGGCCATCACAGGGCACACTCACTCACCATTCACTCACACACACACACACACACCTATGGGCAATTTAGTAACTCCAATTAGCCTCAGCATGTCTTTCGACTGTGGGGGGAGTGCCTAGATTGGGGTCCAGCCCATCGCAGGGCACACTCACACACCATTCACTCACACACGCACACCTACGGGCAATTTAGTAACTCCAATTAGCCTCAGCATGTCTTTGGACTGTGGGGGGAGTGCCTGGATGTATGCATCTGTATGTATGCTGGCAGACGGCGGAATCCTACGCGTCCACCGTTTTACCAAAAAAAAAAAAAAAAAGGGTGCATTAATCCTGTGTGAGCAGACAAGGTATGACACCCCACCACTGGCAGACAGTATGCTAGGGATGTATTTTTAATTTTTTAAAAATATATTCCCTCCACCACCCCCCCTCTGCGGAGGACTGCTTTATTTTTAATTTCCATTGTAAAAGAAAAAAAAAAAAAAACGAAAACAAAACAAAAATAATAATAATAATAATGTGTGTGTGCAAGGTGCGTAAATGTGGGTATTTATATATATATATATATATATCTATATATATATACACACACACGCACGAAACCGTGCTTCTTCAGAGGGCATTCACAGGCCCCAATGAGATCCCAACCCCATTTGTAAGTGACTACCATGTGACCATGTCACGTGATGCAAGGTGCCCACCCCCCTACCTCTTGGTAACTGTATCCCTCCCCTCCCCTCCCCTAGTCCCCTCCCCTAGACGGCGGCAGCGGCGGAGACGGCGGAAGGGGAGGAAATCCCCAGTAGGTTTGGTGCCCAATTTATGGGCTCAAAACTCTTGTCTGGTGTATATGTATACATACATATACATATATGTATATTTGTGTATGTATGTATATATATGTGTATATGTATGCATCTGTATATATGCTGGCAGACGGCAGAATCCTGTGCGTCCACCATATTACCGAAAAAAAAAAAAAAAGGGTGCATCAAACTTGGGTGAGCAGACAAGGCATGACACCCCACCGCTGGCAGACGGTACGCTTGGGATGTATTATTATTATTTTTATTTTTTTTTAAGTATTCCCTCCACCACCACCCCACTGTAATAACAACGACAATAAGTAGCAACATCAACCACAGATAATACAAATATACAACAACTTATCATTAAAACAAGCATGTGTGTATGCCTCTACCTTGGTATGTGTGCTACTGGTTATACTGTATGTGCGTGTGTGCGCGTATGTGTGGGGGTTAGACATAAGTGTAGATGCATACATATACATTTACATAAACATACATACAAACATATACATATATATATATATATACAAACACACATAGTAACACATATATATATATGTGTGTATCTACACTTATGTCTAACCCCCATACATGCACATGCAAACACAACCAGTAGCACACACATGCCAAGGTAGAGGCATACACACATGCTTGTTTTAATGATGTTGTTTTAAATAAGTATTATTTTTGGTTGATGTTGCAATTTTTTGTCATTGTTGTTATTACAGTTGCAGTTATCAGTTTTGTTATTGCTATTACTTTTTACACTCACTCACCATTCACTCACACACACACACACACACCTATGGGCAATTTAGTAACTCCAATTAGCCTCAGCATGTCTTTGGACTGTGGGGGAAGTGCCTGGATTGGGGGCCAGGCCATCACAGGGCACACTCACTCACCATTCACTCACACACACACACACACACCTATGGGCAATTTAGTAACTCCAATTAGCCTCAGCATGTCTTTCGACTGTGGGGGGAGTGCCTAGATTGGGGTCCAGCCCATCGCAGGGCACACTCACACACCATTCACTCACACACGCACACCTACGGGCAATTTAGTAACTCCAATTAGCCTCAGCATGTCTTTCGACTGTGGGGGGAGTGCCTAGATTGGGGTCCAGCCCATCGCAGGGCACACTCACACACCATTCACTCACACACGCACACCTACGGGCAATTTAGTAACTCCAATTAGCCTCAGCATGTCTTTGGACTGTGGGGGGAGTGCCTGGATGTATGCATCTGTATGTATGCTGGCAGACGGCGGAATCCTACGCGTCCACCGTTTTACCAAAAAAAAAAAAAAAGGGTGCATTAAACCTGTGTGAGCAGACAAGGTATGACACCCCACCACTGGCAGACAGTATGCTAGGGATGTATTTTTAATTTTTTTTAAATATATTCCCTCCACCACCCCCCCTCTGCGGAGGACTGCTTTATTTTTAATTTCCATTGTAAAAGAAAAAAAAAAAAAACGAAAACAAAACAAAAATAATAATAATAATAATGTGTGTGTGCAAGGTGCGTAAATGTGGGTATTTATATATATATATATATCTATATATATATACACACACACGCACGAAACCGTGCTTCTTCAGAGGGCATTCACAGGCCCCAATGAGATCCCAACCCCATTTGTAAGTGACTACCATGTGACCATGTCACGTGATGCAAGGTGCCCACCCCCCTACCTCTTGGTAACTGTATCCCTCCCCTCCCCTCCCCTAGTCCCCTCCCCTAGACGGCGGCAGCGGCGGAGACGGCGGAAGGGGAGGAAATCCCCAGTAGGTTTGGTGCCCAATTTATGGGCTCAAAACTCTTGTCTGGTGTATATGTATACATACATATAAATATATGTATATTTATGTATGTATATATATATGTGTATATGTATGCATCTGTATATATGCTGGCAGACGGCAGAATCCTGTGCGTCCACCATATTACCGAAAAAAAAAAAAAAAGGGTGCATCAAACTTGGGTGAGCAGACAAGGCATGACACCCCACCGCTGGCAGACGGTACGCTTGGGATGTATTATTATTATTTTTTTTTTTTTTTAAGTATTCCCTCCACCACCACCCCACTGTAATAACAACGACAATAAGTAGCAACATCAACCACAGATAATACAAATATACAACAACTTATCATTAAAACAAGCATGTGTGTATGCCTCTACCTTGGTATGTGTGCTACTGGTTATACTGTATGTGCGTGTGTGCGCGTATGTGTGGGGGTTAGACATAAGTGTAGATGCATACATATACATTTACATAAACATACATACAAACATATACATATATATATATATACAAACACACATAGTAACACATATATATATATGTGTGTATCTACACTTATGTCTAACCCCCATACATGCACATGCAAACACAACCAGTAGCACACACATGCCAAGGTAGAGGCATACACACATGCTTGTTTTAATGATGTTGTTTTAAATAAGTATTATTTTTGGTTGATGTTGCAATTTTTTGTCATTGTTGTTATTACAGTTGCAGTTATCAGTTTTGTTATTGCTATTACTTTTTACACTCACTCACCATTCACTCACACACACACACACACACACCTATGGGCAATTTAGTAACTCCAATTAGCCTCAGCATGTCTTTGGACTGTGGGGGAAGTGCCTGGATTGGGGGCCAGGCCATCACAGGGCACACTCACTCACCATTCACTCACACACACACACACACCTATGGGCAATTTAGTAACTCCAATTAGCCTCAGCATGTCTTTCGACTGTGGGGGGAGTGCCTAGATTGGGGTCCAGCCCATCGCAGGGCACACTCACACACCATTCACTCACACACGCACACCTACGGGCAATTTAGTAACTCCAATTAGCCTCAGCATGTCTTTGGACTGTGGGGGGAGTGCCTGGATGTATGCATCTGTATGTATGCTGGCAGACGGCGGAATCCTACGCGTCCACCGTTTTACCAAAAAAAAAAAAAAAGGGTGCATTAAACCTGTGTGAGCAGACAAGGTATGACACCCCACCACTGGCAGACAGTATGCTAGGGATGTATTTTTAATTTTTTTTAAATATATTCCCTCCACCACCCCCCCTCTGCGGAGGACTGCTTTATTTTTAATTTCCATTGTAAAAGAAAAAAAAAAAAAACGAAAACAAAACAAAAATAATAATAATAATAATGTGTGTGTGCAAGGTGCGTAAATGTGGGTATTTATATATATATATATATATCTATATATATATACACACACACGCACGAAACCGTGCTTCTTCAGAGGGCATTCACAGGCCCCAATGAGATCCCAACCCCATTTGTAAGTGACTACCATGTGACCATGTCACGTGATGCAAGCTGCCCACCCCCCTACCTCTTGGTAACTGTATCCCTCCCTTCCCCTCCCCTCCCCTAGTCCCCTCCCCTAGACGGCGGCAGCGGCGGAGACGGCGGAAGGGGAGGAAATCCCCAGTAGGTTTGGTGCCCAATTTATGGGCTCAAAACTCTTGTCTGGTGTATATGTATACATACATATACATATTTGTATATTTATGTATGTATGTATATATATGTGTATATGTATGCATCTGTATATATGCTGGCAGACGGCAGAATCCTGTGCGTCCACCATATTACCGAAAAAAAAAAAAAAAAAAGGTGCATCAAACTTGGGTAAGCAGACAAGGCATGACACCCCACCGCTGGCAGACGGTACGCTTGGGATGTATTATTATTATTATTTTTTTTTTTAAGTATTCCCTCCACCACCACCCCACTGTAATAACAACGACAATAAGTAGCAACATCAACCACAGATAATACAAATATACAACAACTAATCATTAAAACAAGCATATGTGTATGCCTCTAGCTTGGTATGTGTGCTACTGGTTATACTGTATGTGTGTGTGTGTGCGTATGTGTGGGGGTTAGACATAAGTGTAGATGCATACATATACATTTACATAAACATACATACAAACATATACATATATATATATATATACAAACACACATAGTAACACATATATATATATGTGTGTATCTACACTTATGTCTAACCCCCATACATGCACATGCAAACACAACCAGTAGCACACACATGCCAAGGTAGAGGCATACACACATGCTTGTTTTAATGATGTTGTTTTAAATAAGTATTATTTTTGGTTGATGTTGCAATTTTTTGTCATTGTTGTTATTACAGTTGCAGTTATCAGTTTTGTTATTGCTATTACTTTTTACACTCACTCACCATTCACTCACACACACACACACACCTATGGGCAATTTAGTAACTCCAATTAGCCTCAGCATGTCTTTGGACTGTGGGGGAAGTGCCTGGATTGGGGGCCAGGCCATCACAGGGCACACTCACTCACCATTCACTCACACACACACACACACACACACACCTATGGGCAATTTAGTAACTCCAATTAGCCTCAGCATGTCTTTCGACTGTGGGGGGAGTGCCTAGATTGGGGTCCAGCCCATCGCAGGGCACACTCACACACCATTCACTCACACACGCACACCTACGGGCAATTTAGTAACTCCAATTAGCCTCAGCATGTCTTTGGACTGTGGGGGGAGTGCCTGGATGTATGCATCTGTATGTATGCTGGCAGACGGCGGAATCCTACGCGTCCACCGTTTTACCAAAAAAAAAAAAAAAGGGTGCATTAAACCTGTGTGAGCAGACAAGGTATGACACCCCACCACTGGCAGACAGTATGCTAGGGATGTATTTTTAATTTTTTTAAAATATATTCCCTCCACCACCCCCCCCCTGCGGAGGACTGCTTTATTTTTAATTTCCATTGTAAAAGAAAAAAAAAAAAAAAAACGAAAACAAAGGAAAACAAAACAAAAATAATAATAATAATAATGTGTGTGTGCAAGGTGCGTAAATGTGGGTATTTATATATATATATATCTATATATATATACACACACACGCACGAAACCGTGCTTCTACAGAGGGCATTCACAGGCCCCAATGAGATCCCAACCCCATTTGTAAGTGACTACCATGTGACCATGTCACGTGATGCAAGGTGCCCACCCCCCTACCTCTTGGTAACTGTATCCCTCCCCTCCCCTCCCCTCCCCTAGTCCCCTCCCCTAGACGGCGGCAGCGGCGGAGACGGCGGAAGGGGAGGAAATCCCCAGTAGGTTTGGTGCCCAATTTATGGGCTCAAAACTCTTGTCTGGTGTATATGTATACATACATATACATATATGTATATTTATGTATGTATGTATATATATGTGTATATGTATGCATCTGTATATATGCTGGCAGACGGCAGAATCCTGTGCGTCCACCATATTACCGAAAAAAAAAAAAAAAAAAGGGTGCATCAAACTTGGGTAAGCAGACAAGGCATGACACCCCACCGCTGGCAGACGGTACGCTTGGGATGTATTATTATTATTATTATTTTTTTTAAGTATTCCCTCCACCACCACCCCACTGTAATAACAACGACAATAAGTAGCAACATCAACCACAGATAATACAAATATACAACAACTTATCATTAAAACAAGCATGTGTGTATGCCTCTACCTTGGTATGTGTGCTACTGGTTATATGTGCGTGTGTGCGCGTATGTGTGGGGGTTAGACATAAGTGTAGATGCATACATATACATTTACATAAACATACATACAAACATATACATATATATATATACAAACACACATAGTAACACATATATATATATGTGTGTATCTACACTTATGTCTAACCCCCATACATGCACATGCAAACACAACCAGTAGCACACACATGCCAAGGTAGAGGCATACACACATGCTTGTTTTAATGATGTTGTTTTAAATAAGTATTATTTTTGGTTGATGTTGCAATTTTTTGTCATTGTTGTTATTACAGTTGCAGTTATCAGTTTTGTTATTGCTATTACTTTTTACACTCACTCACCATTCACTCACACACACACACACACACACACACCTATGGGCAATTTAGTAACTCCAATTAGCCTCAGCATGTCTTTCGACTGTGGGGGGAGTGCCTAGATTGGGGTCCAGCCCATCGCAGGGCACACTCACACACCATTCACTCACACACGCACACCTACGGGCAATTTAGTAACTCCAATTAGCCTCAGCATGTCTTTGGACTGTGGGGGGAGTGCCTGGATGTATGCATCTGTATGTATGCTGGCAGACGGCGGAATCCTACGCGTCCACCGTTTTACCAAAAAAAAAAAAAAAGGGTGCATTAAACCTGTGTGAGCAGACAAGGTATGACACCCCACCACTGGCAGACAGTATGCTAGGGATGTATTTTTAATTTTTTTTAAATATATTCCCTCCACCACCCCCCCTCTGCGGAGGACTGCTTTATTTTTAATTTCCATTGTAAAAGAAAAAAAAAAAAAACGAAAACAAAACAAAAATAATAATAATAATAATGTGTGTGTGCAAGGTGCGTAAATGTGGGTATTTATATATATATATATATATATCTATATATATATACACACACACGCACGAAACCGTGCTTCTTCAGAGGGCATTCACAGGCCCCAATGAGATCCCAACCCCATTTGTAAGTGACTACCATGTGACCATGTCACGTGATGCAAGGTGCCCACCCCCCTACCTCTTGGTAACTGTATCCCTCCCCTCCCCTCCCCTAGTCCCCTCCCCTAGACGGCGGCAGCGGCGGAGACGGCGGAAGGGGAGGAAATCCCCAGTAGGTTTGGTGCCCAATTTATGGGCTCAAAACTCTTGTCTGGTGTATATGTATACATACATATAAATATATGTATATTTATGTATGTATATATATATGTGTATATGTATGCATCTGTATATATGCTGGCAGACGGCAGAATGCTGTGCGTCCACCATATTACCGAAAAAAAAAAAAAAAAGGGTGCATCAAACTTGGGTGAGCAGACAAGGCATGACACCCCACCGCTGGCAGACGGTACGCTTGGGATGTATTATTATTATTATTATTTTTTTTTTAAGTATTCCCTCCACCACCACCCCACTGTAATAACAACGACAATAAGTAGCAACATCAACCACAGATAATACAAATATACAACAACTTATCATTAAAACAAGCATGTGTGTATGCCTCTACCTTGGTATGTGTGCTACTGGTTATACTGTATGTGCGTGTGTGCGCGTATGTGTGGGGGTTAGACATAAGTGTAGATGCATACATATACATTTACATAAACATACATACAAACATATACATATATATACAAACACACATAGTAACACATATATATATATGTGTGTATCTACACTTATGTCTAACCCCCATACATGCACATGCAAACACAACCAGTAGCACACACATGCCAAGGTAGAGGCATACACACATGCTTGTTTTAATGATGTTGTTTTAAATAAGTATTATTTTTGGTTGATGTTGCAATTTTTTGTCATTGTTGTTATTACAGTTGCAGTTATCAGTTTTGTTATTGCTATTACTTTTTACACTCACTCACCATTCACTCACACACACACACACACCTATGGGCAATTTAGTAACTCCAATTAGCCTCAGCATGTCTTTGGACTGTGGGGGAAGTGCCTGGATTGGGGGCCAGGCCATCACAGGGCACACTCACTCACCATTCACTCACACACACACACACACCTATGGGCAATTTAGTAACTCCAATTAGCCTCAGCATGTCTTTCGACTGTGGGGGGAGTGCCTAGATTGGGGTCCAGCCCATCGCAGGGCACACTCACACACCATTCACTCACACACGCACACCTACGGGCAATTTAGTAACTCCAATTAGCCTCAGCATGTCTTTGGACTGTGGGGGGAGTGCCTGGATGTATGCATCTGTATGTATGCTGGCAGACGGCGGAATCCTACGCGTCCACCGTTTTACCAAAAAAAAAAAAAAAGGGTGCATTAAACCTGTGTGAGCAGACAAGGTATGACACCCCACCACTGGCAGACAGTATGCTAGGGATGTATTTTTAATTTTTTAAAAATATATTCCCTCCACCACCCCCCCTCTGCGGAGGACTGCTTTATTTTTAATTTCCATTGTAAAAGAAAAAAAAAAAAAACGAAAACAAAACAAAAATAATAATAATAATAATGTGTGTGTGCAAGGTGCGTAAATGTGGGTATTTATATATATATATATATATATCTATATATATATACACACACACGCACGAAACCGTGCTTCTTCAGAGGGCATTCACAGGCCCCAATGAGATCCCAACCCCATTTGTAAGTGACTACCATGTGACCATGTCACGTGATGCAAGGTGCCCACCCCCCTACCTCTTGGTAACTGTATCCCTCCCCTCCCCTCCCCTAGTCCCCTCCCCTAGACGGCGGCAGCGGCGGAGACGGCGGAAGGGGAGGAAATCCCCAGTAGGTTTGGTGCCCAATTTATGGGCTCAAAACTCTTGTCTGGTGTATATGTATACATACATATAAATATATGTATATTTATGTATGTATATATATATGTGTATATGTATGCATCTGTATATATGCTGGCAGACGGCAGAATCCTGTGCGTCCACCATATTACCGAAAAAAAAAAAAAAAAGGGTGCATCAAACTTGGGTGAGCAGACAAGGCATGACACCCCACCGCTGGCAGACGGTACGCTTGGGATGTATTATTATTTTTTTTTTTTTTTTTTAAGTATTCCCTCCACCACCACCCCACTGTAATAACAACGACAATAAGTAGCAACATCAACCACAGATAATACAAATATACAACAACTTATCATTAAAACAAGCATGTGTGTATGCCTCTACCTTGGTATGTGTGCTACTGGTTATACTGTATGTGCGTGTGTGCGCGTATGTGTGGGGGTTAGACATAAGTGTAGATGCATACATATACATTTACATAAACATACATACAAACATATACATATATATACAAACACACATAGTAACACATATATATATATGTGTGTATCTACACTTATGTCTAACCCCCATACATGCACATGCAAACACAACCAGTAGCACACACATGCCAAGGTAGAGGCATACACACATGCTTGTTTTAATGATGTTGTTTTAAATAAGTATTATTTTTGGTTGATGTTGCAATTTTTTGTCATTGTTGTTATTACAGTTGCAGTTATCAGTTTTGTTATTGCTATTACTTTTTACACTCACTCACCATTCATTCACTCACACACACACACACACACACACACACACACACACCTATGGGCAATTTAGTAACTACAATTAGCCTCAGCATGTCTTTGGACTGTGGGGGAAGTGCCTGGATTGGGGGCCAGGCCATCACAGGGCACACTCACTCACCATTCACTCACACACACACACACACCTATGGGCAATTTAGTAACTCCAATTAGCCTCAGCATGTCTTTCGACTGTGGGGGGAGTGCCTGGATGGGGGTCCAGCCCATCGCAGGGCAAACTCACACACCATTCACTGACACCTATGGGCAATTTAGTAACTCCAATTAGCCTCAGCATGTCTTTGGACTGTGGGGGAAGTGCCTGGATTGGGGGCCAGGCCATCACAGGGCACACTCACTCACCATTCACTCACACACACACACACACCTATGGGCAATTTAGTAACTCCAATTAGCCTCAGCATGTCTTTGGACTGTGGGAGGAGTGCCTGGAGCAAACCCCACAACAACAAGGGGAGAACATGCAAACTCCACACACATGTAACCCAGGCAGAGACTTGAACCCAGGTTCCAGAGGTGTGAGGCAACAGTGCTAACCACTGCACCACCATGTCGCAGCATACATACACGTATATATATATATATTCATATATGTATATATATATATATTCATATATATATATATTCATATATATATATATATAAAATATATATATATGTAATATATATACATGTACCAAACCGTGCTTCTTCAGAGGGCATTCACAGGCCCCAATGAGATCCCAACCCCATTTGTAAGTGACTACCATGTGACCATGTCACGTGATGCAAGGTGCCCACCCCCCTACCTCTTGGTAACTGTATCCCTCCCCTCCCCTCCCCTCCCCTAGTCCCCTCCCCTAGACGGCGGCAGCGGCGGAGACGACGGAGACGGCGGAAGGGGAGGAAATCCCCAGTAGGTTTGGTGCCCAATTTATGGGCTCAAAACTCTTGTCTGGTGTATATGTATATATACATATATGTATATTTATGTATGTATGTATATATATGTGTATATGTATGCATCTGTATATATGCTGGCAGACGGCAGAATCCTGTGCGTCCACCATATTACCGAAAAAAAAAAAAAAAAAGGGTGCATCAAACTTGGGTAAGCAGACAAGGCATGACACCCCACCGCTGGCAGACGGTACGCTTGGGATGTATTATTATTATTATTTTTTTTTTTAAGTATTCCCTCCACCACCACCCCACTGTAATAACAACGACAATAAGTAGCAACATCAACCACACATAATACAAATATACAACAACTTATCATTAAAACAAGCATGTGTGTATGCCTCTACCTTGGTATGTGTGCTACTGGTTATATGTGCGTGTGTGCGCGTATGTGTGGGGGTTAGACATAAGTGTAGATGCATACATATACATTTACATAAACATACATACAAACATATACATATATATATATATACAAACACACATAGTAACACATATATATATATGTGTGTATCTACACTTATGTCTAACCCCCATACATGCACATGCAAACACAACCAGTAGCACACACATGCCAAGGTAGAGGCATACACACATGCTTGTTTTAATGATGTTGTTTTAAATAAGTATTATTTTTGGTTGATGTTGCAATTTTTTGTCATTGTTGTTATTACAGTTGCAGTTATCAGTTTTGTTATTGCTATTACTTTTTACACTCACTCACCATTCACTCACACACACACACACCTATGGGCAATTTAGTAACTCCAATTAGCCTCAGCATGTCTTTGGACTGTGGGGGAAGTGCCTGGATTGGGGGCCAGGCCATCACAGGGCACACTCACTCACCATTCACTCACACACACACACACACCTATGGGCAATTTAGTAACTCCAATTAGCCTCAGCATGTCTTTCGACTGTGGGGGGAGTGCCTAGATTGGGGTCCAGCCCATCGCAGGGCACACTCACACACCATTCACTCACACACGCACACCTACGGGCAATTTAGTAACTCCAATTAGCCTCAGCATGTCTTTGGACTGTGGGGGGAGTGCCTGGATGTATGCATCTGTATGTATGCTGGCAGACGGCGGAATCCTACGCGTCCACCGTTTTACCAAAAAAAAAAAAAAGGGTGCATTAAACCTGTGTGAGCAGACAAGGTATGACACCCCACCACTGGCAGACAGTATGCTAGGGATGTATTTTTAATTTTTTAAAAATATATTCCCTCCACCACCCCCCCTCTGCGGAGGACTGCTTTATTTTTAATTTCCATTGTAAAAGAAAAAAAAAAAAAAACGAAAACAAAACAAAAATAATAATAATAATAATGTGTGTGTGCAAGGTGCGTAAATGTGGGTATTTATATATATATATATCTATATATATATACACACACACGCACGAAACCGTGCTTCTTCAGAGGGCATTCACAGGCCCCAATGAGATCCCAACCCCATTTGTAAGTGACTACCATGTGACCATGTCACGTGATGCAAGGTGCCCACCCCCCTACCTCTTGGTAACTGTATCCCTCCCCTCCCCTCCCCTAGTCCCCTCCCCTAGACGGCGGCAGCGGCGGAGACAGCGGAAGGGGAGGAAATCCCCAGTAGGTTTGGTGCCCAATTTATGGGCTCAAAACTCTTGTCTGGTGTATATGTATACATACATATACATATATGTATATTTATGTATGTATGTATATATATGTGTATATGTATGCATCTGTATATATGCTGGCAGACGGCAGAATCCTGTGCGTCCACCATATTACCGAAAGAAAAAAAAAAAAAAAGGGTGCATCAAACTTGGGTGAGCAGACAAGGCATGACACCCCACCGCTGGCAGACGGTACGCTTGGGATGTATTATTATTATTATTTTTTTTTAAGTATTCCCTCCACCACCACCCCACTGTAATAACAACGACAATAAGTAGCAACATCAACCACAGATAATACAAATATACAACAACTTATCATTAAAACAAGCATGTGTGTATGCCTCTACCTTGGTATGTGTGCTACTGGTTATACTGTATGTGCGTGTGTGCGCGTATGTGTGGGGGTTAGACATAAGTGTAGATGCATACATATACATTTACATAAACATACATACAAACATATATATATATATATATATACAAACACACATAGTAACACATATATATATATGTGTGTATCTACACTTATGTCTAACCCCCATACATGCACATGCAAACACAACCAGTAGCACACACATGCCAAGGTAGAGGCATACACACATGCTTGTTTTAATGATGTTGTTTTAAATAAGTATTATTTTTGGTTGATGTTGCAATTTTTTGTCATTGTTGTTATTACAGTTGCAGTTATCAGTTTTGTTATTGCTATTACTTTTTACACTCACTCACCATTCACTCACACACACACACACACACCTATGGGCAATTTAGTAACTCCAATTAGCCTCAGCATGTCTTTGGACTGTGGGGGAAGTGCCTGGATTGGGGGCCAGGCCATCACAGGGCACACTCACTCACCATTCACTCACACACACACACACACACCTATGGGCAATTTAGTAACTCCAATTAGCCTCAGCATGTCTTTCGACTGTGGGGGGAGTGCCTAGATTGGGGTCCAGCCCATCGCAGGGCACACTCACACACCATTCACTCACACACGCACACCTACGGGCAATTTAGTAACTCCAATTAGCCTCAGCATGTCTTTGGACTGTGGGGGGAGTGCCTGGATGTATGCATCTGTATGTATGCTGGCAGACGGCGGAATCCTACGCGTCCACCGTTTTACCAAAAAAAAAAAAAAAGGGTGCATTAAACCTGTGTGAGCAGACAAGGTATGACACCCCACCACTGGCAGACAGTATGCTAGGGATGTATTTTTAATTTTTTTAAAATATATTCCCTCCACCACCCCCCCTCTGCGGAGGACTGCTTTATTTTTAATTTCCATTGTAAAAGAAAAAAAAAAAAAAACGAAAACAAAACAAAAATAATAATAATAATAATGTGTATGTGCAAGGTGCGTAAATGTGGGTATTTATATATATATATATCTATATATATATACACACACACGCACGAAACCGTGCTTCTTCAGAGGGCATTCACAGGCCCCAATGAGATCCCAACCCCATTTGTAAGTGACTACCATGTGACCATGTCACGTGATGCAAGGTGCCCACCCCCCTACCTCTTGGTAACTGTATCCCTCCCTTCCCCTCCCCTCCCCTAGTCCCCTCCCCTAGACGGCGGCAGCGGCGGAGACGGCGGAAGGGGAGGAAATCCCCAGTAGGTTTGGTGCCCAATTTATGGGCTCAAAACTCTTGTCTGGTGTATATGTATACATACATATACATATATGTATATTTATGTATGTATGTATATATATGTGTATATGTATGCATCTGTATATATGCTGGCAGACGGCAGAATCCTGTGCGTCCACCATATTACCGAAAAAAAAAAAAAAAGGGTGCATCAAACTTGGGTGAGCAGACAAGGCATGACACCCCACCGCTGGCAGACGGTACGCTTGGGATGTATTATTATTATTTTTTTTTTTTTTTAAGTATTCCCTCCACCACCACCCCACTGTAATAACAACGACAATAAGTAGCAACATCAACCACAGATAATACAAATATACAACAACTTATCATTAAAACAAGCATGTGTGTATGCCTCTACCTTGGTATGTGTGCTACTGGTTATACTGTATGTGCGTGTGTGCGCGTATGTGTGGGGGTTAGACATAAGTGTAGATGCATACATATACATTTACATAAACATACATACAAACATATACATATATATATATATACAAACACACATAGTAACACACATATATATATGTGTGTATCTACACTTATGTCTAACCCCCATACATGCACATGCAAACACAACCAGTAGCACACACATGCCAAGGTAGAGGCATACACACATGCTTGTTTTAATGATGTTGTTTTAAATAAGTATTATTTTTGGTTGATGTTGCAATTTTTTGTCATTGTTGTTATTACAGTTGCAGTTATCAGTTTTGTTATTGCTATTACTTTTTACACTCACTCACCATTCACTCACACACACACACACACACACACACACCTATGGGCAATTTAGTAACTCCAATTAGCCTCAGCATGTCTTTGGACTGTGGGGGAAGTGCCTGGATTGGGGGCCAGGCCATCACAGGGCACACTCACTCACCATTCACTCACACACACACACACACCTATGGGCAATTTAGTAACTCCAATTAGCCTCAGCATGTCTTTCGACTGTGGGGGGAGTGCCTAGATTGGGGTCCAGCCCATCGCAGGGCACACTCACACACCATTCACTCACACACGCACACCTACGGGCAATTTAGTAACTCCAATTAGCCTCAGCATGTCTTTGGACTGTGGGGGGAGTGCCTGGATGTATGCATCTGTATGTATGCTGGCAGACGGCGGAATCCTACGCGTCCACCGTTTTACCAAAAAAAAAAAAAAGGGTGCATTAAACCTGTGTGAGCAGACAAGGTATGACACCCCACCACTGGCAGACAGTATGCTAGGGATGTATTTTTAATTTTTTAAAAATATATTCCCTCCACCACCCCCCCTCTGCGGAGGACTGCTTTATTTTTAATTTCCATTGTAAAAGAAAAAAAAAAAAAAACGAAAACAAAACAAAAATAATAATAATAATAATGTGTGTGTGCAAGGTGCGTAAATGTGGGTATTTATATATATATATATATATATCTATATATATATACACACACACGCACGAAACCGTGCTTCTTCAGAGGGCATTCACAGGCCCCAATGAGATCCCAACCCCATTTGTAAGTGACTACCATGTGACCATGTCACGTGATGCAAGGTGCCCACCCCCCTACCTCTTGGTAACTGTATCCCTCCCCTCCCCTCCCCTAGTCCCCTCCCCTAGACGGCGGCAGCGGCGGAGACGGCGGAAGGGGAGGAAATCCCCAGTAGGTTTGGTGCCCAATTTATGGGCTCAAAACTCTTGTCTGGTGTATATGTATACATACATATAAATATATGTATATTTATGTATGTATATATATATGTGTATATGTATGCATCTGTATATATGCTGGCAGACGGCAGAATCCTGTGCGTCCACCATATTACCGAAAAAAAAAAAAAAAAGGGTGCATCAAACTTGGGTGAGCAGACAAGGCATGACACCCCACCGCTGGCAGACGGTACGCTTGGGATGTATTATTATTATTTTTTTTTTTTTTTAAGTATTCCCTCCACCACCACCCACTGTAATAACAACGACAATAAGTAGCAACATCAACCACAGATAATACAAATATACAACAACTTATCATTAAAACAAGCATGTGTGTATGCCTCTACCTTGGTATGTGTGCTACTGGTTATACTGTATGTGCGTGTGTGCGCGTATGTGTGGGGGTTAGACATAAGTGTAGATGCATACATATACATTTACATAAACATACATACAAACATATACATATATATACAAACACACATAGTAACACATATATATATATGTGTGTATCTACACTTATGTCTAACCCCCATACATGCACATGCAAACACAACCAGTAGCACACACATGCCAAGGTAGAGGCATACACACATGCTTGTTTTAATGATGTTGTTTTAAATAAGTATTATTTTTGGTTGATGTTGCAATTTTTTGTCATTGTTGTTATTACAGTTGCAGTTATCAGTTTTGTTATTGCTATTACTTTTTACACTCACTCACCATTCATTCACTCACACACACACACACACACACACACACACACACACACACACACACACACACACACACACACCTATGGGCAATTTAGTAACTACAATTAGCCTCAGCATGTCTTTGGACTGTGGGGGAAGTGCCTGGATTGGGGGCCAGGCCATCACAGGGCACACTCACTCACCATTCACTCACACACACACACACACCTATGGGCAATTTAGTAACTCCAATTAGCCTCAGCATGTCTTTCGACTGTGGGGGGAGTGCCTGGATGGGGGTCCAGCCCATCGCAGGGCAAACTCACACACCATTCACTGACACCTATGGGCAATTTAGTAACTCCAATTAGCCTCAGCATGTCTTTGGACTGTGGGGGAAGTGCCTGGATTGGGGGCCAGGCCATCACAGGGCACACTCACTCACCATTCACTCACACACACACACACACACACACACACACACACACACACACACACACCTATGGGCAATTTAGTAACTCCAATTAGCCTCAGCATGTCTTTCGACTGTGGGGGGAGTGCCTGGATGGGGGTCCAGCCCATCGCAGGGCAAACTCACACACCATTCACTCACACCTATGGGCAATTTAGTAACTCCAATTAGCCTCAGCATGTCTTTGGACTGTGGGGGAAGTGCCTGGATTGGGGGCCAGGCCATCACAGGGCACACTCACTCACCATTCACACACACACACACACACACACACAATTTAGTAACTCCAATTAGCCTCAGCATGTCTTTGGACTGTGGGGGGAGTGCCTGGATTGGGGTCCAGCCCATCGCAGGGAATACTCACACACCATTCACTCACACACGCACACCTATGGGCAATTTAGTAACTCCAATTAGCCTCAGCATGTCTTTGGACTGTGGGAGGAGTGCCTGGAGCAAACCCCACAACAACAAGGGGAGAACATGCAAACTCCACACACATGTAACCCAGGCAGAGACTTGAACCCAGGTTCCAGAGGTGTGAGGCAACAGTGCTAACCACTGCACCACCATGTCGCAGCATACATACACGTATATATATATATATTCATATATGTATATATATATATATTCATATATATATATATATATAAAATATATATATATATATATAAAATATATATATATGTAATATATATACATGTACCAAACCGTGCTTCTTCAGAGGGCATTCACAGGCCCCAATGAGATCCCAACCCCATTTGTAAGTGACTACCATGTGACCATGTCACGTGATGCAAGGTGCCCACCCCCCTACCTCTTGGTAACTGTATCCCTCCCCTCCCCTCCCCTCCCCTAGTCCCCTCCCCTAGACGGCGGCAGCGGCGGAGACGACGGAGACGGCGGAAGGGGAGGAAATCCCCAGTAGGTTTGGTGCCCAATTTATGGGCTCAAAACTCTTGTCTGGTGTATATGTATATATACATATATGTATATTTATGTATGTATGTATATATATGTGTATATGTATGCATCTGTATATATGCTGGCAGACGGCAGAATCCTGTGCGTCCACCATATTACCGAAAAAAAAAAAAAAAAAGGGTGCATCAAACTTGGGTAAGCAGACAAGGCATGACACCCCACCGCTGGCAGACGGTACGCTTGGGATGTATTATTATTATTATTTTTTTTTTTAAGTATTCCCTCCACCACCACCCCACTGTAATAACAACGACAATAAGTAGCAACATCAACCACACATAATACAAATATACAACAACTTATCATTAAAACAAGCATGTGTGTATGCCTCTACCTTGGTATGTGTGCTACTGGTTATATGTGCGTGTGTGCGCGTATGTGTGGGGGTTAGACATAAGTGTAGATGCATACATATACATTTACATAAACATACATACAAACATATACATATATATATATATACAAACACACATAGTAACACATATATATATATGTGTGTATCTACACTTATGTCTAACCCCCATACATGCACATGCAAACACAACCAGTAGCACACACATGCCAAGGTAGAGGCATACACACATGCTTGTTTTAATGATGTTGTTTTAAATAAGTATTATTTTTGGTTGATGTTGCAATTTTTTGTCATTGTTGTTATTACAGTTGCAGTTATCAGTTTTGTTATTGCTATTACTTTTTACACTCACTCACCATTCACTCACACACACACACACCTATGGGCAATTTAGTAACTCCAATTAGCCTCAGCATGTCTTTGGACTGTGGGGGAAGTGCCTGGATTGGGGGCCAGGCCATCACAGGGCACACTCACTCACCATTCACTCACACACACACCTATGGGCAATTTAGTAACTCCAATTAGCCTCAGCATGTCTTTCGACTGTGGGGGGAGTGCCTAGATTGGGGTCCAGCCCATCGCAGGGCACACTCACACACCATTCACTCACACACGCACACCTACGGGCAATTTAGTAACTCCAATTAGCCTCAGCATGTCTTTGGACTGTGGGGGGAGTGCCTGGATGTATGCATCTGTATGTATGCTGGCAGACGGCGGAATCCTACGCGTCCACCGTTTTACCAAAAAAAAAAAAAAAGGGTGCATTAAACCTGTGTGAGCAGACAAGGTATGACACCCCACCACTGGCAGACAGTATGCTAGGGATGTATTTTTAATTTTTTAAAAATATATTCCCTCCACCACCCCCCCTCTGCGGAGGACTGCTTTATTTTTAATTTCCATTGTAAAAGAAAAAAAAAAAAAAACGAAAACAAAACAAAAATAATAATAATAATAATGTGTATGTGCAAGGTGCGTAAATGTGGGTATTTATATATATATATATCTATATATATATACACACACACGCACGAAACCGTGCTTCTTCAGAGGGCATTCACAGGCCCCAATGAGATCCCAACCCCATTTGTAAGTGACTACCATGTGACCATGTCACGTGATGCAAGGTGCCCACCCCCCTACCTCTTGGTAACTGTATCCCTCCCCTCCCCTCCCCTAGTCCCCTCCCCTAGACGGCGGCAGCGGCGGAGACGGCGGAAGGGGAGGAAATCCCCAGTAGGTTTGGTGCCCAATTTATGGGCTCAAAACTCTTGTCTGGTGTATATGTATACATACATATACATATATGTATATTTATGTATGTATGTATATATATGTGTATATGTATGCATCTGTATATATGCTGGCAGACGGCAGAATCCTGTGCGTCCACCATATTACCGAAAAAAAAAAAAAAAGGGTGCATCAAACTTGGGTGAGCAGACAAGGCATGACACCCCACCGCTGGCAGACGGTACGCTTGGGATGTATTATTATTATTATTTTTTTTTTTAAGTATTCCCTCCACCACCACCCCACTGTAATAACAACGACAATAAGTAGCAACATCAACCACAGATAATACAAATATACAACAACTAATCATTAAAACAAGCATGTGTGTATGCCTCTACCTTGGTATGTGTGCTACTGGTTATACTGTATGTGCGTGTGTGCGCGTATGTGTGGGGGTTAGACATAAGTGTAGATGCATACATATACATTTACATAAACATACATACAAACATATACATATATATATATATACAAACACACATAGTAACACATATATATATATGTGTGTATCTACACTTATGTCTAACCCCCATACATGCACATGCAAACACAACCAGTAGCACACACATGCCAAGGTAGAGGCATACACACATGCTTGTTTTAATGATGTTGTTTTAAATAAGTATTATTTTTGGTTGATGTTGCAATTTTTTGTCATTGTTGTTATTACAGTTGCAGTTATCAGTTTTGTTATTGCTATTACTTTTTACACTCACTCACCATTCACTCACACACACACACACACCTATGGGCAATTTAGTAACTCCAATTAGCCTCAGCATGTCTTTGGACTGTGGGGGAAGTGCCTGGATTGGGGGCCAGGCCATCACAGGGCACACTCACTCACCATTCACTCACACACACACACACACACACACACACACACACACACACACACACACACACACACCTATGGGCAATTTAGTAACTCCAATTAGCCTCAGCATGTCTTTCGACTGTGGGGGGAGTGCCTGGATGGGGGTCCAGCCCATCGCAGGGCAAACTCACACACCATTCACTCACACCTATGGGCAATTTAGTAACTCCAATTAGCCTCAGCATGTCTTTGGACTGTGGGGGAAGTGCCTGGATTGGGGGCCAGGCCATCACAGGGCACACTCACTCACCATTCACACACACACACACACACACACACAATTTAGTAACTCCAATTAGCCTCAGCATGTCTTTGGACTGTGGGAGGAGTGCCTGGAGCAAACCCCACAACAACAAGGGGAGAACATGCAAACTCCACACACATGTAACCCAGGCAGAGACTTGAACCCAGGTTCCAGAGGTGTGAGGCAACAGTGCTAACCACTGCACCACCATGTCGCAGCATACATACACGTATATATATATATATTCATATATGTATATATATATATATTCATATATATATATATTCATATATATATATATATAAAATATATATATATGTAATATATATACATGTACCAAACCGTGCTTCTTCAGAGGGCATTCACAGGCCCCAATGAGATCCCAACCCCATTTGTAAGTGACTACCATGTGACCATGTCACGTGATGCAAGGTGCCCACCCCCCTACCTCTTGGTAACTGTATCCCTCCCCTCCCCTCCCCTCCCCTAGTCCCCTCCCCTAGACGGCGGCAGCGGCGGAGACGACGGAGACGGCGGAAGGGGAGGAAATCCCCAGTAGGTTTGGTGCCCAATTTATGGGCTCAAAACTCTTGTCTGGTGTATATGTATATATACATATATGTATATTTATGTATGTATGTATATATATGTGTATATGTATGCATCTGTATATATGCTGGCAGACGGCAGAATCCTGTGCGTCCACCATATTACCGAAAAAAAAAAAAAAAAAGGGTGCATCAAACTTGGGTAAGCAGACAAGGCATGACACCCCACCGCTGGCAGACGGTACGCTTGGGATGTATTATTATTATTATTTTTTTTTTTAAGTATTCCCTCCACCACCACCCCACTGTAATAACAACGACAATAAGTAGCAACATCAACCACACATAATACAAATATACAACAACTTATCATTAAAACAAGCATGTGTGTATGCCTCTACCTTGGTATGTGTGCTACTGGTTATATGTGCGTGTGTGCGCGTATGTGTGGGGGTTAGACATAAGTGTAGATGCATACATATACATTTACATAAACATACATACAAACATATACATATATATATATATACAAACACACATAGTAACACATATATATATATGTGTGTATCTACACTTATGTCTAACCCCCATACATGCACATGCAAACACAACCAGTAGCACACACATGCCAAGGTAGAGGCATACACACATGCTTGTTTTAATGATGTTGTTTTAAATAAGTATTATTTTTGGTTGATGTTGCAATTTTTTGTCATTGTTGTTATTACAGTTGCAGTTATCAGTTTTGTTATTGCTATTACTTTTTACACTCACTCACCATTCACTCACACACACACACACCTATGGGCAATTTAGTAACTCCAATTAGCCTCAGCATGTCTTTGGACTGTGGGGGAAGTGCCTGGATTGGGGGCCAGGCCATCACAGGGCACACTCACTCACCATTCACTCACACACACACCTATGGGCAATTTAGTAACTCCAATTAGCCTCAGCATGTCTTTCGACTGTGGGGGGAGTGCCTAGATTGGGGTCCAGCCCATCGCAGGGCACACTCACACACCATTCACTCACACACGCACACCTACGGGCAATTTAGTAATTCCAATTAGCCTCAGCATGTCTTTGGACTGTGGGGGGAGTGCCTGGATGTATGCATCTGTATGTATGCTGGCAGACGGCGGAATCCTACGCGTCCACCGTTTTACCAAAAAAAAAAAAAAAGGGTGCATTAAACCTGTGTGAGCAGACAAGGTATGACACCCCACCACTGGCAGACAGTATGCTAGGGATGTATTTTTGATTTTTTTAAAATATATTCCCTCCACCACCCCCCCTCTGCGGAGGACTGCTTTATTCTTAATTTCCATTGTAAAAGAAAAAAAAAAAAAAACGAAAACAAAACAAAAATAATAATAATAATAATGTGTGTGTGCAAGGTGCGTAAATGTGGGTATTAATATATATATATCTATATATATATACACACACACGCACGAAACCGTGCTTCTTCAGAGGGCATTCACAGGCCCCAATGAGATCCCAACCCCATTTGTAAGTGACTACCATGTGACCATGTCACGTGATGCAAGGTGCCCACCCCCCTACCTCTTGGTAACTGTATCCCTCCCCTCCCCTCCCCTCCCCT
This sequence comes from Paramormyrops kingsleyae, assembly GCF_048594095.1. NCBI lineage: Eukaryota > Metazoa > Chordata > Actinopteri > Osteoglossiformes > Mormyridae > Paramormyrops > Paramormyrops kingsleyae. The sequence goes on along the minus strand of NC_132811.1, from coordinate 9,757,790 downwards.
AGTCCCCTCCCCTAGACGGCGGCAGCGGCGGAGACGGCGGAAGGGGAGGAAATCCCCAGTAGGTTTGGTGCCCAATTTATGGGCTCAAAACTCTTGTCTGGTGTATATGTATATATACATATATGTATATTTATGTATGTATGTATATATATGTGTATATGTATGCATCTGTATATATGCTGGCAGACGGCAGAATCCTGTGCGTCCACCATATTACCGAAAAAAAAAAAAAAAAAGGGTGCATCAAACTTGGGTAAGCAGACAAGGCATGACACCCCACCGCTGGCAGACGGTACGCTTGGGATGTATTATTATTATTATTTTTTTTTTTAAGTATTCCCTCCACCACCACCCCACTGTAATAACAACGACAATAAGTAGCAACATCAACCACACATAATACAAATATACAACAACTTATCATTAAAACAAGCATGTGTGTATGCCTCTACCTTGGTATGTGTGCTACTGGTTATATGTGCGTGTGTGCGCGTATGTGTGGGGGTTAGACATAAGTGTAGATGCATACATATACATTTACATAAACATACATACAAACATATACATATATATATATATACAAACACACATAGTAACACATATATATATATGTGTGTATCTACACTTATGTCTAACCCCCATACATGCACATGCAAACACAACCAGTAGCACACACATGCCAAGGTAGAGGCATACACACATGCTTGTTTTAATGATGTTGTTTTAAATAAGTATTATTTTTGGTTGATGTTGCAATTTTTTGTCATTGTTGTTATTACAGTTGCAGTTATCAGTTTTGTTATTGCTATTACTTTTTACACTCACTCACCATTCACTCACACACACACACACCTATGGGCAATTTAGTAACTCCAATTAGCCTCAGCATGTCTTTGGACTGTGGGGGAAGTGCCTGGATTGGGGGCCAGGCCATCACAGGGCACACTCACTCACCATTCACTCACACACACACCTATGGGCAATTTAGTAACTCCAATTAGCCTCAGCATGTCTTTCGACTGTGGGGGGAGTGCCTAGATTGGGGTCCAGCGCATCGCAGGGCACACTCACACACCATTCACTCACACACGCACACCTACGGGCAATTTAGTAACTCCAATTAGCCTCAGCATGTCTTTGGACTGTGGGGGGAGTGCCTGGATGTATGCATCTGTATGTATGCTGGCAGACGGCGGAATCCTACGCGTCCACCGTTTTACCAAAAAAAAAAAAAAGGGTGCATTAAACCTGTGTGAGCAGACAAGGTATGACACCCCACCACTGGCAGACAGTATGCTAGGGATGTATTTTTAATTTTTTAAAAATATATTCCCTCCACCACCCCCCCTCTGCGGAGGACTGCTTTATTTTTAATTTCCATTGTAAAAGAAAAAAAAAAAAAAACGAAAACAAAACAAAAATAATAATAATAATAATGTGTGTGTGCAAGGTGCGTAAATGTGGGTATTTATATATATATATATCTATATATATATACACACACACGCACGAAACCGTGCTTCTTCAGAGGGCATTCACAGGCCCCAATGAGATCCCAACCCCATTTGTAAGTGACTACCATGTGACCATGTCACGTGATGCAAGGTGCCCACCCCCCTACCTCTTGGTAACTGTATCCCTCCCCTCCCCTCCCCTAGTCCCCTCCCCTAGACGGCGGCAGCGGCGGAGACAGCGGAAGGGGAGGAAATCCCCAGTAGGTTTGGTGCCCAATTTATGGGCTCAAAACTCTTGTCTGGTGTATATGTATACATACATATACATATATGTATATTTATGTATGTATGTATATATATGTGTATATGTATGCATCTGTATATATGCTGGCAGACGGCAGAATCCTGTGCGTCCACCATATTACCGAAAGAAAAAAAAAAAAAAAGGGTGCATCAAACTTGGGTGAGCAGACAAGGCATGACACCCCACCGCTGGCAGACGGTACGCTTGGGATGTATTATTATTATTATTTTTTTTTAAGTATTCCCTCCACCACCACCCCACTGTAATAACAACGACAATAAGTAGCAACATCAACCACAGATAATACAAATATACAACAACTTATCATTAAAACAAGCATGTGTGTATGCCTCTACCTTGGTATGTGTGCTACTGGTTATACTGTATGTGCGTGTGTGCGCGTATGTGTGGGGGTTAGACATAAGTGTAGATGCATACATATACATTTACATAAACATACATACAAACATATATATATATATATATACAAACACACATAGTAACACATATATATATATGTGTGTATCTACACTTATGTCTAACCCCCATACATGCACATGCAAACACAACCAGTAGCACACACATGCCAAGGTAGAGGCATACACACATGCTTGTTTTAATGATGTTGTTTTAAATAAGTATTATTTTTGGTTGATGTTGCAATTTTTTGTCATTGTTGTTATTACAGTTGCAGTTATCAGTTTTGTTATTGCTATTACTTTTTACACTCACTCACCATTCACTCACACACACACACACACACCTATGGGCAATTTAGTAACTCCAATTAGCCTCAGCATGTCTTTGGACTGTGGGGGAAGTGCCTGGATTGGGGGCCAGGCCATCACAGGGCACACTCACTCACCATTCACTCACACACACACACACACACCTATGGGCAATTTAGTAACTCCAATTAGCCTCAGCATGTCTTTCGACTGTGGGGGGAGTGCCTAGATTGGGGTCCAGCCCATCGCAGGGCACACTCACACACCATTCACTCACACACGCACACCTACGGGCAATTTAGTAACTCCAATTAGCCTCAGCATGTCTTTGGACTGTGGGGGGAGTGCCTGGATGTATGCATCTGTATGTATGCTGGCAGACGGCGGAATCCTACGCGTCCACCGTTTTACCAAAAAAAAAAAAAAAGGGTGCATTAAACCTGTGTGAGCAGACAAGGTATGACACCCCACCACTGGCAGACAGTATGCTAGGGATGTATTTTAAATTTTTTTAAAATATATTCCCTCCACCACCCCCCCTCTGCGGAGGACTGCTTTATTTTTAATTTCCATTGTAAAAGAAAAAAAAAAAAAAACGAAAACAAAACAAAAATAATAATAATAATAATGTGTATGTGCAAGGTGCGTAAATGTGGGTATTTATATATATATATATCTATATATATATACACACACACGCACGAAACCGTGCTTCTTCAGAGGGCATTCACAGGCCCCAATGAGATCCCAACCCCATTTGTAAGTGACTACCATGTGACCATGTCACGTGATGCAAGGTGCCCAGCCCCCTACCTCTTGGTAACTGTATCCCTCCCTTCCCCTCCCCTCCCCTAGTCCCCTCCCCTAGACGGCGGCAGCGGCGGAGACGGCGGAAGGGGAGGAAATCCCCAGTAGGTTTGGTGCCCAATTTATGGGCTCAAAACTCTTGTCTGGTGTATATGTATACATACATATACATATATGTATATTTATGTATGTATGTATATATATGTGTATATGTATGCATCTGTATATATGCTGGCAGACGGCAGAATCCTGTGCGTCCACCATATTACCGAAAAAAAAAAAAAAAGGGTGCATCAAACTTGGGTGAGCAGACAAGGCATGACACCCCACCGCTGGCAGACGGTACGCTTGGGATGTATTATTATTATTATTATTTTTTTTTAAGTATTCCCTCCACCACCACCCCACTGTAATAACAACGACAATAAGTAGCAACATCAACCACAGATAATACAAATATACAACAACTTATCATTAAAACAAGCATGTGTGTATGCCTCTACCTTGGTATGTGTGCTACTGGTTATACTGTATGTGCGTGTGTGCGCGTATGTGTGGGGGTTAGACATAAGTGTAGATGCATACATATACATTTACATAAACATACATACAAACATATACATATATATATATATACAAACACACATAGTAACACATATATATATATGTGTGTATCTACACTTATGTCTAACCCCCATACATGCACATGCAAACACAACCAGTAGCACACACATGCCAAGGTAGAGGCATACACACATGCTTGTTTTAATGATGTTGTTTTAAATAAGTATTATTTTTGGTTGATGTTGCAATTTTTTGTCATTGTTGTTATTACAGTTGCAGTTATCAGTTTTGTTATTGCTATTACTTTTTACACTCACTCACCATTCACTCACACACACACACACACACACACACACCTATGGGCAATTTAGTAACTCCAATTAGCCTCAGCATGTCTTTGGACTGTGGGGGAAGTGCCTGGATTGGGGGCCAGGCCATCACAGGGCACACTCACTCACCATTCACTCACACACACACACACACACACACACACCTATGGGCAATTTAGTAACTCCAATTAGCCTCAGCATGTCTTTCGACTGTGGGGGGAGTGCCTAGATTGGGGTCCAGCCCATCGCAGGGCACACTCACACACCATTCACTCACACACGCACACCTACGGGCAATTTAGTAACTCCAATTAGCCTCAGCATGTCTTTGGACTGTGGGGGGAGTGCCTGGATGTATGCATCTGTATGTATGCTGGCAGACGGCGGAATCCTACGCGTCCACCGTTTTACCAAAAAAAAAAAAAAAGGGTGCATTAAACCTGTGTGAGCAGACAAGGTATGACACCCCACCACTGGCAGACAGTATGCTAGGGATGTATTTTTAATTTTTTTTAAATATATTCCCTCCACCACCCCCCCTCTGCGGAGGACTGCTTTATTTTTAATTTCCATTGTAAAAGAAAAAAAAAAAAAAAACGAAAACAAAACAAAAAAAATAATAATAATAATGTGTATGTGCAAGGTGCGTAAATGTGGGTATTTATATATATATATATCTATATATATATACACACACACGCACGAAACCGTGCTTCTTCAGAGGGCATTCACAGGCCCCAATGAGATCCCAACCCCATTTGTAAGTGACTACCATGTGACCATGTCACGTGATGCAAGGTGCCCACCCCCCTACCTCTTGGTAACTGTATCCCTCCCCTCCCCTCCCCTAGTCCCCTCCCCTAGACGGCGGCAGCGGCGGAGACGGCGGAAGGGGAGGAAATCCCCAGTAGGTTTGGTGCCCAATTTATGGGCTCAAAACTCTTGTCTGGTGTATATGTATACATACATATACATATATGTATATTTATGTATGTATGTATATATATGTGTATATGTATGCATCTGTATATATGCTGGCAGACGGCAGAATCCTGTGCGTCCACCATATTACCGAAAAAAAAAAAAAAAAGGGTGCATCAAACTTGGGTGAGCAGACAAGGCATGACACCCCACCGCTGGCAGACGGTACGCTTGGGATGTATTATTATTATTATTTTTTTTTTTAAGTATTCCCTCCACCACCACCCCACTGTAATAACAACGACAATAAGTAGCAACATCAACCACAGATAATACAAATATACAACAACTAATCATTAAAACAAGCATGTGTGTATGCCTCTACCTTGGTATGTGTGCTACTGGTTATACTGTATGTGCGTGTGTGCGCGTATGTGTGGGGGTTAGACATAAGTGTAGATGCATACATATACATTTACATAAACATACATACAAACATATACATATATATATATATACAAACACACATAGTAACACATATATATATATGTGTGTATCTACACTTATGTCTAACCCCCATACATGCACATGCAAACACAACCAGTAGCACACACATGCCAAGGTAGAGGCATACACACATGCTTGTTTTAATGATGTTGTTTTAAATAAGTATTATTTTTGGTTGATGTTGCAATTTTTTGTCATTGTTGTTATTACAGTTGCAGTTATCAGTTTTGTTATTGCTATTACTTTTTACACTCACTCACCATTCACTCACACACACACACACCTATGGGCAATTTAGTAACTCCAATTAGCCTCAGTATGTCTTTGGACTGTGGGGGAAGTGCCTGGATTGGGGGCCAGGCCATCACAGGGCACACTCACTCACCATTCACTCACACACACACACACACACCTATGGGCAATTTAGTAACTCCAATTAGCCTCAGCATGTCTTTCGACTGTGGGGGGAGTGCCTAGATTGGGGTCCAGCCCATCGCAGGGCACACTCACACACCATTCACTCACACACGCACACCTACGGGCAATTTAGTAACTCCAATTAGCCTCAGCATGTCTTTGGACTGTGGGGGGAGTGCCTGGATGTATGCATCTGTATGTATGCTGGCAGACGGCGGAATCCTACGCGTCCACCGTTTTACCAAAAAAAAAAAAAAAGGGTGCATTAAACCTGTGTGAGCAGACAAGGTATGACACCCCACCACTGGCAGACAGTATGCTAGGGATGTATTTTTAATTTTTTAAAAATATATTCCCTCCACCACCCCCCCTCTGCGGAGGACTGCTTTATTTTTAATTTCCATTGTAAAAGAAAAAAAAAAAAAAACGAAAACAAAACAAAAATAATAATAATAATAATGTGTATGTGCAAGGTGCGTAAATGTGGGTATTTATATATATATATATCTATATATATATACACACACACGCACGAAACCGTGCTTCTTCAGAGGGCATTCACAGGCCCCAATGAGATCCCAACCCCATTTGTAAGTGACTACCATGTGACCATGTCACGTGATGCAAGGTGCCCACCCCCCTACCTCTTGGTAACTGTATCCCTCCCCTCCCCTCCCCTAGTCCCCTCCCCTAGACGGCGGCAGCGGCGGAGACGGCGGAAGGGGAGGAAATCCCCAGTAGGTTTGGTGCCCAATTTATGGGCTCAAAACTCTTGTCTGGTGTATATGTATACATACATATACATATATGTATATTTATGTATGTATGTATATATATGTGTATATGTATGCATCTGTATATATGCTGGCAGACGGCAGAATCCTGTGCGTCCACCATATTACCGAAAAAAAAAAAAAAAGGGTGCATCAAACTTGGGTGAGCAGACAAGGCATGACACCCCACCGCTGGCAGACGGTACGCTTGGGATGTATTATTATTATTATTTTTTTTTTTTAAGTATTCCCTCCACCACCACCCCACTGTAATAACAACGACAATAAGTAGCAACATCAACCACAGATAATACAAATATACAACAACTAATCATTAAAACAAGCATGTGTGTATGCCTCTACCTTGGTATGTGTGCTACTGGTTATACTGTATGTGCGTGTGTGCGCGTATGTGTGGGGGTTAGACATAAGTGTAGATGCATACATATACATTTACATAAACATACATACAAACATATACATATATATATATATACAAACACACATAGTAACACATATATATATATGTGTGTATCTACACTTATGTCTAACCCCCATACATGCACATGCAAACACAACCAGTAGCACACACATGCCAAGGTAGAGGCATACACACATGCTTGTTTTAATGATGTTGTTTTAAATAAGTATTATTTTTGGTTGATGTTGCAATTTTTTGTCATTGTTGTTATTACAGTTGCAGTTATCAGTTTTGTTATTGCTATTACTTTTTACACTCACTCACCATTCACTCACACACACACACACCTATGGGCAATTTAGTAACTCCAATTAGCCTCAGTATGTCTTTGGACTGTGGGGGAAGTGCCTGGATTGGGGGCCAGGCCATCACAGGGCACACTCACTCACCATTCACTCACACACACACACACACACCTATGGGCAATTTAGTAACTCCAATTAGCCTCAGCATGTCTTTCGACTGTGGGGGGAGTGCCTAGATTGGGGTCCAGCCCATCGCAGGGCACACTCACACACCATTCACTCACACACGCACACCTACGGGCAATTTAGTAACTCCAATTAGCCTCAGCATGTCTTTGGACTGTGGGGGGAGTGCCTGGATGTATGCATCTGTATGTATGCTGGCAGACGGCGGAATCCTACGCGTCCACCGTTTTACCAAAAAAAAAAAAAAAGGGTGCATTAAACCTGTGTGAGCAGACAAGGTATGACACCCCACCACTGGCAGACAGTATGCTAGGGATGTATTTTTAATTTTTTAAAAATATATTCCCTCCACCACCCCCCCTCTGCGGAGGACTGCTTTATTTTTAATTTCCATTGTAAAAGAAAAAAAAAAAAAAACGAAAACAAAACAAAAATAATAATAATAATAATGTGTATGTGCAAGGTGCGTAAATGTGGGTATTTATATATATATATATCTATATATATATACACACACACGCACGAAACCGTGCTTCTTCAGAGGGCATTCACAGGCCCCAATGAGATCCCAACCCCATTTGTAAGTGACTACCATGTGACCATGTCACGTGATGCAAGGTGCCCACCCCCCTACCTCTTGGTAACTGTATCCCTCCCCTCCCCTCCCCTAGTCCCCTCCCCTAGACGGCGGCAGCGGCGGAGACGGCGGAAGGGGAGGAAATCCCCAGTAGGTTTGGTGCCCAATTTATGGGCTCAAAACTCTTGTCTGGTGTATATGTATACATACATATACATATATGTATATTTATGTATGTATGTATATATATGTGTATATGTATGCATCTGTATATATGCTGGCAGACGGCAGAATCCTGTGCGTCCACCATATTACCGAAAAAAAAAAAAAAAGGGTGCATCAAACTTGGGTGAGCAGACAAGGCATGACACCCCACCGCTGGCAGACGGTACGCTTGGGATGTATTATTATTATTATTATTTTTTTTAAGTATTCCCTCCACCACCACCCCACTGTAATAACAACGACAATAAGTAGCAACATCAACCACAGATAATACAAATATACAACAACTAATCATTAAAACAAGCATGTGTGTATGCCTCTACCTTGGTATGTGTGCTACTGGTTATACTGTATGTGCGTGTGTGCGCGTATGTGTGGGGGTTAGACATAAGTGTAGATGCATACATATACATTTACATAAACATACATACAAACATATACATATATATATATATACAAACACACATAGTAACACATATATATATATGTGTGTATCTACACTTATGTCTAACCCCCATACATGCACATGCAAACACAACCAGTAGCACACACATGCCAAGGTAGAGGCATACACACATGCTTGTTTTAATGATGTTGTTTTAAATAAGTATTATTTTTGGTTGATGTTGCAATTTTTTGTCATTGTTGTTATTACAGTTGCAGTTATCAGTTTTGTTATTGCTATTACTTTTTACACTCACTCACCATTCACTCACACACACACACACACCTATGGGCAATTTAGTAACTCCAATTAGCCTCAGCATGTCTTTGGACTGTGGGGGAAGTGCCTGGATTGGGGGCCAGGCCATCACAGGGCACACTCACTCACCATTCACTCACACACACACACACACCTATGGGCAATTTAGTAACTCCAATTAGCCTCAGCATGTCTTTCGACTGTGGGGGGAGTGCCTAGATTGGGGTCCAGCCCATCGCAGGGCACACTCACACACCATTCACTCACACACGCACACCTACGGGCAATTTAGTAACTCCAATTAGCCTCAGCATGTCTTTGGACTGTGGGGGGAGTGCCTGGATGTATGCATCTGTATGTATGCTGGCAGACGGCGGAATCCTACGCGTCCACCGTTTTACCAAAAAAAAAAAAAAAGGGTGCATTAAACCTGTGTGAGCAGACAAGGTATGACACCCCACCACTGGCAGACAGTATGCTAGGGATGTATTTTTAATTTTTTAAAAATATATTCCCTCCACCACCCCCCCTCTGCGGAGGACTGCTTTATTTTTAATTTCCATTGTAAAAGAAAAAAAAAAAAAAACGAAAACAAAACAAAAATAATAATAATAATAATGTGTATGTGCAAGGTGCGTAAATGTGGGTATTTATATATATATATATCTATATATATATATACACACACACGCACGAAACCGTGCTTCTTCAGAGGGCATTCACAGGCCCCAATGAGATCCCAACCCCATTTGTAAGTGACTACCATGTGACCATGTCACGTGATGCAAGGTGCCCACCCCCCTACCTCTTGGTAACTGTATCCCTCCCCTCCCCTCCCCTAGTCCCCTCCCCTAGACGGCGGCAGCGGCGGAGACGGCGGAAGGGGAGGAAATCCCCAGTAGGTTTGGTGCCCAATTTATGGGCTCAAAACTCTTGTCTGGTGTATATGTATACATACATATACATATATGTATATTTATGTATGTATGTATATATATGTGTATATGTATGCATCTGTATATATGCTGGCAGACGGCAGAATCCTGTGCGTCCACCATATTACCGAAAAAAAAAAAAAAAGGGTGCATCAAACTTGGGTGAGCAGACAAGGCATGACACCCCACCGCTGGCAGACGGTACGCTTGGGATGTATTATTATTATTATTATTTTTTTTAAGTATTCCCTCCACCACCACCCCACTGTAATAACAACGACAATAAGTAGCAACATCAACCACAGATAATACAAATATACAACAACTAATCATTAAAACAAGCATGTGTGTATGCCTCTACCTTGGTATGTGTGCTACTGGTTATACTGTATGTGCGTGTGTGCGCGTATGTGTGGGGGTTAGACATAAGTGTAGATGCATACATATACATTTACATAAACATACATACAAACATATACATATATATATATATACAAACACACATAGTAACACATATATATATATATGTGTGTATCTACACTTATGTCTAACCCCCATACATGCACATGCAAACACAACCAGTAGCACACACATGCCAAGGTAGAGGCATACACACATGCTTGTTTTAATGATGTTGTTTTAAATAAGTATTATTTTTGGTTGATGTTGCAATTTTTTGTCATTGTTGTTATTACAGTTGCAGTTATCAGTTTTGTTATTGCTATTACTTTTTACACTCACTCACCATTCACTCACACACACACACACCTATGGGAAATTTAGTAACTCCAATTAGCCTCAGCATGTCTTTGGACTGTGGGCGAAGTGCCTGGATTGGGGGCCAGGCCATCACAGGGCACACTCACTCACCATTCACTCACACACACACACACACACACACACACCTATGGGCAATTTAGTAACTCCAATTAGCCTCAGCATGTCTTTCGACTGTGGGGGGAGTGCCTAGATTGGGGTCCAGCCCATCGCAGGGCACACTCACACACCATTCACTCACACACGCACACCTACGGGCAATTTAGTAATTCCAATTAGCCTCAGCATGTCTTTGGACTGTGGGGGGAGTGCCTGGATGTATGCATCTGTATGTATGCTGGCAGACGGCGGAATCCTACGCGTCCACCGTTTTACCAAAAAAAAAAAAAAAGGGTGCATTAAACCTGTGTGAGCAGACAAGGTATGACACCCCACCACTGGCAGACAGTATGCTAGGGATGTATTTTTAATTTTTTAAAAATATATTCCCTCCACCACCCCCCCTCTGCGGAGGACTGCTTTATTTTTAATTTCCATTGTAAAAGAATAAAAAAAAAAAACGAAAACAAAACAAAAATAATAATAATGTGTGTGTGCAAGGTGCGTAAATGTGGGTATTAATATATATATATATCTATATATATATATACACACACACGCACGAAACCGTGCTTCTTCAGAGGGCATTCACAGGCCCCAATGAGATCCCAACCCCATTTGTAAGTGACTACCATGTGACCATGTCACGTGATGCAAGGTGCCCACCCCCCTACCTCTTGGTAACTGTATCCCTCCCCTCCCCTCCCCTAGTCCCCTCCCCTAGACGGCGGCAGCGGCGGAGACGGCGGAAGGGGAGGAAATCCCCAGTAGGTTTGGTGCCCAATTTATGGGCTCAAAACTCTTGTCTGGTGTATATGTATACATACATATACATATATGTATATTTATGTATGTATGTATATATATGTGTATATGTATGCATCTGTATATATGCAGGCAGACAGCAGAATCCTGTGCGTCCACCATATTACCGAAAAAAAAAAAAAAAAAAGGGTGCATCAAACTCGGGTGAGCAGACAAGGCATGACACCCCACCGATGGCAGACGGTACGCTTGGGATGTATTATTATTATTTTTTTTAAGTATTCCCTCCACCACCACCCCACTGTAATAACAACGGCAATGAGTAGCAACATCAACCACACATAATACAAATTTACGACAACTTATCATTAAAACAAGCATGTGTGTATGCCTCTACCTTGGTATGTGTGCTACTGGTTATATGTGCGTGTGTGCGCGTATGTGTGGGGGTTAGACATAAGTGTAGATGCATACATATAAATATACATATGTATAAACATACACACACACATATATATACATATACATGTGTGTATCTACACTTATGTCTAACCCCCATACATGCACATGCAAACACAACCAGTAGCACACACATGCCAAGGTAGAGGCATACACACATGCTTGTTTTAATGATGTTGTTTTAAATAAGTATTATTTTTGGTTGATGTTGCAATTTTTTGTCATTGTTGTTATTACAGTTGCAGTTATCAGTTTTGTTATTGCTATTACTTTTTACACTCACTCACCATTCACTCACACACACACACACACACACACACACCTATGGGCAATTTAGTAACTCCAATTAGCCTCAGCATGTCTTTGGACTGTGGGGGAAGTGCCTGGATTGGGGGCCAGGCCATCACAGGGCACACTCACTCACCATTCACTCACACACACACACACACACACACACACACACACACACACCTATGGGCAATTTAGTAACTCCAATTAGCCTCAGCATGTCTTTCGACTGTGGGGGGAGTGCCTAGATTGGGGTCCAGCCCATCGCAGGGCACACTCACACACCATTCACTCACACACGCACACCTACGGGCAATTTAGTAATTCCAATTAGCCTCAGCATGTCTTTGGACTGTGGGGGGAGTGCCTGGATGTATGCATCTGTATGTATGCTGGCAGACGGCGGAATCCTACGCGTCCACCGTTTTACCAAAAAAAAAAAAAAAGGGTGCATTAAACCTGTGTGAGCAGACAAGGTATGACACCCCACCACTGGCAGACAGTATGCTAGGGATGTATTTTTAATTTTTTTAAAATATATTCCCTCCACCACCCCCCCTCTGCGGAGGACTGCTTTATTCTTAATTTCCATTGTAAAAGAAAAAAAAAAAAAAACGAAAACAAAACAAAAATAATAATAATAATAATGTGTGTGTGCAAGGTGCGTAAATGTGGGTATTAATATATATATATATCTATATATATATACACACACACGCACGAAACCGTGCTTCTTCAGAGGGCATTCACAGGCCCCAATGAGATCCCAACCCCATTTGTAAGTGACTACCATGTGACCATGTCACGTGATGCAAGGTGCCCACCCCCCTACCTCTTGGTAACTGTATCCCTCCCCTCCCCTCCCCTAGTCCCCTCCCCTAGACGGCGGCAGCGGCGGAGACGGCGGAAGGGGAGGAAATCCCCAGTAGGTTTGGTGCCCAATTTATGGGCTCAAAACTCTTGTCTGGTGTATATGTATACATACATATACATATATGTATATTTATGTATGTATGTATATATATATGTGTATATGTATGCATCTGTATATATGCTGGCAGACGGCAGAATCCTGTGCGTCCACCATATTACCGAAAAAAAAAAAAAAAAGGGTGCATCAAACTTGGGTGAGCAGACAAGGCATGACACCCCACCGCTGGCAGACGGTACGCTTGGGATGTATTATTATTATTATTATTTTTTTAAGTATTCCCTCCACCACCACCCCACTGTAATAACAATGACAATAAGTAGCAACATCAACCACAGATAATACAAATATACAACAACTTATCATTAAAACAAGCATGTGTGTATGCCTCTACCTTGGTATGTGTGCTACTGGTTATACTGTATGTGCGTGTGTGCGCGTATGTGTGGGGGTTAGACATAAGTGTAGATGCATATACATTTACATAAACATACATACAAATATATATACAAACACACATAGTAACACATATATATATATGTGTGTATCTACACTTATGTCTAACCCCCATACATGCACATGCAAACACAACCAGTAGCACACACATGCCAAGGTAGAGGCATACACACATGCTTGTTTTAATGATGTTGTTTTAAATTAGTATTATTTTTGGTTGATGTTGCAATTTTTTGTCATTGTTGTTATTACACTTGCAGGTGCAGTTATTGCTATTACTTTTTACACTCACTCACCATTCACTCACACACACACACACCTATGGGCAATTTAGTAACTCCAATTAGCCTCAGCATGTCTTTGGACTGTGGGGGAAGTGCCTGGATTGGGGGCCAGGCCATCACAGGGCACACTCACTCACCATTCACTCACACACACACACACACCTATGGGCAATTTAGTAACTCCAATTAGCCTCAGCATGTCTTTCGACTGTGGGGGGAGTACCTAGATTGGGGTCCAGCCCATCGCAGGGCACACTCACACACCATTCACTCACACACGCACACACCTACGGGCAATTTAGTAACTCCAATTAGCCTCAGCATGTCTTTGGACTGTGGGGGGAGTGCCTGGATGTATGCATCTGTATGTATGCGGGCAGACGGCGGAATCCTACGCGTCCACCGTATTACCAAAAAAAAAAAAAAAGGGTGCATTAAACCTGGGTGAGCAGACAAGGTATGACACCCCACCACTGGCAGACAGTATGCTAGGGATGTATTTTTAATTTTTTTAAAATATATTCCCTCCACCACCCCCCCTCTGCGGAGGACTGCTTTATTCTTAATTTCCATTGTAAAAGAAAAAAAAAACAAAAAAAAAACAAAGGAAAACAAAACAAAAATAATAATAATAATAATGTGTGTGTGCAAGGTGCGTAAATGTGGGTATTTATATATATATGTATATCTATATATATATACACACACACGCACGAAACCGTGCTTCTTCAGAGGGCATTCACAGGCCCCAATGAGATCCCAACCCCATTTGTAAGTGACTACCATGTGACCATGTCACGTGATGCAAGGTGCCCACCCCCCTACCTCTTGGTAACTGTATCCCTCCCCTCCCCTCCCCTCCCCTAGTCCCCTCCCCTAGACGGCGGCAGCGGCGGAGACGACGGAGACGGCGGAAGGGGAGGAAATCCCCAGTAGGTTTGGTGCCCAATTTATGGGCTCAAAACTCTTGTCTGGTGTATATGTATACATACATATACATATATGTATATTTATGTATGTATGTATATATATGTGTATATGTATGCATCTGTATATATGCTGGCAGACGGCAGAATCCTGTGCGTCCACCATATTACCGAAAAAAAAAAAAAAAAAAGGGTGCATCAAACTTGGGTGAGCAGACAAGGCATGACACCCCACCGCTGGCAGACGGTACGCTTGGGATGTATTATTATTATTATTTTTTTTTTTAAGTATTCCCTCCACCACCACCCCACTGTAATAACAACGACAATAAGTAGCAACATCAACCACAGATAATACAAATATACAACAACTTATCATTAAAACAAGCATGTGTGTATGCCTCTACCTTGGTATGTGTGCTACTGGTTATACTGTATGTGCGTGTGTGCGCGTATGTGTGGGGGTTAGACATAAGTGTAGATGCATACATATACATTTACATAAACATACATACAAACATATACATATATATACAAACACACATAGTAACACATATATATATATGTGTGTATCTACACTTATGTCTAACCCCCATACATGCACATGCAAACACAACCAGTAGCACACACATGCCAAGGTAGAGGCATACACACATGCTTGTTTTAATGATGTTGTTTTAAATAAGTATTATTTTTGGTTGATGTTGCAATTTTTTGTCATTGTTGTTATTACAGTTGCAGTTATCAGTTTTGTTATTGCTATTACTTTTTACACTCACTCACCATTCACTCACACACACACACACCTATGGGCAATTTAGTAACTCCAATTAGCCTCAGCATGTCTTTGGACTGTGGGGGAAGTGCCTGGATTGGGGGCCAGGCCATCACAGGGCACACTCACTCACCATTCACTCACACACACACCTATGGGCAATTTAGTAACTCCAATTAGCCTCAGCATGTCTTTCGACTGTGGGGGGAGTGCCTAGATTGGGGTCCAGCCCATCGCAGGGCACACTCACACACCATTCACTCACACACGCACACCTACGGGCAATTTAGTAACTCCAATTAGCCTCAGCATGTCTTTGGACTGTGGGGGGAGTGCCTGGATGTATGCATCTGTATGTATGCTGGCAGACGGCGGAATCCTACGCGTCCACCGTTTTACCAAAAAAAAAAAAAAAGGGTGCATTAAACCTGTGTGAGCAGACAAGGTATGACACCCCACCACTGGCAGACAGTATGCTAGGGATGTATTTTTAATTTTTTTAAAATATATTCCCTCCACCACCCCCCCTCTGCGGAGGACTGCTTTATTCTTAATTTCCATTGTAAAAGAAAAAAAAAAAAAAACGAAAACAAAACAAAAATAATAATAATAATAATGTGTGTGTGCAAGGTGCGTAAATGTGGGTATTAATATATATATATATCTATATATATATACACACACACGCACGAAACCGTGCTTCTTCAGAGGGCATTCACAGGCCCCAATGAGATCCCAACCCCATTTGTAAGTGACTACCATGTGACCATGTCACGTGATGCAAGGTGCCCACCCCCCTACCTCTTGGTAACTGTATCCCTCCCCTCCCCTAGTCCCCTCCCCTAGACGGCGGCAGCAGCGGAGACGGCGGAAGGGGAGGAAATCCCCAGTAGGTTTGGTGCCCAATTTATGGGCTCAAAACTCTTGTCTGGTGTATATGTATACATACATATACATATATGTATATTTATGTATGTATGTATATATATGTGTATATGTATGCATCTGTATATATGCTGGCAGACGGCAGAATCCTGTGCGTCCACCATATTACCGAAAGAAAAAAAAAGGGTGCATCAAACTTGGGTGAGCAGACAAGGCATGACACCCCACCGCTGGCAGACGGTACGCTTGGGATGTATTATTATTATTATTATTTTTTTAAGTATTCCCTCCACCACCACCCCACTGTAATAACAATGACAATAAGTAGCAACATCAACCACAGATAATACAAATATACAACAACTTATCATTAAAACAAGCATGTGTGTATGCCTCTACCTTGGTATGTGTGCTACTGGTTATACTGTATGTGCGTGTGTGCGCGTATGTGTGGGGGTTAGACATAAGTGTAGATGCATACATATAAATATACATATGTATAAACATACACACACACATATATATACATATACATGTGTGTATCTACACTTATGTCTAACCCCCATACATGCACATGCAAACACAACCAGTAGCACACACATGCCAAGGTAGAGGCATACACACATGCTTGTTTTAATGATGTTGTTTTAAATTAGTATTATTTTTGGTTGATGTTGCAATTTTTTGTCATTGTTGTTATTACACTTGCAGGTGCAGTTATTGCTATTACTTTTTACACTCACTCACCATTCACTCACACACACACACACCTATGGGCAATTTAGTAACTCCAATTAGCCTCAGCATGTCTTTGGACTGTGGGGGAAGTGCCTGGATTGGGGGCCAGGCCATCACAGGGCACACTCACTCACCATTCACTCACACACACACACACACACCTATGGGCAATTTAGTAACTCCAATTAGCCTCAGCATGTCTTTCGACTGTGGGGGGAGTACCTAGATTGGGGTCCAGCCCATCGCAGGGCACACTCACACACCATTCACTCACACACGCACACACCTACGGGCAATTTAGTAACTCCAATTAGCCTCAGCATGTCTTTGGACTGTGGGGGGAGTGCCTGGATGTATGCATCTGTATGTATGCTGCCAGACGGCGGAATCCTACGCGTCCACCGTATTACCAAAAAAAAAAAAAAAGGGTGCATTAAACCTGGGTGAGCAGACAAGGTATGACACCCCACCACTGGCAGACAGTATGCTAGGGATGTATTTTTAATTTTTTTTAAATATATTCCCTCCACCACCCCCCCTCTGCGGAGGACTGCTTTATTCTTAATTTCCATTGTAAAAGAAAAAAAAAACAAAAAAAAAACAAAGGAAAACAAAACAAAAATAATAATAATAATAATGTGTGTGTGCAAGGTGCGTAAATGTGGGTATTTATATATATATATATATATCTATATATATATACACACACACGCACGAAACCGTGCTTCTTCAGAGGGCATTCACAGGCCCCAATGAGATCCCAACCCCATTTGTAAGTGACTACCATGTGACCATGTCACGTGATGCAAGGTGCCCACCCCCCTACCTCTTGGTAACTGTATCCCTCCCCTCCCCTCCCCTAGTCCCCTCCCCTAGACGGCGGCAGCGGCGGAGACGACGGAGACGGCGGAAGGGGAGGAAATCCCCAGTAGGTTTGGTGCCCAATTTATGGGCTCAAAACTCTTGTCTGGTGTATATGTATACATACATATACATATATGTATATTTATGTATGTATGTATATATATGTGTATATGTATGCATCTGTATATATGCTGGCAGACGGCAGAATCCTGTGCGTCCACCATATTACCGAAAAAAAAAAAAAAAAAAGGGTGCATCAAACTTGGGTGAGCAGACAAGGCATGACACCCCACCGCTGGCAGACGGTACGCTTGGGATGTATTATTATTATTATTATTTTTTTTAAGTATTCCCTCCACCACCACCCCACTGTAATAACAACGACAATAAGTAGCAACATCAACCACAGATAATACAAATATACAACAACTTATCATTAAAACAAGCATGTGTGTATGCCTCTACCTTGGTATGTGTGCTACTGGTTATACTGTATGTGCGTGTGTGCGCGTATGTGTGGGGGTTAGACATAAGTGTAGATGCATACATATACATTTACATAAACATACATACAAACATATACATATATATACAAACACACATAGTAACACATATATATATATGTGTGTATCTACACTTATGTCTAACCCCCATACATGCACATGCAAACACAACCAGTAGCACACACATGCCAAGGTAGAGGCATACACACATGCTTGTTTTAATGATGTTGTTTTAAATAAGTATTATTTTTGGTTGATGTTGCAATTTTTTGTCATTGTTGTTATTACAGTTGCAGTTATCAGTTTTGTTATTGCTATTACTTTTTACACTCACTCACCATTCACTCACACACACACACACCTATGGGCAATTTAGTAACTCCAATTAGCCTCAGCATGTCTTTGGACTGTGGGGGAAGTGCCTGGATTGGGGGCCAGGCCATCACAGGGCACACTCACTCACCATTCACTCACACACACACCTATGGGCAATTTAGTAACTCCAATTAGCCTCAGCATGTCTTTCGACTGTGGGGGGAGTGCCTAGATTGGGGTCCAGCCCATCGCAGGGCACACTCACACACCATTCACTCACACACGCACACCTACGGGCAATTTAGTAACTCCAATTAGCCTCAGCATGTCTTTGGACTGTGGGGGGAGTGCCTGGATGTATGCATCTGTATGTATGCTGGCAGACGGCGGAATCCTACGCGTCCACCATTTTACCAAAAAAAAAAAAAAAGGGTGCATTAAACCTGTGTGAGCAGACAAGGTATGACACCCCACCACTGGCAGACAGTATGCTAGGGATGTATTTTTAATTTTTTTAAAATATATTCCCTCCACCACCCCCCCTCTGCGGAGGACTGCTTTATTCTTAATTTCCATTGTAAAAGAAAAAAAAAAAAAAACGAAAACAAAACAAAAATAATAATAATAATAATGTGTGTGTGCAAGGTGCGTAAATGTGGGTATTAATATATATATATATCTATATATATATACACACACACGCACGAAACCGTGCTTCTTCAGAGGGCATTCACAGGCCCCAATGAGATCCCAACCCCATTTGTAAGTGACTACCATGTGACCATGTCACGTGATGCAAGGTGCCCACCCCCCTACCTCTTGGTAACTGTATCCCTCCCCTCCCCTAGTCCCCTCCCCTAGACGGCGGCAGCGGCGGAGACGGCGGAAGGGGAGGAAATCCCCAGTAGGTTTGGTGCCCAATTTATGGGCTCAAAACTCTTGTCTGGTGTATATGTATACATACATATACATATATGTATATTTATGTATGTATGTATATATATATGTGTATATGTATGCATCTGTATATATGCTGGCAGACGGCAGAATCCTGTGCGTCCACCATATTACCGAAAAAAAAAAAAAGGGTGCATCAAACTTGGGTGAGCAGACAAGGCATGACACCCCACCGCTGGCAGACGGTACGCTTGGGATGTATTATTATTATTATTATTTTTTTAAGTATTCCCTCCACCACCACCCCACTGTAATAACAATGACAATAAGTAGCAACATCAACCACAGATAATACAAATATACAACAACTTATCATTAAAACAAGCATGTGTGTATGCCTCTACCTTGGTATGTGTGCTACTGGTTATACTGTATGTGCGTGTGTGCGCGTATGTGTGGGGGTTAGACATAAGTGTAGATGCATACATATAAATATACATATGTATAAACATACACACACACATATATATACATATACATGTGTGTATCTACACTTATGTCTAACCCCCATACATGCACATGCAAACACAACCAGTAGCACACACATGCCAAGGTAGAGGCATACACACATGCTTGTTTTAATGATGTTGTTTTAAATTAGTATTATTTTTGGTTGATGTTGCAATTTTTTGTCATTGTTGTTATTACACTTGCAGGTGCAGTTATTGCTATTACTTTTTACACTCACTCACCATTCACTCACACACACACACACCTATGGGCAATTTAGTAACTCCAATTAGCCTCAGCATGTCTTTGGACTGTGGGGGAAGTGCCTGGATTGGGGGCCAGGCCATCACAGGGCACACTCACTCACCATTCACTCACACACACACACACACACCTATGGGCAATTTAGTAACTCCAATTAGCCTCAGCATGTCTTTCGACTGTGGGGGGAGTACCTAGATTGGGGTCCAGCCCATCGCAGGGCACACTCACACACCATTCACTCACACACGCACACACCTACGGGCAATTTAGTAACTCCAATTAGCCTCAGCATGTCTTTGGACTGTGGGGGGAGTGCCTGGATGTATGCATCTGTATGTATGCTGCCAGACGGCGGAATCCTACGCGTCCACCGTATTACCAAAAAAAAAAAAAAAGGGTGCATTAAACCTGGGTGAGCAGACAAGGTATGACACCCCACCACTGGCAGACAGTATGCTAGGGATGTATTTTTAATTTTTTTTAAATATATTCCCTCCACCACCCCCCCTCTGCGGAGGACTGCTTTATTCTTAATTTCCATTGTAAAAGAAAAAAAAAACAAAAAAAAAACAAAGGAAAACAAAACAAAAATAATAATAATAATAATGTGTGTGTGCAAGGTGCGTAAATGTGGGTATTTATATATATATATATATATCTATATATATATACACACACACGCACGAAACCGTGCTTCTTCAGAGGGCATTCACAGGCCCCAATGAGATCCCAACCCCATTTGTAAGTGACTACCATGTGACCATGTCACGTGATGCAAGGTGCCCACCCCCCTACCTCTTGGTAACTGTATCCCTCCCCTCCCCTCCCCTCCCCTAGTCCCCTCCCCTAGACGGCGGCAGCGGCGGAGACGACGGAGACAGCGGAAGGGGAGGAAATCCCCAGTAGGTTTGGTGCCCAATTTATGGGCTCAAAACTCTTGTCTGGTGTATATGTATACATACATATACACATGGGCGACATTAGGGGGGGGCAAGGGGGGGCATGTGCCCCCCCTATATCCCGATCATGGAATTTTAGAATTCACTGTTAAAATACTGTTTCAGAATATGTATTTTATGTGTTGTAGGTCTCCGTGTTGATAGGGGGCGACACAGCAAATTAAGCAATAGGTTGCGTCTTTATTTTTTAAGTTAGTTTGTTGTTGGTATGAAAATTAGAGAAAACTAGACAATCAATCGGGCAAAATGGCTAAGCGTCCCAATACGCTGGATAAGTACTTTTCCAAAAAAACAAAAACAGATAATGCTGATGACAGACAGGTAACGTTAATTGAGCAGAATGAGCACTTAAGTGTCAATCTTTAAGCTCTTCTTAACTGTGTCGATGAACAGCGCATCGCGCGAAAGAAATTTTTCTTGCTTGCGCCGACTGAAAACTTATATGAGAAACACAATGTGCCAGGAAAGACTCTCGGACATTGCAGTACTTAACATTGAACGGACCATTCACGTAGATTTGGATAAGACCGTTAATCGCTTTGATGCCGAGCCTGGTGGACGACGTTTAGCCCTTCACTAAGGTAGGATGTTGTTTTGATACCTACTCGTTAAAATGTTTTTCTTGCCCCCCCTGACTCAAGAGTCAAATGTCGCCCATGCATATACATATATGTATATTTATGTATGTATGTATATATATGTGTATATGTATGCATCTGTATATATGCTGGCAGACGGCAGAATCCTGTGCGTCCACCATATTACCGAAAAAAAAAAAAAAAAAAGGGTGCATCAAACTTGGGTGAGCAGACAAGGCATGACACCCCACCGCTGGCAGACGGTACGCTTGGGATGTATTATTATTATTATTTTTTTTTTTAAGTATTCCCTCCACCACCACCCCACTGTAATAACAACGACAATAAGTAGCAACATCAACCACAGATAATACAAATATACAACAACTTATCATTAAAACAAGCATGTGTGTATGCCTCTACCTTGGTATGTGTGCTACTGGTTATACTGTATGTGCGTGTGTGCGCGTATGTGTGGGGGTTAGACATAAGTGTAGATGCATACATATACATTTACATAAACATACATACAAACATATACATATATATACAAACACACATAGTAACACATATATATATATGTGTGTATCTACACTTATGTCTAACCCCCATACATGCACATGCAAACACAACCAGTAGCACACACATGCCAAGGTAGAGGCATACACACATGCTTGTTTTAATGATGTTGTTTTAAATAAGTATTATTTTTGGTTGATGTTGCAATTTTTTGTCATTGTTGTTATTACAGTTGCAGTTATCAGTTTTGTTATTGCTATTACTTTTTACACTCACTCACCATTCACTCACACACACACACACCTATGGGCAATTTAGTAACTCCAATTAGCCTCAGCATGTCTTTGGACTGTGGGGGAAGTGCCTGGATTGGGGGCCAGGCCATCACAGGGCACACTCACTCACCATTCACTCACACACACACCTATGGGCAATTTAGTAACTCCAATTAGCCTCAGCATGTCTTTCGACTGTGGGGGGAGTGCCTAGATTGGGGTCCAGCCCATCGCAGGGCACACTCACACACCATTCACTCACACACGCACACCTACGGGCAATTTAGTAACTCCAATTAGCCTCAGCATGTCTTTGGACTGTGGGGGGAGTGCCTGGATGTATGCATCTGTATGTATGCTGGCAGACGGCGGAATCCTACGCGTCCACCGTTTTACCAAAAAAAAAAAAAAGGGTGCATTAAACCTGTATGAGCAGACAAGGTATGACACCCCACCACTGGCAGACAGTATGCTAGGGATGTATTTTTAATTTTTTAAAAATATATTCCCTCCACCACCCCCCCTCTGCGGAGGACTGCTTTATTTTTAATTTCCATTGTAAAAGAAAAAAAAAAAAAAACGAAAACAAAACAAAAATAATAATAATAATAATGTGTGTGTGCAAGGTGCGTAAATGTGGGTATTTATATATATATATATATCTATATATATATACACACACACGCACGAAACCGTGCTTCTTCAGAGGGCATTCACAGGCCCCAATGAGATCCCAACCCCATTTGTAAGTGACTACCATGTGACCATGTCACGTGATGCAAGGTGCCCACCCCCCTACCTCTTGGTAACTGTATCCCTCCCCTCCCCTAGTCCCCTCCCCTAGACGGCGGCAGCGGCGGAGACGGCGGAAGGGGAGGAAATCCCCAGTAGGTTTGGTGCCCAATTTATGGGCTCAAAACTCTTGTCTGGTGTATATGTATACATACATATACATATATGTATATTTATGTATGTATGTATATATATGTGTATATGTATGCATCTGTATATATGCTGGCAGACGGCAGAATCCTGTGCGTCCACCATATTACCGAAAGAAAAAAAAAAAAAAAGGGTGCATCAAACTTGGGTGAGCAGACAAGGCATGACACCCCACCGCTGGCAGACGGTACGCTTGGGATGTATTATTATTATTATTTTTTTTTAAGTATTCCCTCCACCACCACCCCACTGTAATAACAACGACAATAAGTAGCAACATCAACCACAGATAATACAAATATACAACAACTTATCATTAAAACAAGCATGTGTGTATGCCTCTACCTTGGTATGTGTGCTACTGGTTATACTGTATGTGCGTGTGTGCGCGTATGTGTGGGGGTTAGACATAAGTGTAGATGCATACATATACATTTACATAAACATACATACAAACATATATATATATATATATATACAAACACACATAGTAACACATATATATATGTGTGTGTATCTACACTTATGTCTAACCCCCATACATGCACATGCAAACACAACCAGTAGCACACACATGCCAAGGTAGAGGCATACACACATGCTTGTTTTAATGATGTTGTTTTAAATAAGTATTATTTTTGGTTGATGTTGCAATTTTTTGTCATTGTTGTTATTACAGTTGCAGTTATCAGTTTTGTTATTGCTATTACTTTTTACACTCACTCACCATTCACTCACACACACACACACACACCTATGGGCAATTTAGTAACTCCAATTAGCCTCAGCATGTCTTTGGACTGTGGGGGAAGTGCCTGGATTGGGGGCCAGGCCATCACAGGGCACACTCACTCACCATTCACTCACACACACACACACACACACACACACCTATGGGCAATTTAGTAACTCCAATTAGCCTCAGCATGTCTTTCGACTGTGGGGGGAGTGCCTAGATTGGGGTCCAGCCCATCGCAGGGCACACTCACACACCATTCACTCACACACGCACACCTACGGGCAATTTAGTAACTCCAATTAGCCTCAGCATGTCTTTGGACTGTGGGGGGAGTGCCTGGATGTATGCATCTGTATGTATGCTGGCAGACGGCGGAATCCTACGCGTCCACCGTTTTACCAAAAAAAAAAAAAAAGGGTGCATTAAACCTGTGTGAGCAGACAAGGTATGACACCCCACCACTGGCAGACAGTATGCTAGGGATGTATTTTTAATTTTTTTTAAATATATTCCCTCCACCACCCCCCCTCTGCGGAGGACTGCTTTATTTTTAATTTCCATTGTAAAAGAAAAAAAAAAAAAAAACGAAAAGAAAACAAAAATAATAATAATAATAATGTGTATGTGCAAGGTGCGTAAATGTGGGTATTTATATATATATATATCTATATATATATACACACACACGCACGAAACCGTGCTTCTTCAGAGGGCATTCACAGGCCCCAATGAGATCCCAACCCCATTTGTAAGTGACTACCATGTGACCATGTCACGTGATGCAAGGTGCCCACCCCCCTACCTCTTGGTAACTGTATCCCTCCCCTCCCCTCCCCTAGTCCCCTCCCCTAGACGGCGGCAGCGGCGGAGACGGCGGAAGGGGAGGAAATCCCCAGTAGGTTTGGTGCCCAATTTATGGGCTCAAAACTCTTGTCTGGTGTATATGTATACATACATATACATATATGTATATTTATGTATGTATGTATATATATGTGTATATGTATATGTATGCATCTGTATATATGCTGGCAGACGGCAGAATCCTGTGCGTCCACCATATTACCGAAAAAAAAAAAAAAAGGGTGCATCAAACTTGGGTGAGCAGACAAGGCATGACACCCCACCGCTGGCAGACGGTACGCTTGGGATGTATTATTATTATTATTATTTTTTTTAAGTATTCCCTCCACCACCACCCCACTGTAATAACAACGACAATAAGTAGCAACATCAACCACAGATAATACAAATATACAACAACTAATCATTAAAACAAGCATGTGTGTATGCCTCTACCTTGGTATGTGTGCTACTGGTTATACTGTATGTGCGTGTGTGCGCGTATGTGTGGGGGTTAGACATAAGTGTAGATGCATACATATACATTTACATAAACATACATACAAACATATACATATATATATATATACAAACACACATAGTAACACATATATATATATGTGTGTATCTACACTTATGTCTAACCCCCATACATGCACATGCAAACACAACCAGTAGCACACACATGCCAAGGTAGAGGCATACACACATGCTTGTTTTAATGATGTTGTTTTAAATAAGTATTATTTTTGGTTGATGTTGCAATTTTTTGTCATTGTTGTTATTACAGTTGCAGTTATCAGTTTTGTTATTGCTATTACTTTTTACACTCACTCACCATTCACTCACACACACACACACACCTATGGGCAATTTAGTAACTCCAATTAGCCTCAGCATGTCTTTGGACTGTGGGCGAAGTGCCTGGATTGGGGGCCAGGCCATCACAGGGCACACTCACTCACCATTCACTCACACACACACACACACCTATGGGCAATTTAGTAACTCCAATTAGCCTCAGCATGTCTTTCGACTGTGGGGGGAGTGCCTAGATTGGGGTCCAGCCCATCGCAGGGCACACTCACACACCATTCACTCACACACGCACACCTACGGGCAATTTAGTAACTCCAATTAGCCTCAGCATGTCTTTGGACTGTGGGGGGAGTGCCTGGATGTATGCATCTGTATGTATGCTGGCAGACGGCGGAATCCTACGCGTCCACCGTTTTACCAAAAAAAAAAAAAAAGGGTGCATTAAACCTGTGTGAGCAGACAAGGTATGACACCCCACCACTGGCAGACAGTATGCTAGGGATGTATTTTTAATTTTTTAAAAATATATTCCCTCCACCACCCCCCCTCTGCGGAGGACTGCTTTATTTTTAATTTCCATTGTAAAAGAAAAAAAAAAAAAAACGAAAACAAAACAAAAATAATAATAATAATAATGTGTATGTGCAAGGTGCGTAAATGTGGGTATTTATATATATATATATCTATATATATATACACACACACGCACGAAACCGTGCTTCTTCAGAGGGCATTCACAGGCCCCAATGAGATCCCAACCCCATTTGTAAGTGACTACCATGTGACCATGTCACGTGATGCAAGGTGCCCACCCCCCTACCTCTTGGTAACTGTATCCCTCCCCTCCCCTAGTCCCCTCCCCTAGACGGCGGCAGCGGCGGAGACGGCGGAAGGGGAGGAAATCCCCAGTAGGTTTGGTGCCCAATTTATGGGCTCAAAACTCTTGTCTGGTGTATATGTATACATACATATACATATATGTATATTTATGTATGTATGTATATATATGTGTATATGTATGCATCTGTATATATGCTGGCAGACGGCAGAATCCTGTGCGTCCACCATATTACCGAAAAAAAAAAAAAAAGGGTGCATCAAACTTGGGTGAGCAGACAAGGCATGACACCCCACCGCTGGCAGACGGTACGCTTGGGATGTATTATTATTATTATTTTTTTTTTTAAGTATTCCCTCCACCACCACCCCACTGTAATAACAACGACAATA
Source organism: Paramormyrops kingsleyae (assembly GCF_048594095.1). NCBI lineage: Eukaryota > Metazoa > Chordata > Actinopteri > Osteoglossiformes > Mormyridae > Paramormyrops > Paramormyrops kingsleyae. The sequence goes on along the minus strand of NC_132811.1, from coordinate 9,729,994 downwards.
AGTAGCAACATCAACCACAGATAATACAAATATACAACAACTAATCATTAAAACAAGCATGTGTGTATGCCTCTACCTTGGTATGTGTGCTACTGGTTATACTGTATGTGCGTGTGTGCGCGTATGTGTGGGGGTTAGACATAAGTGTAGATGCATACATATACATTTACATAAACATACATACAAACATATACATATATATATATATACAAACACACATAGTAACACATATATATATATGTGTGTATCTACACTTATGTCTAACCCCCATACATGCACATGCAAACACAACCAGTAGCACACACATGCCAAGGTAGAGGCATACACACATGCTTGTTTTAATGATGTTGTTTTAAATAAGTATTATTTTTGGTTGATGTTGCAATTTTTTGTCATTGTTGTTATTACAGTTGCAGTTATCAGTTTTGTTATTGCTATTACTTTTTACACTCACTCACCATTCACTCACACACACACACACACCTATGGGCAATTTAGTAACTCCAATTAGCCTCAGCATGTCTTTGGACTGTGGGCGAAGTGCCTGGATTGGGGGCCAGGCCATCACAGGGCACACTCACTCACCATTCACTCACACACACACACACACCTATGGGCAATTTAGTAACTCCAATTAGCCTCAGCATGTCTTTGGACTGTGGGGGGAGTGCCTAGATTGGGGTCCAGCCCATCGCAGGGCACACTCACACACCATTCACTCACACACGCACACCTACGGGCAATTTAGTAACTCCAATTAGCCTCAGCATGTCTTTGGACTGTGGGGGGAGTGCCTGGATGTATGCATCTGTATGTATGCTGGCAGACGGCGGAATCCTACGCGTCCACCGTATTACCAAAAAAAAAAAAAAAGGGTGCATTAAACCTGGGTGAGCAGACAAGGTATGACACCCCACCACTGGCAGACAGTATGCTAGGGATGTATTTTTAATTTTTTTAAAATATATTCCCTCCACCACCCCCCCTCTGCGGAGGACTGCTTTATTTTTAATTTCCATTGTAAAAGAAAAAGAAAAAAAAAAACGAAAGCAAAGGAAAACAAAACAAAAATAATAATAATAATAATGTGTGTGTGCAAGGTGCGTAAATGTGGGTATTTATATATATATATATCTATATATATATACACACACACGCACGAAACCGTGCTTCTTCAGAGGGCATTCACAGGCCCCAATGAGATCCCAACCCCATTTGTAAGTGACTACCATGTGACCATGTCACGTGATGCAAGGTGCCCACCCCCCTACCTCTTGGTAACTGTATCCCTCCCTTCCCCTCCCCTCCCCTAGTCCCCTCCCCTAGACGGCGGCAGCGGCGGAGACGGCGGAAGGGGAGGAAATCCCCAGTAGGTTTGGTGCCCAATTTATGGGCTCAAAACTCTTGTCTGGTGTATATGTATACATACATATACATATATGTATATTTATGTATGTATGTATATATATGTGTATATGTATGCATCTGTATATATGCTGGCAGACGGCAGAATCCTGTGCGTCCACCATATTACCGAAAAAAAAAAAAAAAGGGTGCATCAAACTTGGGTGAGCAGACAAGGCATGACACCCCACCGCTGGCAGACGGTACGCTTGGGATGTATTATTATTATTTATTTATTTTTTTAAGTATTCCCTCCACCACCACCCCACTGTAATAACAACGACAATAAGTAGCAACATCAACCACAGATAATACAAATATACAACAACTTATCATTAAAACAAGCATGTGTGTATGCCTCTACCTTGGTATGTGTGCTACTGGTTATACTGTATGTGCGTGTGTGCGCGTATGTGTGGGGGTTAGACATAAGTGTAGATGCATACATATACATTTACATAAACATACATACAAACATATACATATATATATATATACAAACACACATAGTAACACATATATATATATGTGTGTATCTACACTTATGTCTAACCCCCATACATGCACATGCAAACACAACCAGTAGCACACACATGCCAAGGTAGAGGCATACACACATGCTTGTTTTAATGATGTTGTTTTAAATAAGTATTATTTTTGGTTGATGTTGCAATTTTTTGTCATTGTTGTTATTACAGTTGCAGTTATCAGTTTTGTTATTGCTATTACTTTTTACACTCACTCACCATTCACTCACACACACACACACACCTATGGGCAATTTAGTAACTCCAATTAGCCTCAGCATGTCTTTGGACTGTGGGCGAAGTGCCTGGATTGGGGGCCAGGCCATCACAGGGCACACTCACTCACCATTCACTCACACACACACACACACACACACACACCTATGGGCAATTTAGTAACTCCAATTAGCCTCAGCATGTCTTTCGACTGTGGGGGGAGTGCCTAGATTGGGGTCCAGCCCATCGCAGGGCACACTCACACACCATTCACTCACACACGCACACCTACGGGCAATTTAGTAATTCCAATTAGCCTCAGCATGTCTTTGGACTGTGGGGGGAGTGCCTGGATGTATGCATCTGTATGTATGCTGGCAGACGGCGGAATCCTACGCGTCCACCGTTTTACCAAAAAAAAAAAAAAAGGGTGCATTAAACCTGTGTGAGCAGACAAGGTATGACACCCCACCACTGGCAGACAGTATGCTAGGGATGTATTTTTAATTTTTTAAAAATATATTCCCTCCACCACCCCCCCTCTGCGGAGGACTGCTTTATTTTTAATTTCCATTGTAAAAGAAAAAAAAAAAAAAACGAAAACAAAACAAAAATAATAATAATGTGTGTGTGCAAGGTGCGTAAATGTGGGTATTAATATATATATATATCTATATATATATATACACACACACGCACGAAACCGTGCTTCTTCAGAGGGCATTCACAGGCCCCAATGAGATCCCAACCCCATTTGTAAGTGACTACCATGTGACCATGTCACGTGATGCAAGGTGCCCACCCCCCTACCTCTTGGTAACTGTATCCCTCCCCTCCCCTAGTCCCCTCCCCTAGACGGCGGCAGCGGCGGAGACGGCGGAAGGGGAGGAAATCCCCAGTAGGTTTGGTGCCCAATTTATGGGCTCAAAACTCTTGTCTGGTGTATATGTATACATACATATACATATATGTATATTTATGTATGTATGTATATATATGTGTATATGTATGCATCTGTATATATGCAGGCAGACAGCAGAATCCTGTGCGTCCACCATATTACCGAAAAAAAAAAAAAAAAAAGGGTGCATCAAACTCGGGTGAGCAGACAAGGCATGACACCCCACCGATGGCAGACGGTACGCTTGGGATGTATTATTATTATTTTTTTTAAGTATTCCCTCCACCACCACCCCACTGTAATAACAACGGCAATGAGTAGCAACATCAACCACACATAATACAAATTTACGACAACTTATCATTAAAACAAGCATGTGTGTATGCCTCTACCTTGGTATGTGTGCTACTGGTTATATGTGCGTGTGTGCGCGTATGTGTGGGGGTTAGACATAAGTGTAGATGCATACATATAAATATACATATGTATAAACATACACACACACATATATATACATATACATGTGTGTATCTACACTTATGTCTAACCCCCATACATGCACATGCAAACACAACCAGTAGCACACACATGCCAAGGTAGAGGCATACACACATGCTTGTTTTAATGATGTTGTTTTAAATAAGTATTATTTTTGGTTGATGTTGCAATTTTTTGTCATTGTTGTTATTACAGTTGCAGTTATCAGTTTTGTTATTGCTATTACTTTTTACACTCACTCACCATTCACTCACACACACACACACCTATGGGCAATTTAGTAACTCCAATTAGCCTCAGCATGTCTTTGGACTGTGGGGGAAGTGCCTGGATTGGGGGCCAGGCCATCACAGGGCACACTCACTCACCATTCACTCACACACACACACACACCTATGGGCAATTTAGTAACTCCAATTAGCCTCAGCATGTCTTTCGACTGTGGGGGGAGTGCCTAGATTGGGGTCCAGCCCATCGCAGGGCACACTCACACACCATTCACTCACACACGCACACCTACGGGCAATTTAGTAACTCCAATTAGCCTCAGCATGTCTTTGGACTGTGGGGGGAGTGCCTGGATGTATGCATCTGTATGTATGCTGGCAGACGGCGGAATCCTACGCGTCCACCGTTTTACCAAAAAAAAAAAAAAGGGTGCATTAAACCTGTGTGAGCAGACAAGGTATGACACCCCACCACTGGCAGACAGTATGCTAGGGATGTATTTTTAATTTTTTAAAAATATATTCCCTCCACCACCCCCCCTCTGCGGAGGACTGCTTTATTTTTAATTTCCATTGTAAAAGAAAAAAAAAAAAAACGAAAACAAAACAAAAATAATAATAATAATAATGTGTGTGTGCAAGGTGCGTAAATGTGGGTATTTATATATATATATATCTATATATATATACACACACACGCACGAAACCGTGCTTCTTCAGAGGGCATTCACAGGCCCCAATGAGATCCCAACCCCATTTGTAAGTGACTACCATGTGACCATGTCACGTGATGCAAGGTGCCCACCCCCCTACCTCTTGGTAACTGTATCCCTCCCCTCCCCTCCCCTAGTCCCCTCCCCTAGACGGCGGCAGCGGCGGAGACGGCGGAAGGGGAGGAAATCCCCAGTAGGTTTGGTGCCCAATTTATGGGCTCAAAACTCTTGTCTGGTGTATATGTATACATACATATACATATATGTATATTTATGTATGTATGTATATATATGTGTATATGTATGCATCTGTATATATGCTGGCAGACGGCAGAATCCTGTGCGTCCACCATATTACCGAAAGAAAAAAAAAAAAAAAGGGTGCATCAAACTTGGGTGAGCAGACAAGGCATGACACCCCACCGCTGGCAGACGGTACGCTTGGGATGTATTATTATTATTATTTTTTTTTAAGTATTCCCTCCACCACCACCCCACTGTAATAACAACGACAATAAGTAGCAACATCAACCACAGATAATACAAATATACAACAACTTATCATTAAAACAAGCATGTGTGTATGCCTCTACCTTGGTATGTGTGCTACTGGTTATACTGTATGTGCGTGTGTGCGCGTATGTGTGGGGGTTAGACATAAGTGTAGATGCATACATATAAATATACATATGTATAAACATACACACACACATATATATACATATACATGTGTGTATCTACACTTATGTCTAACCCCCATACATGCACATGCAAACACAACCAGTAGCACACACATGCCAAGGTAGAGGCATACACACATGCTTGTTTTAATGATGTTGTTTTAAATTAGTATTATTTTTGGTTGATGTTGCAATTTTTTGTCATTGTTGTTATTACACTTGCAGGTGCAGTTATTGCTATTACTTTTTACACTCACTCACCATTCACTCACACACACACACACCTATGGGCAATTTAGTAACTCCAATTAGCCTCAGCATGTCTTTGGACTGTGGGGGAAGTGCCTGGATTGGGGGCCAGGCCATCACAGGGCACACTCACTCACCATTCACTCACACACACACACACACACCTATGGGCAATTTAGTAACTCCAATTAGCCTCAGCATGTCTTTCGACTGTGGGGGGAGTACCTAGATTGGGGTCCAGCCCATCGCAGGGCACACTCACACACCATTCACTCACACACGCACACACCTACGGGCAATTTAGTAACTCCAATTAGCCTCAGCATGTCTTTGGACTGTGGGGGGAGTGCCTGGATGTATGCATCTGTATGTATGCTGCCAGACGGCGGAATCCTACGCGTCCACCGTATTACCAAAAAAAAAAAAAAAGGGTGCATTAAACCTGGGTGAGCAGACAAGGTATGACACCCCACCACTGGCAGACAGTATGCTAGGGATGTATTTTTAATTTTTTTTAAATATATTCCCTCCACCACCCCCCCTCTGCGGAGGACTGCTTTATTCTTAATTTCCATTGTAAAAGAAAAAAAAAACAAAAAAAAAACAAAGGAAAACAAAACAAAAATAATAATAATAATAATGTGTGTGTGCAAGGTGCGTAAATGTGGGTATTTATATATATATATATATATATCTATATATATATACACACACACGCACGAAACCGTGCTTCTTCAGAGGGCATTCACAGGCCCCAATGAGATCCCAACCCCATTTGTAAGTGACTACCATGTGACCATGTCACGTGATGCAAGCTGCCCACCCCCCTACCTCTTGGTAACTGTATCCCTCCCCTCCCCTCCCCTAGTCCCCTCCCCTAGACGGCGGCAGCGGCGGAGACGGCGGAAGGGGAGGAAATCCCCAGTAGGTTTGGTGCCCAATTTATGGGCTCAAAACTCTTGTCTGGTGTATATGTATACATACATATACATATATGTATATTTATGTATGTATGTATATATATGTGTATATGTATGCATCTGTATATATGCTGGCAGACGGCAGAATCCTGTGCGTCCACCATATTACCGAAAAAAAAAAAAAAAGGGTGCATCAAACTTGGGTGAGCAGACAAGGCATGACACCCCACCGCTGGCAGACGGTACGCTTGGGATGTATTATTATTATTATTATTTTTTTTAAGTATTCCCTCCACCACCACCCCACTGTAATAACAACGACAATAAGTAGCAACATCAACCACAGATAATACAAATATACAACAACTTATCATTAAAACAAGCATGTGTGTATGCCTCTACCTTGGTATGTGTGCTACTGGTTATACTGTATGTGCGTGTGTGCGCGTATGTGTGGGGGTTAGACATAAGTGTAGATGCATACATATACATTTACATAAACATACATACAAACATATACATATATATACAAACACACATAGTAACACATATATATATATGTGTGTATCTACACTTATGTCTAACCCCCATACATGCACATGCAAACACAACCAGTAGCACACACATGCCAAGGTAGAGGCATACACACATGCTTGTTTTAATGATGTTGTTTTAAATAAGTATTATTTTTGGTTGATGTTGCAATTTTTTGTCATTGTTGTTATTACAGTTGCAGTTATCAGTTTTGTTATTGCTATTACTTTTTACACTCACTCACCATTCACTCACACACACACACACCTATGGGCAATTTAGTAACTCCAATTAGCCTCAGCATGTCTTTGGACTGTGGGGGAAGTGCCTGGATTGGGGGCCAGGCCATCACAGGGCACACTCACTCACCATTCACTCACACACACACCTATGGGCAATTTAGTAACTCCAATTAGCCTCAGCATGTCTTTCGACTGTGGGGGGAGTGCCTAGATTGGGGTCCAGCCCATCGCAGGGCACACTCACACACCATTCACTCACACACGCACACCTACGGGCAATTTAGTAACTCCAATTAGCCTCAGCATGTCTTTGGACTGTGGGGGGAGTGCCTGGATGTATGCATCTGTATGTATGCTGGCAGACGGCGGAATCCTACGCGTCCACCGTTTTACCAAAAAAAAAAAAAAAGGGTGCATTAAACCTGTGTGAGCAGACAAGGTATGACACCCCACCACTGGCAGACAGTATGCTAGGGATGTATTTTTAATTTTTTTAAAATATATTCCCTCCACCACCCCCCCTCTGCGGAGGACTGCTTTATTTTTAATTTCCATTGTAAAAGAAAAAAAAAAAAAAACGAAAACAAAACAAAAATAATAATAATAATAATGTGTGTGTGCAAGGTGCGTAAATGTGGGTATTTATATATATATATATATATCTATATATATATACACACACACGCACGAAACCGTGCTTCTTCAGAGGGCATTCACAGGCCCCAATGAGATCCCAACCCCATTTGTAAGTGACTACCATGTGACCATGTCACGTGATGCAAGGTGCCCACCCCCCTACCTCTTGGTAACTGTATCCCTCCCCTCCCCTCCCCTAGTCCCCTCCCCTAGACGGCGGCAGCGGCGGAGACGGCGGAAGGGGAGGAAATCCCCAGTAGGTTTGGTGCCCAATTTATGGGCTCAAAACTCTTGTCTGGTGTATATGTATACATACATATACATATATGTATATTTATGTATGTATGTATATATATGTGTATATGTATGCATCTGTATATATGCTGGCAGACGGCAGAATCCTGTGCGTCCACCATATTACCGAAAAAAAAAAAAAAAGGGTGCATCAAACTTGGGTGAGCAGACAAGGCATGACACCCCACCGCTGGCAGACGGTACGCTTGGGATGTATTATTATTATTATTTTTTTTTTTTAAGTATTCCCTCCACCACCACCCCACTGTAATAACAACGACAATAAGTAGCAACATCAACCACAGATAATACAAATATACAACAACTTATCATTAAAACAAGCATGTGTGTATGCCTCTACCTTGGTATGTGTGCTACTGGTTATACTGTATGTGCGTGTGTGCGCGTATGTGTGGGGGTTAGACATAAGTGTAGATGCATACATATACATTTACATAAACATACATACAAACATATACATATATATATATATACAAACACACATAGTAACACATATATATATATGTGTGTATCTACACTTATGTCTAACCCCCATACATGCACATGCAAACACAACCAGTAGCACACACATGCCAAGGTAGAGGCATACACACATGCTTGTTTTAATGATGTTGTTTTAAATAAGTATTATTTTTGGTTGATGTTGCAATTTTTTGTCATTGTTGTTATTACAGTTGCAGTTATCAGTTTTGTTATTGCTATTACTTTTTACACTCACTCACCATTCACTCACACACACACACACCTATGGGCAATTTAGTAACTCCAATTAGCCTCAGCATGTCTTTGGACTGTGGGGGAAGTGCCTGGATTGGGGGCCAGGCCATCACAGGGCACACTCACACACCATTCACTCACACACACACACACACACCTATGGGCAATTTAGTAACTCCAATTAGCCTCAGCATGTCTTTCGACTGTGGGGGGAGTGCCTAGATTGGGGTCCAGCCCATCGCAGGGCACACTCACACACCATTCACTCACACACGCACACACCTACGGGCAATTTAGTAACTCCAATTAGCCTCAGCATGTCTTTGGACTGTGGGGGGAGTGCCTGGATGTATGCATCTGTATGTATGCTGGCAGACGGCGGAATCCTACGCGTCCACCGTATTACCAAAAAAAAAAAAAAAGGGTGCATTAAACCTGGGTGAGCAGACAAGGTATGACACCCCACCACTGGCAGACAGTATGCTAGGGATGTATTTTTAATTTTTTTAAAATATATTCCCTCCACCACCCCCCCTCTGCGGAGGACTGCTTTATTCTTAATTTCCATTGTAAAAGAAAAAAAAAAAAAACAAAAACAAAGGAAAACAAAACAAAAATAATAATAATAATGTGTATGTGCAAGGTGCGTAAATGTGGGTATTTATATATATATATATATCTATATATATATACACACACACGCACGAAACCGTGCTTCTTCAGAGGGCATTCACAGGCCCCAATGAGATCCCAACCCCATTTGTAAGTGACTACCATGTGACCATGTCACGTGATGCAAGGTGCCCACCCCCCTACCTCTTGGTAACTGTATCCCTCCCCTCCCCTCCCCTCCCCTAGTCCCCTCCCCTAGACGGCGGCAGCGGCGGAGACGGCGGAAGGGGAGGAAATCCCCAGTAGGTTTGGTGCCCAATTTATGGGCTCAAAACTCTTGTCTGGTGTATATGTATACATACATATACATATATGTATATTTATGTATGTATGTATATATATGTGTATATGTATGCATCTGTATATATGCTGGCAGACGGCAGAATCCTGTGCGTCCACCATATTACCGAAAAAAAAAAAAAAAAGGGTGCATCAAACTCGGGTGAGCAGACAAGGCATGACACCCCACCGATGGCAGACGGTACGCTTGGGATGTATTATTATTTTTTTTTTTTAAGTATTCCCTCCACCACCACCCCACTGTAATAACAACGGCAATGAGTAGCAACATCAACCACACATAATACAAATTTACGACAACTTATCATTAAAACAAGCATGTGTGTATGCCTCTACCTTGGTATGTGTGCTACTGGTTATACTGTATGTGCGTGTGTGCGCGTATGTGTGGGGGTTAGACATAAGTGTAGATACATACATATACATTTACATAAACATACATACAAACATATACATATATATATATATACAAACACACATACTAACACATATATATACACATGTGTGTATCTACACTTAAATCTAACCCCCACACATGCACACGCAAACACAACCAGTAGCACACACATGCCAAGGTAGAGGCATACACACATGCTCCTTTTAATGATGTTGTTTTAAATTAGTATTATTTTTGGTTGATGTTGCAAATTTTCGTCATTGTTCTTATTACAGTTGCAGGTGCAGTTATCAGTTTTGCTATTGCTATTTGTTTTTGTCGCTCGTTTTTTTTTATTATTTTATGTTTATATATGTATGTGTTCATATATACACACACAAAAATAATAATAATAATGTGTGTGTGTGTGTGTAAGGTGTGTACATGTGGGTATGTATATATATATGTGTGCGTTAGTGAGGGTGTGGTTAGGGCACGAGCTCCCCAATGCTGACAGACAGCGGAATCCTGCGCGCCCCACCCCCAAAAAAAAGTGTATCAAGACAAATACACCTGAAAAGCAGAGAAGAATATCTGCGTTTTCTTGACTGCTGTTATTACAAGGAACACCATGATTCCTGTCGGTGTCCGTCGTCCCCCCCCCCCCCCCAAGCTGTAAACCTAGGACACACACACACACACACACACACACACACACACACACACACACACACGTGCCGGCTTCAAACACATTATCAAAAACGGTCAACACACCACAGGGGACACTGGGGTTGACATAAAATAATTAACTTATTAATATCATGCCGTGGTGCATTTTAAATATCTCAATCTGACTCGTACACCCATAATAATACTTCAGCCATCCCTCCGGAGGTAGGTACAGTCAAAACAACAAACAAAACCCAAAAGCTAACTCAACCCACCATAAAGCTAACTTACACCTACACATAAAACAAAGAATAAAAATAATGACAATACTCCTCCTAGCTTCCTCTCTAAACAAAAACAATAACACTCAACAAAAAGGCTCCTACCCCTTTCCGGCGATCAAGTCCCAGTGGTTACAATGACACATCATTTGGTCTAGCGCAACAATACCATACCGTACACCAAGAACGCACTCTCGAGAACAACAATCCCCATATGTCCCCCGCAAAAAACACGCAGTCCCCACCAATCAGATCTTCTCTTCAGCTCAATTTGCTTCGCCTTTATAGCCACTCGTCCTTCGTATGGAACACGCCACCTACAGGAAGGGAGGAACACCGCCATAAAACACAAAGCAATCAGGCACACAGGGTAATACAACATGAACATCAATAAGAATAAATAAAGGCAGAGCTGAAACAATATATACACACACACATACATATATACACACACACACACACACACACAGAGATATATATACACAGATACATGCATGTATATACACACACACACACATATATATGTATACACACACAAAAATAACAATAATAATAAAATAATAATAATAATGTGTGTGTAAGGTGCGTACATGTGGGTGTGTATATATATATATATGTGTGTGGGAGTCAGGGAGTGCATTCAAATTGTCAAGGAGCATCATACAGCATGATTAATCGGCATAAGTTTTTTTTTACATTTATTTTTTTCTAAATTAATTATGAAACATTATGTTATTTTGACACGGTTGCCATAATTCCTTCCATTAAAGTAAAGAATCTTTTTTAGACCAGAAACACAAAAGACTAGTAAGATTTCGAAAACAAAACTAATTCCGTCATCCATATTCAAATAATACAATTGACAATGTGCCCCACAAACAAAATGACAAAGGAAATTCAGTACTACTGTTACAAAGAATGTTACACCCCAAGAAAACAGATCAACAGTTCTACAAACAACTTGTAGGTAGGCCTATACTTCTAAAAGCAGTTCCTCTGAGATGGTACAAAAAGCCAGTTAAATGGTTTCAGTCAAAACAATTAGTAGAATCGGGTGGTTTAGTAACATGCTGGGAGAAAATTAACTTAAATTATGACTTCGACTAACCTTTACCTCACAAATAAATAGCAAAGTATGTCTGGAATATTTGGATTCATTTGGAATGCTTTTATTACCGCCATAGAGCATTAGTGAAAATACTTTTAACAGGTTTTAACATCATTTTCAAATTGGAGATCGTTTATAATGGAAAAGCAATTCAGGAAAATCTTTTTGGCAACTTTGTGCTGGCTAGTGAATGGCACTTGCGTCCAAATGGAGTAAACTCACAGATATTTCATGGTTTAAATGTCAAAACAGATTACATTCTACTGCTAATCACCTTTGTAGTGTTTTAGAGGAATAGACTTCTATTAAACACTTAAGATATGAAATGCCAGTTTGAACGTCACTTCTTATAGCTCATCTATGTTGTGCTTATCTTTAATTAATATTCTGACAATCAGGGCTATTATAAAAGTCCACCTTTTTAAAATGTGGACTTCCAAACTGGCACAGCCTGGAGTCTTTATCCAAGAGAACTGCATACTGTATGTGGAGGGCAGAAAGATATTTTCTAGCACTAACATCTAAATGAGGGACTTTGTGTTTCTTTATGAACCAAAAAGCACAATTAAATATAATAATACCCAAAATAATAAAAGCTTTGCTTCAAACAATGTGGATTACATTAATTTTACACATAAATTAATACAGCAGGAGCAAATATATATTAAGGACTGTATTGTCAAATAGGAGATCAGCAGCATTCTCCTTATAAAACCGAAGAAAATTTAACTGATTAATAAAAGTTGCGTGACAAATTGATCTGTGGCCGACAATAAACAATAACAACTTCTTAGATATTTCCTTATTACTAAAGAGACATTTTAATTGTTTTATCGGCTCTGTTGGCAATGTTCAAGTGGAAAAGCATCGTTTGAAAAATCACAAATGTTAAGATTCAATGCATCGCTTTTTGACCACATTATGGCGATGCACTGTTCCTGACAATGCCCTAATACAGAAATAAAACTTGACGTAGGTAAAAGTTAAAAAGCCTTCACTTGTCACACTGACTATCCCAAACGATTATAAAGCAGCATTTTGAAAACCGCTTTTTTTTTAAAAATAACGTGTACAACACTCCACCTTGGCTTCTGACCAAATGCTTTTCACGGATTGGCACTCCAAAGGTTCTGAAGCGAAATTTGTATTTCCCCCTACCTTGTTGGCCCTTCAGTTCTTCTGAATACCCATGTCAGCTCTGACTGAAGATGCGCTACACCGTACCGCCCTCTCTGGTGAAGCTGCTGGTGCAGCGCTGGCTTTCCAGGACCTTTTGCACGCCTCAATGAGAGCCACGATCTTTCCAGAGACCTGTACTACGAAGCTGAGTTACTGGCTTATCGGGGTGACTTGTCGGATTTAAGGTAGTCTGGGCAAAATGTAAGTAAACGAATATAAAGTCCATTTAAACTGTAGCACCTTAAATCCGACAAGTTACCCCGACAAGCTAGTAACCCCGCTTCGTAGTACAGGCCACTGGTTTGAAGATTCTCTTGTTGTTGTTTTTTTTCTTCATGTTTTTTACGGAACAATAACTGTATAGTGTGACGATACCAGAAGAGAGAACCAAGTGAACGTCGTGATAGAGTACCCAGCTCTTTTATAGGGAGCGATGGTTACGTAAGCAAAGTTCTAGAACGTTGAGTTGCGTATAAATTCTAACTCACTTTTCATTGGTTTCCCAGCTTTGCTGTCAAAATAATGTTTGCTGATTGGTCGAAAATGTTAATACCCCCTAGCACTGTTAAAAAAAAAAAAAAACACTCAAGATCTTCAGCTACCCTACGGAGTGCCACAAGTCCTATAAGGTGATTTTTTCCCCCCCATCTTTTTTTTAACAATCAAAATACATAAATCATGGGTTTGTTCAAAAGGCATAAACCTATATGCTGCACCAAGTTACATCCCAATACAGCCAAGAAGAGAATAGGTTGCCCAGAGTTTGCTCAGGTGCACCCCACAGCACAACCTTAAAAAACCATCCGGCACAGATCACACTAGTGAATGACATAGCAAATCACAGCAATAAAAAAGAACCTTATGGGCAGTCCTGCACCTAGACTATGGGTGCCAACTGGCACAGCCTGCCTAATAATCAACCCAAAATATACATACAACAAAGAAAAAAAATGAACTAAAAAGAAAGCCAGCTCTACCAGCTCTTCAAAGGGGAATGTCTAGGCATTCCCAGGCCACCTGGGACCTTTTTGCCTTGGGGGACCCTACAAGGAGCTATTGCCCCCGACAACATAGCCCCCAGGATCACTAAGCCATGCAAACCCCTTCACCACGATAAGGTGACAATCCAAGGAGAGGTGACAAAATATATTTTGTCCACAAAATGACTTTCTTTCACTCACAGAAAGCATTTTGTACACAAAATTAATTTATTTGGTTTGGGAGATCCGTCAAGGGGGTCCTCACTGTAGCCTGCAGGAAGGGGTGGAAAGAGATGTGGGCGGAGTGAAATGTCACGCAATTACCATATAACAGGGGTAAACGGATTGTCTCCAACTCCGGTCCTGAAGAGCTACCGGCCAGTAGGTTTTCTTTCCAACCTGACTTCTCATGAGCCACATCTGTTCTCAGGTAAATACCAGGAACAGGTGTGGGACAGAAAACCTACTGGATAGTAGCTCTCCAGGACCAGAGTTTGAGACCCCTGCCATATAAACGATACAAGATGTGAAGATGGCAAATGACATGGCACACATTTGTTGTTTAGACTGTTGTGTCAGGTTAATTAAGAGCTGAAGGAACTTAATATTTACTAGTCTAAGTAACAGAGTGTCTACAAAACACTGTGCATGCCTTTATGGGTTTTTAAGCAGAACACATTGGTATAGAAACACATTAACATTAGGTTTCACGATTCACTGACAGGAGATTAGGAGAACATACACATTAATGTTACTACTTAAATTAACTGTAACCCTAACCCTTGCCCCAACCCCTGATCCACCTACAGTACCATTAACGTCATTGCACCCATATATGGTAACTGAGTGACATCTCGCCGTGTCCCATCCCGCAGGCTGCAACAACACACACACACACATATACATATATATACACACACAAGAAATCAACCGTTCAGACCAAAACCAATTTGAATACAGACCAAGTCCTGATAATATATATATATATATCTTATTATATACACAGTGTGTGTACAGTATGTGCTTATATTTGTATATGTATGTGAGTGCTTGTGTGTGTGAGTGAGGGTGTGGTCAGGGCACGAGCTCCCCACTGCTGACAGACAGCGGAATCCTGCACGCCCCACCCTATCCCCCCCCCCCAAAAAAAGGTGTATCAGGACGTATACACCGGAAAAGCAGACAAAAATATCTGTGTTTTCTTGACTGCTGTCATTAAAAGAAACACATGAACACCATGAATCCTGTCGGTGTCCGTCTGCCCCCCCAAAGCTGTAAACCTAGGACACACACACACACACACACACACACACACACACACACACACACACACACACACACACACACACACACACACACACACACACACACACACACACACACAGTTAAGTGCCGGCTTCAAACACATTACCAAAAACGGTCAACACACCACAGGGGACACTGGGGTTGACATAAAATAATTAACTTATTAATATCATGTCGTGGTGCATTTTAAATATCTCAATCTGACTCGTACACCCATAATAATACTTCAGCCATCCCTCCGGAGGTAGGTACAGTCAAAACAACAAACAAAACCCAAAAGCTAACTCCACCCACCATAAAGCTAACTTAAACCTACACATAAAACAAAGAATAAAAATAATGACAATACTCCTCCTAGCTTCCTCTCTAAACAAAAACAATAACACTCAACAAAAAGGCTCCTACCCCTTTCCGGCGATCAAGTCCCAGTGGTTACAATGACACATCATTTGGTCTAGCGCAACAATACCATACCGTACACCAAGAACGCACTCTCGAGAACAACAATCCCCATATGTCCCCCGCAAAAAACACGCAGTCCCCGCCAATCAGATCTTCTCTTCAGCTCAATTTGCTTCGCCTTTATAGTCACTCGTCCTTCGTATGGAACACGCCACCTACAGGAAGGGAGGAACACCGCCATAAAACACAAAGCAATCAGGCACACAGGGTAATACAACATGAACATCAATAAGAATAAATAAAGGCAGAGCTGAAACAATATATACACACACACATACATATATACACACACACACACAGATATATATACACAGATACATGCATGTATATACACACACACACACATATATATGTATACACACACAAAAATAACAATAATAATAATAATGAGTGTGTAAGGTGCGTACATGTGGGTGTATATATATATATATATATATATATATATACATACATATATATATATATATATGTGTGTGTGTGAGTGAGGGAGTGGTCAGGGCACGAGCTCCCCACTGCTGGAAGGCAGCAGAATCCTGCGCACCACACCCTACACCCCCCCCCCCCAAAAAAAAGGTGTATCAGGACACATACACCTGAAAAGCACACAAAAATATCTGTTTTCTTGACTGCTGTCATTAAAAGAAACACATGAACACCATGAATCCTGTCGGTGTCCGTCTGCCCCCCCAAAGCTGTAAACCTAGGGGACACACACTGTGTATAGAATAAGAATATACATATATATTTATTGTCAAGACTTTGTCTCTATTCAAATTGGTCTTGGTTTGAAAGGTTGCATTCAAATTGTCAAGGAGAATCATACAGCATGATTAATCTGCATTATTTTTTTTTACATTTTATTTTTTCTAAATTAATTATGAAACATTATGTTATTTTGACACGGTTGCCATAATTCCTTCCATTAAAGTAAAGAATCTTTTTTAGACCAGAAACACAAAAGACTAGTAAGATTTCAAAAACAAAACTAATTCCGTCATCCATATTCAAATAATACAAATGACAATGTGCCCCACAAACAAAATGACAAAGGAAATTCAGTACTACTGTTACAAAGAATGTTACACCCCAAGAAAACAGATCAACAGTTCTACAAACAACTTGTAGGTAGGCCTATACTTCTAAAAGCAGTTCCTCTGAGATGGTACAGAGCTATATAATTGGGCTACATTCCTCGAGAACCAAATTCAGAATGCTTTCCAATTCTAATTATGCCGCAGAGAGCTCAAAAAGCCAGTTAAATGGTTTCAGTCAAAACAATTAGTAGAATCGGGTGGTTTAGTACCATGCTGGGAGAAAATTAACTTCAATTATGACTTCGACTAACCTTTACCTCACAAATAAATAGCAAAGTATGTCTGGAATATTTGGATTCATTTGGAATGCTTTTATTACCGCCATAGAGCATTAGTGAAAATACTTTTAACAGGTTTTAACATCATTTTCAAATTGGAGAGCTTTTATAATGGAAAAGCAATTCAGGAAAATCTTTTTGGCAACTTTGTGCTGGCTAGTGAATGGCACTTGGCAAAAGCTTTGCTTCAAACAATGTGGATTACATTAATTTTACACATAAATTAATACAGCAGGAGCAAATATATACTAAAGGCTGTATTGTCAAATAGGAGATCAGCAGCATTCTCCTTATAAAACCGAAGAAAATTTAACTGATTAATAAAAGTTGCGTGACAAATTGATCTGTGGCCGACAATAAACAATAACAACTTCTTAGATATTATTTCCTTATTACTAAAGAGACCTTTTAATTGTTTTGTGGGCTATGTTGGCAATCAATGTTCACGTGGAAAAGCATCGTTTGAAAAATCACAAATGTTAAGATTCAATGCATCGCTTTTTGACCACATTATGGCGATGCACTGTTCCTGACAATGCCCTAATACAGAAATAAAACTTGACGTAGGTAAAAGTTAAAAAGCCTTCACTTGTCACACTGACTATCCCAAACGATTATAAAGCAGCATTTTGAAAACCACTTTTTAAAAAAATAACGTGTACAACACTCCACCTTAGCTTCTGACCAAATGCTTTTCACGGATTGGCACTCCAAAGGTTCTGAAACGACATTTGTATTTCCCCCTACCTTGTTGGCCCTTCAGTTCTTCTGAATACCCATGTCAGCTCTGACTGAAGATGCACTACACCGTACCGCCCTCTCTGGTGAAGCTGCTGGTGCAGCGCTGGCTTTCCAGGACCTTTTGCACGCCTCAATGAGAGCCATGATCTTTCCAGAGGCCTGTACTAGGAAGCGGAGTTACTGGCTTATCGGGGTGACTTGTCGGATTTAAGGCAGTCTGGGCAAAACGTAAGTAAACGAATATAAAGTCCATTTAAACTGTAGCGCCTTAAATCCAACAAGTTACCCCGATAAGCCAGTAGCCCCGCTTCGTAGTACAGGCCACTGGTTTGAAGATTCTCTTGTTTTTTTTTTTTGTTCATGTTTTTTTACGGAACAATAACTGTATAGTGTGACGATGCCTGAAGAGAGAACCAAGTGAACGTCGTGATACAGTACCCAGCTCTTTTATAGGGAGCGATGGTTACGTAAGCAAAGTTCTAGAACGTTGAGTTACGTTTAAATTCTAACTCACTTTTCATTGGTTTCCCAGCTTTGCTGTCAAAATAATGTTTGCTGATTGGTCGAAAATGTTAATACCCCCTAGTACTGGAAAAAAAAAAAAAAACACTCAAGATCTTGCTACCCTACGGAGTGCCATGTGTATTCGGGTTTTTGTTAATTAATCCCTTTTTAGTTTTTGACCCCTCGTGGTCCTTTGTTTTTGGTTAGTCGTTTGTAGTGTTTTCTGTTTTCTTTAATAAACCCCCTTTTCTGTTCCTGGAGCCGCAAGTGGGTCGTCCGCCCTTTTCTGTGCCTGCACTATGCCTCGTTCCCGTTCCCGAGCCGCCCAGGCTCCGGGACACCTGCCCCCCCTGACGTTCTGGATGAGGTCCAGGCCCGTGTGGAGGAGCTTTGCTCTCTTCAGGCTGTCTGGAGACGGCTATCCCTGACTCCAACTGTCCTCCAGTCACCGTGGCTGTGCCGGGCCCCGACAGAAGCCGGCAACCAACTTCTCCAGCTCTCTCCTGCATCTCCAGAGGAGGAGGTCCGTAGAATGGAGAGGATGTTTTGGCACCTGGTGGACCTGGCAGGGTCGCCTGAGGAACCTGACTCAGGTTCCAGGGAACAAGTCGCAGCCGCGAAGCCCAAGCCCTGCCCAGGGGAAGCCGCCGCCTCCGCCGGTTCTCTGTCTCCCGAAAGGGGAGACGGGGACATGCCAGGCGGACCAACCGCCCAGACCCAGTCCCTACACCTTTGCCCTCCAGGTCCCATTCCGGTCCTATGCCCTTCTCGTCGTTCCACAGTCCTGCAGTCCCGTCATCTTCGTCCTCCAGTTCCCGTCCTCGTCCTGCAGTCCCTTCCTCATCACCCTCCAGTTCCTGTCCTGTTCCCCCCTCATCACTCCCCAGTTCTAGTCCTGCAGTCCCGTCATCTTCGTCCTCCAGTTCCCGTCCTCGTCCTGCAGTCCCTTCCTCATCACCCTCCAGTTCCTGTCCTGTTCCCCAATCATCACTCCCCAGTTCTAGTCCTGCAGTCCCGTCATCTTCGTCCTCCAGTTCCCGTCCTCGTCCTGCAGTCCCTTCCTCATCACCCTCCAGTTCCTGTCCTGTTCCCCCCTCATCACTCCCCAGTTCTAGTCCTGCAGTCCCGTCATCTTCGTCCTCCAGTTCCCGTCCTCGTCCTGCAGTCCCTTCCTCATCACCCTCCAGTTCCTGTCCTGTTCCCCCCTCATCACTCCCCAGTTCTAGTCCTGCAGTCCCGTCATCTTCATCCTCCAGTTCCCGTCCTCGTCCTGCAGTCCCTTCCTCATCACCCTCCAGTTCCTGTCCTGTTCCCCCCTCATCACTCCCCAGTTCTAGTCCTGCAGTCCCGTCATCTTCGTCCTCCAGTTCCCATCCTCGTCCTGCAGTCCCTTCCTCATCACCCTCCAGTTCCTGTCCTGTTCCCCTCTCATCACTCCCCAGTTCTAGTCCTGCAGTCCCGTCACCGTTGTCCTCCAGTTCCCGTCCTCGTCCTACAGTCCCTTCCTCGCCATCACCCTCCAGTTCCCGTCCTCATCCTGCAGTCCCTTCCTCACCACCCTCCAGTTTCTGTCCTGTTCCCCCCTCATCACTCCCCAGTTCTAGTCCTGCAGTCCCGTCATCGTCGTCCTCCAGTTCCCGTCCTCGTCCTACAGTCCCTTCCTCGCCATCACCCTCCACTTCCCGTCCTCATCCTGCAGTCCCTTCCTCCTCACCCTCCAGTCGGCCACCAGGCCCACGTCCTACTCATCCTTTCCCTTTTCTGTTTTCTGTATCTGGTGGTGATGTATTTGGTTTTTGGTTTTGTTCCTGGTGCCCCTGCTTGTGTCTTTACCTGTTCTGTAATTCCCCAGTGTTAGTTTCTGTTTCCTTGGTTAGTTCTTAGTTTCCCTGTTTTCAGTTCCTTTTGAGTTTATTAGTTTCACCTGTACCCTGTTTCCCTGGTCTTTCTTAATTAGTCTCACCTGTCCTGTGTTAGTCTCGTTACCCCTTAGTATTTTAGTTCCTGCTTCTATTCAGTTCCCCGGTGGTTCATTGTCTATGATTGTCTTTGATGTGTTGTAATGGTTTTGAGATTTTCAGTGTTCCATGTGTATTCGGGTTTTTGTTAATTAATCCCTTTTTAGTTTTTGACCCCTCGTGGTCCTTTGTTTTTGGTTAGTCGTTTGTAGTGTTTTCTGTTTTCTTTAATAAACCCCCTTTTCTGTTCCTGGAGCCGCAAGTGGGTCGTCCACCCTTTTCTGTGCCTGCACTATGCCTCGTTCCCGTTCCCGAGCCGCCCGGATCCATGACAGTAAAATGTTGAAAACAAAACTAATTCCGTCATCCATATTCAAATAATACAAATGACAATGTGCCCCACAAACAAAATGACAAAGGAAATTCAGTACTACTGTTACAAAGAATGTTACACCCCAAGAAAACAGATCAACAGTTCTACAAACAATTTGTAGGTAGGCCTATACTTCTAAAAGCAGTTCCTCTGAGATGGTACAGAGCTATATAATTGGGCTACATTCCTCGAGAACCAAATTCAGAATGCTTTCCAATTCTAATTATGCCACAGAGAGCTCAAAAAGCCAGTTAAATGGTTTCAGTCAAAACAATTAGTAGAATCGGGTGGTTTAGTACCATGCTGGGAGAAAATTAACTTCAATTATGACTTCGACTAACCTTTACCTCACAAATAAATAGCAAAGTATGTCTGGAATATTTGGATTAATTTGGAATACTTTTATTACCGCCATAGAGCATTAGTGAAAATACTTTTAACAGGTTTTAACATCATTTTCAAATTGGAGATCGTTTATAATGGAAAAGCAATTCAGGAAAATCTTTTTGGCAACTTTGTGCTGGCTAGTGAATGGCACTTGCGTCCAAATGGAGTAAACTCACAGATATTTCATGGTTTAAATGTCAAAACAGATTATATTCTATTGCTAATCACCTTTGTAGTGTTTTGGAGGAATAGACTTCTCTTAAGCACTTAAGATACGAAATGCCAGTTTGACCGTCACTCCTTATAGCTCCTCTATGTTGTGCTTATCTTTAATTAATATTCTGACAATCAGGGCTATTATAAAAGTCCACCTTTCCAGGTCCAGGTCCCATTCCGGTCCTATGCCCTTCTCGTCGTTCCACAGTCCTGCAGTCCCGTCATCGTCGTCCTCCAGTTCCTGTCCTCGTCCTGCAGTCCCTTCCTCATCACCCTCCAGTTCCTGTCCTGTTCCCCCCTCATCACTCCCCAGTTCTAGTCCTGCAGTCCCGTCATCGTCGTCCTCCAGTTCCTGTCCTCGTCCTACAGTCCCTTCCTCGCCATCACCCTCCAGTTCCCGTCCTCATCCTGCAGTCCCTTCCTCATCACCCTCCAGTTCCTGTCCTGTTCCCCCCTCATCACTCCCCAGTTTTAGTCCTGCAGTCCCGTCATCGTCGTCCTCTAGTTCCCGTCCTCGTCCTACAGTCCCTTCCTCGCCATCACCCTCCAGTTCCCGTCCTCATCCTGCAGTCCCTTCCTCATCACCCTCCAGTTCCTGTCCTGTTCCCCCCTCATCACTCCCCAGTTTTAGTCCTGTAGTCCCGTCATCGTCGTCCTCTAGTTCCCGTCCTCGTCCTACAGTCCCTTCCTCGCCATCACCCTCCAGTTCCCGTCCTCATCCTGCAGTCCCTTCCTCCTCACCCTCCAGTCGGCCACCAGGCCCACGTCCTACCCATCCTTTCCCTTTTCTGTTTCCTGGCCAGCTGCCCCAACAAGTCTCATTTCTGCCCTTCCCTTTCAGTTCATCTGCCCCATTTCAGTCCCAGTCCCATGTCCCATGTCCCTGGTCCTTTCCCTCGCCCTGCTCCTTTTGTTCCTTTCCCTTCCGGTTCCCCTACACCATTTTGTTTTCTGCCTCGTGCCCCTGGTCCTGTTCCTCAGTGTCCGCGTCCGTTTGTTCCTGGTCCCCAAGTTCTGCCCCCTACTGTGTTCCCTCGTCTGGTCTTCTTGTCCCAGCTCCTGGTGTCTGCTCTGTCTGTTTTGGTTCCCCTCGTCTGAGTTCTTGGTTTTGTCTGTCCAATTCCTTGGTTTTCGTTAGTGGGTTCCCTGTCCTATTCTGCGTCTTGTCCTGTCCGCCCGTTATCTGTGGCCCTGGCGGTGTCCGCGCGTTAGGTGGAGGGTACTGTCAGGGTCAGCCCCTGTTGTCCCACTCTGTCCCTTCCCCGTTTGGCCAGCAGGTGTCGCTGGTCATCCCGTTCTTTATGTTAGTCTTTGTTCTCCGCTGTTACCTGTCTTGTCATATGGCTCAATGTGTTGAGCATCCAGTTGTGTGTACCCTTCTGTCCTGTGTACAAGTCCCACCTCATCTGTCTTTGTACTTTGCTCCCTAGTGTTTCATTTGAGTGTTTCTAGTTCCTGTATCTGGTGACGTTGTATTTGGTTTTTGGTTTTGTTCCTGGTGCCCCTGCTTGCATCTTTACCTGTTCTGTAATTCCCCAGTGTTAGTTTCTGTTTCCTTGGTTAGTTCTTAGTTTCCCTGTTTTCAGTTCCTTTGAGTTTATTAGTTTCACCTGTGCCCTGTTTCCCTGGTCTTTCTTAATTAGTCTCACCTGTCCTGTGTTAGTCTCGTTACCCATTAGTATTTTAGTTCCTGCTTCTATTCAGTTCCCCGGTGGTTCATTGTCTATGATTGTCTTTGATGTGTTGTAATGGTTTTGAGATTTTCAGTGTTCCATGTGTATTCGGGTTTTTGTTAATTAATCCCTTTTTAGTTTTTGACCCTCGTGGTCCTTTGTTTTTGGTTAGTCGTTTGTAGTGTTTTCTGTTTTCTTTAATAAACCCCCTTTTCTGTTCCTGGAGCCGCAAGTGGGTCGTCCACCCTTTTCTGTGCCTGCACTATGCCTCGTTCCCGTTCCCGAGCCGCCCGGATCCATGACAGTAAAATGTTGAAAACAAAACTAATTCCGTCATCCATATTCAAATAATACAAATGACAATGTGCCCCACAAACAAAATGACAAAGGAAATTCAGTACTGTACACTGTTACAAAGAATGTTACACCCCAAGAAAACAGATCAATGGGACCTGGACCTGGAAAGGTGGACTTTTATAATAGCCCTGATTGTCAGAATATTAATTAAAGATACGCACAACATAGAGGAGCTATAAGAAGTGACGGTCAAACTGGCATTTCGTACAATTTGTAGGTAGGCCTATACTTCTAAAAGCAGTTCCTCTGAGATGGTACAGAGCTATATAATTGGGCTACATTCATCGAGAACCAAATTCAGAATGCTTTCCAATTCTAATTATGCCACAGAGAGCTCAAAAAGCCAGTTAAATGGTTTCAGTCAAAACAATTAGTAGAATCGGGTGGTTTAGTAACATGCTGGGAGAAAATTAACTTCAATTATGACTTTGACTAACCTTTATCTCACAAATAAATAGCAAAGTATGTCTGGAATATTTGGATTCATTTGGAATGCTTTTATTACCGCCATAGAGCATTAGTGAAAATACTTTTAACAGGTTTTAACATCATTTTCAAATTGGAGATCGTTTATAATGGAAAAGCAATTCAGGAAAATCTTTTTGGCAACTTTGTGCTGGCTAGTGAATGGCACTTGCGTCCAAATGGAGTAAACTCACAGATATTTCATGGTTTAAATGTCAAAACAGATTATATTCTATTGCTAATCACCTATGTAGTGTTCTGGAGGAATAGACTTCTCTTAAACACTTAAGATACGAAATGTCAGTTTGACCGTCACTCCTTATAGCTCCTCTATGTTGTGCTTATCTTTAATTAATATTCAGACAATCAGGGCTATTATAAAAGTCCACCTTTTTAAAATGTGGACTTCCAAACTGGCACAGCCTGGAGTCTTTATCCAAGAGAACTGCATATGTGGAGGGCAGAAAGATATTTTCTAGCACAAACATCTAAATGAGAGACTTTGTGTTTCTTTATGAACCAAAAAGCACAATTAAATATATAAATACCCAAAATAATAAAAGCTTTGCTTCAAACAATGTGGATTACATTAATTTTACACATAAATTAATGCAGCAGGAGCAAATATATACTAAGGGCTGTATTGTCAAATACTGTAGGAGGATCAGCAGCATTCCTCCACCTGAGAAAACTGTGCTACAATGCCCTTGATAGTGTGCAGGAACACACTCGTCAGCTCTGTTCCTCCTGTAACAATACAAAAGGACTGCCAACCCTAAGGTATTTATGTGCGCGATTGTATGATAAATTCACCCTGAAAGTCTCACATTTCGAACAGCACCGACAGGTCTCATGCAATTTAAACAAAGGCACATCTGCAACTATTATCCTCAGCACACTTGCGCATCAAGGCACCAAGGAAATGCAACAGCTTGTGTATTTTTCAGGACGCATTCTAGTAAAATGCCAGGAAAATGAGCTGAAGCTTGGGGTGGAGACGTATTTCAAGGGGCACTATATCAAATTAATGCAGCAGGAGCAAAAATATACTAAGGGCTGTATTGTCAAATAGGAGATCAGCAGCATTCTCCTTATAAAACCGAACAAAATTTAACTGATTAATAAAAGTTGCGTGACAAATTGATCTGTGGCCGACAATAAACAATAATAACTTCTTAGATATTATTTCCTTATTACTAAAGAGACCTTTTAATTGTTTTGTGGGCTCTGTTGGCAATCAATGTTCAAGTGGAAAAGCATCGTTTGAAAAATCACAAATGTTAAGATTCAATGCATCGCTTTTTGACCACATTATGGCGATGCACTGTTTTAAAAAAATAACGGGTACAACACTCACCTAATTGTAGGTGTTACAAAAAAATCCAAACCCCCCATATAACATATCTGAATTTGATAGAGAACTAGATAACAAACAGAATGACACCAAAATCATTGAAATATCTTGAGAAATAAGGAAGTTATTGCAATTATAGTGGCGGAGATAAGTGATCATTTTTTCCTTTTGTTCTTAATGTATTTTAAACAAAGGCTGTGATCTTAAGTTGAGAAATTTAAATCAATTGAATAAATTATGTAAATAATTTAAATAAATTCAAAAAAATTAATCAATTTGTTTTATAAGCTGTTTTAGTGAAAAAAGCCCTGCAGGAATGCACAAAATATCAGTGAAAGATCTGTCATAACAAACAAAACTTGGTCATCTACAATGTAAACAAACGCGCTTGACGAATCAGGTTGCAGTATAGCAGTCACGTGACCTCTCGGGCACCTCATTATCGTGACCGCTCAGTTGGTAATGCTTTCGTTCGCAAGCAAAACCATTGACTTCGCAACTAAGACTTGTCACGAAATTTCACACAGACATGGTTGAATAAATGATATATCAAATCTATAGGATTTTATTAAAAATCTATTTATCTCAAGTGATTTTGAAGCGATGCCTTTGAGAAGTAATTTATCGGTAATTTTGCAACGGGAAAACGAAACACTTCTGACTGGTCAAAAACAAAAATTCGAAATCGAGGTTGTGACGAAAAATGTTAACTATGTCATCTATAAGCGTGTGCTCATGGAACTTTAAAGATAAACCCACCGTTCAACTTTTTCCGCGGGTATGCTATTCCCCGCATCCACCAAACTCGTGATGACGTGAACACACCTGCGCGGAAGAGCGGCGCAGCGGGAATCGGGAGATTGTAACATACCTACACCTTGGCTTCTGACCAAATGCTTTTCACGGATTGGCACTCCAAAGGTTCTGAAACGAAATTTTTATTTCCCCCTACCTTGTTGGCCCTTCAGTTCTTCTGAAGACCCATGTCAGCTCTGACTGAAGATGCGCTACACCGTACCGCCCTCTCTGGTGAAGCTGCTGGTGCAGCGCTGGCTTTCCAGGACCTTTTGCACGCCTCAATGAGAGCCACGATCTTTCCAGAGACCTGTACTACGAAGCGGAGTTACTGGCTTATCGGGGTGACTTGTCGGATTTAAGGTAGTCTGGGCAAAATGTAAGTAAACGAATATAAAGTCCATTTAAACTGTAGCACCTTAAATCCGACAAGTTACCCCGACAAGCTAGTAACCCCGCTTCGTAGTACAGGCCACTGGTTTGAAGATTCTCTTGTTTTTTTTTTCTTTTCATATTTTTAAGAGGAACAATAACTGTATAGTGTGACGATGCCAGAAGAGAGAACCAAGTGAACGTCGTGATAGAGTACCCAGCTCTTTTATAGGGAGCGATGGTTACGTAAGCAAAGTTCTAGAACGTTGAGTTACGTTTAAACTCACTTTTCATTGGTTTCCCAGCTTTGCTGTGAAAATAACGTTTGCTGATTGGTCTAAAATGTTAAAATGCCCCCGAGTACTTTAAAGATAACGACTTAAGATCTTGCTACCCTATGGAGTGCCACAAGTCCTATAAGGTGATTTTTTTAACAGTCAAAATACATAAATCATGGGTTTGTTCAAAAGGGTTATACCTATATGCTGCACCAAGTTACTTCCCAATACAGCCAAGAAGAGAATAGGTTGCCCAGAGTTTGCTCAGGTGCACCCCACAGCACAACCTTAAAAAACCATCCGGCACAGATCACACTAGTGAATGACATAGCAAATCACAGCAATAAAAAAGAACCTTATGGGCAGTCCTGCACCTAGACTATGGGTGCCAACTGGCACAGCCTGCCTAATAATCAACCCAAAATATACATACAACAAAGAACAAAAAATGAACTAAAAAGAAAGCCAGCTCTACCAGCTCTTCAGGGGGAATGTCTAGGCATTCCCAGGCCACCTGGGACCTTTTTGCCTTGGGGGACCCTACAAGGAGCTATTGCCCCCGACAACATAGCCCCCAGGATCACTAAGCCATGCAAACCGCTTCACCAAGATAAGGTGACAATCCAAGGAGAGGTGACAAATATATTTTGTCCACAAAATGACTTTCTTTCACTCACAGAAAGCATTTTGTACACAAAATTAATTTATTTGGTTTGGGAGATCCGTCAAGAGGGTCCTCACTGTAGCTTGCAGGAAGGGGTGGGCAGAGTGAGATGTCACGCAATTACCATATAAAGGATACAAGATGTGAACATGGCAAATGACATGGCACACATTTGTTGTTTAGACTGTTGTGTCAGGTTAATTAAGAGCTGTAAAATGTAAAGTGCATTATAAATTAAATTTATTATTATTATTATTATTAGCTGAAGGATCTTAATGTTTACTAGTCTAAGTAACAGAATGTCTACAAAACACTGTGCATGCTTTTATGGGTTTTTAAGCAGAACACATTGGTATAGAAACACATTAACATTAAATTTCACGATTCACTGACAGGAGATTAGGAGAATATACACATTAATGTTACTACTTAAATTAACCATAACCCTAACCCCAACCCCTGATCCACCTGCGGTACATTAGCGTCATTGCACCCTTATATGGTAACTGAGTGACATCTCGCCGTGTCCTATCCCGCAGGCTGCAGCAAGGTGTACTTGGGGGGATCCGTCTCTTGACTGCGGAGACCTTATAAACATTAGGTATTTCACTGCTTACAAGTGTTTGTTTTGCCATGTTTTGCCATTGGTAGGGAGCCCCCCAGGGTTCAGGTGAGATATAAATTCGTAATCTGTATCAACAGTTTTGCTATCTGTACCCACCCCGTTAACGTTGGCTTCCCTGGGTTTCTTGTTAGACAAACTCTGTCTCTGTATAATTCCATTTACTGCGCGACTGATTGTCCTGTTATAAAGCATCAAATAGGGTGTAGATGATTTTCCAATTACTCAGTCTGGAAGGTGACCAGATTTTAAAAACTAAATATCGCGACACTAGGTGCCATGTACGTTTCATGCCTACGTGTATGTAATCCCCATCACAGTCCCCATTTTCCCAATAATCCTCGTTTCTATAGTGCCAATTAGTGTAATGTGAGTTTTTTTTTTTGTTGAAAAAACTGTGTTATAGAAGAATATACTGGACTCTACATGTGTAAAAGTACCACTTTCTAATTAGTGGGGTCCGTTGTGTCAGCTACAGTCTTTACTAATATACACATAAATATTACAGCACTATGCATAGACAAACATTGCCGGTAGAAAGGGTTATACCGAAAAGCTCAGACTTTCAAAGGGGGGCTGTAATAAGGTGCCCTTTTTGTAGCAAGTCTGCTCATCAAATTTCTGCCCTACTAGAGCTGCCCAAGAGCAGTGGAGCAGTGGAAACATGTGCTTTGGAGTGCTGAATTTGTCTGGGGGACGAATCAGGTTTTGGCGATTGCCAGGAGCATAGTTTCTTCCTGAATGCATTCTAGTAAAATGGCTGTGTACCTGCCCAATTGCCAACTGTAAGGTTCTCACATTATTTGTGAGGGTTTCTTTGTATAGTCCAAAACATATGGTCTCATAGTGTGCATCCTGTGTCATACTGGCATTCAATCCCAGGTAACTCCTGCCATGTACGTCCTTGTATAGATTCCAGGATCATGGTAACCCTGACCAGCGGAAGTGGTTATTGAAAATGGGACAATTTGATATACTCTACATATATTTGGATTTAGCACTTGGATAATAAAGATTTTTAATATTTTATTAAAAAATAATACACACTTGACTGAAATATCCTAGCGAAAGAGCCTTAAATTCCACAGGGAGTCTAACTTCCAGAGGCTGTTTGTGCCTTGCTGGGTTGTACACATACTCAGATGATGTCTCAAATGAGTCAGCATTAGTGCTGGGAGGTATACCAGTTCATCCAGCATACCAATTTTAATTTCCCGAATGTTATGAATTTATCATATACCGCCGTACTGCAGAATAGCTGAAACAGCAGCTGTAATGCTTCAATAGGCAGCAAATTATGTAATTTTGTACGGTATTAGAAGCGCTATAGATCGCTGTGCAAAATGTACTGAGAGGGGACCAAGTTAACTGTGCGTACCCTTCTTCGTAACAATGATGACTTTATGACACAACAATTCATATATATGCTGAACGTTACACAACAAATACATGTACTGTTACAACCATAATGGTATCACACAGGATTGCTAGAGGTGGCACCGATCTGATACTTACTACTGGTATCGGACTGGTATCAGCAAAAAATGCCGGATCGGATATCAGGGGGGTTAGGGAGTAAGAAGCGGCTCTGATTTTAATCAAAGATGGGTCTAGCCTGAGAAAACTGTGAAACTGCCCGTAGCCTTAGTGCCATTTCTTAAGGTAAGTAGATTTTTAATAAAATCCTATAGATTTGATCTATCATTTATTCAACCATGTCTGTGTGAAATTTCGTGACAATTCTTAGTGTCGAAGTCAATGGTTTTGCTTGCGAACGAAAGCATTCCCAACTGAGCGGTCACCGTAATGAGGTGCCCCAGAGGTCACGTGACTGCTATACTGCAACCTGATTCGTCAAGCGTGCTATTCCCCGCATCCACCAAACTCGCGATGACGTGAACACACCTGCGCGGAAGAGCGGCGCAGCGGGAATTGGGAGATTGAAACATACCTACACCTTGGCTTCTGACCAAATGCTTTTCACGGATTGGCACTCCAAAGGTTCTGAAACTAAATTTGTATTTCCCCCTACCTTGTTGGCCCTTCAGTTCTTCTGAAGACCCATGTCAGCTCTGACTGAAGATGCGCTACACCGTACCGCCCTCTCTGGTGAAGCTGCTGGTGCAGCGCTGGCTTTCCAGGACCTTTTGCACACCTCAATGAGAGCCACGATCTTTCCAGAGACCTGTACTACGAAGCGGAGTTACTGGCTTATCGGGGTGACTTGTCGGATTTAAGGTAGTCTGGGCAAAATGTAAGTAAACGAATATAAAGTCCATTTAAACTGTAGCACCTTAAATCCGACAAGTTACCCCGACAAGCTAGTAACCCCACTTCGTAGTACAGGCCACTGGTTTGAAGATTCTCTTGGTTTTTTTTTTTTCTTCATGTTTTTTACGGAACAATAACTGTATAGTGTGACGATGCCTGAAGAGAGAACCAAGTGAACGTTGTGATACAGTACCCAGCTCTTTTATAGGGAGCGATGGTTACGTAAGCAAAGTTCTAGAACGTTGAGTTACGTTTAAACTCACTTTTCATTGGTTTCCCAGCTTTGCTGTCAAAATAACGTTTGCTGATTGGTCTAAAATGTTAAAATGCCCCCGAGTACTGTAAAGATAACGACTTAAGATCTTGCTACCCTATGGAGTGCCACAAGTCCTATAAGGTGATTTTTTTTAACAGTCAAAATACATAAATCATGGGTTTGTTCAAAAGGGATAAACCTATATGCTGCACCAAGTTACTTCCCAATACAGCCAAGAAGAGAATAGGTTGCCCAGAGTTTGCTCAGGTGCACCCCACAGCACAACCTTAAAAAACCATCCGGCACAGATCACACTAGTGAATGACATAGCAAATCACAGCAATAAAAAAGAACCTTATGGGCAGTCCTGCACCTAGACTATGGGTGCCAACTGGCACAGCCTGCCTAATAATCAACCCAAAATATACATACAACAAAGAAAAAAAAATGAACTAAAAAGAAAGCCAGCTCTACCAGCTCTTCAGGGGGAATGTCTAGGCATTCCCAGGCCACCTGGGACCTTTTTGCCTTGGGGGACCCTACAAGGAGCTATTGCCCCCGACAACATAGCCCCCAGGATCACTAAGCCATGCAAACCCCTTCACCACGATAAGGTGACAATCCAAGGAGAGGTGACAAATATATTTTGTCCACAAAATGACTTTCTTTCACTCACAGAAAGCATTTTGTACACAAAATTAATTTATTTGGTTTGGGAGATCCGTCAAGAGGGTCCTCACTGTAGCTTGCAGGAAGGGATGGAAAGAGATGTGGGCAGAGTGAGATGTCACGCAATTACCATATAAAGGATACAAGATGTGAAGATGGCAAATGACATGGCACACATTTGTTGTTTAGACTGTTGTGTCAGGTTAATTAAGAGCTGAAGGATCTTAATGTTTACTAGTCTAAGTAACAGAATGTCTACAAAACACTGTGCATGCCTTTATGGGTTTTTAAGCAGAACACATTGGTATAGAAACACATTAACATTAAGTTTCACGATTCACTGACAGGAGATTAGGAGAATATACACATTAATGTTACTACTTAAATTAACCATAACCCTAACCCCAACCCCTGATCCACCTGCGGTACATTAGCGTCATTGCACCCATATATGGTAACTGAGTGACATCTCGCCGTGTCCTATCCCGCAGGCTGCAGCAAGATGTACTTGGGGGGATCCGTCTCTTGACTGCGGAGACCTTATAAACATTAGGTATTTCACTGTTTACAAGTGTTTGTTTTGCCATGTTTTGCCATTGGTAGGGAGCCCCCCAGGGTTCAGGTGAGATATAAATTCGTAATCTGTATCAACAGTTTTGCTATCCGTACCCACCCCGTTAACGTTGGCTTCCCTGGGTTTCTTGTTAGACAAACTCTGTCTCTGTATACTTCCATTTACTGCGCGACTGATTGTCCTGTTATAAAGCATCAAATGGGGTGAAGATGATTTTCCAATTACTCAGTCTGGAAGGTGACCAGATTTTAAAAACTAAATATCGCGACACTAGGTGCCATGTACGTTTCATGCCTACGTGTATGTAATCCCCATCACAGTCCCCATTATCCCAATAATCCTCGTTTCTATAGTGCCAATTAGTGTAATGTGAGTTTTTTTTTTTGTTGAAAAAACTGTGTTATAGAAGAATATACTGGACTCTACATGTGTAAAAGTACCGCTTTCTAATTAGTGGGGTCCGTTGTGTCAGCTACAGTCTTTACTAACATACACATAAATATTACAGCACTATGCATAGACAAACATTGCCGGTAGAAAGGGTTATACCGAAAAGCTCAGACTTTCAAAGGGGGGCTGTAATAAGATGCCCTTTTTGTAGCAAGTCTGCTCATCAAATTTCTGCCCTACTAGAGCTGCCCAAGAGCAGTGGAGCAGTGGAAACATGTGCTTTGGAGTGCTGAATTTGTCTGGGGGACGAATCAGGTTTTGGCGATTGCCAGGAGCATAGTTTCTTCCTGAATGCATTCTAGTAAAATGGCTGTGTACCTGCCCAATTGCCAACTGTAAGGCTCTCACATTATTTGTGAGGGTTTCTTTGTATAGTCCAAAACATATGGTCTCATAGTGTGCATCCTGTGTCATACTGGCATTCAATCCCAGGTAACTCCTGCCATGTACGTCCTTGTATAGATTCCAGGATCATGGTAACCCTGACCAGCGGAAGTGGTTATTGAAAATGGGACGATTTGATATACTCTACATATATTTGGATTTAGCACTTGGATAATAAAGATTTTTAATATTTTATTAAAAAATAATACACACTTGACTGAAATATCCTAGCGAAAGAGCCTTAAATGCCACAGGGAGTCTAACTTCCAGAGGCTGTTTGTGCCTTGCTGGGTTGTACACATACTCAGATGATGTCTCAAATGAGTCAGCATTAGTGCTGGGAGGTATACCAGTTCATCCAGCATACCAATTTTAATTTCCCGAATGTTATGAATTTATCATATACCGCCGTACTGCAGAATAGCTGAAACAGCAGCTGTAATGCTTCAATAGGCAGCAAATTATGTAATTTTGTACGGTATTAGAAGCGCTATAGATCGCTGTGCAAAATGTACTGAGAGGGGACCAAGTTAACTGTGCGTACCCTTCTTAGTAACAATCATGACTTTATAACACAACAATTCATATATATGCTGAACGTTACACAACAAATACATGTACTGTTACAACCCTAATGGTATCACACAGGATTGCTAGAGGTGGCACCGATCTGATACTTACTGTACTACTGGTATCGGACTGGTATCAGCAAAAAATGCCGGATCGGATATCAGGGGGGTTAGGGAGTAAGAAGCGGCTCTGATTTTAATCAAAGATGGGTCTAGCCTGAGAAAACTGTGAAACTGCCTGTAGCCTTAGTGCCATTTCTTAAGGTAAGTAGATTTTTAATAAAATCCTATAGATTTGATCTATCATTTATTCAACCATGTCTGTGTGAAATTTCGTGACAATTCTTAGTGTCGAAGTCAATGGTTTTGCTTGCTAACGAAAGCATTCCCAACTGAGCGGTCACCGTAATGAGGTGCCCCAGAGGTCACGTGACTGCTATACTGCAACCTGATTCGTCAAGCGTGCTATTCCCCGCATCCACCAAACTCGCGATGACGTGAACACACCTGCGCGGAAGAGCGGCGCAGCGGGAATTGGGAGATTGTTTGTAACATACCTACACCTTGGCTTCTGACCAAATGCTTTTCACGGATTGGCACTCCAAAGGTTCTGAGACGAAATTTGTATTTCCCCCTACCTTGTTGGCCCTTCAGTTTTTCTGAAGACCCATGTCAGCTCTGACTGAAGATGCGCTACACCGTACCGCCCTCTCTGGTGAAGCTGCTGGTGCAGCGCTGGCTTTCCAGGACCTTTTGCACGCCTCAATGAGAGCCACGATCTTTCCAGAGACCTGTACTACGAAGCGGAGTTACTGGCTTATCGGGGTGACTTGTCGGATTTAAGGTAGTCTGGGCAAAATGTAAGTAAACGAATATAAAGTCCATTTAAACTGTAGCACCTTAAATCCGACAAGTTACCCCGACAAGCTAGTAACACCGCTTCGTAGTACAGGCCACTGGTTTGAAGATTCTCTTGTTTTTTTTTTTTTTTTTCATGTTTTTTACGGAACAATAACTGTATAGTGTGACGATGCCTGAAGAGAGAACCAAGTGAACGTCGTGATAGAGTACCCAGCTCTTTTATAGGGAGCGATGGTTACGTAAGCAAAGTTCTAGAACGTTGAGTTACGTTTAAACTCACTTTTCATTGGTTTCCCAGCTTTGCTGTCAAAATAACGTTTGCTGATTGGTCTAAAATGTTAAAATGCCCCCGAGTACTTTAAAGATAACGACTTAAGATCTTGCTACCCTATGGAGTGCCACAAGTCCTATAAGGTGAATTTTTTTAACAGTCAAAATACATAAATCATGGGTTTGTTCAAAAGGGTTATACCTATATGCTGCACCAAGTTACTTCCCAATACAGCCAAGAAGAGAATAGGTTGCCCAGAGTTTGGTCAGGTGCACCCCACAGCACAACCTTAAAAAACCATCCGGCACAGATCACACTAGTGAATGACATAGCAAATCACAGCAATAAAAAAGAACCTTATGGGCAGTCCTGCACCTAGACTATGGGTGCCAACTGGCACAGCCTGCCTAATAATCAACCCAAAATATACATACAACAAAGAACAAAAAATGAACTAAAAAGAAAGCCAGCTCTACCAGCTCTTCAGGGGGAATGTCTAGGCATTCCCAGGCCACCTGGGACCTTTTTGCCTTGGGGAACCCTACAAGGAGCTATTGCCCCCGACAACATAGCCCCTAGGATCACTAAGCCATGCAAACCCCTTCACCACGATAAGGTGACAATCCACGGAGAGGTGACAAATATATTTTGTCCACAAAATGACTTTCTTTCACTCACAGAAAGCATTTTGTACACAAAATTAATTTATTTGGTTTGGGAGATCCGTCAAGAGGGTCCTCACTGTAGCTTGCAGGAAGGGGTGGAAAGAGATGTGGGCAGAGTGAGATGTCATGCAATTACCATATAAAGGATACAAGATGTGAAGATGGCAAATGACATGGCACACATTTGTTGTTTAGACTGTTGTGTCAGGTTAATTAAGAGCTGAAGGATCTTAATGTTTACTAGTCTAAGTAACAGAATGTCTACAAAACACTGTGCATGCCTTTATGGGTTTTTAAGCAGAACACATTGGTATAGAAACACATTAACATTAAGTTTCACGATTCACTGACAGGAGATTAGGAGAATATACACATTAATGTTACTACTTAAATTAACCATAACCCTAACCCCAACCCCTGATCCACCTGCGGTACATTAGCGTCATTGCACCCATATATGGTAACTGAGTGACATCTCGCCGTGTCCTATCCCGCAGGCTGCAGCAAGGTGTACTTGGGGGGATCCGTCTCTTGACTGCGGAGACCTTATAAA
Source organism: Paramormyrops kingsleyae (assembly GCF_048594095.1). Taxonomy (NCBI): domain Eukaryota; kingdom Metazoa; phylum Chordata; class Actinopteri; order Osteoglossiformes; family Mormyridae; genus Paramormyrops; species Paramormyrops kingsleyae. Next base: position 9,694,229 of record NC_132811.1, on the reverse strand, counting down.
CATTAGGTATTTCACTGTTTACAAGTGTTTGTTTTGCCATGTTTTGCCATTGGTAGGGAGCCCCCCAGGGTTCAGGTGAGATATAAATTCGTAATCTGTATCAACAGTTTTGCTATCCGTACCCACCCCGTTAACGTTGGCTTCCCTGGGTTTCTTGTTAGACAAACTCTGTCTCTGTATACTTCCATTTACTGCGCGACTGATTGTCCTGTTATAAAGCATCAAATAGGGTGAAGATGATTTTCCAATTACTCAGTCTGGAAGGTGACCAGATTTTAAAAACTAAATATCGCGACACTAGGTGCCATGTACGTTTCATGCCTACGTGTATGTAATCCCCATCACAGTCCCCATTTTCCCAATAATCCTCGTTTCTATAGTGCCAATTAGTGTAATGTGAGTTTTTTTTTTTGTTGAAAAAACTGTGTTATAGAAGAATATACTGGACTCTACATGTGTAAAAGTACCACTTTCTAATTAGTGGGGTCCGTTGTGTCAGCTACAGTCTTTACTAATATACACATAAATATTACAGCACTATGCATAGACAAACATTGCCGGTAGAAAGGGTTATACCGAAAAGCTCAGACTTTCAAAGGGGGGCTGTAATAAGGTGCCCTTTTTGTAGCAAGTCTGCTCATCAAATTTCTGCCCTACTAGAGCTGCCCAAGAGCAGTGGAGCAGTGGAAACATGTGCTTTGGAGTGCTGAATTTGTCTGGGGGACGAATCAGGTTTTGGCGATTGCCAGGAGCATAGTTTCTTCCTGAATGCATTCTAGTAAAATGGCTGTGTACCTGCCCAATTGCCAACTGTAAGGTTCTCACATTATTTGTGAGGGTTTCTTTGTATAGTCCAAAACATATGGTCTCATAGTGTGCATCCTGTGTCATACTGGCATTCAATCCTAGGTAACTCCTGCCATGTACGTCCTTGTATAGATTCCAGGATCATGGTAACCCTGACCAGCAGAAGTGGTTATTGAAAATGGGACGATTTGATATACTCTACATATATTTGGATTTAGCACTTGGATAATAAAGATTTTTAATATTTTATTAAAAAATAATACACACTTGACTGAAATATCCTAGCGAAAGAGCCTTAAATGCCACAGGGAGTCTAACTTCCAGAGGCTGTTTGTGCCTTGCTGGGTTGTACACATACTCAGATGATGTCTCAAATGAGTCAGCATTAATGCTGGGAGGTATACCAGTTCATCCAGCATACCAATTTTAATTTCCCGAATGTTATGAATTTATCATATACCGCCGTACTGCAGAATAGCTGAAACAGCAGCTGTAATGCTTCAATAGGCAGCAAATTATGTAATTTTGTACGGTATTAGAAGCGCTATAGATCGCTGTGCAAAATGTACTGAGAGGGGACCAAGTTAACTGTGCGTACCCTTCTTAGTAACAATCATGACTTTATAACACAACAATTCATATATATGCTGAACGTTACACAACAAATACATGTACTGTTACAACCATAATGGTATCACACAGGATTGCTAGAGGTGGCACCGATCTGATACCTACTACTGGTATCGGACTGGTATCAGCAAAAAATGCCGGATCGCTCTGTTTTTAATCAAAGATGGGTCTAGCCTGAGAAAACTGTGAAATTGCCCGTAACCTTAGTGGCATTTCTTAAGGTAAGTAGATTTTTAATAAAATCCTATAGATTTGATCTATCATTTATTCAACCATGTCTGTGTGAAATTTCGTGACAATTCTTAGTGTCGAAGTCAATGGTTTTGCTTGCGAACGAAAGCATTCCCAACTGAGCGGTCACGGTAATGAGGTGCCCCAGAGGTCACGTGACTGCTATACTGCAACGTGATTCGTCAAGCGTGTTTGTATGGGGGGTTTGGATTTTTTTGTAACATACCTACATGGTACAAAAACCTCACGAGAGCAAGACAGAATGCAGATTGTGCAGCACCTCTCAGCCGGTGTTCTGTCGAGTTGAGCTACTTTGTCGAGTTAGGCTACCGTAGTGCTAATCGATAACCCTAACTCTTACCCTAACCCCCAACCCCCCTAAAACCCTTACTCTAACCCTAACCCCTAAAACCTAACCCTAATCCCAAGACGGTGGAACTGCACATGCGCAGAAAGGCTCAATAGCACGTCTCGATAGGTAGCTCAACTCGTCAGAACACCGGTGTTCTGTCGATATGTGCTGCCTTGTCGAAAAATGCTACCGTAGTGCTAATCGATAGCCCTAACCCTAATTCTTACCCTAACCCTAACCCCCCAAAACCTCTAACACACTTACCTTAACCCTAACCCTAACCCCTAAAACCTAACCCTAATCACAAGACGGTGGAACTGCACATGCGCAGAAAGGCTTGATAGCACGTCTCGATAGGTAGTATTTTTCGACAGAACACCGGCAGATCTCGCTTGCAACTATTTTTTTAATGCTGTCATCTCCAGATAATGAGATAATTATTTTGTTATCTTGAGATAACAAATGTTGTTTTCTCAAGATGATGAGAATTTTTCTGAATAATTAGAAGGATAAGCATATTGTGACGCCGCAAGACAGTAATGCCATACACAGTGTCACGCCCAGAGGGGCGGGGCAGTAATCGCTCTGCTACTTAAAGCATGTTGCCATGTATATGAGCCTTACTGAGCGTTCTTTTGTCTTGTGCCTGTCTCGCTTTCCCTGCCTGCCCTCCTCGCCTTGCTCTCCGGAACCGTCCTTATCGTTCCTCTCTCCGACGCCCGACCCTTGGCATCCGTCACAACCACTCTTTTGGACTCTCCCCTTGGCTTCTGGTGTACCTGATTCCCTCATTAAAAGTCCCGTTCTCCCGCATTCCAGGGTCCGCCTCTTCTCTGTTTGCCTGGTTTTACACACAGCTCTGCTCATATATGTACTGTAATTGTGTTACTTAATATGCGCATCCATGTATTTAACGTTGAAATTAAGTGTTGTACCTATGTAGTGTTTTACCGTGAAGGGCATGTTATGTCTTGTCTGAGTTGTCTTTAAGTCGCACCATGGTCCAGGGAAATGCTATGTCATATCACAAAACGTGTGGATGATGTGGTAATATAAATATTTTACATTACTGTTAGTTTTAGTTTCAGAAATCCATCATTTGAGAAAAAAAGGCAGTCATGACAAATATATATGGAATATAACACCAGAGTTTAGACAACTGTATTTAACTGTAAAGATGCACATAGAAACACGCATGAACTCATCTGAGAATAAAAGGAATGCAACGAAGATTTGTGACTGGAAAATGTAAATAGTGTCAGGGTCTTCAAATAGTACATTTGTCTGAGAGTCAGTTTATATAAGGAAAGGGACCGTTTTTTTCAATGGTGCTAATTATCAAGAAATAAATGGAGTACCCCAACACCTGATTTATGGGCACTGGAAGCTCCAGTATCAGTCAGACTTTGATGCAATTATATGTGTGTTTAATGACTTAGTTGGTTAAAAAGGAGACTTGTGTATGTTTCAGTTTTACCAGGGGCAGAGGGGAAACTCAATCATTCACCTCCTTCTCTCACACTTCAAGGCCTGCAGAACTAAGCATGGCCCCCTGATTTTGTGAACGTGTCTGTAGGCTTTCCTATGGGGGCTTCAGTTTCCTCCTAGAGTACAAAAACATGCAGATCAATTGCACTGGGGAGTCCATACTGTGATGCTGAGTGGGTGTACTAGGAGATTGAGAGATGAAAATCCTGATGATTTACTACCTCGGCTAACTAACCAGAACAGGATCGTACCAATAGCAATATTATAAGTTTATAAATGTTTTTCACTACCCTAATTCATTCAGTTATTTCTGTTTGTTCATTCCATCCCCAAGCAAATAAATAAATAAATACATACACAAACAAGCAAACAAACAAATATTCAGGGGGATGTGTCAGAGGTGATAGAATCAGTGGATGAATCTAAACAAAAAAAAAAAAAATCACGATTTCTTTCTCTCCAAAACACAATGCATAAAATCCTTAAGTTAGGTAAGACATTTTATTACAGTAGCATGATGCAGAGGAACAAACAGAAGTAAAAATCAAACTAAACCTGAGTCAACTAGGACTAATTACACTAAATTAAGTTGAACACACAAAATACCTAAAACCACTTAACAAACAAACAACAAATATTACATTAGATGAACTATACTGATCCCTGAGGGAAGTTCTTATGCAAACTGCAGCAAGTATGTAGGGTACAGGTGCAGAGACAATACACATAGTGCAAACAACTTAAAAAGTATACACTACACAAATTGATTCCTGAAAATCAAAATACCATGGAATACTAATGAAATACTCATCAGGATGATGATAATAATAATAGAAATAATAATAATAAATTAGTTGAGGGTAATATGCAATTGACATGTACAATTAAAAAAGAAATTACACCAGACATTTCCTATGGCAAAGAAGGGTTGCTTTGTGGCACGTTAAGTCAATTCACTTTATTTTGTATAACGCATTTTCACAGCCTTACATTGTCTCAAAGCGCTTTACTTTGTCCCTGCCCAATTGCCCGAGTGAGCAAGGTCTAGCCTGAAAAATTGGAAGGTGATACTGGCAAGGAAAGACTCCCTTTGGAGGAACCAGAATCAAAGGGGGAGCCCATCCTCCAGGGGGCGGCAGAGGAAGTCAGGCAAAGTCCTGATCTATATGGTTCAATTAGTTAAGTCTGGATGTAAATACAGAATCACTGGCAGCAGGGCACACAGGATTGACGTCACAGGCAGGAGGGCAGGTAGGCAGGTTGGCACAGGCAGGAGGGTGGCACAGGCAGGATCGTGGGTGGGCAGGACGTAATGGGCAGGAGGGCGGGCAGACAGGGCAGCATGGGCAGTAGGGCATGCAGGTGGACAGGTAGGATGTTGTAGGCAGGGCAGGACGTCGCGGGCAGGAGGGCGGGTGGTTAGGGCAGGCGGGCAGGACGTCACAGGCAACAGGGCGGGCAGGCAGGAGGACGGGCAGGATCTCTTGACTTTTTTCTGAGTGGGGAGTAAAAAAAAAGTGCACTTGCCCAAACAGAGGAGACTAGAGGCAGTGCAAATAGGTGAGGGTGGCAGGTCTGGCTATAGCAGCATAAGTAGGAGGGAGAGGCAGGTGGGTATGCGAGTATGGGGGGGTCCCTGAATGTCAGCACTCCAAATAAGTGTGAGGCTAGAGTAGGGCTGGGAGGGGGGTGGTGCGTCAGGGGGAGGCATTGTAAAGGACATAATGGATCCCCAGTAGTGTTTCTTAGCATACTATGGTGGATTGTGCCAGTGTGGGGCAGATGCCACCAACCCATGCCACCACAGTATTACTATGAAGGAGAGGCCTGCAATGTACCGGCATCAAATTCTGGGTCCTTAAAGCCTTGCGTACCACACTGGCAGGGACTGGTACTGGATAATACACTCTGACTAGGTGAGTGTGTGCTGCAAATGGATGAACTGTTTCGCCACTGCAGTTTGTTTTACAGTTTCATTTGCATTTCTTGCCCAAAGGTATAACAGCAGCTAATTTGTGAACATGCTGCTTTTCAGAGAAGAAGTTTAATTTCCAGGAGCATGACCAGTGCAAACATTTAGTGTTGATGGGTTATGTTTTTTGTAAAATGGATGTTTTGTATTTTTATTGGTATATCCTTCCATCCATCCATCCATCCATCCATCTTCTAACTACTTATGATGTACCAGGTTATGAGGTATCCTGAAGCCCAGGCAATATGGGACATATATACACACACTGTGACACATACACACACACACACACGTGTGCACAGCCGCACTGGTACTGAATCGTTAGTTATCAACCCAATATATCTGGATTCATTTTCTGCCTTTATTTTTTTTATAATATTATAACGCAAATACTGTGGCAAAGAGGGAGCTCAGCTGGAAGGCCAGTCGATCTGCGTTCCTACCCTCACCTATGGTCACGAGCTCTGGGTAGTGACCAAAAGAATGAGACTGCTGATACAAACAGTAGAAATGAGTTTCCTTCGCAGGTTGGCTGGGCTCAGCCATAGAGATAGAGTGAGGAGGTCAGACATTCGGGAGGGGCTCAAAGGAGAGCAGCTGCTCCTCCGCATCAAAAGGAGCCAGTTGAGGTGGTTCAAGCATCTGCCTAGGATGCCTCCTGGACGACTCCCTGGGGAGGTGTTTTGGGCCTGTTCATCCAGGAGGAGGCCCCAAGGAGGACCCAGGATACGCTGGAGAGATTATCTCTCTCAGCTGGCCTGGAAACGCCTTGGTATGCCCCCGGAGGAGCTGGAGGAGGTGGCTGGTGAGAGGGAGGTCTGGGCATCCCAGCTTAGACTGCTGCCCCCGCGACCCGACCCCGGATAAGCGGAGGAAAATGGATGGATGGATCTTTTTCCAGGAGTCTTGGGTTGTCAGTGGGGTGTTGCGTTCCACACAGAGTGACATACAGACCCCTCCCGGGGGCCCCATGCAGATCAGCATGTGCTCTCTCACTCTCTGCAGTTGGTCGATTTGTTTCCAGCAGACAGGCAACATGTTAATCATGAAGTTTTTTTTTTTTTACCTGATTGGCCCACTGCTTGTCACCTAGTCACTGACAAACTTGGTGCATGGGGAAGCTCGTAGTGCACAGTGGAGGACGTTTTAAAGGGGCAGATGCGAGTATGGCTGGAAATAAATGCAAACCTTCTGTTTTAGAACGCTGAATAAATAATATTAACTTTGCAGATGTAAGCAACGAACTGCACAGGTGTTCAGGCTCAACAGCCCTACTGGTGAAACAAAGGCCAGTATATAGATGCACCACAAATGAGGGACAGGAAAACAATTATTGTTCATGGTCTCCATTATTCTCCCAATTTTGAGTGATCTGACAGACATAATGACATATGTGCACTTTCCATCTATCCATCTTCCAACTGCTTATCTAGTCCGGGGTCAGGGTGATATTAGCATTTTATTATCTTTTATTCAGGATGTATATTCTATTTATGGTCTACTCAATAAACCAGCACGAAAGCATTTCTGAAGACAAACCACAGTGAGGATGGATGAGCAGCATTAATTGCATCAGAGATCTATTATCTTACACTCTAGGTTAATAGAGGGAGAATTGCAATTGCCTGACAACTGAATTAAAAAAAATCCTGGAACGCTAATCCTGGGGGAACTGATTTATTTTACACTCATCTGCTTTGTTAATTACATTAAATGTTGAAGCACCTACCAGAGTGATTATTTGTAAGAAATAATACTGATTACCAAAGGGAAAATGCTGCATGTCCTTTTTTATTTAAGATCATTTTAGGCAGTTAATTAAAAAGAAGAAAGTTGAATGTGGATTTAAGAATATCATATTTTTGTCAGTCCCTTGTTGGTCTGGTGGTTGCATTCTTTCAAAAAGGACACAGTGTTTATCAGGAGGGCGTTTAAGTGTTTATGAGACTTACACAAGTGTTCTGGGGTGATTTTTCAATCTTGAACTCATATTACGAGGGTTTCTTGGTTGGTCCCTGATGTAATGCAGCTCTTTTTAATGCTAGTCTTCGTGATCGCCTGTGTGTACTCTTAATTAATTATGTTGAGTCACTCATTGAATTCTGTCTGTGAATTTATGTCTTGACAGTTTTATGTCCTTAATGTTAGGTTTTATTGGAAGTGTGTTTGGAAAATAAAAACAAAATAACGCATTAATAAAAATACTGTTAAACTAAGTACGCTGTTAATAAAGTATCTAATTGGCTGGTGAGCGGCTCAGTGGGCACCTCTGTCGCTTGACACCTCCTGAGTTGGGGTTTAAATGCTGACCCTGCTCTATTTCTGTGGAGTTTCTATGCTCTCTCAGGTATTCCAGTTTGTACATCAGCTGGTGTACATTTTTTGTACTCATGCAAGTGAAATTTCTTAGTGAAAATGTTTTTGTTGTTGTTTAATTAAAAACAAAATCCATTAAAATGATGTTCAATCTGAAGAAAAATTGGGTAACCCTTTACATTGACTGCACCTTCATAATGCTTTCATAGAACATTCATAAGCAGCATGTTAGTATACCTCAGCATGTCTTAAACCATTGCAGTTATAATGCTTACAGTGAATAAGACATGCAGCTCTATTCAGGGGCAGAGCTAAAGGGCCCTCCCCAGGATCATAGAGGGTCCTCCCCTCAGCCAAAAGTGGATTCTTTTCTATACTAAATATACATAAAGGTATTCTGCTATAATTTTTACCAAGGTTTTCACAACTAAAATTTGTTATAAATTCAGTTGTGACTTGCGGTTTTATATATCTGTCAGTTTTGTTATACATTCTTACTATGGTGGGTGCATGGTGTAATTTTTTTTTATTAAAAATAACTGTAAAATCCCTACAACAAACTTAAAATATAACACATAGTAATGTTTCGAAATGAAACTAAACTGTTCCTTTTGTATTTAATGGTTTTCCGTTTGAGGAATTTGCAAAAAACTGCAGTGCGTGATGGGTAGGATGTAAAGCAGGGTTCTTCAACTCTGGACCTCGATTCCAAATCCAGGCCATGTTTTCAGTTCTCCCAGGTAGTTGTTAAATAATTACTGATTCTGATTGGTCAGAGGCTTCACACCTGACTGACAGGTAAAGGAAGGTTGGAAAACCAGCAGTGCTCGGACCTCGAGGACCGTGATTTGAATAACCCTGATCTAAAGGCTGCCTAATGTCCTCGTCCGTCTGACGACTGTTGCGTATGTTGGTCCAGAAAGTAATTCAATTTTGCCATGTAGGCTACGTTCTTAAAAACTTTTTGTTGGATATAGCCGGATTAAATGCCGTGGGCCTTTAAATTTGTTTGTTTGCAATTTCGCCGGGTAGGCTACCTTCTTTAAACTGCGTTTTGTTAGACTACATATTTCGGGATGTTTTATTGTAGTCTTTGTAAATATGTATAGATTAGCCACCCAGCTCAACTGGGTGACGGTTCCAAGCCAGGATTAATGGGGAGGGTTGGCGTCAAGAAATAAAGAGACTATCTTCACTGTATCACTGATGTCAAAATGTGGGAAATATGTGGTTGTATAAATAAATGCGTTAAAGTAGGTTAGTGATTCTGTGCGGTCTAAATTGTATAAAAAGTTACATGACATTTGAATGGGCTCCACACTAGTAACAACGTTGTTTTCTAGGCATAGCCAAACAAATCTCCTCCTGTCTGAAAAGGCGTAGAAAATGCAATTTTGTAAAGTTTTAGTGGCTAAAACTCAAAGTTTTTCGTGTTCTTGCACTCACACTTTAAAACCCGTTTCAGCGTCGCCACGTATACGTCTGCGTGCGCGTGCGCGGGAGCGGGGGGGGTGATCGGTGTTTTGCCCCGGGGCCTTGTGCGCAGTTGTTCCGCCACTGGCTCTATTATACATTAATAACAAACATTATAATTGTATAATCATATAATGTTTGTTATTAATGCATAGTAAAGCTGTTAAGGTGTGTTGTACTTACCTGCTATAACTATACTAACATGCTGCATATGAATCTTCTGTGTGCATTATAAAGCCATTATAATGGAGCAGTTCATGTAAAGTGTTACCAAGTATTGTATATCATTATGTATCTGTTTTACACAAGCCACATACCTGAAACTGCTTTAGGAAGATTCAAGTGTAGAATGGATTTTTGGTGAAGGTGTGTCTAGCTTAAGCTACTTTAAATGCAGCGATGGAAACAAATTTGCTTTTTCAGATAATGGCACAATTTCCCCAAGAGCAATGCAGATGTGACCATCTGACATGGTAAGAACAGATGGCATGGAAGCCGAAATGGCACAGCCAAGCTAACTTTGTTATCCCTTGACCACGCAGGAAATCAAGTGATTGCGTCAGTAGTTTGTGGAAGCAGCTCTATAAACACGTGATTAACTATATGAGCCTGTTCAGAATCTAAAAATGTGATACTTTGTGCATCAGTTTTTTTTTCATGCATTGCTTTCAATATGTTTTTATGTGTTGTTTTCCACACAAAAACACAAAATGTGTGCTTGGTAGCTCTGAAGCTAGTATGAATTCAAAACAATGTCATGATTTAAAAACATCCTGACTATGTGTAGAAGCAAAATACTCAACATTATAATAAGGTCAGCATATTAATATTTATATAAAAATGGGTATTTATCTAATGTCAAAAAATTAATATTTATATAAAGTGGAAAACTAAGCAATTGCAAGTTTAAAAATGTTAATTTCAACTGCAGTATGTGAGAATTCAAATTAAATTGTTGTTTCCTTGAATTGAAGCAAATAACTATTTGCATTTATACTTTCCTGTTACTTTTTATTATTAAAATGTGCAGATACAGTTCTCATAATTGTTCAGTTGCATTCTAAGATCAATAACCTAATTTAATTAAGCATTAAAAATGACTGTCTTTCAGCTAGCTGCTATTGTATATAAAGTCCTAGCTCATGTGTAGAATTAAGTGCATAGCTGAAAACTGCTAATGAACTATAGTATTATGGTGGCAAAGTGGCCTGATATGAATTCTCTACTTTTCAGACTCTCCAAAAAAAATTCCAGTGTTAATTTTCTGATGCTGATTTTCTCATTGTCACAGATACCCAGAGCTTTAAGTAATTACACATCACATACAAACCAAGCAAGTGACATAAAGATCACACTTGTTGCCTAGTTGTCGGCTATTATGCAATCAAAGAATTTCATTAAATACTTTACTGGTCATCTTTACAGCCTATTAGCAGGATAGCCTGCTAAACTCCACCTTTAGTTGAGATCTGATATATTGTTGTGAGTAGGCACCACTTTTTTATTAGGAAAGCATCTGTACAAGGATAGTCTTCCCATTTTGTCATATATTTTGTCTGCAATGACCATAAAGGCATTCATTCATTCACTTAATATTCTTAGACATTGGTAGTATAACTAGTATATAGGTTGTAAAAAAGAGTAGTTTATTTTTATGGTTATATGTCATGCTCTTCTTGCCAGCAGAGTAACATTCGCTTAAATACTCTATATTACAAAAATAAAATGAAAAACTAAAATTAAATTAGGCGTATGTTTAAATTGGGCTCCATTACATGGTAAACTGCTATTTTATTTTTGAAGTGTAAAATTATTATGTACTATAAGTGGGGAGAAGATAAGATTGTTTAAATCAGAGCAAATAAAACAATGCATTTATTGCATAAGGTAAAAGGAATTTATTGATTAGTTGGGATGTCATGTAACTTCTTCATGATAAAAAAAATGTCTTATGATGTTATTTTCATGACAAGCCCATAAAAATAATACCACATTTGCTATTTATAAGTGGGTACATAGGAATTCTTTAGTTTTCTTCAGTTTTCACATAGCTCAATGGGCCTCATTCACCAATATTTTCTTAAGAATTCTGTTAAATTGGTTCCTACGAAATTTGTTAAGAACAACTTACGTCGGATTCATGACGTGTTCTTAAGTAGCAGAATTATTTGCACCTTTGTTCAGAGTGCGAATTACCCCTCCATAATTGGGGGGTACTGCCTTCATAACACATCTATGACCACAGTGGCGACTGGCCCATAGGGGGCGCTCGGGCGCAGACCTCCCAGATGTGGGGGAATATAAAATATATATATATATATATATATATATATATATTTTATATGTTTAACATATAATGTTAATAATCTAATATATGTTTAACAAAACAGTATCTGGGCTATCAGATGAAGCTTCTAAAAATGTCCATAAATATGAAATTGTGGAGTGCAGAATCAATACCACTAAAATTCAAATAATAGGGCTTATTATTAGCTAGCTAGTTTTTTTTTTTTACGTTGCGCTATAGGTTTCACTGATAGTAATGCTTTTTTTCAAAGCATAACGTTAGATCTTCTTATGCATTAACATTAGCCTAATAACAAACCACACAGGCTAAGTGGCGAAATTATTTCAGAAAGGCACACTTTATTCATGATAAAATGAGAATGAAAACATAGGGAGTTCATCTCCTTGGAAAATGACCATGATCGATTTTACCTCACCAAATAAGCCTGGTTTAAATAAAATGTAATCATAACGTCGCCGGTTCAAACCCAGCTTCAGCATGTCTGCGGGTCCTTGAGCAAGACCCTTAACCCCCAGCTCCCTGGGTGCCCCAACAGGTGGCTGCCCTTCGCAGACAGCTTGTTTTAAAAAGAGCAAGTTGATGGAGGCGTAAAAAGAATTTCCCCATGAGGGACAATAAATAAAGGTTAAGTTATTATAATTATCTTGCTAGTTAACGTAACTAACGCTTACTGTACCGGCCTCAGAAGGTATGTAAGTAATTCAACTTATAAAGACGTCAGCTTGCATTAGTAGATGAAACACTTAAATGAATAAATGAAGGTTGTAAAATAACACATTTTCCACAGGCTACTTACAGTTACCAATGCACGACGAACACAACGAACAGGTCACTCAATTAGAATGAATGACGCAACGGAGTGGCTAACCTGCCTTTAGCGCCAAGGGTGGTTAAAATGGTACAGTCCACATTAGGGGTGTTTGAAATCGTTTTACATAAAATTTTTCTACAAGGTGAGGTTATCTTTTTTTTTTTTTACAATAAAGGAAAAATGGTAGTACCCCCCCAAACTGCTATTTTTGTCTCTTTTGGGGGGGGGGGGGGGTCTGGGTCTTGATCGGGGGGTACAGTACCCCCCGCAATTCTAACCATGCCTTTGTTCTTAAGAATGATGAATCCCACGTCTTCGTAACCGAAGGCGCGTGCCAGTTTGTCCTAATTAGCATAGGGAAACGCCCTTCAATTTCCCATAAAAGGGCATGAGACTGTAGGGCCGTGTGCGAGGAATGGCGAAGAGACGCGCAGGCTGTGAAGCGCTTGGCACTAAAGCGAAAAAAAAAAAAAAGTCAGTGATGCTGAAGTAGAAGTATTAATACAGTAAAATCCCCTTATAGTGGACTCGCTTATAACTGAATATCGTCTATAACGGACGAGGTCCGCTGGTCCTGGCCGTGCGCCTTTAAGAACATGCAGAAAAAGCATTGGATATAGCGGACTCGCATATAACGGAATTTCGCTTATAACGGACAAACATCTTGGTCCCCAGGGCCGCTTTTAGCTGTAGTTTTGTTTTGCTATAATGGACATACAGCTGCGCCGCTCTTCCGCGCAGGTGTGTTTACGTCATCACGAGTTTGGTGGATGCGGGGAATAGCATAGCCACGGAAAAAGTTGAACGGTGGGTTTATCTTTAAAGTTCCAGGAGCACACGCTTATAGATGACATAGTTCACATTTTTCGAATGTTTGTGTTGTTCACCTCGTTTTCGAATTTTTGTTTTTGACCGGTCAGAAGTGTTTCGTTTTCCCGTTGCAAAATTACCGATAAATTACTTCTCAAAGGCATCGCTTCAAAATCACTAGAGGTAAGTAGATTTTTAATAAAATCCTATAGATTTGATATATCATTTATTCAACCATGTCTGTGTGAAATTTCGTGACAATTCTTATTGTCGAAGTGAATGGTTTTGCTTGCGAATGAAAGCATTCCCAACTGAGCGGTCACGGTAATGAGGTGCCCCAGAGGTCACGTGACTGCTATACTGCAACCTGATTCGTCAAGCGCGTTTGTTTACATTGTAGATGACCAATGTGTGTGTGTTATGACAGATCTTTCACTGATATTTTGTGCATTCCTGCAGGGCTTTTTTCACTAAAACAGCTTATAAAACAAATTGATTAATTTTTTTGAAGATCACATAATTTATTCAATTTCTTTAAATTTCTCTTAACTTAAGATCACAGCCTTTGTTTAAAATACATTAAGAACAAAAGGAAAAAATGATTACTTATCTCCACCACTATAATTGCTGTAACTTCCTTATTTCTCAAGATATTTCAATGATTTTGATGTCATTCTGTTTGTTATCTAGTTCTCTATCAAAGTCAGTTAGATTTTCTGTTATAAGGGGGGTTTGGATTTTTTTGTAACATACCTATACAAGAAGCCTGGCGTGCCGGTTTTATCCAGCGCAGATACGGAGTCGGGATTATTAATAGTCACGCATCAGCATGGTCAGGTAAAGTTGGATTACTACATGTACAATATAATAATCTATACCACAAGTGTGTCTGCTGGGGTGTCGCATGAGTAAATGGTGTCCTGTAGTTGTGTTTTGGGCATACAGCAACTCTGGATATAACGGACTTTGGATATAACGGACTGTTTGGCAAGGTCCCTTGAAGTCCGTTATAAATGGATTTTACTGTATGGGGAGGTAAATGCAAATAGACACATGTTATTTAGTAGTGTAACCAAGAAAGGTGATAATGGAAAGATATCACCTTCTCTGTGAACGCTGTGTGCCAAATAAATCTAAATGATCTTCAAACATGCGTTCCCTTCTCAGAGCATGATTGGCAAGCTCTTCAAGAAGTAACAGAAATGCCATTTTGATAGCAAGGCCAATGCGCAGAAACAGACCTGTTTATAATCCGCATGATCGTCGTTACTACCATGAAAATAATTTTTAAATTTTTTATATTTTACTTTTATAAATTATTCAAATACTATAATTTTCTAAACTGTAGAATGAACAAAACTGCTATAACCGATTTATTTTGAACAAACTATCATTACTCAAATGTGCATACGAATGGTCTTGAGTGTGCGTAGATTCTGTTCTTAGCTAAGAACAAATTCAGATAAGACAACATTGGTGAATTTCAGAATCTTCGTTAAAAAGTGCGTATGTGGGTTCTAAGAACAAATTTGTTCATATGAACGGTTGGTGAATGAGGCCCATTGTTCTTTCTTTTGAGACACACATATACATTTGAGAGCAAAGTCTGGAGTTAAACCAAAGAGTCACCCATTTGTCCCGTGCCTGTGGAGCAGATTTTGGGCCTCCGGATTTGAAATGACGACCTTCCAGTTATGAGCCCCAAATACTTTATATATCTTGATCACAATAACTCTTTGTGCTTTTATTGTAATTCCAACAGATAATTCAATCTCTGACAAAAATATTCCAGTTGTTTAGTCATAGATATAGTGTGTGTATTCTTTCCTGGAATACTGCTTGGCCAAATTAACTTAAAACAGGAAATGATGGGGCCCTAAATCTTATTAATAATTCAGCCTGGGGGATAACATAGAGAGGATGTGCTCCCAAATTTTGAGGGGCATGATTTTCAGAAATTTCAATTAACATCCTGGTTGAGATGATATGCAGCTTGTAGCAGCGATAATGGATTGCCCGTAAAATGACTGTTCAAACAGTTATATGATCTCTCCAGTGTTACAATATTTAGTTTTGAAAAACGAATGTATTTACATAGTTAAAACACTGAAAAAGAAGGCCTGATATGAATTTGGCATTCATGTTTATGTAATGCTTACATAATTTCTCCCTGAAATCAGAAGAATAAATGGTAAACAAAATCTTGTGTACACAAGGAAGGAATTTCAATGAATAGTGTAATGCCTCACTATTTCCCTGAATTGTATTCTTTTGATCACAACATCTCGAATTACAAATGTCCACTCAATGCAATATATTAAAAATGATGCCAGGTAATGCTACTGTCTACGTATTAACAAAATCTTAAATACTTTTTTTTTATTCTAAAAACATCCACTGAGTCCTGCCATTTCTGGGTTTTCAAAAATTGAGCCATGGTAGATACGGTTGATTATTTAACTTATTAGTTAGCAATAGTTAATCCCTGGCAAATAACTGCTCATAGGGGGGCAGTCCAGAAAGGAAATGCCATGTGGTTTATTAAAAGTTTTGAGTGACACTTCCTTTGTATTGTCGTTCGTGCTGGATATGCCATGACAATAAGCTTGCTGCTTTCTGGCAGAAATCTATCAGATATGTTGTATAGAACCATGTTAATATAATAATTCTAGGAAAGCTATATACGATAATAGTATATCTACAATATATATGTGTCAATGGAAAACATTTATTCTGTAAACTCTTTTAGATAATTTGCGAATGCACATAGAAGTGTAGATCTGTATATAAATATGCTTTTTTTTTGTTTATTTTTCAGATACTTTTACCCAAAGTGATGTACCTCCGCCCCCCCACCCCAGAAATCAGGGTCAGGCAGTATGTGGGGTAGTTGCTCAGGGATCTAAATAGTAAAATCACTCCATAGACCCTGGGATTTGAAGTGATGACCTTCCTATCACAGGCACTAATGCGGACGTAATGCGTTAAGCCACACCCTGCCCCATGTATATATACAAATAATATAATATAGCTTGATAAAGATATACGATCATGTATGTTTTTTAATTTAATTTAATTCAAACATTTTTCTTTGGCAGCCTTTGGGTATTCTGTGAGTATACTATTGCAGTAAAATGTTCTACGTATAAAGAAGACAAATGTCATTTTTCCTTAATAAATGAACGCAGTACATTATCTTGAATTACATTGTTTATTTGCAGGAAACTAATCTCCAGCACAGACCGTAAAACTATAATATTAGCTTGAATTAAAAGGATGATTTTTCTTTAACTTTCTTAATGACTTTGTGTATACATGTTTATATTCTGTTCTTGTAAATAGAGAGTGTGGGGGATGAATATAGGAAAGAAAATTAAATCTGACTATTGTGGGTGACATTTGTGCAAGCAGAGAGAGCAGTTCTCTTAAACAGCCTGGAAATGTGCTTGCGAATGGGTGCAAAATCCCAGAGGCTTGGAAATGAGTGAGAACATCTTGGAATCATGATGACATTAGTGGTCGGCCTCATGCAGCTCATAATGTCATGCAAATTAAGTAAATGCTTCAGAGAAAATTAGTTACTAAAGTGCGGCTATCACTGGTTAGAGCCCATTGCTCCAGAATGCCAGATCGCAACACATCGTCTGCCTCAAACTTATATGAACTCTCTGGGTAATGATTTCTGGTAACAGGAGGGAAACGGGGAAACTATGGACAGCATTTTTGAAGGACGTTAAGGTAAAATATATTAAGAAACAATAGATCTGTTTACAGTTTCCTTAAAAACATAAGGTAAGGCTTCACATCAGCTGTACATTCATAATGCCTTTATAATTCATTCATAGAACATTCATGCACCTCCAGGATGTATTCCTGATACATTTATGGAACATTCATAAGCAGCTTGTAAGTATATCTTAACCTCCTAACTGTCTGTAATATACAGTTGTAATTGTACACTTATAATGTTTGTTATTATCATATAATGTTTGTTATTAATGTATATTAAAGCTATTAAGGTGTGTTAGGATGGTAAGGTGTACTTGCATGCTAATTATGAATGTTATATGAATACATATTGAATGCATTATGAGGGTGCAGTTAACATAAAGCGTTACCAAACATAATTTAACTTTGACAATAAATACTATTAAGCTTCAGAATTTTAATATAGACTTCTGTGTTAAAGACCAAAGTGTTTGTTTTTCCTGTTGGGTATTCTTGCATGGTTTCAGCAGGGATATTTTGGAGAGCATTCCCTGGAAGTTCTCAGAAGTTGATCTTGAATATAGATGGGATGGCCTTTACTTTAAAGTTTCATAACAAAGGGCATAAAGAGTTCATGGAGAGAGTTGAGGTGAATGTTTTATGCAGAGTTTGACTTACAGAAAAGCAAGGCCCCTTGGATCTATTTGAAATGTAATGAGGTAGTGATCAAACTGGACTGGGGTTTCAAAAGCAATAACTATATTGCTTAAATGAAGATCAAGTGAGATTTTTGAGGCTAAAAAACTATGGAAACAGTGAGAAAAAGGCTAGGTTAGACAAAACCCATAAAAAAACTTTAATATCATCAGTATTGTCATCAACATGAAGACTAAAGTTTCCTTTAAGCATTTCTGATACCAAGTCAGTAATGAAAGAAGTAGAAAGTTTCCTGTAAAATGACCTTAATGACCTTAAAGAGTACCTGGATTATAACATTTGTTTAGAGGTCTATGGATATTCTATGGATTTATGTAAAGTTATTGTATTCATTGTTTCATTTGAGATATTCATAATCATTACATGAATTGATTTAAATTCAGTTAGAGGCTGATGTTGAGAAAAATCATCAAATCTTTCCCCTTCCAAAGTGATTGAATGAAACCATTAGTTTCACTTCTCCACTTTATTTCTTGGTTTAGTCCTTGCAATGTCATTGCCTGCAATCACTTTTTTTAAAATGGCAACTGTTCTGATATTCAGAAGTTTGTACAAATTGAAACATTTTGGGGAGTTTTATTGAAACAGATGGCTTGCCTTTTTCACTCAGAAATTAATATGTTAATGCTTATTAGGGTGACTTTGAATTACTGTCTTTATTCCCAGTTTGCTGGGATATATTTTTGCTGAAGACTGGACAGATAAATTGATATTACTTAATTTGTCTCTTTCCTTTTCCCTAATTATTATAACATTGATAGCAGATAGATGTTATCCACCTGCAGTGAATCGCTTGCTGACTACCGAATGATAGTAAGACCTAACTCAGAACTTTGAAAAGTGGGGATTTCTGTGTAAATGCAGCAATTTACTATTCATGTGGCACTCAGGAAACTACTAGTTATCCCAGTTGATAATAAAAAATGAGAAAAACACAAAAGGAAATGAAAACGTGTCATATATTGTTGTTTTTTATAGCTGTGAGTTGGTATCTCTGTGGTACTTCTGGCTTATGCAATTATAATCAGTCCTTGTTAGCAAATTCATTTCATTTTCATCTTGTCAGTTGCACATTATTGGTGGGTGGAAGTCTTTCTTCCTTGTAGTGAATTTGAAATCTGAGTTAAGGTCAGGCTTTAGGTACGTGACTGGGTTCATCACAGAATAAGATACACATCTTTCCACAATGTCCTAGGTGCCTTTTTGTAAAGAACTCTAGACACATGGATGGATGGATGGATGGATGTATGGTACCACGAAATAGTCTTGGGCAATGAAAGAAAATAATGTTTAAATGATCTTTGTGTTAGCGCTTTAATTATAATATTATGTCTGTCAAAGTGTGTTAGCTTTCAAAACTTCCTAAAGTTACCCCAGTATTTGCATTTGCCATTCAATACACTCATGTATTTTTTTTCCACTGACACATGTTGTTTGGCTAATCAGTGCCTCATTGACTCATTTTAATTGATTTATTGATTGATGGATTGATTAGACGAGCTGGTGGTGACATTTTAACAGATACAGGGAATGGCTGAGGTGCCCTGGGAAGCAGGATCTGAAAAGTAGTGTTTTTTTCTACCCATTCAACAAGATAACAGTAATGTTTCAAAGAAGAGAAGAAATTCTTGTTGGTTTTTATTGTTACTGTTAATTTACGTATGTTGTAATGTTGAATTTTTGCTGTGCAGAAATACACTTACTACCCAGATAAATGGGTTTAAACATATGCTTTGACTGCCTATGACTTTCGATAGATAGATAGCGAGATGGATAGACTCTGTTACTGTGGATGTCTATCCTGTGTTAATGAGACAGAACTATCATACTTAATAGAACCATATCCCTAGTTCTACATATGCATAATTATATTTAATACAAACAGCACTTTAATGTTAATTGAAATGACCTTTCATCATAAATTATCATTTATGAGCACCAGAGCTGATACAATAATGTCAAAGCTGTAGTTCCGCAATTTTAAGGTCAACTCTGCTGGCCTACTCACGTCAGCCCCTTAAATTGGAAATACTGCAGTGTGTTGACCTGCAAAGACTAGAATATTGATCAGGGTGCGCTGATCACCAGTGGACTAAGTGCATAACAAACGGTCCCTGAAAATTGACTTACATTGCAGCTGAAGACAATCAAGTCTGCAGTCATCACCATGCATCAAATTCACGACAGTGTTGGTGACAGCGCTCCATGACAAGGAGGCTTGCCTCTCCAGGATGTGATGGATATTCCACAGAAGACTCGCCCTTAAAGGACAGAGCATACGTTGTCTTTTTTTTTTTTTTTTACGGCATCTCCCTTCAGTTGACAGGAATGGGAAGTGTAATTGAAAATATTCACATATATCTAAAAGGTAACAGGGAGATAAAAGGTGTTACTACACAGCAAATTATAAGATTGAATCAAGCTTTTGAAAATTCCCTGATATTTACATTGGTTAAATTATTAGCATTGTAATTTTCTTTTGATAAAATATTTGCTGGACTGCATTTAGTTTTCATCCATTTAGTGCAATGTAATGTTTTTTCATTATTTGGAATCACATATTATATTGGGAATAGCAACATTACAGCACTTTTATACACATAAGTGGTCAATAGCCACTTAGTTAATGGAGAAAAAACAGC
Source organism: Paramormyrops kingsleyae (assembly GCF_048594095.1). NCBI lineage: Eukaryota > Metazoa > Chordata > Actinopteri > Osteoglossiformes > Mormyridae > Paramormyrops > Paramormyrops kingsleyae. The sequence goes on along the minus strand of NC_132811.1, from coordinate 9,673,964 downwards.
GATATCCTTCTCTTTGTTCCAGACCATCTGAAGCAGGGTGTGAATATGGTTCAAGGGCATTTACTTTCACATTCTCTCTATTGTCATTTTTCCTATTAGTGTATTCGCATACATAAAAAACCCCCAAACTGCCGTTCCCTCCACCTGTCCAAACATTGCCATTGTCACATTGTGTCGAAGGGAAGACCCAGAGGCCTTGAGGCTGATTCCAAGATGAGCTTCATTAACTCAACAAAGGGTTGCAAAAGCAGGGTCACAACGCATACAGGGGAACACAAGACTGTGACACTTGTTTTCCGATTTGACTTTCCCTGCCGGCCCCAGGAGAATGGGCTCCCCCTTTGAGTCTGGTCCCTCCCAAGGTTTCTTCCTTCTAGGGAGTTTTTCCTTGCCATTGTCACCTCTGGCTTACTCACTGGGGGCTTTGGGCAGGGATGCTGTAAAGCACTTTGAGACAAACCTGCTATACAAAAAATAAATTTGTTTGTTTGTATACGTAACTAACAAGGGGGCTAACGAGAGGTGGTTGGGAGTGATTTCCACACAAGGGTTAGGAACAAGAGGCAAGACGAGGGATTAAACAAGTAACTGGCACGGTTTGTTAGGGCAATGATTGGGAAGAGACAAGCAGAGATATGGCAGCCGTGGTAAACAACAGACAAATATACAAATACCACAATATCACACTTTCATTCAGGAATTCATCCGGAAGTTCATCAGGACCACAGAAATGGCACTCCTCAGCCTTTTAATGAAGTCCTGTACCTATGCAAGATCAGACACATGCACAGACATTTTTTTTGGAACAGGACAGGAAAATGAAAGTGCAAAACACAGTTTAATGATAGAGGAATGTGTTTGTTAGCCCTCTTAGAAACATGGATATCCTGTTACCTCCAGGAACCAGAAGGTGCAGTTTGATTGTCTGATAACGAACCCATACTTTTAACTGAAATTGAACTGAATGCAGCACATATTGAATGGATTTTTGGAGTAGAGACCAAGAAATGGGAAATATTTCAGAAAGGCCTTGAGCGAATGAGAAAGACCCGTAGAGGAGGGGTTAGGGTTAGGGTTCGAGGTTGAAGCAGCTAGATACATCAGATTCATAGGTACCGTCTCCTCTACAATCTGATTGGTTATCTCTCTGAACTAATCATTCTTCATTCTGCCCTCAGAACATTTTTGTGCAAGTAAAACTCCCATGAGCTTTCCTAAAGCACACTGAGACCTTTCAAACTAAGGATATCATGTATATGACATTAAGTTTTAGATTAAAAATGAAATTTTATATGCTATTTCACCCCTGAGTTAGAACTTCTTAGTGGAGTATGGATTGGCTCCATTGACGTCTAGGTTATGGGCCTAGCAGATTGCTTGGATAAGTTGTGAAACAATTAGATGTTATCAATGTCAGGGTAGCACCACCGTGTTGATAAGGAGTTTTATGTCCAGGGTATCAGGCAGCTTAAATGGGGAAAAGAGAGAGCAGAGGGTAGCATCTTGTGTGGAACTAATAAAATGTTTAAACCTTTAGAAATACTGGTAGCAATCAACAAATTATTTAACTGCCTTTATATTTTTGTGTAACAAAATAAAGTAAAATGGAAATCATTGAGTTTACCATCAGCCCCTCTATCGCTAATCTTCATCCGTGTCAACTTGTTGCGTGTGGCAGATTTCTTTGATATCAGAGTGACTAGATACATTACAAAGCAAGAGATAAAGTCTGAACTCATTAGTAAACTACAATAATTGAATGTATTGTCAGATTCAGCTCCAGAAGAAGGTATGATGTTGGCTATCTCTCTATGGAAACTAACTTTGACAGTGATGATTACTACTCAGTGTAGTTTCGAAGCAAAGAATGTCTCTCCTTCCTCTTTCCGATCGGAGGATGTTGTTATAACCGTGAGTATGAGAGTTGGATTTTTGTGTGAAATACCAAAAGTAGGCTCCAAGAGTTGAAGTTTGGTGAGTGAAAAGTTGAGCTTTTGATTTGTTCACTTTGGTTTGGCTTGCTTCATGCTTCGCCTGACAACTCATTTGATTTCAATGTTGGGAAACAACGTTTTTGGCATTTTCGAGTGTTGCAGCGTCTCTATGCCATGACATTTGTGGACTGATCTGCGGAAAAGAAGCTTCCTCTGCTTTGTCAGTCAAGCAAATTTTGTTAAAGCTGATGTCATGAATGCTTATGAGCTTGTACCTAAGGCGCATAGATAACAGTTAGGAATCAATCACGAGTCAGCTCTCCAAAGTTTTATTGGGTTCGCCAGAGTGATTACCTCTCTCTTCGATATGATGGTGCAATGCTGTCAGTAACTATCTTTGATTAACAGAAATAGTTGATATTGTTGGAAGATTTTAAAAACTAGCCATGTGGAACTTTATAGAAATTAATAAAATCTTTTGTCAGTTTCACAAGTGGTGATTGGAGAGATTTAGAGGCACTTTGGGGGGAACTTAGTAGGGGTCTGTTTATGATGTCATAGGCAGGAGGGGTGTGTCCTTTATTCTGATTAGTCCAGGGACATGTCCATATATGGTACTCTGATTGGTCCAGGGACATGTCCATATATAGTATTCTGATTGGTCAAGGGGTAATATCCATATATGGTATTCTGATTGGTCCAGGGACATATCCATATATGGTATCAGATGTGCTTGACTGTAAGAGGCCACGTGGTGGCGTATATGTCAGTAGGCTAAGGACAGGGGGACGTTAAACTTTGAGAACAAAAATACATCACATGTATTTATTAATGTGTTATTTTTAATTATGTTTTAAGGAATAATAAAAAACATATAGCAGAATGAATGTAAACTAGCGCATTAACGTCCAGCGGGTGTCAGGCTGCAGCCACGTGCTGTTAGGAGTATAGGCACACGTGTCCCGACTTTCCGTATTTGAAAAGAAGAAAGCACTTAAACTCGTTTATATTCAACCAACATGTTTAAAGGAGAAAACCTTTAACAATATTTACCAATGTTCTATTTCGGTATAAGGTTGAAGAAAGCATTTAACCAGCATAATGTGCTTGATCAGCCTGTAGCACATGCGCGTAGAGACATATCCCAGCATGCTCTCTCCCTCTCTCTCTCTCTACTCATGTAGTGCGTGTGCGCAGAGACATGACCCCATAAAACATCATATCCCAGCATGCTCTCTCCGCCATGTAGCGCGACCATCATCCACTGTGCCGCGAGACTACAGAGTGTCTATAGCACACCGTTTAGCCCAGGGTTCTTCAAATCTGGACTTCGATTCCAAATCCAGGCTTTGTTTTCAGTTCTCCCAGGTAGTTAGTTTAATAATTACTGATTCTGATTGGTCAGAGGCTTCACACCTGACTGACAGGTAAAGGAAGGCTGGAAAACCAGCAGTGTTCGGACCTCGAGGACCGTGATTTGAATAACCCAGGTTTAGACGCTGGTCCTGTGTATAGGAAGCCCTCAGCCAGCATCCCTTCCTGACAGAAAACACATTAATTCTATTTATTAATCTCTTATTTGTAATAGTATAAAATAATCTATTTCTAATTTAAATAGAAGTCCATCTCTAACACCACAACTCTGGCATGTTCCCAGCCTTGCCCACAGTGGGTCTGAACAGAACATGCGATTGCAGAGATCCCAGGGATGTGTTAAAATATTTAACATAAAACAATTTAGTTTTGTTTAATTTAGTAGCATTTAGCAACAAACATCAAAAACATATTTTTAAAAACTTTAACAGAATAAATTCTTAGTTATTTTGATAAACACGCCTGAAAGATAACAATAAGGTAACAAAAGCTGCACACTTTGTGGACAATTGTCATAAAATGAAATGTTCTGATGTTTAGTTCAGTTGTTATATTGACTGCTGTCATTAAAAGAAACACATGAACACCATGAATCCTGTCGGTGTCCCCCCCCCCCAAAGCTGTAAATCTAGGGGAATTACTGAACAGTATCTGTCTCTTCTATGAGCTAATTAAATCATACATGACAGAGAAGCTGATTACTATTGCAATTATGGGTTAGAAGCAAACTGAGCTCCGATTCTGGTGACCGGTTAAGGAAATGAGGAAACAGCTTTTGCACAAAGTGTCTGCTTTGAAATAAATGAAAGAGATATTTCTTTGGCAGGTTATACTTGACTGATAGGAATGTGAATGTTGTAAAGACCCCATCCTCATATAAACTATTAACAGTGGTTTGTCCAATTGTTTGTCCATTTAAGAAAAGCAGCAAAATTTTTCTTTATACCTTTAAACATTAACAGAAACAGCTAATGTCTTTTCTTTAAAATTTACAAGTCTATCTCTGTCTGGTTTGTCGCGATAAGGCTTGTGAACACCCAAGTTAGTGTGCTTTGGGTTTGAATACACGTCACGATCCTACTTTCACTGACCTAAAGTTAAACTCTAAAGCTCCGACCTCCGGGGTGTGTGTGTGGGGGGTGTGGTTGTGTGTTTGTGCGCATGAGCGTGAACAAATTTTTACTGGAAAAAACGTGTTTATTAAAATTACTAAGGCTTTATGCTGTTAAAGTTTTTAAAAATATGTTTTTGATGCATGTTGCTAAATGCTACTTACTAGTTATTAAATGTAATTAAATAAGCCGGTCCATCTTATTTAAAATAAACTAACAAGATACAACTAAATTGTTTTATTTTAAATATTTTAACACATCCCTGGGATTTTTGCAATCATTTGTTTAGTTCAGGGTTGCAGCGGGTGTCTGGGCCAGAGACTGTGGGCAAGGCAGGGAACAACCTCCTGACACAATCATGATGTGAGAATATGTTACCCAGAGTACCATACTTGTCCTTGTAGGGGTTTATCTGTGTTAAGTTACTAGGAGTAGGTGTTGCTGGGTTGGTCGAACTCCTTGTTGGTCAAAGTCTGCAAAAATTTGACGGCTGGCGGCCATGTTGATTCCTCGAAACGCCAGTTGATTCACCACGCGGCTCTCAGAAAACAGCTGGTCTTATCGATCACGACACAATAGCTAGTGTGCAGGTGTTCTGTCGAGTTGAGCTACTTTGTCAACTTAAGCTAGCGTAGTGCTAATCGATAGCCGTAACCCTAACCCCAAAAAAACCCCTAAAACCCTTACCCTAACCCAGGGGTGCCCAACTCCAGTCCTGGGGGGCCAGAGCCCTGCACATTTTTGGGTTTCCCCTCATTTAACACACCTGATTCAACTCAATATTTGTCTTCAATATTTACATATGGTGGAACAGGGAAAGAACTAAGCTACACAGGTCTCCGGCCCTCCTGGACTGGAGTTGGGCACCCCTGCCCTAACCCCTAAAACCTAACCCTAACCCCAAAACGGTGGAACTGCACATGCGCAGAAAGGCTCGATAGCACTTCTCGGTAGGTAGCTCAACTTGTCAGAACACCGTTCCCCCGCTGCGGACATTATCAACCTGTCATGTCTAAACATGTAAAATGCATAAATTCAGCCTAAAACTTGATGACTACGTTTTTACTGATATAAAATAGTGCATTTGTTTAAAATAACATGTTAACAAAACACAGTTACTGTTTTTTTACCATTTAAAACTGCCAGGCCCTCTTTGATCCCTAACTAGAAAAGATCGACAAGTCCAGAGCACTGTTAAAATCATGCTGCTAAAAGTTGTATTATTCCTTAAAACGCATTTAAACCAGTACATTAATAAACACATGTAATGTATTTTAGTCTTATAAAGACTAATGAAGGCATTTTGCTGGCATAAGCTGGTCTTGTAGGTCGTAGGAAAGGCTTTCAGCATGATACAACTGGTTAGCAGGTTAATGCTAAATGTAGCTTACTAGGTACTATTAAATGTAATTAAATAATCATGCTATAGACACTCTGTAGTCTCGCGGCACAGTGGATGATGGTCGCGCTACATGGGGGAGAGAGAGAGCATGCTGGGATATGATGTTTTATGGGGTCGTGTCTGCACACACGCGCTACATGAGTAGAGAGAGAGAGAGAGAGAGAGAGAGAGAGAGGGAGAGAGCATGCTGGGATATGTCTCTACGCGCATGCGCTACAGGCTGATCGCGCACACTATGGGTAAACATCTCATTTCTACTTGGTTTGCCATCAGGGTCGACCGAAAGGTAATTCCTCCGTAAAGTTTGCTGGTTAAATGCTTTCTTCAACCTTATATTGAGATAGAACATTGGTAAATACTGCTAAAGTTTTTCTCCTTTAAAGATGTTGGTTGAATATAACGAGTTTAAGTGCTTTCTTCTTTTCAAATATGGAAAGTCGGGACACGTGTGCCTACTCCTAACAGCCCGTGGCTGCAGCCTGACACCCGCTGGACGTTTATGCGCTAGTTTACATTCATTCTGCTATATGTTTTTTATTATTCCGTAAAACGTAATTAAAAATAACACATTAATAAATACATGTAATGTTTTTTTGTTCTCAAAGTTTAATGGCCCCCCTGTCTGACGAAACCACATGTTCCTCTCAGCCTAACGACATATAAACCCCCACGTGGCCCCTTATAGTCAAGCACATCTGACACGTCCATGGACCAATCAGAATACCTTATATGGTCATGTCCTTGGACCAATCAGAATAAAGGACACACCCCCTCCCACCTATCAAACGGACCCCTACTAAGTTCCGTCCAAAGTGCCTCTTAATCTCTCTGTGATTCTTGTAGATTAATTGGTTTTGATCCACAAGGAAATGTTTTCAGCTATTAGCCACAATGTGTCTTCCGGCCAAAATTCATGGCTAAGTCCAAGAAACCTACTATCTATGAAAACTTGAGTATTAGTGGTGAGTTTGAAAAGAAATGTGTAACTCTCTTGTCATTAACCTGGCCATTGTCTGACTCTTTTATTTCCAGGTAAAGTGAAACATCACAAGTCATCAAGTGTAGGATTGATTAACGAGTTCATTTGGAGCTAAAATAAGAATATGTCACCCAGTTTCAAACCTGGAGGAGAACTACAAGTTGTTTGTGTCCATTGGATTGAGTGGGAGATGAGAACAACAGGATACAACTATTCTCTGAGATATTGAGGCAATTGTTCATTCTTGAGGAAATAATGGCCTGAGTGTTTCTCTTCTGGCTCCAAGGGGCAGGCATTCAACCAGTAAAATTTGCTGACAAGGTGTGGCATTTGCTGGGGAGGGTTGTAGAATTACTCAAAAAGGGGCACCCAGGGCTTACAAGAAAGGCAATTCAATTGGTCAAGCAAAAGAACCAGTTTCCCAGGCACCCCCAGATCCCCTTCTCGATTGCACATCCCTAAATTACCCCAGTATTCTAGAATACGTGCCTTTGCATTTAGTTAATCTGCAGTCCATTGTGGGGAACTGTATGATAATAGTGTAATCAGTAATGTTCAATAGTGTTCTATCCTCTGGATGGATCATCCCATAAGGACCTAGAGATACTTTCATAGCCCCACAGAAAGCAGATGTATCTGTAAGCTCTTTACTGACTGTGGTAGTACCCAAAGATGAAGTGTGTCACTTCCTGCCCATCGTGTCTGCCACATGCTCCTGGTTTCTTCCCTGGCGTGACCTTAACAAAGCCACGGTCTCACCTCTCACTTCTGCCCTCTTTTAAATCACTCTCAGCTGCCTCCTGTTTACTGCTTTGTAGATCTTGTGTTTAAGTGCAGTGCTTCTCAGTTCTGTGCCAGTCAGATCCGTCGTTGAAGTCAGTGTCTTGCATATTCCATGTCCGTCCCTTCCCTGGTACCTCAGTTTGGATCCTTCGTGATTCTCTTCATTTTGATTCTGGTTCTGTTACATTTAATAAGACCCCTTTCAGTTGTTTATCATGCCTGCTCCCGCTTCTTTAATCCTGACCGGTCATGACAAGGTGAGGGCCCAGTGTCAGGGTCATTATACTTTGGTCCCTAAATATTCGTGGTTTGGAAGTAAGCAAAAATCACATATATATGGGATCTGCAGATGGTTCACTATAGTCCACAGTTTTGGCTGTCCTCTTTAGGTCTTTGAACGTATCACCCGTGGACTTCAGGAGGTTAACGTATAAATGGACCCTCTCCACAATGGACTGTGTGCTGTGGGACAATGTGTCCAAGGAAGTAATGTTTGAACCCACATCTTTTGTCTTTAGCATATCGCTATGTATTTTCAGGTCACTTGTGCATTACAAAGACACAAGATTATATTTTAGAAGCTTCTTGTGTCTTGAACTGACAGTGACAATATTGCCATATTTGTCTGAATGTCAAACAGTTGGTAAGCAAAGTCAGACTCTTCTGCCTGTGCCTTCCTATCACATCACTCTGACTGGAAGACCACTTGAGGGATAATGTTATATTAAATTGTGTTGGTCCTCTTCCCCATACCAAACTCGGTATCGGTTGGTGCACTTCCCACTACCATATCTGGGAACCAGTATCGGTTGAGTTTGATATGTATTGCTGCTCACACTCAAGACAAAACTGGTGCAAGAAATCACAGTTCCTGAATCGTGAGAGCATTGATTAAGTTCTTTTCTATGTTTGACTTTCCTCATGTAGTTCAAGCTGACTTTTTTATGTCTAAAGTGTTTCACTTTAATTGCAGTCTATCAAACACAATATTTTGTACTTACCATACAAGTCTCAGGGAATTTTAAGCTAATGTTACTAACCTATTGCACTGAGATTTGAGGAATACCACTCATGATGTGTGTTGTGCAGGAGACCAAGGAAGAGCATAGACTTGAGAAGAAAGACGAAAGTAAGATTGATTGATTAGTGTACAGACCGGATTGCAGGAGACAAAAGCGTGACTGTGTCATGTGAACATGCTCAAGTTTTACCAATCTTAGGGAAAGATTAATCCAAACCAGAAAGCATTATATAAACCTCTGGACTCTCTCTTGCATTGGCAAATCTCCCATTGCTTGCAAATTGCTCTGGTTTAATAACACAGAATGTATGTGTTGTGCGTACACAAGTACACAATTTAACATCTGAGCAGAAAAATGTTATTAGATTGATAAACAGTCTTAAAGCGGTATTTTCAGACATTTCGTCTTGCACACTGTTGTCTCGTAATGTCTAAATAAATACAGCTAATCCAATTAAACCGCACGCATACCGAGTGAACCATCTCCAGAGAGAGCTTTGTCGAAGAAAGTGGATTACATTTTGGAAAATAAGTTAGCTGCACCTTACAGTATTGTGATTTGTACCTTGGTTCATCACTAACGCCTGGAGTTTTGTACGCTAGTCATAATTCTTTAGTTTTTCCTCAGGGCTTGAGGCAATGGGCCTTTAAATCCCAGAATTATAATCTAGACCAGTTTCCCAGTCCGGTCTTTGGGGATTCCTAGAGAATCCATGGTTTTGCTCCTTCCCAGCTTCCTGTCAGACAGTCCACATTTTTGCTCTCTCAGCTGGGAGGGAGAAATTTGTGGGTCCCCAAGGAATGGGCTGGGAAACACTGATCTGGACATTATACACAAAAAAGGTGTGGAAATGGAGTTGCTGGGACTTTATTACACATTTATGTCTGACAAATGTTGGCATATTAAGACAATTAAATTGCATTATCTTTGAACTCCTTATAGTATTGTCCAAGTGTACTTCTGGATTTTTAAGCCAAGGGGTGTTATGGTCCATTAAATGACATGTTCTGCGATTAGTTACTTGGTTTCATATGCCGTATCACGTGAATGGTTGAGATGGCCACCACTCAAAAAATGTGCCTTTGCCATACGTGGAGAGGCCTCTTTTCTTGTTGGGTGTTACCTGAAAGGCGGGAAGTATTTGAGTATTTGCCTTTAAATAGTCAATCCCCATCTGAAGAACAGGAGAATGAGAGTAAGCGAGAGAGAGAGAGAGAGAGAGAGCGAGCTTGGGGGCAGTGGCAGAGAAGAGTGTTTGCAAACCTTCATCAAAAGTTCATCATTAACACCCCTACACATCCTCTCCACATCCCTCTGTCCTGGAGCACCTTTAGCTATCAGCTCAAGGTGCTATCAGCTCATTTCACTGTTACTGGGGGAAGCACTGCTGGGGCCTTTTCTGCCTGCTGCCATCAGATTTCCAGCACCCTGTCCATCCCCCCAGCAAGGAGTAATGGCACTGAACAGTGAAAACACTTCATTCACATTTGTACATTATACGTCCCATCCATATTGATTTATGCAAATTATAATCGCAAACCTTTCTGACCCTGTGGTGCTTGTCTTTTATCTCACAATTGCCCTATTCCTCTTATAGCTGTGCTGTTGAATGTTGCAGTTGTTTGCACCTTAAGTTCCTCTTAGGAATTGATAAATTGTCATCCATTCATTCATCCTTCTAAGCAACTATCTATGTCAGACACTTCTTAATATCGGAAGGTATGGAAGGAGTTTTGGAGGGAGGGGTTTTGAATGGAAGCCGCATTTCATGACAATTTGCACCACCAAAACCAGTTGATTATCATACTGTCGAGTTAGCATTTCCTGGGAGGTTAATGTCAACTCCAGTAAAGGACCTTGACAATCCTGATGTCAAATTTACATTCCATGTCAGGTCACACCCTGCCCAGTATCAGCACTTGATTATTATACTGTTGAATTTACATTCTTTGCCTGTCCAGGCCTCCTCTGATGTCTACATTTGATTACCATACTGCTGCTGCAGTCACACATTGTCGCCACGTTTTGTTCATTATTGACTGCTGATGTTATTTTCTCAAGTCACCAGAGAAATAACAGTCCTAGGGGAAGTGGCACACAGAGTCCAGACGCAGAAACAGAACCTCCTGCGTCGCTGTTTACTTCGCTTTTGGGAAACACTCTCTTACACAGCTCCAGCATGCAAGCCGTTTATTACACCTTCATTATTATATTCAAATTATATATCAAATATGTGTGCTACAGGTAGGTTGACTAGCATCAGTGTTTTTAGTAAATGGCTATTAAATGTCCACCATGATAGACTTGATATGATAGACTTGACCCAGACAGAGTCTTATCGGCACAGTGTATTGTCACATCTTAGCCTGGCCACCAAACGGAGGTAGGACAAAGGTAGTAGCAAACCTATGCATTCCAGCACAACTGTTGATTAGCTAATTGCTAAATTGTCACTGAATGGCTGCACCGTCATCGACTTGCAGCTCCCTGTTGGAGCTTCTCGGTGCTAAACTCTCACTGCTCAGTCTTATAATTATCTGCCTGACTGTGTTTAGAACTCCAGGTTTGTGGATGAATTTATTGGTCGATTCTGGTTCTCTTTCTTTTGATGTCATATTTTTTATGTAAATCTCTTATGTGGAAAATAGTAAATGGATCCCTGACTATGCAAATGGGTTCCCAGCAAACACTGGGAGACGAGATTTTTCCAGAGCTATTGTGATATTTATAATACTGTAAAACGAAAGATGACACTGGAGTCAGATAATTTATGGGTCATAGATTTGAACAGTGTTTCCCAACCAAGATCTCAGGGACCCCCTGACAGTCCATGATTTTGCTCTCGCCCAGCTTCAGGAGCTGGGAGGGAGCAAAAACATTGATTATCTTGGGGTCCCCAAGGACCGGGTTGGGAAACACTGGATTAGAACATTGACATTCAATAGCAAATCAATTCTCCTGTAAAAAGATGCAGTTCCTTCCCTTGTGCCATTGGTTGTGACTTCACTGATGAAAGAGGGATCTGTATGACAACACTGACTTGTAAAAATATAGAGATAATATATTACTGATATTGAGCTGGAGAAACAATAAGAAAGGGCAATAATTTCTAGCAGCCTCCTTTTTCCTTAGGATCTTAATCTAAAAGTTCCGTAACAGAAACTCTCTCCGTCTTCTTGAAAGGACCGATTTTGTTTCTAGAATATGTATTAAAATGTAAACCAACATTACTTGACGTACACTTTCTAGACTTCTGTAACATAGAACAATTTTTAATTTGCCATTCATTTCAGAACCGCAGAGAGGTAGGGTATTGCGGCAAGTGTTCAAGTCATTAGAAGCAAAGTACTATAAATCACTTAATGGGCGGTCTTATAATTAGAACAGTCACCTGTCATAAGTCGTTATTTATTTATCCTGGAAAGAATTGTGGGTGTAATGCAGATTACGTGCTGGAAAGATGCCAGTCTGTCCCTGAGCTAAATCAGAGCATGTCATTCAAATAATCTTTGCTATAACTAAGCTTTTTTGACATTGATGGCATGGTATTTATTGTTCCGTTTTTCTGCGATTTCTATAATTACCACTGGTAAAATTCATCATGTATTCACTGACTTAAGAATACAGCTTCACTAATCATTGTGCAACAACTGTGTACCCTCCAATATTTTTGCAGAAAACTCTGATTGTAGTATAGTAATGATATAAAATGTCAATATTTAAAATTCATGGTCACATTAAGAAGTGATGTACTGCGTTAATAGTGGAACTGCAATTCAAGCAACATATGCTGCAGAAACTGATAACGCAGTATTTGGCAGGTAGCAAAAGGTAGGATGTAATATTATTAATAGTTATGCAGCTACTCGGTACTTATGACGTGTTCTTTACATAATAAACTGGCTTTTGTGACAGTTATTTGTAAATGTGAAAAAGGAGTCACTATCACTAATCTACTTTAAAGCTTATTTTGTTTTGTTTTTGTGTCATTAATTAAACATATTGAGCCACAGGGAGAGCGGTACAGAACTGGAGCTCATCGGTCTGTTGTCATAGCAATTCATTTGCAGCCTGCGCTAACGGAGCTGCTCAGAGACACCCAGCTGATTCATGTTGGTTGAACGAATGGACAAGAGTTATATTCAGCTGGACCGAGCTAAATGGGGGAGGGGGAATAAAGGTGGTGTTCTGCCAGAAATAAAAAGGGGAATCTTAAGGAATTTATTTTTACTGCAACACACTATGATTTTTCTTTTATGTATATTTTGTATTCATGACATGCTTTGTTTCGGCTTTCGCATTTCACTGAAAGGGATGTGCCCCCATTTATATATTTTTGTTAATAAAATCCTTTCAGTCACAATGTCACACTGCAAGGGCCTAAGTCTTGCCCTTGTGTGCTGTGCAGTACTGCATGCATAATAAATCTCTATAAATAATCCTAAATAATAACAGCGTTGCAGAAATGATCCCACATACACGCACAATGCACACACGAGAAATGGTACTGAAAGTGCTAACTGTAAAGAATAACTCCCTATATACTTATTCAGATTTTAATTTCCCATCGTGTTTCCAAGGTGAAATTTGGCTCAACAAATTTAATTAATTTGTGGTACTTTTAAAGTTGGATTTATGCATGTTAGAGCACCTAATAAATGTAAGAACTGAGATTAATTAAATACTAAAAACATTTTCTTTTCGCCTTTAGAATTAGAATTAGAATTTAGTGATCAGTGGTCATTGTTGACACACCACAGCACACAGTGCACAAGAGCAAAATGTGTCCTCTGCATTTAACCCATATGTGACATCGTGACATAGCAGGGGGCAGCTAATTCTAAGCTCTAGCCTTAAAACCTTAATTAAAAAGTAACAGGTAGAAAACCTGATTTTTAAAAATCTTTATCTTATTTTTAAACAAATGTTTGTAAAATGTCCTCCTAAATACAAGATGCAGGCGATAAAATAATGTTCACTAATCCTGATCTTAAAAAAACAGACTTTCCAGTTGTTTAACCATTGCCAGACAGTTCCACAGCGTTTGCATAATCCATGATGCATGGAATCAATTTGGCATAATAACTAGAAGTAAAAGCAGGCTGTCAGCAATTCTGGCAATTAAGTCTGAGTAAAGAGAGTGTCAATAGTAATTCCGGCACCATCTGGCACAGCATGAGTAGCAGTATGCAAAAGTGGACTGAATTTGGGACAGACGAGTTAATATCCTAGAATCAAGGGTTTGGTCAGAGGAAACAAAAGTGCGATCAGGGCTGAGGGCGCAATGAAAAACATGATAGGCAGGTATTCTAGGGCCAAATCACCAATACGCGTTGAAGACCATCCTGCCGGATGCTGAATATGTCCTCTCCTGTCCACCATAGTGGATCCAGAGAACATATCAGCCTATAGCAACGGAAACCCTATCGCTTACTCATTCTAAACTCCAATGAAAAACAAGGAGGGTGTTTACCCACAACAATTTATAGACATGTCATTTAAATAGTACATAGAAAAATAGCCACAGGTACAATTCACCTCATGGGTGTAAATTATGGGGGGGGGGGGGAGGTTATAGTGCCCCCAATAATCAAAACCAGCCAATACAACCCCCACCCCATAAATGGGTGGAGAACTCAACCCTACCAATGCTCAACCCAAAGTTTTGTCCTTGAATTTCACCTAAAAGTTTTAAGGGAGGTGCTTTTCAAAACGGGGCAGGCAGAAGTAATCAAGAAACTGACTCAATGAATAGTTGAAGCTTTTGGCCGAAGGAATTGATTGTTTTGCAGCTGTTTCTTGTATATAATCATCATGCGTTAAAAAGGTGTCACTTCTCTGTAATCTGCTTTTAATCTTGTCTTGTTTTGTTTCATTTGTGCAGTTAATTAAACATGTTGAGCCGCAGGGACAGCGGCACAGGGCTGTAGTTCGTCACTCTGTTGTCATAGCAATTAATTTCGAGCCCTGTGCAAGCCCAACCGCTCAATGACACCCAGCTGATTCATGTTTGACGAACCAATGAGCAAGAGTTATAATCAGCTGGGCTGAGCAGAAGGAAGGTGATGAATGGAACGAGGAAGGAAACACAGCTCCTCAATGGACGGGGTCCCCCCCCCCTCCCCCAGCCACAGGCTGTGAGTCCTATTTCATATTTGGTTTGCCACTTACAGAGGAGCTGGGGAATGATAAGGCCCAGCGGAGGCACCTGAACGCTGATGTCAGATGATGCAAGACATGAAACACTCAGAGACCGTGGGAGCATCACTAGCGACGTGTCTCAGAGCGACGCAGTTGAGCTCGTATTTTTGCGGCGTTTCCTTTAATGAGCCATATCCCCAATGTTCATCTGTTTTTGTTAACAAAAGCCGTTTCAGTGTGAAACTTTCAGTTCTGCTCCAGTCATGTCAGTTGTATGGATTCCTTTGTGTTGAACTTTTGACGGTGGAATAAAACGCAAAAAATATGTTGCCTATTCCTGTATGTTTGTTATATGTTTATCGGAAAAAACGTCTTTATTCCAGGCATAAACCAAAGTGTACGTATGCAACACGGAACCCATATCTGTAAATGACATAAAATGCTTTGATGGCTTGGAGTCTTGGAGTCTTACTGAGGTGAAAAATACAGCCAAAAAAAAAACAACAAATGACAGCATCAGTCAACATAATGTATCCACTCCTGGTGCGCAGCTGGTAAAGTGCACCGTGCCTTGGAAAATGCGACCTTATTTAGCAGAAAGTACACAGCATGAACTGCTGATCACATAGCACTAGAATTAGAGGTTTTTGTGAAACTAACACAATACACAGTATTGGTGTCTGTTAGAAACTGCCATGCCAATTGCATTTTGGCATCCCATGACTGAGCATGAGGTGTAACTTCCAGAGCTGCATACATGTGTACATAGATATATAGACGGCGATCAATCTATTCAGTTTGTTATAAATTATACGGTCAAAAATAGTACTATTTACAATTTGTACAAAACACAGCAATCATATAGATAAGATATTACAGTATATGATATTACAGATAATACAGTATATATATAGAATACTATGACATGTTTGAATGTTACTTGGTGAGCCTCTGAGCCAAAGTCAGTGAACTGCATGTGACACACATGGCTTCAGTATTGGGATAATGCATTAAGGCTGAACAAAGGACATCAAATGGAGGAAGCAGGTATCTCATCTTTTTCACTCCCCCGTCACTCAGTTATGCACAGGTAGCTGAAGGCATTCTTCATCTTTCCTGCTGCACAGATATGTGATAGCAGCCCCTCCTCCATGAGAGGATGACCTCAGACAGAAAGGTCACTGCCTTTGACACCCACACCAGAGTACCAAGCATGATTCTCAATATATGGCTTATTAAAAAAAAAAAAAGCGCCTAAGTAACTGAATTATTTACATTCTGTCAAGTATTTTTTGTCAACTGTACTATATAAAGAAGCCTTAGTATGTGCACTCAAAAGGAGGAACACAATAAATACAATTCACATAACATATTCTGATTTATAGCCCCGTGTGTTTTTTTTTCCAGAAAAAGCGTCAACAATGTGTCCTATGAAGTTCTACCTATAAAGAAAAAATAAATTATATATATAGATAGAGAGAGAGAGACAATCAACAAATGTTATGCCATTTAATATGATTATGTAGTCTTTTGATAGTCTGTTTTCAAATAAATTACTCAGTTATTTAATTATTAAATAATTTATTAATTACAATTATTTAAGGAAAAAAACTTAAAATTACTTATTATGCTATTCATTTTTGTGTATTCTCCCAATACTATGGACGAATTTTCCTGACACGCTGATTTCACACATCTTTTGGGTAATGTGTTGCTTTTGTAACGCCATTTGCTTTCACTTCTCAGAATAACAAATGACAGTTATTTACATTATACTTCAGATTATCTGCATTAGTGCGTAAAGGAGACTTGTGAGGCTGTAATCAGTGTTTTGGGCTGATCTTGTGATAAACGATCACTAGGTGTTTTCCAACACAAATAAGCCCACAAGGAAAACTACCTATTTTTCTAAAATAACAAATTGGATGTATTTCATTTTGTGAATATCCTGCCAGCTCACATCCTACACTCCCGGCAACATCTGTGTCCATTCCTTTGGGATTCTACTTCAGTTCCAGGGCTCTGTCTTTTAAATTTTTTTTATTTGTTTTTTATTTAGCTACTTTTATCCCTCAAGAAGGTATTTACTGCTTCAAAAAAAAAAGTGGCCTCCTTTCTTGTTTTTATTTTTTTTCCTCCCTCTTTAAGGGAGAAATAAATAAATAACGGTGAGGTTTCCATCAGGACATGACAGGGTATTGTGAAGCGCTAAGAAATAAGTTCCGCAGACTGGGCAGTGGTGACATTCCAGAGGAGATTGTCTTGCTAGGGTGAACATGTCACAGAGAGCCGGCGTCTGTCTCGCCAACTGAAGTCCTTAAATCGACTTTGGTCAGGCCTCTGTGTGCTCAGTGTACCAGTGCAGCCTTCACCGTGCAGCTGCGTGAAATGAACAATGGAAGGGATGCGCGCTTGGCTGAAGCCACAAAAAGACAATGTAAAAAAGGTTTATTAGCGTTATGTAGCTATATATCTATCTATATCTGTGTATGTGTGTGTACATATATATGACACTGTAAACTTTTTAAGAACTGATTCAATTGCAAAATTATATCAGCTACGTAAGCGAATTTATACCTTTGTATTGCACCGAAAGTATACAGAATCCTAGTGTCTGACAGTAAAAGATGATCACTGACAAATGTTAATGATAAAATCGGGACCGTTTCTGTGCATCTTCCCTATTGCATTGCCGCTTTGCCTAAAACTAGAATTATGTGCACCTGGGCCTATGGCTTATAGAGACTTACATTATGCAGTAATTTGATTTTCCCGCTTCTGTGATCTCAGCTCTCTATGAAACAGTTATCCTCAAGAGAAGCTGCAGTATGTTTGTTCTAACGCAAAAATAGTTGTAATGTGCAAAGCAAGATCGTATTCGTTGTGCCGTATCTAGGCCACGCAATTAGTGCTCTGACACAGAAAGCACAAAGGGGCCACCTGCTTCCTTTCTGGAATGTTTTTCTGCTCCTTTACAGCAACAAATATCAACCCAAAATTTCATTCTGCCCATGGTCAGTCAATTTCCTACTGTGCGTGACTGAATGAAATTGAATTACACCTTGAGCAGAAAGAACCTTCCTTCTTGCTTTCAAAAAAATAAAACTGGGTCTCAGAGTTTTTATACTAAAGGACTAGAGGGAAGAATTAACCATTTGATTTCATTTCAACGGTGAAGTACTGTCTGTTTTCTTGATTGTCCTCTGTCATGTTTCAGGTGTTTCATTTAAAAAGGGGTCCTCCCCAACCATGACCCACTCTCCTCCCCAGCCATGACCCACTCTCCTGGCTCCTCACGTGCAAGGAAAAGGACGTGTGGGCAGATTCAATTCTCAATTAAATAAAAAAATCACCACTGAAAACTGGAAACAATGTAAGGAATCATGACTCTTTAGCAAGGAAATCAGTTCATTTCTCCCATTGTCCGGCATTAATAAGCATAATTTTGCATTAAGTACAATCAGGCATATCGGTTCATGAATGTGTGGCCCTTGCTAGGCCCTGGTCCACACCACTGCCTGCCCAGTGTATCCGTTTGTATATGTGGAAGCATGTTTCGAAAGCTAGTCTTTAAGGTTTTTATACAAGTTCCGTGTAGCATAACCAAAAATGGGAATATACTTTGAAAAGCAGGTCATGTCAGCAAACTGCACAGTTAAGCCATGGACTAAGACCCCAAAGGTGCTTGTTCAGGTTCCAGGAAATGCCTTGCTGTAGTGTCCTTGGGCAAAATCCTTAACCTGACAGGAAAATCGCCAGCGGTACCATTTGGAATGCTGAAGTAATTTTTCTTTTATCACTTTTTCATTTTCAAGAAAGTTAAATGAGTTAACAGTATTGATACTGCCGATCCAAGTATTCTCATTTTAGTGGCATGGTTTAATGCCTTCAAAGCACTACCAAGCATCCCTATCATGTGAAATTGGGAGACGTTTCCAAATTATCTCTGCAGATCAAACGCCCGCTACGCAGTGCAGTGTGCAAGTTCTCAAATTTCCTGTGACTTCTTTGTTCTTCAAAAACCTTGCATTCAGGAGGCCGTGCGAGTCCTTGCAGGAGTCCTTCATACTGATGAACTCTAATGCAAATTGACTCACTAAAGCAAGTACTGCTGGTCAAGACACCAGGACTTTCTTATCAGTATCTGGAAATGAACTGGTTGCAGAATTAAACAAAAAAAAAGCTGCGGTCCTCTGAACATTTTTATGCAGGCAGCATTCCCAACTGACGTGTATTGTACTTAGATGTACTTCTTTGAAAGCTAGATGGATTTTCAGTAAACTGGTAAGCATAGACACATGGCTTCTTGCACAGATACTCAACACATCTGTTCAGGATATAAAATTTATTTTCATTTGACTTTCATATTGGTTTTTTTTTTTTCAGAAACAAAATATATTTTGATAAATGAGGAATGAGAAAGTTTTGGTTTCACTGCTCAACATGTAATTGTAATTGCAATGTGTACCGGTAATTATATTTTGTTTTGATATATCTTTCATACATAGACGATTCCTCTAGGCAGAATTACTTCAGCTCCACAATACTTTGCAAAATGTGCTCTTGACTCTGAATTATTCCCATAAGCATTATTTGACCTTTGGGTTAAATCCCTAAAAGTGATTATTTTGCATAGTGCTATCCACTAATTGCAGGCTTTTAATCCAGACTTTGGAAACTGCCTTAGTGGAAAGTTCAGTTTAATGGAGCTGAAGCTCCTCGGTTGAAGGAAGCCAGGTATTGGACAAGTGATTCGGTAGGAAATGCATAACAAATGAGGTCACAATGCATCTAAAGTCAACAATGAACCATACGTGTTTCCTCCAAACAATTTGTAATGATAAGCCTGTTTGAATTTTTGTATCTAAAATGTTTTTTTTGTGTGTGTTGTCATGGATAGTCTTTTGAATCCTTTTTCTGTGCTGGGGCGTTTCTGGGGGGGGTGCCAGGGAGGGCCCCTAGTGTCCCTGTGTCAACATGCATGGCCCCCCGTGGCCCCTCTAAATACATATGTTACCTGGGTGCAGAATAAATGTATTATTATTATCTACATCTATATATGTGGCCGAAAATTTTGCGTGCTGGGAACAGGCAAAACACAAACGTAAGCACGTTTTCTTGACGGACTCTTAACACGAGTGGGCCGGGTGGTCAAGTTGCTTCAGTTGGTGAAAGTTAATGACAGAAAAAAAATAATCAAGCTAGTGGAAGCGAGATGGTCTAAACAAGAAATCAGAGTGAGTTACATTATCTGTAAAAACCATAAAATGTGACTGCAAAGCATTGCATAAATAACATCAGTTTTCAGAATTGTCTTTTCTTCTTAATGCTGGCAATCTAGTGTAAATAATACTTGGAGGACATTAAGGTCAAATGCATCTGGCCCCCTAACAGAACAACTGACCCCAGTCTGCCCCCCCCCAGTTGAAGTAGTCTACAAAAGCCACTGTTCCTGTGGTTTGAGAGGTCACTGTCTTACAAGTCATTCAGGTCGAGCTGTAACTTTAAACACTCTGCTCAGATGCTAAAATATTTTACAATCGTTTAGCAACCACTGCCTTCCAATATACATGTTTCCGGAAAAGTCCCAGGGTCCATAGAGGCAGAGTTACCCTTTCATCCACTGGTGAGTTTGCCAGTGTACCTGCAGCTGTAACCTACTTAAAAACTGACACCGCAGTGGTAAGTGCTCTGACCAGGCTTTTGCAGGTTCTGGTACAGCCAGTCCTCTTCTTGCTGAGGTCAATGACTACTTCCCTGCTGCCTTCACAAAGCTTTTCAACTTCACTGGTAATGATGCACACTACTGCTTCCTTATGGGCACCCCAGGGGGAGCAGGGAATATTCTAAGACCTCCATCTTGTTCCAGGCACTCACATTGAACCTCAAAACAGCAAAATCTCATGTTTTGGTTGGATGGAATTTAAAGACACAGTAAAGTATGGCAATATTTTTTTGTCTTTATGGTGATAAATTGCCATCAGATTGCATTTTTGGTTTCACCATAAATTATATTCAATATGTATAATTTTTAGAATACTGTATTTAGATTTCTCTTTAAAAACATTATAGCTAAATATTAATAACAAATATTAAATATATCATTTATGTTTGATAAATCCATGAATGAGTGAAGTGAGTCACATGGTCTTTGCTGCTGTCTTGTGGTCGCTGAGAGTATCCACCTCCATCATGTGATGTACAGTTGTACACCGTCAGCTGTCATTTTTCTATAACAATACACACTGGAAAAAGAATTTGAGCGCTACGTGCAAATGAGCTTTAACTAACTTTAGGTAGTTTAGTTCAGCTGTTGGTTTATTTCGGCGCTGAGGCTGGGAAAAAAAAAGAAGGTGATTTCTCTGATGACTGATTTCACCTGATTTTCCTTCACATTTTCTTTCTTATAGTATACATTCTGTCTGTTTGATCATCTCAATATGAACAATTAAAGATAGAGATTTATTGATTTCTCCTGTCTTCACGCGTTGGTGTTCAATGTCTCTGGTCAAAAAATTGAGGCATATCTAGGTGATTTCATGATGCATTTTTGTTGGAGACAACTGGACAGCATCTGGTCTAGTATGATTATCGGTTGCATAACCTCAGCTAAGACATTAAATATTGGTATTGAATTATCAAAAATGTATTTTCCATCGAGTTATTTTTTTTCTTCTCATACGTTGAGAAGCTTGTAAATTAACATGAAATTTAAGCTACTAAACTAAAGGCAATTTGTCATGTTAATACCATAAGGGATTAAGAAGGAAGTGAGCAGATCTGAAAATGAGTCTCAGACAGAATTAATCATGCTACTGGTACATGGCCATCAGCAGACACATTTTACATATTGTTAACAGACAAATACGATTTGCCTAGAATACATCATATTAGAGATAGTGAACGCTAAGAAAACAGACAAATGTTTCTTGTGGTTTGAGCTTCGATACTGCAAAGGAAGTCTTTACACACCAATCCAGATACATCTTAGTACAAAAAATGTATATATAAATAAATTTAAGTAGCTAGTCGTAAAAGACAGGCCCAGTGACTGGTATAATGCTATCCTTCCATTAGCCTGGTCCATTTTATTTTAAGGTCTTAAAAGAAGCACTTTAATTCCCTGATAGGTGCCCTCTTTGGTTCCATTGTAATTATGAGCTGCTTTTTATGTTCGATGGTGAGGGCTGGAAAATTACACAACAGAAGTGTCTTTTTTCACAGGTTTAAGTTGGCCTTCCAGATAATCCGTGAGCGTAATGTTTCACAGGAAAGCATGTGTCATTTAGAGGAGCAGGTGGGAGACCTGGATAGCTACAGTGCAGCTGGGATTGATGTTGCATTTAGATTAGCAGGCAAGGATTTTACTCTAAATGAATAAAACAGTGTATCGATAAGGGAATACAGTGGGTTCGCCTGCCGACAAGCAACAACAACGACAGTAAATAATAACGCTGCTTGGAATTGGTTTCAGGCATTCATCTATCCAGATGGGCATATGGATGATAGCACACATCTGGAAATCAAACTCTTACCACGTAATTGAAGATCATCCGTTAATCCCTAGTTATTTTAAGGCTGATTCATACTTATGCATAGAATCTCCACCATCAGTAGCTGCACACCCTACGCCGTAGCCTACACTGTTGCCTGCAGTTGCATTTTTTTTGGGAGGTGATGTCAAGCTACGGTGTAGTGTACTCGACTAAGCCACACTGATGGAGTAGCTTTTACATAGAAATATGAATCAGCCCTTAGGATCTGTCGTGTTCGGCCCCGTACATGCAAGACATACAACACTGTATAACCCATTTCAGGTTAGTACGGAAGGCCCAGAATATATGTATTATAATGATCCATTAAGACACCAACTGCTTAAAAAGTCTCAGCTGGTTGAATAGGAGAAGAGCGCAGTGGATGTCGGGTGCATTTTCTGAATGGGATTCTAAACCCATAACTGTTAGGGTTGTATTCTTGCATTTGATATTCATTACATGCCAGATGGAACCTTCAAGCTATAAAATCCAATCCAATCAAAGTGCTTTATATTTGAAATAAAACAGGAAAAGAGTAACAGGAATTGTAATAGTTAACCACTAATAAATGATGTAAAATAGCACAAATATATTTTAAGTTGAGAGTACATATTTCCACTGTGGCCTAAATGTTTGTGTCAAAGCAGCAACTCACCAACCTATTTTTCTTTATTTGTGCAATGACAGGTGCAAGCATGTGGAAATATTATTAGGGAGCTATGATTTTCAATTTGTCACAGTGATGCTATCAGGAGAGAGACAGTCCTGAGGTATTTATAGCTCAGTCCGAAACAGATTACAAACTTTTAAGTGTCTTGCTGAATTAATTTATTCAGAACTGATTTACTAGAAAAGTCCACTTCTTAAATGTGATTTCAACATTTTTTTTAAATCTGAGACTTACTAGTAATACCACCTTATTTAAGCAATCATATTTTAGCTTCCATTATATGTCTTTACAAACAAAACCTTCACATTTCAGATAACAAAAATATCAGCCCAAGTGAATCATCAGCAGGAAACAAATTAGGAAAACCAAAGTTAAGAGATTTAAAATGCATATTTCTGATACTAGCGTCTGTTTGGCTTAAGGATATTCATAGTTCATTGAAGTGTCAGTGCACAAACCATCATATTTGTGACAGAAGATTAGCATTCTTGCCAGCATAGACGGCCAAAACAGTGATTCCATGTACATAAAATGCTCTGAGCAAAGAACAGTATCAGCTCGCACAAATGAGCTTGTTTAAATACAAGAATATTCACTTTAAGTGACTGCTTTTTCCAATTTAATATCATGCACATACTATACATTTAGTCAGTGAGGTAACTTTTAATGAATGTAATGCTGTTAGTTTTATGTAACACGTTTATTAGCAAAATACTTTTTTTTTTCTTCAAATCAACAAATAATGGGGATTTATGCTGGGCTATTTTTATATAAACTGATTAAGGGATTATAAATTTGTGATTATAAATAGCATCTTCTAATTAATGGATGATAGCATATAGGTTACTGTTGTTTATTTAACTGTTGGACTTATTAAGGTGCTTGTGTATTAGAGCAATCCTCATTTGAAGAACTATCAGTGCAAATTGAAATGGATTTTTGGTGAAAGGGGAAGGAAATCTTTGTTGGATGGATAGTGTTGGGCTGACAGTGTTACTCTGATAAATCCACGGTCCTCAGCCCTACAATAAGATTCAGTTGCAATATAGTCCTAATATCAAATTCAAACAGGCTTTCCACGTATGAAAATAATTTTTTTCATCATCTGCTAGTAAACGGGCATTCTATATGAATAATAAAATATTTCATTACAATTTCACTTTCCATAGCTATGCTACTCTTACTGGATTACCGCACCAAATCTCACTTCTGTGAGATGATCAACCAATCCATGAATAATGTAAGATGAGAAAAAAATATGTCTCTTTTGAGAGATATATTTTATGTAATTTTTTATGAATACAGTATAATTAACTTTGGTTGGTATATTTTTGTCACTATATAATACCACTTCAATGAAGCTCAGAAACCAAATTAATTGAGACCAAAATGCAGTAGCATTTATAGCAATAGATATTTTTAAGTCCACCTTGCTATGTATATGTAACATATGTCACAGATATATTAGCTATGATGTAACACACCTGGCAACGACTAATATATAATTAAAAAAAAAATTAATTGTGGAAAGCAGCCTTCCCTCTGTATGCTGCCGCATAAGGGAGTCACATCAACATTGTCCCTGAAGTTGATTTCATCCTCGCTCTGCTTTCACACAGATCAATAGATCAAGCCCAAGGCACAATGCTTCCCACCTGAGCAATTGTTTCAAAATGTGACTTTGTGCCAGTCTTTCCTTCTGCCTTTTAAAGCTAAAGCCGGTATATTTTTGAGGAAGTAACAAAACAACATTTCATTCCAACAAGATGGATTGGAAATATGTTGGCAAAAGAAATCAAATTTAGGGGAATTATACGGAGAATGGAAAGAGACAAAAGTCTAGTTACACTGAGTTATCAAAGGAGGCATTAGAAAAAAGTGTCTGTGCTTCCTCCCACAGATAGGGGTCCCTAAGAGGAAATACCGAATTTTTACCAAGGGTCGTAAACGTGGAAGATGGCAAATAAATCAGACAAATCAAGCAGTGAAGACTTTTAGCACAGACATAACAATGACGACGTCCTCAGCTAAATCATTTCTGGGACACGGTCAGACTGAAACAAGACAAGTGAAACGGGATCAACTAGTACAGTCAGATGAGGACTAATAGGGCAGAGAGGATGGAGCTGCACAATTTTTGAGATCAGAGCATCAGCTGGGGACATCGAAAGTTCGACATAACGGCGGTGTAACTCGTGAGACATTCCGACAGTTGGGCTCCACCGACATTCACTGATAACACCATGTCTTGTCAAGCTAACGTGGACCCAGAAACACCAGCTGACAGAAAGTGTCTGCCGACAGCGTCACCGTCAAATGTGCCCATTAAGTCGGCGCCTGCAACCCTAACCGCGCTTGGAGGCTGAGCTAGCAGCAGCGGACAACGTTTACATCGGGCCAGCAGAAACAGGCTGCTGTGCGGGTCATTCATCCGGCTGCTAGCCTTACATAACACGCCTTTGACATAAAATGGAAACGTGGGCTGCCGGGATCATTAAGATGCAGATTGAAAGACATGCAGAGGATGAAAGGTGGAAAAATATATTACAATTCTGCAGTCAGTTGTTATAAGTTGTAATAAGAGGTGACTATTGCAATATATTCAAATCATCTTGTAGAATATCTGATTAATATAAAATTATAGCTCTTTCCATTGTAGAAATGTTAACTGGGCCAATCACTGCTATAATTTCTAACAGCAATCAGTTCTTGTTTTTTTTCTAGTTTTTACAGAATGACAACAGCCTTGAGGTGGTGATTCAGTTGCGTATATTATGTCCAGTGGTATTGGTGAGAAGTATTCCCGACAGAAAAGACAAGAGCTCAAGCAATGTTATTAAAACTTTGTCACCCCATGATATCGCGCCCATGAGCGTACATGCAGGTTTCCTAAACCAAAGCCCAAAACTTTATACAGCATATTAGTAAGGGTGTCAGCCTCCGGCTGAGATTGCAGACATAACACTCTTGATGATGCACACTATTGAAAGGTGCTCTAAATGCATATCCGTTATGTATGCGCATGTTCAGTTTTGCTTCTGTAGCAAGAGAACCATGAGGATGTTTTTCTATATCCAGCTACTAACACACACATATACATTCAAGAATGAAGCCTGGGCTCCGTATGCAAGGTTAGGCCATTTATCCGGTGCCACTCGAGCATTTTGGTGGGTTAAGGGCCTCGCTCAAGGGCCTGACAGTAAGGTGATTACTCTGGCAAGGTCTGGGCCCAAAGGCATGGTATGGTGAACTGGAAATGCAAAGGTGTGTGTGTGTGTGTGTGTGTGTGTGTGTGTGTAGATTATGTTCATATTACATTGTGGGGATCATTTTTCAGGTTTCAAATGCAATCAAAAAACTAAAATGCCAAAAGTCTCGTATTTTGTTGGGTTTATTTGTGGTTAAGGTTAGGGCTAGTTAGAGGTTAAGCTCGTCAGTTTTCCCCATAGAAATGAATAGAGAGTCTCCACAAAGATATAATTACAAACCTGTGTGTGTGTGCGTGCCCTGCATTGGGTTGTCACACCCATAGTTTGCACAATAGACCCTAGACCCTGGTGACCCAGCGTAGAGGGTATGGAAGATGGATGTCCGGTTGGAGTTCTCTGGGTTTCCATCCAGGTAGCTTCTAACTGATTTTCCAGGATGCAGGACTTTAAAGTATTTTGATGCAGAAGGTCAGTGGAATTTAAATCGTCACTGAGCTTTAGAAAAATTCTTCGCTGGTAAAGTGAGCTCTGTTACAGGGTGATATTGTCTTCAACAAGGCACTTAAGAGGCTGGTAAATCATCCAATAATTAGTTGCCATTGCAGCTTACCTATACTTGTGGATTTGCCATTATGAGTGATATGCTACAATAATAACCTGTGTGACTTATATACACAAAAAAAGGCTTCTTAAATTGGATCACTAAACAAAACATCCATGATTGCAAGGCAGATTGAATCTGGCTTTGATGAAGAAAAAATCGATTGTAAAAGAGCAATGCAATGAGAGACCAAAACAAGTTGATTGTAAATGTTCCATCACTCCACAATGCTATTGTTGTAGCTCTGTCAATCAAATGGCAAATGAATCACCCTGCTAAAACTGCAAAATGTAGATTCTGTAGAAAAAAAGGATGTGTTTCCAAAGTATGTCAGTCTGCAGAATCACTGTGCCTAAAACTGACAGTGCTTATTGTATCGAGAAATGCTTCCAGCCAAGAAAGGTTGACATGCACTGTGTAAGTTGCTGCTGTACACAATCAAACCTGTTTTCCTAATCATTAAGTTGACACAGGCTCTGCAATTTCTGTTCCTCCTGGGCAAGTTTAGAAGCTGAAACTTAATGCACACTGACCGTAGTAAAAACATCCAAAGACAAAACGTTTTTGGATGTTAAACTGTGCCTCAAGTCAAACTAACATTGCTCCTGAAGACAATTATATTGTAAATATGGAAACACTCATCCTATGAATGAATCAGATGACATAACTCCACCTGGAAATTTCTTGACGGATGCCAACCGATGCTACGCTACAGTTTGCTTTGAGTAAAGATGACGGTGCTTCAAGGACACTCAATCCGTCTTAAAGACTTACTGCCTGAATTCCAAGCGTTTATGAAGGTCTTGCCTGTTGACCTCAGACATGCAGGCCATCGGGGTGAACTGCAGAGGGATTTCTGAGACTACAGCATTCATCACTCGCGAAGGTTTATACAAATACTGTAGGGGCACATA
Organism: Paramormyrops kingsleyae; assembly: GCF_048594095.1. Taxonomy (NCBI): domain Eukaryota; kingdom Metazoa; phylum Chordata; class Actinopteri; order Osteoglossiformes; family Mormyridae; genus Paramormyrops; species Paramormyrops kingsleyae. The sequence goes on along the minus strand of NC_132811.1, from coordinate 9,646,288 downwards.
TGGACTCAATTTCACTCTGGCCTTTTGTCCTTAGACGCTAAAGACCACAATCTTGCGAGATATATAAGCGGTAAAATTGTGCTTTAAAATGTCATCATATAAAGAAATTCAATACACGATTACAACCACAACATGGGCGTTGGGCTGTTCAGGGCTGCCGAAGCTGAACTGAAGCTGAGCCTCAACAAATATCAGCTGACACGCTAAATTGTGTTTCCTGCATTCTCTCCAGGTGGCCTACTGGCTGATGAAATACTTGCATTAACACCACCTGCTGCACTCTTTTATTAGTAGAACAAGATTCTAATTTATTATACCTAAACAGTGTGAGCATTGTGACAACTGCTTCAGGGAAATGGGAAGCTTCCGTGTACTGCTTCAACTCAAAAGTACTTTTGATGAAGAATAATAACATAACTGTGTACATTCTTTCCAAAGATCTCATCGTCCCCGTGTTACATCCAGTTCTCTCCATAGATGCTTCTGGGAAGAGTTCACCTTGAAGTCAAAGGCAGTGGGCCAGAAGAGACTGCTATGTCTGTATTCTACAATACACGATGTATTGCAACTTTTCAAGAAACAAGCAAATGTACCACGAGGGAACACTTGGTCCTATAGAAGTATGTATGGTGCCATCTGGTGGTCGTTAAAAATTAAATGCCTATAATATCGTACATTTTAAAAATACATTATAAACATACAGCACTCGGTGTATATTTATGTAATAACCAAAAAATTCTCACACAGATTTTTTGGTCGTAAAAATTAATAATTTGCAACTTTCCAAATAAGTAAAACGACTCCACAGATTGTTAGTTCATGTAGTTTTCTAATTTTCTCCCTCTCCCAAGATTAATGCTTCACATGACTAAAATATAACTGTGAATACCTAAAGGTTGAATTAATGAATGAATATATAACAAATATATTACATGTGCGTGCAAGTGAGTGACAATCATTTTTATATAACGAATATTGAACATTACGTATAATGAATATTGAATATTATTATTAGTTTGTAGGGTTGGTAACCTCATAAAACAAGGGAGAATAGCTTCCTGCATCAGATAAAACATTTAATTTATGAAACCTCAGCACAAAAAATATATTGACGTGGAGTGAGAAGGAGGTACGGTAAGTGACCACAGTCACAGTTGATGTCAGATGATAAAACAAATTCTGTTTTTGCAAATGTTCTTATATTAAGTAGGTATATTATGTATGTTTTTATAGTCATGACTTTCACATGAGGCGTAGTGGTGCAGTGGTAAGCACTGTCGCATTACGCCTCTGGGATCTGGGTTTGAGTCTTGGCCATGGCTCCATGCGAGTGGAGTTTGCATGTTCTCCCCATGCCATTCTGGGGTTTCCTTTGACTAGCCTGGTTTTCCCCCACAGTCCCAAAACATGCTGACACTGCTTGCCCATGGATGTGTGTATTCTGTGTGATGGGTTGGTGCCCCATCCAGGGTTGTTCCCTGCCTCGTGCCCATTGCTTCCGGGATAGGCTCCGGTTCCCCGCGACCCAGTAGGATAAGCGGGTTGGACAATGGATGGATGGATGGATGGGTTGGTGCCCCATCCTGGGTTGTTCCCTGCCTTGTGCCAATAGGCTCTGAACCCCCTGCAACTCTGAATAGGACAAGTGGCTACAGAAGATGGATGGGTGGAATTTTCATAGGAACTAAAATCATAATAGTTCTTTTGGCAGATTTTAAGAAAACATACAAACAGCCGAAACCTTTATTATTTGACATTTTTGTTTATCCTATATGTGCATTTTAAATGTTGAAAACTTTTTTTTGGATGTTTCTGAAAAAACATAAATGCATCACATTCCGCTGTGTGGTGACTATAGGCTGCAGATTCGCCGTTTGATAATGATCTGCATTATGTGGCAATAAACATTTCTGTGGGTAAACATTTGGAGATAGAAAGCATGTCTTTAGGCCGTTTAGTGGAAAAGCATTAAAAACATTCAGGTTTCTGAGAAGGGCGGCTGCTGCTTTAATTTCCCCAAGCCTCAAGGAGCAAATAAATTGTGTTTGGAGGAGCTGTTTGTCTCTGAGACATGCTTTTATTGACTGTACGAGAAAATCACCACTGGGTGTAATTTTGCAACCATAAGGGGATGATCCTTCCTGCAACTGTATGCATCTCTTCTCGGATTTCATATGTGAACTTAAACGACTCACATTACGGTTTCATTAAAAGTGCTAGCTAAGGGTAATCGCAAATATTCACGTATCGTTAGCCATGTTGGCACTAATGAAGTCCAGTTGAAGCAATAAAACTGATTTTTTTTTTTAGGTGTATCAGCATCATTAATAAGCTTCGGTTCCATCCCCGCTAGTTGGGGCAATGACATCTACAGCCGATTACCATCACTCAATCACTGGCTGTCTGAATGGGGCCCAGTAAATGATGTGGGTTTTATAAATAACTGGCAGACTTTTTAGGGGACTTTTTAAAGAGAGCTGGTCTTCACCCTTCATGGGTGGGTGCTGATCTCTTCCCTTAAAACATAGTAAATTGTCTTGGGTCCAAAGCGTTGACTCACCAGAGCCAAGTCCAGGCTGCAGACAGACCAGCTTAAGCAACTGTCTATTAGCTATGGTCACCTAAGACAGGCAAGCAAGCATAGAGGCACAGTTTTTTGTAAAATATACTTTGAAAACTTAATAAATATTTAATTGGAGACATAACACATGACTTTGTTAATATTAATAGGCCTATAAAGTTGACTTTGTTGAATTTAAAGTCATTAGCTAATAAGGTGCTGCTTATAAATGATCTCACTACTGACCACAGTTTAAACATCTTATTCATAACAGAGAGTTGGCTTAGGCAGCAGACAGTCTGCTCTTCCAGGGTATGCTTATAAATATTAGCCCAGGCTGAAATCTCATGGTGGCAGCATCGCTGTTGTCTTTGATTGCAAACTAGGCATCACAGAGAGTTTAGGGTATGAATTCAACATACTGTGTTTCAATGTGTGGTTTTTTAATGTGACTGGCGTAGCGACAGTCCAACCCTCCAGCAGATGTCACTATGGGTTTTTGTAGGCCTCCTGGCCCTTACAGTGACTTCATAAAGAAATTCACTGATTTCTTACCTTGCTTGATCATTCATATATGCTACCAGTCAAAAGTTTTTGCACAAAAGTTTTTGAGAGTTTCTATATTTCCATGTTACTAAAAATACACTCAATATTCTTTGGTAACAAACAAATAAAACAAATAAACCTCAACCCAAAGTTACGCCCTTGAGCAAACTTAATATGATTGACTCAACTTTAAGACTTTCAGTCCTGAATTCACTCACAGATGTTGTTACACTAATCCTCAATCGCTTGCAGAGCATTCTGTTATGGGGCTCCAAAGTTATGGAATAGTTTATCAACAGATGTCTAAGATTCAGAATCACTCATGATGCTACCTGACCACACATCTACAGAATGCACCCCTCCTCCAACCCACCAAAGGAAGCAGCAGCTTCACCTGCCTGCCCAGACATCAGCATCCTTAACTCCACTGTACCTTCTGCATTTATACCTGGACTATTCACAATTCTGCTTTATACATCGGGACTTTATTTTTGGACTCCTCCTGCCGGCCCCTGGAGGACGGGCTCTTCCTTTGGGTCTGGTTCCTCCCAAGGTTTCTTCCTCTAAGGAGTTTTTCCTTGCTACTGTCACCTCTGGTTTACTCTCTTGGGGCATTGGCCAGGGATAATGTAAAGTGCCTTGAGACAACATAATGTTGTGCAAATGCGCTATACGAAATAAGTTGTATTATAGTGAAATTCTTGACAGCCCCGAAAATCACAAAGTCCTCCATAAAACCTGCCATAAAGAGCATTTTACAGGCTGCAGACAGGATTATTTGTAAAGGGATTCAGCACTTCCATAGAGGAAACTTCGCATTAAAGTTAACTACTGCTTCCTTAAAGTCCCCCTTACACTCCACAGTCTTAAACACCCTCAGATATTTATGGGTGCTGTAAACCAGGGGTAGGCGATCTTATCTTCAAAATGCCAGTGTGTATGCAGGTTTTAAGGATAACCCTTACATCAGCTGTTCAAATCCAGGTGTGAAAACACTCAAGCTAATTTGGGAGATGCAGTAAAAACCCAGACACACAGCCTTGAACTCACAACAGAAGAGAAGCCTGAATTAAATAGTTGCCCCCTCAGCCCAATAAGCCACGCAGCAACCCAGGGAACAAGAGAACACATTATGAGCTAAGGACACTGGATGACTAGCGACACCTGCTGGCCAAACAGGGAACAGACATAGGACAGGGACAGATCTTGACAGGTAATTTGCATAATCTGGGTTACACATGGAAATTCTACTTATTTTAATGAAAATCATTTTATAAATTAATTTTGGTCTTTATCAAGCCTTGAGCAGTTCACACATTTTCACACCAGTGGCGATATGTTATTGTTACAGAGTATCTTCCCAATCAAACCCAATTTCCCATATCAAATGCAGCAATCCTAAAGCCAAGGCCCCTTTGTGAAGATCACCTCCCCCTCCTGCAAGGACTCTCTGTTGGTCTTACGTTTGAGCTGTAACAAAAGGCACACACTAGTGAACTTACTCCCTGTATAGTTACCAAAGGTATGTTCATATCTTGCTTAGCACAATGTAACTGTAGCAACTCTGCTATGGCGAGTCCATGGTGAATGGATGAAGATATCATCTTGTTACTCTCAGTTCTAAATATCTTTATGATGAAAGACTTGACAATGACTAAAGACAGAATAGGTCCTTTAAAAGAGTACCTTTGTTTAAAAAGTTAAATATCTCTTTGTCAGTAAACTAAGGAGCTATTGTAAGCACTATGATAGAGATATAATCTCCTAAATGTCCTTGAAGGCTCCTTTGTCTGTTTTAAACATATACAGATTATTCTTTTTGTTCGCTGTATTCCATGGGTTGCCTGGTAACTAAATTAGCCAAATTAGTCTTTTTAACCGGTTTCACCTATTTAAATATTAACTAAATGTAAAGTCTGTAAAGAAGATTCAAAGTTTACAAGATTCAAAGTTTTATTGTCATATGCACAAAGAACAGTGTGCGATTTGTCCTGTCTCTGTGATTGACAGATGGATGAACATTCTACAGCTGTGCAGGCTGTACATATGCTTCAATTTCAGTGAACACTTTTTAAAATAAAAGATACACACAGTAACGACAGTGTGCATTGGCAATAACACATAGCTTCTCGTGTAAAAATAGTTTTAAAGTTTTTGAAACTGCTGTCAGTTGTTTCAGTTAATCGCTTTTTAGAGGTTGGAAATCAGATGTTCTTTCAAAACATTTTCTGGAACAAAGGACTTTGATCGGGAAATTACCTTATGGCACGATTTTTGTCTGGTAATGTTTGTCCACTAGATGGCAATAAATACTCTCTATTTTCTTGAACTATGACTCATTCTGTATGCATGAGAAATTAGTTTTTTTTAAGTGTAGTTGGTCTTGAAGATGTTGTGTTAGGATATTATTCGATTTTTTTATGTGCATTTGCCTTGGAGTGATCTGGCATCCTGTACAGTTTGCTCCCTTTCATTGTGGTTTATGCATCCTGGGAGAGGCTCCAGAGTTACTGCAACCAAGTACTGAGTAAGTGCTACAGAATATGGATCGATAGATAGATGTGCAGCTTTTAATAGTGCTTGAGACTCTTTAGGTGAGACTTAATCCACTGCTGGATCACTGTGAACACAATTTACTATCTGTCTTACTTAACTCACAGTAAAATCATATTCAGTATTTCTTATGATTTAGTAAACATTTCTTCAATTTTTTAATAGACTATAGTAAACTTATTTCTAATATAATAATGTAACTTTCATGCTTTAGTTAATTGTCTCCCCTTTTCATTCACATCAGTTGACCTGAAAATTAAACACTAGAAGCACAAATTAACAGATAAAACTGGTACTATATATAAATATGTGTGTGTGTGTGTTTCAAGTATTTTTCTTTTGGTAGAATTATTTTTAAATGGGGCCTACAGAAATTCTGCATATACAGTATTTTATAATGAACTGGATTACTGATTTATACCAACCAGTGAACAGTATCGATTGGAGGGTGATAGTGAACTTTCTGTCCCCTTTATACCTCATATATGTTAAAAGTGTCTGAGGCAAATGGTAGCATGACACAGACAGTAATGGCTGGGCATTACAGAAATTAATCAAAAGAAATTTACAAGATGCTGGCTCAGTTTATTAGTGTAAATTAAAGTATGAAGCTCAAGAATAATTCCTCTTCGGGATGTGAAATGTGTATTTCTAACATACATCATTGTTACTGTGACTCTCTGCATGTGAGTAACAAGGGGAAACCTGGGAAATTCAGAGATGAAGATCAGTGCAAAACACAGAATGCTGTGAATTTTATAAAAGGCTGAGATGCTTTTGAGTATAGTAACTACTAAGGATTTGCCGATGAATCTTTTGCAGCTGTAGAAGTCATAGTTACCTCCAAGTCAAGGTCTTTATCTTAGTAAGATATGGCCGACAATTTTTTTTTTTGCCATTTTTTAGTTAAATGCACAATATCGTAACAAAGCTGTTTTGTTGATCATGAATTCTGCCTGATGGCTCCTTACCGCCCCGTTTCTACTGCAGCAAAAGAAGGGGGGGATTTTCTTTCCATCCATTGATTTGCTCCCATTTTCTTTTAACATGCGTGAAACGTCCAGCACCTGTGTGGAGAGTGGGCGTGGCAGTTCTTTGTGTTTGGATCTTGTGAAGAGCTTTTCCTGTCGTGGAATCCAAATATTTAGAACCATCGGCGGGAGTGGCCAAGGATGAAGGCCTCTCCCACCTGATTGGCTGCTGGGATCGTAAGTTGGGGCAGACCTGTTGTCACGCCATGCTTTCTGTCAAGGCCAGGGGATGTGTGTGCGTATCAAAGCCCTGCCCTTCACGAGGCAGCCCCCCCCACGTCCACCTCCGGCAAACTCCTCTTGCCTGTACTTGTGCTAAAGGTTGGTATGTTGAATTTGCTCCATAAAAGCGCTATGATTGGCTCTGTAATCCATATAAGAGGGAAAAAAGCAGATTATGAAATACAATAATTGCTCCTCTATTAGTAATATCTTTCTGATATTACCTGATACAACATGAAATATTCTGAGGTTGAATATTCTTATTGTTCGTCTGTCAGACTTTGTTCTTCCACTTTTTTATTCCAGCGTGGGAATTAGTGTGGCTCAGAATAAAAAATACAACATCCATAATACTGACCAGGATAAGTAGTTGGAAGAGGCAGGCATGGATGGATGGATGGATGGATGGACAGAATTGCACTGAAGAATGCCTTATAATTTTAGCACTACAACCTGGATGCGATGATGAGTTTTGTATTCTATGTACTGGGTCTGATGCAGCATATATGGTTGTACCAACAGGTCCCATGTTTCCTTTTGTTTAGTTAAAGAGTGGCTAATGGTATCCAGGAAAGAGCAAAACAGGTCTAATGTACAATGATGCATTTTTACAATTTGCAAATTCATCCATTGTAAAAGTAACTATAACGGTGAACTGTTGTAGACAGTAACATGAATGGCTGAACAACAAATAAAGTGATTTAAAACATTTTTTTTTACTTTGATTTTTGGTTTTCCTGCTCAGTTGGTGAAACTACCTGCCAATTATTTGTTGCTGCATATTATGATTTTTCATATTATGACCCAAATAATAATTCGGGTGAAGTGTCTGCACCTCCAGGTCACTGCCCCCAGCAGCCATTTCTGCCCACTGCACAGAGCTGCACGAGCCCTCATCAACTGACACTGCAGCATTTGCTGAATGCAACCCCTCCCTTTCTGCAGCACCTGCAATATGCTTTTTCATCTTGTTTTCAGGCTCCTGCAGTGCCCAGCGTGTAATACAGCACAAAATCTTCAGGGGGGAAATTGTGTACTACAAAATTAATTAATGCCTGTTTTTATTCCCTAGCTGAAGAGATCTAACATCAAGTTAAAAGTTCTTTCAAGTTTCAAGTTTTATTTGTCAAATACACAGTCATACACTGTCCCACTGTGCAGTGAAATGGCTTTTCTCTGTGTCCTGGATTATGGTTGATGAAATGTGCTATACAGTGGGAAAAATCAAAGCTTAAGTATGAATAAATTTGAATAAAAAAACGTATAAGACAAAATGACTGCAAAATTGGCTAAAATATAGAGCAGTATATCAGCAATTGTGAAGATGTGGCATGACAGTTGTTAAACGTGTGTGCAAGTGTACCTGTGCTAAGTTTGTTTTCCCTAGTTTGTTTTTCTTTATTTTATTAATATTTTTTAAAGCAACAAAAATATTATATAAGGTTGTTGATATACTTTATACCCAAGGGTTTTACCTTTTTGAGCAGGGGTTGCAGATGTTGTAGTTACTACCCACAGTGGTTCCTGTATTTGTTGTATTTAACCAAAAGCTAATTTTCAATTTTCAGCCTTGTAATGAACTAAATCAGGTGTGCTGACGTTATACTGGACTACTCAAGGAGAGGGAGCTCTGCACAGGATGATCCAGGAGTGTTTATGTACTATATTAATTCAGTTCTTAAAATATGAGCAGCATGTTACGCCTGTGTTATCGAGTGTGCAGACTTCAAAGTCATTTCTGGAGGATACCAGCATTTCACGGTACTTGATTCTTGTTGTTTTTTTTTCCAGGATAATTGCACCTAGGCACTAAGTTAATGTCTGTAAAATAGAATTACTTGCATGGGTTTCAACAGAACTAGTGTGCAGAGCTGGTCGAGGTATTTAGGTTAATGTTATTAAGGCTATCTATAGCTAAACCCTGGTGAGTTCAGAATACTGCTGTCATTGTATATACAGCTTTCTTATTCTTCTTATTCTGATATCTGTTCTGTTATCGTGAGTTTAGAATCATATGTGTTTCTTCACCTTTAACACAGAAACGATTTATATTTTATAGACTTGTCCTGTTCTTCCGTGAAGACTGTATTTGGTCAACAGTAGGAGCTATTGGACTGTTTTGGGTGTTATTTGGCCTGAGTCTTTGTGGAATTCTGTGTTTTATGGCTTTTTTATGTCTTACGTTTTCGCCATCAGTCTATTGATTAGAACTGGAAGCGAAGAGAGATCAATATAATTTAAGAAGACCGTGAAACAGTGAAGGATTCAGAAAGCCTTCTCTAGAGGCTGGGGCTTTCGTAAATAAATACACTGCAATTCTTGTGAAGTTGGCACGTGAATGCCTTGCTTTGTGCTGCATTTCATTTTTATTACTGGGGGTTTCCATCCGTCTTCTGATTGCTTATGCAGTACAGGGTCGCAGTCGGCTAAAATGCAGGTAACACATATGTTTTTGGAAGATACACACTGGTATTGCATTTCTGGGTTATGGTGGAATTGATGCTATTGAGAAGTATTTCAGTTTTGTGTTTTTTCAAATTGTCAAATGCACAGCTGAGCCACGTAAGAGTCTATTACTTAAAGTCGGAGTCACCAAGCAGACGGGTCCGGCAGCCAGGTGGTGAGATCAACGGAAGCAGGATCAGGCAGGAAGGAAGGTTCGAGGGTTCAGGGCTGGACAAGAGACAGCGTCAGGTTGCATTCGAATCAATGATACCTCACCCGGTACGGCGAGGTATGGCGTGGATTTAAAGGGGCGAAGCGGGTGGCTCCGCTAGCCGCTGGCGAACTGGCATTTCCACGAGGAGGGGGTGTGACACATGGGTACGAGCAGGTCAGAATAAAACATATATGCTGTTGCAATCTCTACTATTCGCCACAGACATGACACGCATTATGGCTGAGTTCAATCGCAGAATTCTTTTTTTCATTGGTGATCAAGGATTCCGAGCAGTAGAGATTTTTCTCTTCAGTTTTAGTGAAATGCATACTTCTTACTAACTATTAGACCTAGGTCTAATTTATCACCTTGGATCACTTTCCTTTGAATGACAAAATGGCTTGTAATTTTGAAAACACTTTTTGTACAGTAAGCAATTTTGACAAAATGCATAGGCCTAGTTCACTCTTGCGATTTCGAATGGATTCACCTTGGAACAAAAGGAAAATCAATGAATTTATTATTAAATACAAAGTAAACAATAATTTATTTTAAATTGATTTTATTTAAAAATGAATGCAATACAAATGGTTGACAAAATGCACGCTTGTTTATATTACAATCCAAAAGTGAAAAATGAGCATCTCAACAATATTTTTTTTGCTTATCTGTAAGTAAAGGAAATGAGTTTAGTATCTGAGAAAGTCAGATTCGCAAGTCAGATGCCCTTGTGAATGTTAGTTTGGATGATGGCATGTTTTATGAACATTAATGCCAATATCAATTTAAAAGTAAAATTAAAAATAAAAACCATACGCAGGATAGAGTTTCTAGTTGTCACGCAAAGCCCTAAAAAAGTCATATATACAATAGGATTTCCCATAAAGTCTTAAATACAGTGTGCCACACAAAGAACAGTGTGAAGTTCTTTAGTTTTGTTTGGGTTTTGTTTGGTCTGTTGGGTTTTCATTTTGTTTTACCAAACTCCATATGAACTAGATAAAGGCATTGAGTCAGTCATAAGATAAAACACATCTCACTATTCTGAGAGAAAAATAGCATTACAATGTACTGCTAACTATGCCACAGTGACCTAAAAAACAAAATTTAAGTATCTGATTATACTGAATTATAATGGCCAGACAGCATGTGCATGTTGAGACTATTTCAACATTTATCTTTAAAAAATAGCCACTAGGCACCAGTATTGTAGAGCAATACAGATGATTAACACCAGACCTGCTGGTACCTTCAAACAGTACAAAGTAAAAATCTTTGTTTAATATATCACCATCCATTTTCTATAACTGCTTGTCCTATTCAGGGTCACGGGGAGGGGGGGGTGGGGGGAGGGAGGGTCCAGAGCCTATAGGCACAAGGCAGGAAACAACCCAGGATGGGGCGCTGATCCATCACAGGGCACACTCACACACACACCATCCACTCTCTCACACACACACAGACCATCCACTCTCACACACACACACAGACCATCCACTCTCACACACACACACACACAGACCATCCACTCTCACACACACCTATGGGCAGTTTAAGAACTCCAATCAGCCTCAAGATGTTTTTGGACTGTGGGGGGAAACCGGAGTACCCAGAGGAAACCCCACAATGACACGGGGAGAACATGCAAACTCCACACACATGGGGGGACACTCGAACGCTGGTCCCAGAGGTGTGAGGCAACAGTGCTAATCACTGCGCCACCTTGTTTCAAAAAACAATTTTTGTTATATATACGATACATTCCCATGTGTTAATTACTTGTAATATGCATCATATTACTCGGTTTGTTGTTATGCAAACATTCTATGGCAAATAGCAATGTACAGGGTTTTTAACCAGATATTAACTGCCTCATGTCTTTTCCCTAGTTGTTTTCAAATAAGAGAAAGCCTGAAAAGGAGCCGTTGGGAACGTAATGGTCCCTGTGTGCCTCTTCAGGCAAAGCCTCTATGGTCATAATGCCATTATGTGAATATACACAGCTTACATGCAATGACAAAAGGCAGAGATGATCTGAAGAGCCTTTCCAAGGCCCTCGAAGGGCGGAGCTGAGTCCCATGGTGGACAGGCCGGTTATTGTTTACTCGCAGCTTGTTCAGGGGCCTGTTTCTGACGGCAGCAGGTTGCAACCACAGTGACTTCATTCCTCTGCCCGGAGCTTTTCACTAGGCAGGTGTTCCACCTGGCATATGCCCCGTGAGTCACTGCTCCCTGGGACGAGGCACTGCAGCTCATCAATGTCCAACCATCTTCACAGGAAACCTCCACCTGACACACAGGAGAGTGGAAAATGCAAAAATGCCTCTGAAAATATCATGTTGCATAACTTTAATGAAAGGACCTCAGATTGAGGCATGATAAGCTTGTTTATCATTTACTGATATGAGGTATTCTGTCTCTGCTGGGCAGCATCCAGTAACTATAACCCAAGAATTATGACTCTCCGCTTGTCATGAATTGTTTGAATCACATGACAATTCCCGCAGCCAACCCAGGTACAATGCAATATGCCACAATGTTAATTGATCTGAAAAAAAAATCTAAAGAATTGACCATATAAAACGAAATAGCCATTTTTAACAGTTTTTTTCATGCTTAGTATTAGGGGTGTAATGGTACACAATATTTACGGTTCGGTGCAAACCTCGGTTTTGGGTTCCCAGTTCAGTGCAATTTTGGTAAAGTAGGGAAAACAGTATTTGTTCTGAGATTATTTAATATTTAAACCACAATCACAATATGGAAAAGCTGTTAACCAATGGGAATGTGTCCACCAATATGTTTAAATAAAAACACACGGTTATTTGTACATTGAAAAAAATAGATAAAATTTTAAAATGAAAATATCATAATATTCGTAATGAACTAAATCCCCTGTGCTCTACTACCAAGAATGGTCACCGGTTTATAGCTGAATTTGCTTAAATGCCATGGAAAGATGGTTTTTGTCTTGCTCCGGTCATTCACATATTCGGATGATGTCATCTCAACATGAGTTAATACGTTGGATGTGTTTTCAGCAACATATTCAAGTTCAGTATAACAGAGCCGACGCACAGTCTTGGTTTTATCGATTACTCTCTCCTCTGTTAGTGTACTTTATTGGAAACCAAAATGTTCCTAAGCCACCAATTATAACTGACAGTAACCAGGACTAGCCTAACAAACTCACAGACACAATTAGCATAATTTTTCCATGCTGAACATCTACTTGAGTATTTAGGTTCTACCTGTGTCAAGAAATTATTGTGTTATTCATTTCATTGTGCATACTGAACCAAAATGTAACGAGTGTGTACTGATGTACCGATAATTACTCATAGGAGAACAGCTACACTCATCAGTTTGTTTCAATTAAAGTAACTTTTTCATGAGCCACATAAGAGTCTATTACTGCTACCCCCTTTTTCATCTATTTTTTTGCCCTTTTATAAACTTGAATGAAAGAAATGTGTCCCCCTTTTCACCTTGCTGAATAAAAAAGCTATGGCCCCAAAACAGTTTTACGTCACACATCACATCAGACTTAACAAGTTGATTCTTCTAAGCTTTCTACAGTCAAATGAATGCAGTGAGGATGGACTAGTTTAGCATGAATGGATGATCAGAGAATTTGTTAACCCTACTTTCCATAATTGAAACGGTCGTCATGCACCTGCTCCGTAGATCCAGGGGATGTGTGCTCCTTCAACTGGCACTCCAGGCTGGGGGCCTGGCAGCACAAAGCGTGGGATGTCATGCCCGCCGTCCCGGAACATGCCTTTTTGTCACCGTGGAGAGGGCGAGCCATGTCAACCGCCGCCCCGGAAACCGAATGAGAGCCACAACCTGTGGGGGAAAGTTCAGGTCATCTGGTTCTTGAGATGACTAAAAAGTGCAACTTAGGTATGTTTGATGATTGATTCAAGTTCAAGGTAGATACGGGTTTACTAAGAGCTGAGGGAAAACAATTTGATGTGCTGCAGAACGTTTCCACTTCGGTTTGTCATCAACTTAAGCTCTAGCTTCTATGCTAATGCTATATTATATATGCTCATTTAGCCAAAGTCCTCAAAATACACATAATATACAGTAACTGACGTTATAACCTAAATAGGCCAGCGAAGTGGTCTTACCCATGAGATGGTGATCTGAGCTGGGGCATTCCACCTGTTCACCCTGCTGCTGGCTGGACCTCACCTCACAATGCACACCTTCCCAAGTGCAGCAACGGGCAATGGCGTAGACGCCTTGGCCTCCATAGGCGTTGTAAGCGATACACTCCTTCTGACCATCTCGCTCCTGCCAGAGACAGAAATAAACAATTGTTGGCATGGACTCTGTTGTGCAGTTTGCCGATCTGCACAACCTGTAGAGGCTCTTTTCGAAATGCTAGGTATTTGTGGAATACTGTTAACACTCACATGGATGGTATCTCCTGAACGAACACCGCTGGGTGAGAAGCTGGAGCAGCTAAACATCTCCTCTCCAGCACGGCAGCAGCTTACTGCCATGTCTAAGCTTGAGGAGCCAGACTTTGGGGACCATACCGAACGGCACATCAACCCACCACCTGAGACGGTACATAGACCACCGTTGGAGGGAAGCAGTTCCTACGTGTGCATTTCAGTATTTCTGTGTCATGCCACTGCTAAAACCCATGTGAACTCTGACCTTTAGATGTGGAGGGGGGGAGTCCAGCCACCATGTTGGGTGTGGCTAAGCGGTGCTCCTCTGGGAAGGCACTGGAGTCCATGACGTGCTTGACGGAGTTCTGTAGCAGCTGGTGAAGGGTTTCGGTGGATGTGAGGTTGGGATTTGAGTTGAGGATTACAGCTGCTATTCCTAAAAGAGGACATATAACGTTAGATTCAGTAGATGAGGACCATTGAGTATTAATAATTTCCATTTTGGTTTCTATTATCTGAGCTTAAACTCCAGCTTCAGTGCAAGTGCTTTTTGGAACTCTGAACTAAATTTCTGCAAAAATTGCAAGCTTCCTTTTTTTAATTAAACAGCCAATGTACGGTCGCAACCTGGAGCCACCGAGTGTGCCATGTTGCAGGATGCTTGTCCGTCACAGCATGGGCAAACCGCCATACATGATATGGACAAAAATACTGGGACACCCGGACTAATTACAGGATTGGGCCACATAAGCCACGCCCACTGCTGACACACAGGTGTATAATTAAGCGCACAGCCATGCAACCTCCAGCATCAATGGCAGCAGAATGGGGGGGTCATACAGAATAGGTTAGTCAGCCCAGCACCATCATTGGACACCACTGGACACCTTTCCAACAGGTCAGTTCTCCATATTTCTGTCCTGCTAGAGCTGCCTTGGTCAACCTCACATGAAGCGACTGTGAAGTGGAAACATCTGGGAGCAAGTTCAGCTGTGAGGTAGCAGCCACACAAGCTCACAGAAAGGGAGCTGATCACTCAACATCGATGTCCAACCTGAATGGCAGCAAATCCCACCAGCAACGTTCCAACATCTAATGGAAAGCCTTCCCAGAAGATCAGAGGCTATTATAGCAACTAAGGGTGAGCCAACTTCATATTAATGCTCTTTGATTCAGAGTGCTTTGTTGGACAGGCTGGTGTCCCAATACTTGTGTCCTTATGGTGTATGTCACATGTCTATGCAGTGTGCGAGGATACACAGCTGAACTTTAAAACTCCACATGCACAGGTCAGGCAGCAATCAAAGCCTCAGCCCAGGAGGTGTGCAACCATAACGACCCCCTCAGTCACTGAGCACTCACACTATTCTCTATTAGCATTTAGGTGTACATAAAAGTATACTATTAGATTAGGCACAAATTAGACACAAAGCATAATATTTCCATCCATCCATCCATCCATTTTGTGTACGCACTTGTCCTATTCAGGGTCGCAGGGGGTGCACAGCCTATCCCTGAAGCTACAGGTGCAAGGGAGTGAACTACCCAGGATGGGGCACCAACCCATCGTAGGGCAACACTCACACACCATTCATTCATACAGGTGTGCTCACAGGGAGTTGGGCAACTCCAATTCACTATAACTATAATTTGGTAACTATTGAGGTTGGGGCTATTCCAGAATGTTTTCATCAAATCATCAAATCAAAATCAAGAAATAGAACTGGACTTTAAATGGAACTGGAACCTGGAAATAAAATCTCCCTGAAATTCAAATTCAGTTCCAATTCTGTTCCCAATAGTTTTTTTTCCCAACTCCACTTCCATTTCCTGATTTGGACTGGAATTGATGAATGCATTCCAGTATGGCCCCAACCCTAGTAACTATATCTATCTGGTATTGGTATTAATAATTATTCTGTGTTAAAAACTATACAAGCACAAAACAGAATAATAAATAGTTCCATGCATGAAGCTTAAATTGGTTCTCATCAGCTTAGGAGAACCCTTACATTAGTTCTGATCTTACCAGCCACATGGGCAGCTGCCTGTGAGGTTCCACTCTTGGCAGTGAAACATGTGGGGCAATCACTGGAGGCACTGACAATGTTATCTCCGGGGGCAAAGAGGTCGACACATCGGCCATAGTTAGTCCCCAGTATCCCCTTGTTCATGGGTTGGTCAGCAAGGTTGGTGGCACCCACAGTTATCACCTGTATCAGGGAGGACAGTGAGAAAAGTATCCAGCATCTCCATGAGCAGCTACCATTGGCCCATCTTGGCATTAAGCTGAATGAATACCGGTCACTATAGCTAGCTACCTGTGGTTCCGAAGCAGGCGAGTAGAGACAGGCATCGTCGCGGTAGTTTCCTGCTGCGGCAATGAGGATCGCGCCATTGCTAACCATCTCCCGACAGGCGGTGTTAAGAGTGCGACTGAACCCCCCAGTAAAGGGCAGAAGAACGATGAGGGGGCTGTAGGGCTGGGCCAGCACAGAAGCACGGACATACTCCAGGCCTGAAAGTCAATCAAAGAACGGTCACTCAGCTGGCTGATTAGCAAGTGGCTATTGCCTGGTGGCTTTCAATGTTTTCACGTAGCTGGTTTGGCCCCTTACCAGCTAGGGCTCCGGACACGGTACCCTTTCCCTGGCAGTTCAGCACACGGACGCTGCGTATGCTGGCACCCCGTGCCACGCCTGAACCCTGCCCACTCAGCACTCCTGCTGTGTGGGTGCCATGACTGTCACACTTGCTGGCCTATGAGAGAGAACGAGTGTCAAAATGGGAGGGGGATCATCCAGCTATATATATTTAACCAACTTAATATCCATTCATCATTAGCAGCCACAAATCTGATTTGCATCAAGATGTCCCATAAACTAAAAAAAAAAAACATATCATCTTGCTCGTTCAGCAAATTATTAGCCTTCATCAGAGGTGGAAAGTTCAGGTCCAGGAAGTACAAATCCAGACCAAAATTTTTGTTTCAACCAACCAATTGAGTACTCCGTCAATGTGACTCTTTTTTGGTTGGTTGAAACAAAGACATGATCTGGATTTGTACTTTCTGAACCTGAACTTTACACCTGGCTTTCTTATCAAGAGACAAAAATTGCACCCCTTTCTGAAAACGAAGTCTGTAATAATTTACACCATAGGAAATACCGTGCCATTGTCCATTAAGTCTACCTTTCAAACTAGGCTTAAGGTATAATCCATCCTATTACCTGTGCTACTATCTGACTTTCTTATGGAAAGCAATCCAAGGTTATAACTTTTAAGCAGTTTATATGTACAGGTTTGACAGCTGTGTTTTTATCACCTAATAATTTCAGAAGACAGCTTAATTGGTCTGATCCATTATCTCAATTATGGGCTTGAATGAGGGTACAAAACTGCACCCGGTACAGCCCCTCGGAATCCCATGATTTTTTTATTTTTTTTTTAAAGCCAGTCATTTTTATGTCTCTTCTGCCACCTGATGGTGTTCAGCCCAAACTACACCGTGTAAAAGTGCATGTAATTTTACGCCAGTGGGAATGCCACTGGGTCTAAAATGAGTTTAGCCTACATTGTAAAATTCATTATACAGCATGACACATATTGTCCATATAATGTATGGTGGTGTATGTAACGATTGCTAATGTGCAATCTGGAAAAAAATCTGCTGTCTCTGCATTCTTTGCAAGCGCAGCACTTATTAAGAACAAACCTGTCTGTGAACGCGGACTCCGTCCTCTTCTGGCACACTATTAAAGTCGGTGATCAGAACTCGTCCCTCGATTTCCCGATGGTTGCTCTGAACACTCGTGTCCAGTAGGTACACCCCTACCTGCTCACCATCATCTGAGGGCGAACAGAGATCCTTCAGCTACCTCACTGGACATCTGCACCTGCGTTACACTGAGAAAGCGCACCGTATGAATAAGGAGCGTAGACTAGGTGTAAACTTACTCGGCGGTGAGTATTTCCCCGCAGCATGTTTTGTCAGCACAATCCGGTCCAAGTTCCAGGGAATGCCCTGAGCAAAGATGAAGGAGTCTTCCTCGATGTACTTTACGTGGGGCAATTTCACAGCCTGCAGAAACACCATTAGAATAAAAATATATAATTATATATTTGATATTTTTCTAAATCACTTGTCCCACTTTTGCATAAATAACCCTAGATAAAGTTACAAAATATTAACTAAATTGTAATGTAGCCGACTGATGAAGTCCATGTGCATTACCAGATCCAACACATCGCTGCTCATCTTGACATGGATGCCATGAAAGGCTCCTGAGAAGGTCCGCAGCACCTCGATGAGGTATCCCCGCTTTGCCGCTTTGGCGCGTAGCCGCCGAACAGTGCGCTCCACCTGGGACTCGTGAGTCCCTTCGCGTAACATCACGATATACTGTCCGGGGATCCGCCACGCATCCTGGCCGCAAAACGTAAAGGAAGCACGAATTATGCATTTAAAAAAGTTGTATGGTGAAAAAAAATAATATTGAGCTATTTGTGTATGTGCAAGCAAATGTTATAAAATTTAACAACGTGAACAATTTAAATACACCAGAGACAGCATTCAGATTTTATTATGGCAGTTTCATTAAGATAAACCATAGCATGTGTACTAATAACTTAAGAACCGGAATATTTACGGGTCCGTATCTGCTGACCCTGGGCAGCAGGTATCCTACCTTCTGGCACCTGTAGAAATCTGCAGAAGGTTCCCGTCCAGATTCTGGCTGTGTATCATCTTGCAGAATAAGAGAAATAATCATCTTATCATCATCAGTGTAATCTTCGGAAAACACGCCACAAATTAGCAGGCAGAAAATAGAAGTGATAATGCGTACGGTAACAACTGCTCCCATTTTACAAATGGTTAAATTGACACAGAGAAAATATTCTTTCTTCAATGTGTGTATAGGATTGCGGCCACTGAAGTGGGGTTGGCAAAGATTGCTGGCAATGAAAACAGTTCTGACACTTTCTGCCTGATTAAGGGCTATCCCTCAAGGCGGGACTAAGTGACGTTTTGGGGGGTCACGCCACTCCGTTTGTATCGGACGATCCGACCTTATGCGTACCTGTGAATTGGTACAATGAAGGAGTCGGGTTTCACGCTCTGTTTATGGGAAGTTTGCTTTGTCTTATCAAAAGTACGTTTGCATTCCATCTGCAATTTTTCGGGAAGCGGGTTTGAGTTTGAACTTGTAAAATGAATCTGTGTAAAATGCGGCCAACTTTTTTTTTTTTTGTCATATTGGCGAATTCAGGCACGTATCTTCTCACATTCACTTACCCAATGAACGTGCAGTGTTGGAAAAGTATTAAACATTTAACTCGAGTATAAAGTATACTCTTATAACTCACACAGTAGATGCACATAAGTACTTTAAATACCATTACCATGTTAAGATATTGTTGAATGTTTAATTTTACATAGCTTAAGTCAGTGAATGATTTAATGATTTTAAGCAATTGAAGTATTTACTGTGAACAGCATACCGATATTGAAATTAATAACATTAATACATTACAGTGTATTGGTGCCTTTACGTTTTAGTTTATGAAGGCATACATTTTAAAAGTTACTATGTAAAATATACTTTAAAATTAAATTCAATTGAATTTAGGAGCTGGATGAATTGGCCGGGGAGAGGGAAGTCTGGGTTTCCCTGCTGAGACAGCTGCCCCGGCGACCCGACCTCGGATTAAGCGGGAGATGATGGATGGATGGATGAAATTATTTGTTTCTTGTCTTTTTTTTTTTAGCTATATACTTAATACTGCCATCTTCTGGATTTTGACTGAAAGTTCAGGTTGTCACAGAATATGTAGACTAGAGCATGTTTTGACCGCAAGCTGACATTGTGAGTCATTGGGCCCACAAAATTTATCATGGGGGGCGCCACGCTTGGTAAATTTAATCGTGAACCTCAAAATTTTTAATACAAGTTCAGCCCTGTCTGTAGCGCACGATTGTGATGTGTGAATAAGTGTGTTAAAGTACCCCGTGGTGTATGCCACTGTTGTGCACGATTGTGATGTGTGAATAAGTGTGTTAAAGTACCCCGTGGTGTATGCCACTGTTGTGCACTGTACTGCTCCGTGCAGGGCTCAGTGTTTTGGTGTCCTCTGTAGCAAGGTGTGCGGGTGTTCCTTGCGTTTAATTTAATATTTTGTTTAAAATTTTTTATATCATTGTTTCATTTTATGTCCGACAGTAATAAGTGTATGAGAGAGAGGAGCCAAGTGCAGAATCAAATTCCAAAATCGTAGTCAGAGGTCATGACGTGAAACACGGGCAGCTCATTGTAAACAGGCAAATGAAATACAAAGAAAAAGCAAACCCCAAGTCCAAATTATTACCCAAAACCCAAAATATTCATAACTCAGACATTGTTCGACAATTGTTATTACAATTGCAGCATTTTTGTGCAATTTAGATTAAAAAAAAAACTATAGCCAGACATGGACAAGAAACGTCAAAATGTACTTTGATACCAAATACCCTATTTGTAAGTGTATCAAAGCAACTACAAAACACAGCCAACAACATACCAAAGTAAACTATAGTATTTTGTATTTTACATACAAACACAGTTTAAGCTCTTTCTTCAGCAACATCTTAAAAACTTTAAACGCAAACAGGCCTGAATGCAGTTTGTAAGTCTTTTGGTTCAATATAAGTGACCGACTATTGGCTCTAATGACCATTCATTAAAATATTCGACAAAACTCAGCTTCCTCCTTGTGTATCCACGAACCTTTCGCATAAATGGCATCGGCTCACATACACTACGGGGAAAACTATTTCTTGTATTTTCAAAATACAAAAATACTGAATATCAAAGTATTTTGATACAAATTATGTAATAATTTCAGTCAAATACAAATTACAAATGCAATTTTGTATTTAAAATACTTATACTTATTTTAAATACATGTATCAGATATACTGCCCATCCCTGCCTATAGCTTTACATCAATTAACATCTAATATGGCTCGGAGTGTTTTGATATTTTCACATATCTGATGACAGAGCAGTGTCATTATTCTGCAGGGCATGATGTAAATGTTACACAGAAGAAACTCTGCTCAATCGTCAATTCCCCAGGCAATTATTTACCTTAATGGGCTCTCTGATAGGGGAACAGGCTCTGGGTGGCCCTGTGGCCAGGCCTGGTCAGAATCGTCATCCGAGAGAGGGGCTGATGTAATTATAGGCAGCACAATCATGTGGTTGTCAGGGGCAGCAGCTTTGTAAGGAAGCATGCACTGCCCCCCCCCCCCCCCCCCCCCCCCCCAGCTCTGTGTTTTCTCCCAGGACCAGCGGCCCCTTATTGGCTTATGCTTTGATGCTCTCAGCCAGCAGATCATTCTGTGAAGGAAACAGCACCCAAGTGATGATTTCCAACTGTCTGCCTGGCTGTTTTGACCAAGGTTCTTATCTCCAGTGTCATGAATCATGATAGCACAGAGGACATCTAATTTATGAAACAGACATCAGACATTTTGTTTTGCAGTCATAGGGTTTATATTAATAAATGCATTCAATTAATCAAAGAAACAAAAAAAAATAAATACTTGACAGGGTTATGCAATAATCTGAAGGTAAGATGATTCAAGTTTCTGTTTTTTTAACAAGCTCCAGTAAAAAAACATGTTACTCGCTGTCCAAGTCTGACTCAAAGTGGCACAAGTCCTCCACTTTCCCATAATACATCTCTGGCTCAGAATCCATCTTTGCCAATGGGGTGCTTGTGTGTAAAAAGTCAAGAGTAGGACAGCTGCGGGTGGTGCTGAGGGCTGTGACTTGGCCTGCGTGTGCTAAGTTAGCCTGAATTCCAGTCCTCGTGGTTGGCCCAGGCGGAAAACGTTCATCACCCTCAAAGTCCATGTCATTCTGGAAGCTTACCAGTGGGGCCCTCACTGGCTCTGAACCACTGATGGGACAGATCAAGGCATACAGTGTAAGTGATCCCCTGCAAGTGGAACATTCCAGTAACATGCAGGTTTATCAAACTTTCTAAAAAATACTCTAATCCTTTGAATACAGGACCTATTCCATCTTGTGAAAAAAAACCCACTTATTTTTACACTTATTAAACTTGTTCGTGTTGCCTGTTTATTTTATAGCGATGCACAATGATGGAAATCCTTTAAATAACTATTGTATCAACCACAGTTCCAGGCTGACGCCCATCTACTGGCGTCCTTTTCTTTATGGGCTCATTTTCTGCCCTTTACATTATCATTAATATTCCAGGACTGATAACAATATTGAGGGGCCGCAGTGGTCAGCACTGCTCCCTCACACCTCTAGGAACAGGGTTCGAGTCTCCACACTGGCTCCATGTACTGTATGTGGAGTTTTCATGTTCTCCCTATGTTGTCAGGGAGTTTCCTCCAGATTATCTGGTCCCCCTCCCCCTCCTCCAAACAGCTGGCACCCCTCCCTGGGTTATTCCCTGCCCATAATTCCCATGATAGGCTCCAGACCCCCCTGAATAAGACAAACAGATGCAGAAAATGGATGGATGGATGGTAACAATATTGTAAATGACACTTTTTCCAGCTCTCTCCAGATTTGATTGTCCGACCACAGTCGATAATTACAACTAGAGTGAGCATCCAATAAAGGCTTCTGGCTATCATAGCGAAGCACTTCAATATTGTGCGCCTTGCGGAATATATATCATTAGGGGAAAATAAATTAGGCTAAACAATCCTTGTTGGCATCTGTGTGTTTGAACAGCGTGAACCTCTCTGGTCCAAGGACATAACTCTGTCCCTTGTCCCCAAACAGTACCTCCTCATGGAAGTCTCAGTCACAGAGATCAACCCTCCCTTCTCAGTGACACAAAGATCTTCCTGGTTTCCAGTAATGAAAGTCACCTGTAAGATATGAGAGCAGTAATTTTCTGAGGTACTGTATCCTTTTACATTCGGTAAGTCTCACATAGTCCAGCAGACTTCCAGTTTTACTTCACAAGCATTTGCCAAGTCTATCAAAGCAAGCTAAATACTACAAAGTTTGTGCCTAATACAGAGAGTGCTGGTTCTCGCTTTTCATTTGCCTACCTTGGGATAGCACTGGCACATACTCCACACAGTGCCCACGCTCACCATGAGTATACCCATGGCACAAAAAGTGGCAAACACCTGTGGTTCCTCTACACTCATGATGAAGAGGCCGAGGGCCACCACCAGCAGTCCAAGCATGATGAGCCCGTAGCGGTAGGGTTTGTTCTCAGCCATGATGAAGACGGCAAGGAAAACGACGTTCAGTCCTGGAACACACTGAACTCGGTGGCATTGGTCTCCTTGTCTGTGACACTGCCCGGGTGTAGTGGGGTTGAACAAGAATCTGTGTGGGCCAAGCTCTGCTCATCTGGGCTTGACGGAATGCACCGTTGACCAATCACTTGGCGTCTTCCACATCAGTACACCTGCAATGTGCCTTTGCCAGCTAACCTTGCCCTTGGCTGTCTGCAGATCGCACCAGTTACTCATATATGCCACCAAAGCCTAATGACACAATTCCAGGAATGTAGAAGTAGTTTCAACCCTTGAACCAAGCATTCTTAGGCTAGCTACAGTGTTCAAAGACAGTCTTGTGACGCTTGCTTTGTTCAGGAAAAATAGTGCAAATTTATTGATTTTAAAATTAAAAATCATTACTTTCTTCATTCGTTTACAAAGCATATATACTGCGGGTCCTTGGTTTACGACGTCTCGACATATGATATTTCGAGTTTACGACACTCACTCCCATAAAAACTTTTTAAAATGCCGTTCGCGTCATACTTACGGTTACCTATGCCATTTTGGACTGTTAAAAGTGGAAGTGTTCCGTTTGTGAAGAGGCAAGCCATCACAATAGAAGTGAAATTAGAAAAATCAGAGGATTCAGAAAAAGGGAGTGTTTCAACTTAACACCAAAATTCGTGTTACGTCACTGTCATAGGAATGGAACTGTGTCGTGTATCACATTAGAAAGAACCAGTAATTTTAAGTAAAACATCAAGTAATAATAAATTGAAATCCAAACTGTAGTTTTAAAAGAGGTGTGCTGAGTTTAAATTTCATTGACAAGCAGTCTGATTGGGTGTTTTTTAATTAATAACATCTTTGTAATAACATGAAACACCAAATATTTGTGTTCCTTTGGGAAAAAAGGACTACAATTGCAATTAATAGCAAAATATCAAGAACAGAACTAAATGAGTCAGTCAAAAAAATATGACACTTCATAAAATGTCTGTGCAGGAAATATGTGCAGGTATGTTAAACATTGCTTTCAATGGATGTTTGTTATGAAACGGTAACTTAATTTACAGAATTAAGCGTCCCAAGACTTTCTGTGAGCACTGTGTATGAATCCTGTGCTCTAAATGTTTTTTTGTGGAAAAAAGTTGATTTAATTCTAATACCAGTCTGATGCTAATTTGAATATCAACTTGTTTGTATTTTCCAGTATGAACCTTTCCTGATGTTACACCAGTTTCTAATATGACACATAGGATACTTAGTCTGAATAGTAATATACATTTGTCTTTATATAAAATATACCTTTCACTGCTAAAAATGTACCTTGTATTCCTTCGGGGGCCATGAAGCACTGAAGCAATTGGTTGCTCAAAAATGCCAGTTTAAAATATAACAAAAGTATTTTTAGCTTCATTTATTGCTGTCTGACTCTTGGCAGGTAATAAGAATCTGGCATCAATCCAAGCAGGGAGAACATGCAGAAAATAATGAACAACTGTGCTTTTAAAGTGTCAGTTTTCATTATTGCATAATCTATAGAGGTAACGTTCATATCTGCTTCCTGTTCTAGTCATTGTACTTGTTATATCTAAACATTGGACCTCTACATTTCATATCTTAAATTTAATAAAGATAATCAGTTAATGAAACACAAACCATGACTTTTTTTTCAAATATGGATAAACATTACACAGATCGAACTGTAGTCCGCGCCATTCTTCATACCGTTTATATTACATTAACCACTAACAAAAGATAAAAGACTTGAATCACTGTTTACACTCCTAGTGGGGACACCAACAATCCAGGCTTCTGAGTATCACAAATAAGCAAACACTGAGTAAGCAGGAATCTCACCATTAACATAACAGTCTATGATGGACGTTCAGCTCAGCATCAGGCAGCATTTGTGATGAGCTTATTCCCAAACTGTGCCTTTTGGTACCTGGAAAATACTCCAGGTCCCCTTGCAACCTACTGTAGGATGAGTGCTTATTAAATAGACAGATAAATAAACATACTGTCCCCAGTTAAATATTACCTGGAAGCCAATGACTAAGTCAGACAAACAAGCTGTTTGTGCCACTTTTACGCTCAAAAATATCTATGTATGATAGAATGAACGTACAGGCAGTCCCATGGTTACAAACAAGATCCGTTCCCTAAGTTTGTGTTTAAGTCGAATTTGTAGCTAAGTAGTAAATAATAATAATATTTAACTACATACGGTACTGTACTGTACGTTGAGCTGATGAACCTCTAAAGCCGTGCAATGTTTTCTCAAGCGTCACAAATTTGTGCGTGTCTTAGTTATCACGAATCACTGTATTTAACCCAAATGTTTTATATAATAGGCTTCTTGGCAGCCTGTTTGTAAGTAGGAGTTGGCCGTAAGTCAGCTGTTGTTAACTTGGGGACTGCCTGTGTATATTTTGCATATTTCCTGAATCTCAGTGAGACATTAGGTAAGATTTTTTTCGTGTGGATCGTCCATCAGAGGCCATTTACAGGGATCACACTGCAATGCAAAACCCCTGGTATTCCACAGTCCATCTGAGATGTTTGTGCTGATGTCCGAGAAAGGTAAAAGTAGGCAGTATATGAAATAGGAGTCAGAGTTGGCGAGCTCGCGCTTGTGTCTTCTCTCAGTGATCCATGAAGAACTTGGCACAGTGCATTAAAAAGTACTCAAGCCACAAGGCAAATGTAACCGTGGATATAAATGAAGGAACTCTTTGCTCCTTTGTCCCGCTCCTGTGTACGCTGAACACTCTAGTGGGACACTCCGTTTTATCCATGCACGCTTACAGACTAGAGTGTGCTTATTGTGGCGTGGGTTCCCTGTACTTCAGTTTGTGTTCGGTCACCTTAAGGATGGACTAAATGGACCTGTGAGCATCAGTGGTGCTGGACGTTGTCCAAAGCAGTTTTCATGACTGTCTCATACGAGGGTGGTGGGTCCGTGTTCCACGGTGGCAGAGTTCCAGGTTGAGTGTGCATGTGGCTGTTTGCTGGCTCAGTGTTCTCAGACATGGCTCTGCGCATTCGGTCAAGCCTCCTGGAGGAAAAAGGCCATTTTGGCAATAAATTCCATGTCTACCATATCAGGAACATTCAGTGAGTATCTCGTACTTCATACCTAATGAATACTGCCTACAGATAAGCACTCAATAACACTACATTCAGTCCATGTATTTTGTTGTTAAAAAGAAATTATGTGTTAGAAAATTGTTACGTAAATGCCTAGGAACCTGACCAGCTGCGTTCCCAGTTACATCAATAAAAATAAATACAGAAACGTGCATGCTAACTCATGTAGAGCACCTTTCATGTACTCCACTGGCAACAGACGGCTGACAGCTACGGAAATATGACATCCTGCATCTGAGTAAGAGTAACCGTCATACTCTCGCTTTCCCGGCTTGTTAGATGAGTCCACATTGTGTGGAGTTACACTCTGAAACCATATTTATTCCACTCGCAATAAAAAGCAAGACCTTCAACCCCTTTGTTGTGCTAATTATCCCAGCTTGCTAAGCACTTCAACAGACACGCTGAACTGATTGTAATGCTCATTCAGCTATGATGGCTGTTCATCTGGTTAAGTTCTGCTAATGCTAACACTGTCTTCCCAATTGTACAACTTTAATTTGGTGTTATTAACAAAAAAGATAGAAATGAAGTGCAAAGGCATATAGAGTAAATATAAATGAATGTGTGACTTTATCCAGACTAACATTTCTAATATCTTTATTTCTTGTCACAAGGCTTTACTGTTGCTCTAAGCAAGAATGTGAAATTTACACATGCTTTACACCTTATTTCACTCACTTCCTGCACATTTTTGAAGACACTGTGTATCCTCAGAGACAAAAGTATCGCGTGATATTTAGCAGTGCTAGTGTTTAACATAAACAGCACTGACAGACACAGATTATAAACAGAGCAGAATAAGGGAAGTGTGGACCAGAACCTTTCTCGAACTGCTTCCTTGACCTGCTTCTACAAGCAGGAAATCCATCACGTCAGTTTTATCTTTACCTGAAGATTACAAGCTTTTGGGAGGCAGACAGATTCTACAGCTTACAACCTGCACCAAGACTTCAGTTTTAATTATGTGTGTAAAATACAGTACTCTTTTTTAAAATCACATTTAAAAGATGACACTAGGATCTACATGATAGCAGATCTGGCAGGGTGACACTGCGACAGACTGGCGTACCTCTGAATAATGGTAGCCTGGTGTCGAGAGTAGCGAGTCCCCGTACGAGGCTGCAGCATAAAATGACCAGGGACGGTCATGTGATGGGACTTCATGCCCAGGCAGAGGCCCAGCACCATAAGGAAGATCCCAAACATGCCCAGTCCCAGGCCAAACCAGGCCACCACATGGCCGACACACAGGAACAACAATCCTCCCACCGTCATGAAGAGGATGCCCAGTGACACCACTGCGCCGTGAGGGGGTGGCATCCCTGTCCTGGATGTCACACTGCACACCTCCGTTCGTGGCTTTTATGGACCCTGTTGACGAGGAGCAGAAGCACATTATTGTGGGAAGCGGTCCAGCAGAGTACAGAGGTGAGCCAAGAGCACATCCGTGGTGTGACAACCAATAGGTAAGGTATTAATCTGGCGTACGTCTGTGTTTGTCACATCGAACCAAGAACAATGATATCTTTCCAGTGTTAGTCCAAACTCCTGCCTAACTACAGGAAATTTACACTACGATCATTAAGGTTCTTCCACCACATCAATTTTAATTTCTATAGTTTCTTCCTACTGTGGTAAAACTGAAATGGGAAACTCGTGTAAACTCCAAAGTATTCAGGATTAATATAAACGTTTTCTCTTAGTAAAGACATGATTGCTGATTTTGTGTGTGTGTGTGTGTGGTCATTCAACACGCGTGATTGGGCATGAAAATTGATTTCGAAATAAAACTACATCCTGACAAAGTAATATGTTGTGTCCATCGTGGTTTAAGCGGTACACTTAGCAGAACCCCCAACAAAAGATATTCATACAGGCATTGTCGAAAGAGCTAGAAAAACGGACATTTACTAATTTCCATAGGTAAACGTTAGATCGCACGATCCCAAAGCCTTGCCCGCGAGTCTGCAAATCAATGGCGAATTGCTTACCGACAAGAGGACGCAGTTTCATGCACTCTTTCTACAAACCTTTGGACGTGCTGAGTAAATTACAAAATGGGTCGAGCACGTCGGGTCATCCTCGCTCGTCTCCCCGGCTTTTAAATTCTGTTTTGCAATAAGAGCAACTTAAAAAAAAAAAAAAACAAAGAAAGAAAGAAGAAGTTTAACTTAGCCGATCTCTTTGTTTAAAAATGTTTGGATGTGTCTTTTGTAAATCCACGGATTTAGATAAAAAATAATACAAATTAAGTATAGAAAGCGCAACAATGGGTTTTGAGGCTGCATAAAGTAAGTTCGTAGCAGATTTCAGCTCCGGGAAGGAGACGCCAAACGAGCAGACAGATACAGAGTGTCGACTTGGGTGTGCCTGCAGTTTTCCACCATATTTCCAACTTCAGCGGCACCTTATTTCTTCTCATAACCGAACTTAAGACACATTGCGCCTGCTCCTGCTCACCGCAAGCAGCCTGTTGCTGTCCACTGCCCGGTACCCGCCGCGGGTCGCGCTGATCTGAGTGGCGCTTATTGACGTATCCCATCTGTCGTCGAGAGAAAATTACATTCATTAACGTAAATTCCAAGCTGCAGCTCCTTTTAACCTTGAGGAAAACACTCTCCAGTGGATCAATTTAGTGATTTATGTAATATAAATACCAGGGCAAATAAAACACCTAATTGGCATATTGGTTGAATCACATTTTATAGCTTACTTCATCGTGGAAATGTACGTACAAGGTCATAGCTGATTGTTTTACAGAAAATAACAGCTAACATTACATGTATTTAATGTAACAACTTTGCCAGTTTCATAATAACAATTCCTCATAGACTATGATTTACTTTATTATTATATTATTAAATACATATTCTCTTTTACGCTATATACATGTATATACTTCTATGTATATACAGCATATTTATATATTTATTACCTATTTTGTGCAAAACATGTCATAAACATTCGTTGGCTGCTGTCAGAATGGGCATATACGTCCAATTACTTAAAGTATGAGTCTGACAATATAAAATGAAAAATGAAAATTATTGAAAAATAAAATGAAAACGGTCCTTTCCCTTATCATTGTCCTCCTTTTGTTTTATAATCATTTATTTTTATTGCTTTAATATCAAAACAGCACTGTATTAAGTGCTGTTTAAGAAAAGCAGCTTGTGGTAAAATTCCCTATTTCTTTTGTATCCCATGCATGAAATCATGCGCATTTTCTTTGTTTATATTTTGTGGAACATTTTCCTTGAAATCTCTTGCAAAATCCTTCCAAACATTCTGGCATCTTGTAAGATGTATATAGAGCTTTTGTTAGTAAATATTTGACTCAATATGCTTGCTAGTTAGGTCTTGTTTGCATTACATTGCAGCTAAACCAGTCAATGCAACAGTTTAAAACCCTTAGGAATAGCTAAGATAGAATCATGAAATACAGAACAAGGCATCAGTCGTTTATAGTGATACTCAGCAACGGGATTGAAGGTTTTGGATTAGTTGTCTCAGAGGGGTCATTATGTCCCCCTGGTGTCTTTCTGTTGGATAGTAATTGTGGTTAATGATCAGCATCCAGTACCCAGAACTGATTGTAATGTATGTACCCAGAGGACATCTCATGATGACAAAGGGAGAACATGCAAACTCCACACACATGCATAACAGAGACTCGAACCCTGCTCTAGAGGTGTGAGACAACAACGCTAACCTCTGCACCACCATGCCATTAAGCCATGTCCTTTACTATTAAATAAATGTATTTGTCAAGTTAAAATGATTATAATAATTGTAACTTTTACAGTCAAATATGCAGACACTTAGAAATAGTCAATCATCCAGAACAAAGGGTGAGGGCAAAACCCATGTTTATTTACTTATATAGAATGACCAAAGCATGTGCCTTTCTTGTCATTATAGCACACGATTGTAGTTCCAAGTCATCATTCCTAAGTACACTGTACATAATTAAGCATTTCATTGGTGTGTCTTGGACATTGAGGTCGTATTTGCATAATGTAAAAGGCCCGTTTGATCTGTGCAATCAAATCAACTGTGAGATCTCCATTTGGATATAGCTTTATCCAATGCAGATGGGTAATCCATTAAGGAAAGGCAACTTGTGGTATAATTAATTTCTAATTGCACTTTTCATATTCCCTGGGTGACATCATGCATGCTTATTTTATGTGTAGCCTATGGTAATAAATGTTATTTGTTTATTTATTTATTTTTTTGCAAATTCATTCACTTCCTGAGGAAAGTGGCTGATTGTATAGTTATCCAGGGAAGCTGTTTTGTTTCATGCTAAATACATCAATAACTTGTTGTATGAAGTGCGTACGTTGCTTTTTGAACTGTCTGACTCAAAATCTGCAACTTAGAAGTTGTGCTCATTATAGCCAGACCAGTCATCTCTTCTGCTAAGAAACAATAGAAAATATCACGTATCACATCAATACGGCATCCAGAAATTTGAAGGCAGAACTGAGGCCAACAGGGGCAGGAATTGTGAAGCATCACTTCATAGCTGCCACTGCCAGAGAAGGGGAACATCCCACTCGGAATGGACGCAACGTGGAACGTCACACTTCAAAGCTAATCTCCCGAGAGCGGCTAAACAGCGGCTCAGTGGCCAGTAGTGTGTCTGAATAGCTGCGTTGCAGATGCGTGGAGCTCCTGGTGGTCCTGATGGCGACTTCATATGGAGGAGGGGCCTCCATGTTCCAGCATGATGGATTCATCGGAGGGCTGAAACAAGTGGGCTCCAACGGAGGGTAGTCAAAGTCCTCCCCGTAAATTCCACATCGTTGCCTCTCCAGTGTTCTAGAAGAAATGAAAATGAGAATTTCATCCAGTTCAATTCCTATTTGCATATTTCCATCCTGATAATGAAGTATAAGACATTTCTTAGTTTCCTATTTAGGACAAATCTTTATCTTTTCATTAAGCATAGCAGGATGGGAAATGTGTTAGTACGTGGCATACAATTAAAAATGTCCTAACCAACGGTATTGTCTACATCAGGGGTCACCAACTCCGGTCCTGGAGGGCTACTATCCAGTAAGTTTTCTATCATACCTGGCTTCTGATGAGCCACACCAGTTCTCAGGTAAATACCAGGAGCAGGTGTGACCCCTGGTCTACATTCTTTTTACTTTAAATGGGATGCAAGAATCCTTAAGCAACGTTTGTCATATGAAAAAATTATAAACTTCAGTTAGTTAAACTCAGATGTTTTTCCTCAAGTGGTTGACTAATATGAGTTTATGCTTTATTTAATACCTATCCATACCAGACTCGACTGAAGGAGAGCAATAATAATGATGTGGGTGCAGCCCCCCCCTCCCCCCACCTTAACAAGGAAAAGCAGTTAGAAAATGAAAGGAGGATGATCTCTAAAAATGCGTATATTACAATGCATATAGAATGTAAACAGGAAAATATACTAAAAATCCACTTAAATTGATAAGAAAAGAAAAATGTATACTATTTATATATATATATATATATATATATATATATATATATATATATATATATATATATATATATATAACAAAAGCCTTTTTTGGGTTATGAACTCGGTTAATCGTTTAACAATCTAAGTGCAATCTTTATGTACAATTTCTAAACGTGTTGAGGACAAGTGATTCAATAACACCGCCACTCGTCAGATAGACCAGAAGCAATGCGAAGAAGTAAAATAAAGCGAAATACAAACAAAAAGTTTAAGTAGGACTAAGCTGAAGCCTGTTAAGTAATCTTTTTTATGCATGCGTTGAAAGGTAAGAAGTATGTCAGTATTTTAGATTATATTATTAGAAAGGATTTTCTGGTCAAACAGAAGTGGGTAACATTTGAGGATGCGAAATAGCAGTAAAATATACGCTATATTGAGACAACCCATGCAACTAACCTCTGTAGCAGAACGGACTGCGATTCGGGGAAATGACTACCGGGCGGAGGGGTGAAGAGGACGTGGCTGTAATCGTCGCCGTAAGGGACTTGGTTGTTCTTTCCATTCATAGCCCAAAAAAGTCCTAGGATCAATAGAAGGGCCCCGAGCACAACACAGCAAAGGCTAAACGCATGATTCGTGGTCTTTTCTGAAGCCAAAAACGCAGTCGCCCCACCAGTCGCTATGAGGAAGACGCCGATGAATATAGCGCCGTGGTGTAACGACGGCATTGTCCTCCAAGGATGCTGCGCGACCTGAGGATTACCTCTAAGCTGCGGTCCGTGCCGGACGCATTTCCATGGGTGTGCTGATGTCTGACCGTCAAGCGTCGCATAGACTTTCGCTGTTGTTGATTTGAAACCGAACACGACTGTAAAATATATCATAGACAAATCCTTAAATATTAAAACCGTTTTTTTTGCATATATAACATCCTTTAAAAAGAATAAATATTATTAAGGAATGCAAATCACAATGAAAGTACTTCTTTTCCGTTTCCTCAGTTTTCCCGATTGTTAGATATCTTGCTGTGTTTTCCAGGTAGGCTAGTATACGATCATTTAAAAATGTCTAGCACTGATCAAAACAAAAAAGTCGAAACAGTCCTATTTTTTATAACTCGATCCATTTGAAGTAGCCAATATTAATAAAATGCCAATGATATATTTTCTTCAAATTGTATGTCGACGGAAGCATGTTGTACGGAAAAAGATGAGCTTGGGGGGAAAACTACGGTCAGTTTTGGTTTTATGTTCGGTCATATTTATCTCATGGTGCCTAATAGAAGGAGCCAAAAGAAAAAGGTGTTACACCCGCCTGCTGTCAAATTGCTGTTTGGCTGTTGTGTCGTTGCCCCGCCCTACGGACTACTTGGATGAGTAAACTGTTCTTATAATGTCATCCCATAGATGGGTATAAAGTGACTTTTACATTAAAGTTGACCAACCTATATTTCGGTTTAATATGGTAGTCAGTAACCTGAACAGAATTCCTGGAATGCGGAACCTCAGCCATAATTGTTTTTAGTGGTAAAACTCGTTGTCGAGGAACTTCATCAATTGTATGAAGTAGTTTTTTGGGCTCGAAAATCATTATGGGCTTTTATTATTTCAGAATAATGGAGCAGGACAAAAGATACCTTCAACAAAATCTTCCGACTTCTCTTTTAAAACCACCTCTGATGTATCGTGCATTTTCATTCATATTCTGAAAACACACACAACTGATGACACTCTAGGTAGTCTCTTTACCAAGGTGCTTAAAT
This sequence comes from Paramormyrops kingsleyae, assembly GCF_048594095.1. NCBI lineage: Eukaryota > Metazoa > Chordata > Actinopteri > Osteoglossiformes > Mormyridae > Paramormyrops > Paramormyrops kingsleyae. The sequence continues at coordinate 9,612,658 of NC_132811.1, read as the reverse complement.
TATCAAAAATATGAATCAATGCCGATTAGGTAAACTTAGGTAAACTCTGAAATATGATTATCGAATACCTGAATACATCAACATTGACGAGCACGGCGTTCACACAGCTTTTAAATATGAGGGATTAATGTTTTAATTCTGCCTAGTCAACTCATTGCATAAACTCACTTATCCTGCAGCCCAGAAATATTGCAAGATTCATTAAATGTATTGCTCATCAAAATACAAGAAATAGCTACATTTTAATTTTAAATAAATCGTATATTCGGATTAATTTTAAAATTACAGCGTACATATAATCTGAGTTATATAATTAATTAATTCAAAGGATAAGGTGAAGGGTTGAAAAAGATGTAAAAAGGTAAGCACGTCATCAGAGTAAACCTAAGAGAGGAAAAAGTCAGTGAGTGGGCTTTACCTTGACTTCCAGAGTATATTTTTTAACAGCTAGGAAGGGATCTTCAAGCAGCTACCTTTTATCAAAATAATTTAATTAGCTAAATTTTGAGGTGGAAAAACATCTCAAACATAAGCTTGTTTTTGGTGTAATCTATCACTTATTTTGTTATGTATCTGTAACCTTTTAAATTTGTATTGGCAAATGGTTGAGGTGTTTTCGTTAGGATTGTTAGTGCTTGTACTGAATGCATTTACGGATGAGTTACCAATTGTAAGTCGGTAATTGTGACTCAGATTGGCAGGGAAATAGCTCTTCAGTAGGAGAGTTTCCTGGATCAGTTTCCTAAATGGTCTCATGATTGCAGACAATGTGGAGAACAACATCTTAATGCATTGCTGCTGGACAGTTATAAACTCATTTGTTGGTCTTTGGGACCAACGTCTAAAATCGCTGCCCAGTGAAAAATCAGATAGCCATGTAAACCATCTACAGCAGAAAGCAGTGCTGTTAAATGCCATCTCACCATTCCATGTTGTTATTTTCCATGTAGGCCCTATTGGTTTCTAGGAGATTGATTTTGTAACAGTAGGAAATTTTAATTCAACGGTATACCAACACTGAATTAATTCCATCATTCTTTTGTGATGACATACCTATGAAGGGCAGGCATCCTGTTCAGTGTATATACCCCAGTCTGTCTAGAATAGGCTAATAATATAATAATGCTCACTGTGTCGTGCATGTGAAGGAAATACATTAAAGAAAGCCAGTCACTAAAGTGCAATAACCTGTCGTTAAATGCTGCTCCCCTTTTCAAACTGAAAGCTCCAGCATTTCTTAGCAACTCTGGCCTGCTGTGGATTTGAATCCTGTAGAGGAACCATCTCATCTCTGCTTATTCTTCAGGTGGTAGAAGGTAAGGTTTTTAATGGGGGCAAAGTCTCCCTCCAACTTGTTCTTAGATTTTTACAGATTTTATTGCCCCCACTCCTGTATTCAGATAAGAAGGGAGGGTTTCCTCTTCTGTTTCTGTTAATTCTAGTGTCCCATAACTCTGTGTTACTTACTTTTGGCCATCCCATTGCAGGAGCAGTGTTATATTGATTACATGCACCGGATCACCATTACACTGCATGAGATACTGTAGTCACATGGCTGTGATTGTTACAACAGCTTCCGTTTCTCCCCTCAGAGTCTCTTTGAGTATCTCATTTCCTGTGTTCAAGGCCAGAATTCCCTACCCCTGGTATAAACAATCGGCATTACATTTAGATGTATTTATTTACCGGACACCTTTATTCACAGCTGTCAATGAGCCAACTAGACATAAGTCTGGCTGGGCTGAGCTCCCAGCGAATGAGCAGTAGGAGGGTGTTAGCATCAGAGATATACAGCATGTTACTCGGAACCTAATCAGAGGCCTATTCAAATCAGTGACAAGTGCAAAATTACAGTAGGAGCATCCAGAATACACAAGAGTTAAGGGGATTGCAGATTAAGACAGAACAGGTCAGTGGCTTGAGGTATTTCTGCAACAGATGAGTGTTGAGGCATTTTTGAAGGTCAAGAGGGACTCTACTGACTGGATAACACTGTCAGAAAAAAGGGTAAAATCCTGGTACAGTTTTGTAACCCAAGGGTACAAACAACATTAATGTACCCCCCATAGTACAAAAATGTTCATTTCTGTACTGTAATAGCTACATTTACCTACAGCTAAGGTACAACTGGCAGCCCCTTGAGGGTACAGCCCCAGTGACAAGTAATTGTTCCCTCAAAGGTACAAATTGGTACTTTTTTCCGAAAGTGGAAAATTCTAACAGCAATTTGCATCTTCCTTGTTTTAAGCCATTAAATAGTTGGCGTTTTCTTACAAGAAAATGGTCATAAACCATTCTTATATCTGTAAAGTGTTGCTGTTGATGTTGATTTTTCCTTTCGCCAAAGGCAGTTAATACTTTGATGTTTAGATTGTTTGATAGCTAGCATTTAAATTTGTACCAGTCAAAATTACTAATTTGTGTATAAATATATGATTTTGTCTGTTCATTTTTAAACAGTGTCTCCGACCCAGCTGTGATTGTATGGTTCTCTTCTCGACTGGGTAACATATCTTCCCCTCTCTCTCGCAAGATCAGACAGCCAGTGCACAAGCTACAATTACCTATTGTGCATTTCATCATATCATCGTCTTTTTAGCACTCTATACTTCCCTTCCCCTCCCCCACATTCGATCAGATAATGCTTAGTCCGACTTCCATTAGCATCAAGGAAATCAAGTGTGGTCTGGTAATTGTGCTTTTCCCCTTTTGAAAATGGCTTTGTGAATTATGTATGTTTTTTTTTATTATTATTATTGGACTAAAAGGAAAGAGGGCCTGTTTTGAAAATACACTGCTTTAATGATTCCTGATATTCAACGTTACATGATCATGTTAGCAGTTCACCCGTTCTTTGCCAGCACCAGTTTATACTTTTCAAAACTTGGAAAAAAAAATATCACCCATGAATCTTGCTCTTTCTGCTGGCAAAACAACTGCTACAAAGATGAGACAAACGACTCTCATCATCTGCGGAGCTCCCTCACAGCACCAGTACTGTCCCTATAATTCTATTTTAATGTTTTATAATGCGCATCATCCTAAGCTTCCGGAACTTTTTCTTTTTTTTTTTTTTTTTTTTTGCATCTTGCCTGTTTCTCCATTACTAAAAGCCTCTTTTCTAAATCAATGGCAAATTCTGCAAATTCAGCAGCAATCAAATCCAAAGAAAACTAATGTAATTTTTAACCAGCATCATTTGCAATGCACACTTCAATGCATTTTTAATATTGATATTTTACTAACAGAACTCTGATTAAGGGCATTTCTTAAAGGGACAACAACCCCCAACTGTAGACTACAATATGCCCCCGATCTGTAAACTTCAACCAATACACATATTCACACTTGATAGATTAAAAATATAGCTAACTTTTCTCTATTTTAAAATTAATGGATTGTTTACAGGCATATTAGGGGTTAAAACAGAGCATAAGGTATTTTTGGAATCATCAGCTTCACCTTGAAAGGTGATAATTAATAATTAAACAAAAACAAAGTTCTGAATCCATCTAGAAATATGAGGTAAGATACATACTATATGTACAGCATCACTTATTCAAGGGCCATATTCACTCTGCATTCTCATAGGTAATGATTATTAAAATATGTATGGTCCAGTGTATTTCAAGTATTTGAAAGATCACTTGCATTGCGATTTTATACTTTTATAATTGCAATCTCTCAGCTCCACCTTTTTGGTCCCTCCCAGCTCCTGCAAAAACGTGAACTGTCTGCGGGTCTCTGAGGACAAGACTGGGAATCAGACTGGGTATCCGGGAATCTTTTCGATGTTGTCTTGAAAAATGGATGGTAGATCACTGATGACTCATCTTCATCCAAATCAGCTACATTCGATCATTGCTGAGTCAGTCTGTTCTAGAAAATCAAAGGAATAAACAATATTTTGTAAAGGCATTTGATTTTTTTGAGAGGTAAAAGAACTTTGGTACCCTGTGTAGACCCTGCTCGGCACTGCCCAACTCCTTGGTGAGAACATCATGAATGGAGAAGTTTCAGTGGGGGAAACATGGACATGTTATATGTGTTATGGTGCGGCATGGCGCAGGTGGGAAAAATGGCGATGATCCGCTTTCAGTTCTAAGACAGAAGGGTTTATTTTCAAAACAGATCACACTACCAAAAACCAAAAGACCAAGAACAGGCGCAGGACAATAAGCAACAGATGGAACAATTATCAAGCAGGGACTCTAACAAACAATGAAAGCAGAAAACCCAAACCACAAACCAGGATGACGACACTAAAATAATAACAAGTAATCAAAAATACAACCAGGATTAGAAGTGAACTGGACACAAGCATTAGAAACCTAAGACAGGGAAATATAGAAAATAAAACTGCAGGGAAACAGAAAATCAATAAATACAAAATAACAGATGTGGCTGGCCTCAAACCCAAGGGTCTAGACACACTAAGGCTGAACGGCAAGAGGCAGGGAGGAGGACAGGATGGCCAGCGACACCTGCTGGCCAAATGGGGAGGAGACACTAAGGGAGAGTCAGATGGGCGCTGACCCTGACAGTACATGCCAGGGCCAGGAAAGTTCTGTCAAGCCACCAGAAGAGGGCAGACTTGGACCATAAAATACCTTATAGCCATGCATTCATTTTCCAAGAAGCACATGATAATGAATAGAAAAGTAAAAAATAAGTAAATGATGTACTATAGCAAAAAAGCTAATTATTTATGTATTAGTAAAGTTACGTTTGTCTATTCACCACTGAGTTCCTATTAACAATCTATCATTGGTTCCTGTGCAGTGCATCAGGTAGCATCATAATTAGTGAACTAGACTGATAATTGTCTTAAACACAGAAAAACCATTGTATACATATACCATGAATTATATATGCAACATATGAATGTTAGTGAGATCACCCAGCAGACACAGTGAGGGGGAGGCAGGGATGGTATGCTCCAAGTATATCGGTAGTTCTTCACAAATCTTCAGCCAAAATTTGTAAACATGTGCACAGTACTACATAGCATGCAGAAAAATTACCCGGAGAGTTATTCATGCAGGTTGTGCCTCTATCAGTATCCCTGATACCCATCTGAAACAGGCTTTGTCCTCTGTAGTGTGTTCTATAAAGAACTGTGTAAATTGTTTTTATAATGTCATTCCATAGATGAGTATAAAGTGACTTTTAGATTAGACCAAATTGTATTTCGGTGTAATATGGTAGTCCGTAACGTGAACAGAATTTCTGGAATGTAGAACCACAGCCATAATTGTGCTCAGTGGTAAAACTCCTTGTCTAAGGTACTTGATCAATTGTATTACGTAGTTTTTTGGGCTCTAAACTCATTATGGTCTTGAGATTTTTAATTGTGAGGTTTTTCTCTTTACCTTTTTGGCAAAAGGAAGGAAACCAAGCATGCCTCATTAAAGAGGAGAAGGACGACCCAGCATGTTATCTGCGCTCAGTTCAAAAGCCGGCATCTCTGATGGTATGGGGGTGCATTAGTACATATGGAATGGGCAGCTTGCATATCTGGAAAGACCCCATCAATGCTGAAAGGTATATCCAGGTTCTAGAGAAACATATGCTCCCATCCAGATGACATCTCTTTTAGGGAAGACCTTGCATTTTCCAACATGACAATGCCAAACCACACACTGCATCAATTACAACATAATGGATTCATAGAAGAAGGGTCCGAGTACTGAACTGGCCTGCCAGCGGTCCAGATCTCTCATACACTTAGAACATTTGGCACATCATAAAACAAAAATTACGACACAGAAGACCTAAGACAATTGAGGAACTAGAATCCTGTATCAGACAAGAACGTGAAGAAAACCCCAAAACTTGAGCAACTGATCACTTCAGTCCCCAGACGTTTACAGACTGTTGTTAAAAGAAGAGGTGATGCCACACAGTGGTAAACATGGCCTTGTCCAAACTTTTGTGATACATGTTGTTGCCATGACATTCAAAATTGCTTATTTTTTCCCTTAAAATGGTACATTTTCTCAGTTTAAACATTTGATATGTTTTCTATGTTTTATTATGAATAAAATATGGGTTTATGACATTTCCATATCATTGCATTCTGTTTTTACTTACAATTTGCACAACGTCCCAAGTTTTTTGGAATTTGGTTGTATGCTGGAAGTAAAATGATTCCTTTTTGTTTGGTAAAAAAAAAAAGAGAGAAAGTGTACCTTGATGTTGTGTAAAGGAACCGTTTATCATTATTGTTGTGTTAAAGAATATGTCCTTAGTGTTATTGACAACATATTTTAGCGGGGAGATGTTGTATAATCACCATGTGTGCTCGCGACTCTGGGTATGCATGTGGAATGGTTTGCGTGTAGACATTAGGGAATGACATAACAGCGATATTTGTAGAACTTCAGATGAAAGCAACATTAATTATAAATTTTAAAATGATCTGTATTTCAGAATAATGGAGCAGGACAAAAGAGACCTTCAACAAAATTTTCTGACTTCTCTTTTAACATCAAGAATGCACCTCTGATGTATCGTGCATTTTCATTCATATTCTGAAAACACACACAACTGATGACACTCTAGGTAGCCTCTTTACCAAGGTGCTTAAATGATCAAAAATATGAATCAATGGCGATTAGGTAAACTTAGGTAAACTCTGAAATATGATTATCGAATACCTGAATACATCAACATTGACGAGCACGGCGTTCACACAGCTTTTAAATATGAGGGATTAAGGTTTTGTTTCTGCCTAGTCAGTTCATTGCATAAACTCACTTTTCCTGCAGCCCAGAAATATTGCAAGATTCATTAAATGTATTGTCATGTCATATTGTCATTAAATGTTGTGTCATGTCCCGATCGTTTCGATCCTCCTGTGTGCCACACCCCCTGACTTACCTTGTGTGGAATCCCCATGTTATCAGCTGTTTCTAGTTTTGTTAATTGCTGTAGTGTATTTACGTACGCGCCAGTGACTGTTTCCCTAATCCAGTCTACATATAATCTGAGTTATACAATTAATTCATTCAAAAGATAAGATCAGGTGTGGAAATGGAAGCCCTGCCTAGGATAGGCTAATACAATAATACTCACTGTCTCCTGCATGTGAAGGACATATAGGAAAGAAAGCCAGGAAATAACCTGTCGTCAAATGCTGCTCCCCTTTCAAGGCTGAAAGCTCCAGCATTTCTTAGCAACTCTGACCTGCCATGGATTTGAATCCTGTAGAGGCACCATCTCCATCCACCCATTTTCCAACCTGCTTATCCTTCTGGGTTGTGGGGGGGCCTGGAGCCTATCCTGGAAGCTACAGGCATGAGGCGGGGAGCAACGCAGGACAGGGGGCCAGCCCATCACAGGGTACACTCGCACACCATTCACACCTATGGGCAATTGGACTGTGGGGGGAAACCAGATTACCCACAGGAAACCCCACGACAACAACATGCAAACTCCACACACATGCAACCCAGGCAGAGACTCAAACTTGGGTCGCAGAGGTGTGAGCAACAGTGCTAACCACTGCACCACCATGCCACCCCGGCACTATTGTGTCTCTGCTTATTCTTAAGGTGGTAGAAGGTAAGATTTTTAATGGGGGCAAAGTCTCCCTCCAACTCGTTCTTAGATTTTTACAGATTTTATTGCCCCCACTCCTGTATTCAGATAAGAAGGGAGGGTTTCCTCTTCTGTTTCTGTTAATTCTAGTGTCCCATAACTCTGTGTTACTTACTTTTGGCCATCCCATTGCAGGACCAGTGTTATATTGATTGCACGCACCGGATCACCATTACACTGCATGAGATACTGTAGTCACATGGCTGTGATTGTTACAACAGCTTCCGTTTCTCCCCTCAGAGTCTCTTTGAGTATCTCATTTCCTGTGTTCAAGGCCAGAATGCCCTACCCCTGGTATAAACAATCGGCATTACATTTAGATGTATTTATTTACCGGACACCTTTATTCACAGCTGTCAATGAGCCAACTGGACATAAGTCTGGCTGGGCTGAGCTCCCAGCGAATGAGCAGCAGGATGTTAGCATCAGAGATATACAGCATGTTACTCGGAACCTAATCAGAGGCCTATTCAAATCAGTGACAAGTGCAAAATTACAGTAGGAGCATCCAGAATACACAAGAGTTAAGGGGATTGCAGATTAAGACAGAACAGGTCAACGAGTTGAGCATGCGGCTGCCTGTAAACCCCTCTGTTGCATGTTCAAGTCCTGCCTCTTGTGTTTTTGTCGATTTTGTTCCCTAGTGTTTCAATTGTATCAGTTTTCTGTGTTTCGTGACTCGTATTCTGTTTTTGCTTTGGTTCTCTTTTACCTGCCTTCGTTATATTCTACAGTGTTAGGTTCTGCTTCCTTGTTTCTGTCAGTTTCTCAGTTTTCCCTCCCAGTCCCTTGATTTAATTATTAGTTTCATTTGTTGCCTGTTTTCCCAACCCTCGTTAGTGGTTCATTGTATGTTGTTTTATGTCAGTTAAGTTTTTTTGTACTTTGCCTGTCTACCTGCTCCTGTTTGTCCTAATTGCCCTAATCCATTTGTTAGTCACTGTTATCCCCTTTTTAGTTAATTAATGACCCCTCGTGATCTGCTTTTGTTTTATAAGTTTTTCTGTTTGTTAATAAACCCCCGTGTTCCCTGAGCTGCCAGTGATTCATCCACTTCCTTCCCATCCTGTGTCATGCCTTGTCCACACTCCAAATCCACCCTGGTCCTTGACTGTCCCAGCTGTGATTGTACGGTTCACTTCTAAACTGGGTAACATCTTCCACGCTCTCTCGCTGCATCGGACAGCCAGTGCCCAAGCTACAATTATCTACTCTGCCTTTCATCATATAACTCTAGAGCTTCCCCTCCCCCACATTTGATTAGATAACGCTTAGTCTGACTTCCATTAGCATCAAGGAAATCAAGTGTAGTCTGGTAATTGAGCTTTTCTCCTTTTGAAAATGGCTATTCAGTGTGTTATTTTCATTATACTTACTGTGCTAAAAGGAAAGTGGGCCTGTTTTTAAAATAAACTGCGGTAATGATTCCTGATATTCAATGCTACATGATCATGTTTACTCATTCTCTACCAGCACAAGTTCATACTTTTCAAAACAATGACTTGGAAAAAACATATTACCCTTGAATCTTGCGCTTTCTGACTCTCCCCAAATCTTTCTGGCTTCTATATGATAATGTTACAGAGATAAACAACCGCTACAAACACAAGACAAACGACTATCATCTGCGGGGCACACACACAGCACCAGTACTGTCCCAATAATCCTGTTTTAATGTTTTATAATAAGCATCATCCTAAGCTTCCGGAACTTTTTTTTTGTACTTCTTACCCTTTTCTCCATTACTAAATCTCTCTTTTTTTTCTAAATCAATGGCAAATTCTGCAAATTCAGTGGCAATCAAATCCACAGAAAAGTCATGTAATTTTCATCCAGGATCACTTGCAATGCACACTTCAATGCATTTTTAATATTAATATTTTGGTGAGTGGTTTTGGCGGTGTAAACTAAAGCTACGGATACCTTTATTTCCTTTTATTTCCCTGATTGTGATTGCGAGTGGAACTAGGAGTTGAGATGCTCGTGGTAATTCGAACCCCATTTACAACATGTTTTGATCGGTAATGAAATGCGTTTTGTAACTTTTTTGTAGCTTAGCCCGTCCTGTGCTCTGTGTGGATCCCAATGCCCCAGTGCAGTGACAGCTTAGCCCATCCTGTGCTCTGTGTGGATCCCAATGCCCCAGTGCAGTGACAGCTTAGCCCATCCTGTGCTCTGTGTGGATCCCAATGCCCCAGTGCAGTGACAGCTTAGCCCATCCTGTGCTCTGTGTGGATCCCAATGCCCCAGTGCAGTGACAGGTTAGCCCATCCTGTGCTCTGTGTGGATCCCAATGCCCCAGTGCAGTGACAGCTTAGCCCATCCTGTGCTCTGTGTGGATCCCAATGTCCCAGTGCAGTGACAGCTTAGCCCATCCTGTGCTCTGTGTGGATCCCAATGTCCCAGTGCAGTGACAGCTTAGCCCATCCTGTGCTCTGTGTGGATCCCAATGCCCCAGTGCAGTGACAGCTTAGCCCATCCTGTGCTCTGTGTGGATCCCAATGCCCCAGTGCAGTGACAGCTTAGCCCATCCTGTGCTCTGTGTGGATCCCAATGTCCCAGTGCAGTGACAGCTTAGCCCATCCTGTGCTCTGTGTGGATCCCAATGCCCCAGTGCAGTGACAGGTTAGCCCATCCTGTGCTCTGTGTGGATCCCAATGCCCCAGTGCAGTGACAGCTTAGCCCATCCTGTGCTCTGTGTGGATCCCAATGTCCCAGTGCAGTGACAGCTTAGCCCATCCTGTGCTCTGTGTGGATCCCAATGTCCCAGTGCAGTGACAGGTTAGCCCATCCTGTGCTCTGTGTGGATCCCAATGCCCCAGTGCAGTGACAGCTTAGCCCATCCTGTGCTCTGTGTGGATCCCAATGTCCCAGTGCAGTGACAGGTTAGCCCATCCTGTGCTCTGTGTGGATCCCAATGTCCCAGTGCAGTGACAGGTTAGCCCATCCTGTGCTCTGTGTGGATCCCAATGTCCCAGTGCAGTGACAGGTTAGCCCATCCTGTGCTCTGTGTGGATCCCAATGTCCCAGTGCAGTGACAGCTTAGCCCATCCTGTGCTCTGTGTGGATCCCAATGTCCCAGTGCAGTGACAGGTTAGCCCATCCTGTGCTCTGTGTGGATCCCAATGTCCCAGTGCAGTGACAGGTTAGCCCATCCTGTGCTCTGTGTGGATCCCAATGTCCCAGTGCAGTGACAGGTTAGCCCATCCTGTGCTCTGTGTGGATCCCAATGCCCCAGTGCAGTGACAGCTTAGCCCATCCTGTGCTCTGTGTGGATCCCAATGTCCCAGTGCAGTGACAGCTTAGCCCATCCTGTGCTCTGTGTGGATCCCAATGTCCCAGTGCAGTGACAGCTTAGCCCATCCTGTGCTCTGTGTGGATCCCAATGCCCCAGTGCAGTGACAGGTTAGCCCATCCTGTGCTCTGTGTGGATCCCAATGCCCCAGTGCAGTGACAGCTTAGCCCATCCTGTGCTCTGTGTGGATCCCAATGTCCCAGTGCAGTGACAGCTTAGCCCATCCTGTGCTCTGTGTGGATCCCAATGTCCCAGTGCAGTGACAGGTTAGCCCATCCTGTGCTCTGTGTGGATCCCAATGCCCCAGTGCAGTGACAGCTTAGCCCATCCTGTGCTCTGTGTGGATCCCAATGCCCCAGTGCAGTGACAGCTTAGCCCATCCTGTGCTCTGTGTGGATCCCAATGTCCCAGTGCAGTGACAGGTTAGCCCATCCTGTGCTCTGTGTGGATCCCAATGTCCCAGTGCAGTGACAGGTTAGCCCATCCTGTGCTCTGTGTGGATCCCAATGTCCCAGTGCAGTGACAGGTTAGCCCATCCTGTGCTCTGTGTGGATCCCAATGTCCCAGTGCAGTGACAGCTTAGCCCATCCTGTGCTCTGTGTGGATCCCAATGTCCCAGTGCAGTGACAGGTTAGCCCATCCTGTGCTCTGTGTGGATCCCAATGTCCCAGTGCAGTGACAGGTTAGCCCATCCTGTGCTCTGTGTGGATCCCAATGTCCCAGTGCAGTGACAGGTTAGCCCATCCTGTGCTCTGTGTGGATCCCAATGTCCCAGTGCAGTGACAGGTTAGCCCATCCTGTGCTCTGTGTGGATCCCAATGTCCCAGTGCAGTGACAGCTTAGCCCATCCTGTGCTCTGTGTGGATCCCAATGTCCCAGTGCAGTGACAGGTTAGCCCATCCTGTGCTCTGTGTGGATCCCAATGTCCCAGTGCAGTGACAGGTTAGCCCATCCTGTGCTCTGTGTGGATCCCAATGTCCCAGTGCAGTGACAGGTTAGCCCATCCTGTGCTCTGTGTGGATCCCAATGTCCCAGTGCAGTGACAGGTTAGCCCATCCTGTAGGCACGTGCAGAGGGGGGGCCTTTCCTCCAGGATGCCTCAAGTGCCCTTTTCTTGTTTTTTTTTTTTTTTTTTTTTGTTGTTGTTGTTGTTTTTTTTTTTTAATGTATATGTGCGTATGGAGCCCTGTCTTTGCCCCTCAACAATAAAATGTAACTATTAATCTCAATTTTGCTAAATAAAAGGATCTGGCTTGCATCAGTCACATGACTGCCATTAACCAATGCTCGCCCTTGAGGGCAGAGCATGCTCGTTATGAGCCGGGTACGAGCTCGCAAAGTGCACGCGCATTTTCTGCAGGCTGGGTGGTGCGGAGCTGCAGGAGAAGCAGGCAAATTAATTGGAAGGTGCAGACTGCAACAAAACAGTAAATAGGGTGTACAGCGCACACTATAGTCTATAACAACAAATTAATTGAAATAAATGAGCGTGCTGTTTGTGCAACAGCGCGACAAACATTACCTGTCCTTTTATGAACTGCACAAGTAGTGGTGGTCATTAACTGCTAGCTAACTGGGTAAGGGTGTTACAAGGGGGTCTGTAGCTCTGTCCACCATTTTAGGGAACATGTTTTGTTTTAAAGTAAGTTACAGGACTTTTCCCTTCTTTTCTGGAGGGCTTTTATTTCACTAAAAACGATCTAATATGGATATCCACATAATTCCATATTAGATTCGTCATGAATGTGAGTTGTTGTTATTCAGCCTGTTCTATCTTTTTTAACTTTGAGCACCCGCCCCTTTAAACGTCTCTGCACGGCCCTGCCATCCTGTGCTCTGTGTAGATCCCACATCTGTATAACTAAAGGCATATGTTTCAACTCGTGTACTGTTGTATACATTGCCGAGGTCCAAATAAGTAATGCTTCACTAGAAACAGCTAGATGAGCATAATGATAATATATGCATTATAATATTGATATACTTATAATACCAAATGTTTGACTTTTTTCCCTACACTATTTAAACAAGTGAGAGCAGAATCCTAACCTAGCTCTCTTTGAATAAGCTCAGTTTACTAAGCAAAGACAGTAATAGGACTAAGAAAACTGATGGTACATCTTCCTCATACATTTCTCAGAAAGCCTTGGCAGTTGGCCTCAGCAAATGTGTGGATCTTTTTAATGTGTTCACCAGCATCCATATTTGGTCCTTTCTGCGATTAACAATACATTACAAAACTAGTAAAAAAAAAAAAAAAAAAAAAAACGGAAAAGGAAAGTCAATAATATTTTAATACTAATTATATTAATCTATAATGACATATTAAATATGTTGAATCAATTTGTAAATACAAGATAAAGTAAATCATTAATTCATAAGACAGAGTGTGATAATAGGCACTTAAGGTGCAGTTACATTCTAAGAAATTTAACATGCATTTAAGTTACTGCGGCAGCAAAGTATCCATAGGATACTTATCCCTGTTGTCTGCAAAAGTTTCATATGGTGCCTTGGTGCCAACCTTAAAACTGAGGACTAAAACTGAGTCAATAAATGACTTCAATTTGTAGGTGCCTTTGTCTAAACCAATTAACGTTTCATAACCTGCTCTTCAGGGACCCCCAAGTCAGTTCCTGTTTCTGACCGGGAGCTGGGAGGGAACAAACATGTGGACTCTCTGAGGGTTCCTGAGAACCACGTAGAGAGATACTGATCTACACCATTGCCGTGTAGAGACAAACTACCTCTGGTGCAAATCATCCAGGGTTATGAAAAACAATTTTATAAATCTACCAACAGCATACCAGTGAGTTCACAAGTAATCAATTAATAACACAAAAAATTGATTTAGTATCTGCAGGAGAACATATTGATGCCTTTTTAAATGTACATATAATACAGCACAAAAAAAAAACACTAATTAACCTCAGCAGTGACTTGACAGATGTTATGTTACTGCGGTCTGTTGCACTTTCACAATATTCCACGTCGGACAATATTGGGTTAATTTGAGAACTGTTGAGTGACCATTTAAAATAAATAACAAGAGCAAACAAAAGACAGTCAATATATTTAAGGACGTACCTGCTGTCATGTAAGGTACCGGGTAGCTCAGTGATTAAACTGTTTACCTGAGAACCAAACGGTGCCAAGTTCAAAGACTCAGGCAAGAATAGAGGATTTGTGTGTTTGTGTGTGGATTAGGTTTAGATTACATTGTGGGGACCAAAAGTCTGATACAATGTAATAAAAACCTGTTTTTTGATGTTGTGGGGACCATTTTCAGGTCCCCACAAAGATCTGTGAATGCAATCAAAAAAGTAAAAATGCCACAACTCTAGTACTGTATTTGGTTTGGTTACTTAAGGTTAAGGTTAGGGCTGAGCAGGGGTTAAGGTTGTCATGTTGGGATTTCCCATTAGAAATGAATGGAGAGTCCCCACAAAGATATAATTACAATCCTCTGTGTGTGTATGTGTGAGTGGGTGTAATAACAAATGCTGTTGATAGACTTTGCACTTCAGAATTAGAGCTCCTCACATTAAAACGCAAACTATTTTATCTACTGCAGGAATTTACCATAGTCACAGGCTAATGCTAAATAAACCAAGGGTAAACTACACAAATTCCTTAGTCAGCAGCAGAACACACATCCAGGTGGATTTCTCATTGTAGCAGGGGATTTTAATCAATCAAACCTAAGGACAGACAGTACACAATACAAACATTTCTGGGGAATACAAATCCTCCTCCACTCAGAGCTTGGACAATCACTCCATGTGGCTTTGTTCCCAATCGGAAAGAACATAACAAACAAACATGACACAGACAGATAAAATGGCTTCTTTGAACACTTTGATGTACATTGATTCTGCCAAAATAACTATAACAGCAGGAGATAGTCATTACTAACGGTACTACGCCATCAAGTCTAGCGTGTCAAAAAAACTTATAAAAGCATTTCCTTATGTGCAAATAGCTGTACAGTATGTGTACATGTTTTCAATATGTGTTGAGGGTTGGGGCTGGAGCATCATTAGCTGGATGCAGAACTTCCAGATCTGGAGAAGGTCTTCCTGCACTGACTCCACAAGAAGACATCACCTCTTCGTCTCCCAACCCATGGGCAAATGCTACAGGGCTGGTGCTCTGGCCAGACTCCTAGACTCTTATTGCTGCAGCCTTAGTCTGTTATTTTACACTTGACACTTTGTTTACACACTCACCACTTTATATATATATACAATGTCTTTGTAAATCCTGGTCCTGTGTTTTATTTATTGTATATTAATTTATTGCTGATTTGTTGTTTCCGTAACTGCCTTTGACACGTGCGTAGTTGTAGAGTTTGCAAACAGTACAAACTATTTACAGGATAATAAAACATACATGCAAGTGAGCGTGCAGACTTGTCTCAAATTGAAAGCCTCACTCCAGCCAGCTGACCAAAGTTGGCGTTTAAATTTTTCCAAGTATTATAGTGGCAACTATGTGCTTCAGAAAATAACAGGTCTTTATTTCGCTCTAGGTCACTTAATTTCGTGGAACGGGTCAGTTGTCCGAGTCCTGTTATTCGTCATATTCGGGAAAAATAATTGTCCAAAATATTAAAACTTTGGGGGGCGAGTACTACAAGACCATGCTTCATGACGAACCTGCCTTTTGGCTACGCCCAGCCCGGGCCAGCCCTATCCAGCCCCCGAGTCAGTAAGCGGCCGAATAAGGCATTTGGCCTGAGGCTGGCATGTTCAGCATAAAAACCTCGCCGCGGAAAGCGCCCGGGACGGCGTGTCATTCGGTACCGATGAGAATAAAGGAGAGCCCCGGCCAAGGCTGCGGGACGCCGTCCAAAGAGGCTGATCGTGTGCGGGGTTCCTATGAAGTAAAGCACGGAATGTTACATATGCGGTGACATTGCGTGTTTGCGTGTGGTCAGGCGTTCGGTAGGTTCCGTTCCGGTCCGGCCCGGTCCGGCGATTAGAAAACTTTCCGTAAAGTAGCCCGACCGCATGATTACTTGACTAACGTTAATCTTACAATTTACAGAGCCGCGCTTAAATTGTATCTGTCGTTTGCCAAATTGGGATTATTTTAGTCTGCCTTGGATGTTTTCCTGTTTCTGCTAGTTGTCACTGTGATTTGTTAAAATGGTTGTGGTGCGACAACAGAATCGATTAAATTCAGTGAATCCTTGAGAAACACAAGTAGGGATCTGGGCTAACTAGGAAGTTAGCGAAGTTATGGTGCTAAGATCATGAAGCTCGTCTAGCAGAAAATACAGATACGCGGTTGCTGGCTACTGAGATAAAGGTGACATTGACGCTGGTCGACAGAATTAACTGTGTATTGGTCAAGTTTGCCGAAATAGCACCAGTGCGACTTCTTCATAATATTTATTAGGTTATACTAAAATGAGATTTGTGAAATGTGTAATTGACGTTTAATGTTTATGTTGTGTTAAACGGACATTCAGAACAGATGAATAGTGAATTAAGTCTCCACAAAGCTGAGATTCATTCAAAGGATAAGGCTTCTGCAAGCAGGCCTTTCTAATATTAAATCCGCACTAAGCTAATGAAGCGTATAATAATGTGTTAGATTTCACAGGGTATTCTTAGATGTAAGTTTTATGTGAGTATGTCGTATTTATAGGGGTTGCCAACTTTAGTCAGCTGGCTGACGTGAGATTTTCAAGTCTGCATATAAATACACAAATACATATATATGCAAGAGTTTTCTTAGCTTGGACATAGTCTGTATGGTTTTCGAATTACCCCAAAGCTATTGATGTAGCAAATTTTAGGTCTATAATGGAATAATATAGATTTGCCGTAAGATTTCTTGTATGAGCGTGAGTCTGAAATCGTGTCACGCCAGATGCATGGGAGTTGGCATCCCTGTGTTTTCATTGGCGTTACTCCGCTTGTGTTTGCGTGATCCAGTGCTTTAGTATACTTTATATTTACAACCCTTTTGTTAATCAAAAAAAGGGCGTTACGTACGTGTTATTACAGTGCAACACCGTCACTGCCAGAGCAGGTGCTGAGAGGGACTGTGAAGTATCTGGATGTCTGAGCAGTAGGCAATCATGCCCACTGATAGAGAGCCTTCAATAACTGCCAAATTACTGCACCTCCTCTTTCTCTCTACTTTCTGGGGCATGCAGATTTGGGTGACCTTTATTTCCGGTAAGCATACCAGCTATATTTTATTCTTACATTTCTTGATTAATTAGTCATGTTTGTTTTGTGAACTTTATTAAAGTTCCCTTGAAACCAAGCGCAGTACTGTGCATTATTTCTCCGTGGCTTCTTTTCCAAATGCACATTTTCTAGATCCGCTTCAGAGTTCATGCTTTTATGGATAGGCCTATACATCGATCTGAGCAGACGTTTGCTGGCCTGTTCCTGTTTGTCGTTTGAGCAGCTTCATCTCTCTGTTTAGGCTTTGTGATGGGCAACAGTTTGAACAGACACACATACGGCTTCATCCAGAGCCGACTGTTTCCATTTTACCTCCATATTGGCTCTGCCTGTGCGTTTTTCAACCTCACCATATTTTCCATGTACCACCCCTATGAGCTGCTGAATGAAAAGGACACCTTCCAGGTACGGTTGGCTGGAGTATATGTAAAATATGGTTTGTTTGGGTCAACAATTAACTGAAAATGGTCAACAATTAACTGAAAAGAAAACTGGGACTCTCTATAGAATTAGTGAAAAGTACTTTTAGGAGGAGTGAGCTTTAATCGCATGCTTTGTCAAAAGATCCTGTACAGTCTACATGCAGTCAGACTCTCTTTTTAACGGATGGATCTCATTTCCTCTCCTTCACATTGCAGCTCATCATTTTCTTTGTCTGTGTGACGGTAGCTGCAATCAATTCGCAGTGGTTTGGCCAGATGACTTCCGAAATGATGGCAGACATGCACCTCATCGAGCAGGCTTGTGGGCTCGGTCAGGACATCGGGCTGTCCTCCAACCGCGAGGCCTATGCCAATCTGTGTGAGTCCGATCCCAAGTACAAGAAGCTGACCAGCCGACTTTGGCTCTATCAGATCCTCTCCTCTCTCTGCAACCTCTGTTGTATTGTATGTAATGGATATAGTTTATATTATCTGGCAGAGAAGCTTTCCACGCTGTAGCTTGAGACTGATTGCCCCCTTTGTCACCCCTCCCAATTTCATCCTGGTCTATGATCTCCTTCAACAGAAATTCCAGAATATTGTCTAATCAGTAATCAGGTGTTACTGATGCTGATATTTTCTGTAATAAAAGTTTTGAAATCATTTGATATGTAATAGTGATTTTTTTCTTTATTAATATTGTTTTGGTTGATTTGGTCATCTGATTAATGGCTGTTTTAGGTTCCAGAAATTGTCTTTACTGCAGTATATCTAGAAAAAATAGATATTTAATCCATGTTAAAGGTGCAGAACTTTTAAAATTACTAGAGCATATCTGTAATTTGGAAGTACATGTAGAATTGAATGTATCTTTTACTGTATACTTTCTGTTTTGAGTTTTGTACAGGATGTCTGAAACATGATAACACTGCAAGGGACCGTTAAATTGGTTGTAGTCTGACTTCCTGATATATACCTGCAATTTCATTGTGGTTTGGGAATCTGATGTCTGATTCTTTGGTAGTCGAAGAGCGCAAAGTTCAGTCACTCCTCTAATTGTGATGGTAGTTTATTCCTACATGCTTATACATGAAGGAGGTTCTGGTACCTTATGTTAGCTGGCATCTTCCACCAGTTTTTTTGCAGTGAGTGGTTCTTACAGTAAATGTGGGAGGTCAGGTTTTTTTGGTTGTGTTTACGTAGAGATTCTCAACCTAGGACTAACTGTCCATTTGTGGCACCCAGAGAATAAGTCAATATTGTTGAGCTTCAGTTGTCCTAGATATGGCTGCTAATTGAAAAACACTGGTTGCCAAAACAGGGGGCAAACTAATGGTAATATAAAAGGCATCTTTGTATTATTAGGTAAAAATGCATTAACTATCAGTACTGTAAAAAAGATGAATGAAGTTGAATTTATTTTTATGCACACATTTTGTAAAATAAAAACTTGCCAAAGCTAAAAGCTCTATGTTGCATAACTGAAAGAATATTTCTCGAGTGGCTGTTATATATTGTATCAACTAAAATTCTCAGGATCACTTTTAAGTGAATTTTTAAGTGAGAAATGAAGTATTGAAAAATCAGATTAGATCTACACAGTGTCCTGTGTATTTGCTGTAAATACTACTCGCTGTATGTTTAGTGTAATTTTCAGCTGTAGTAGTTCATCTAATTACATCAAAAAGTCACAAGCTTAAAGTCACTTTGAAAAGACTGTGTTAGATCTTATTCTTATCAGTTAAACTCTATGAAGAAAGAGCTGTCAACTTCTCATGGGAAATAATATACTTATGTTCACAAGTCTGGTTGTGCTTTGTAATACCCTGAATATATGTGTAATTTGGTGTGCAGATTCATTCAAAGGATAAGACTTCTGCAAACAGGCCTTTCTAATATTAAATCCGCACTAAGCTAATGAAGCGTATAATGATGTGTTACATTTCACAGGGTATTCTTAGATGTAAGTTTTATGTAAGTATATCATGTTTATAGGGGTTGCAGCTGAAATATGGCTATTTTAATGTTATTTATGTTGTACTCTGCATTTTGAATTTAAAAAAAAAAAAATTTTTTTAAAGATGAATAGCTGTCCCCATTTAAGGAATGCAATGTACTCAGTTTCACAAAATCTGTTTCAACAACTTTTCTGTACATTTGTGTATGTGTGAATCTATGTAAAATCATATAATTATAGAGTGTTTAATTTTTTTCCCCTTTCTTACATGGACTCTAGTAATGAAAAGACATTTCTGTTGACCACATAGCTAGCTGCAATATGAGGGCAGGATAAATCGCACAGGTCAGTGCTCAGTGTCAGCTAGTGTTATGTCAGATATTTAACACTTTATGAAACAATGAAAAACAATGTTTGATTTACAATTAAATATATGACATTAAATATGCACAATAAACGTACATTAAATACAAAGTATGGCATTTGGTAGCACAGAAATTTGAATGTCTGTTTTTAAAATTTACTGCAGAATTCTTTGTCTGAATGTACATAGCCAATAATAAGCAATTCTCTCATTCATCATTCTAAACGTCCACAGCAGCTCCTTGAAAATACTGTAGAATTTTGAATGAAAGGTTATGGAATGTTACGTTAAGTTTGTATTTTTGTGTGTTTGTATTATCTGTGTTCTTCAACCCTGTTTTGGGTTTTTGGTCGTGTGTCATAGGTGGATGATTTTTTTTCATGTATTACGTTTTTGCTTTGACTTTTGTATCAAATAAAAGAACCCGATTTTCTGGAAACCGCCTGTCTACCAATGGCTGTGGAAAATGTGGAGCTTTCTTTGAATTAATTACATTGTCAGTGAATTTTCATTAAGTGTGTTAATATAAAAATGTGGACTTGAAAATATACTTTTTACACGAGTATTTGTATACAAATACGCTATTAGCATTTTAAATTATCACTACAAACCAGGGGTCAACACCATGGCCAACTCTAATTTATGAAAATGCAATTTTTACCACGGAACATGGTATATTAGAACGTACATAATTAAACGTGGTATTTTGAAATGTACATCCAACATAGTTTTGCGCGTTTGCAGATCAATTCAGGCAGATCACTACCCAGAATCGTGAAATGCGTTTTTTTTTTTTGCCCGTTCTGTATGTCCCTTCTGGTATCCCGTTAGTTGTACTTTTTTCATAACACTCGATGGTGGAGCAAGTACTGCAAGTTATAGGTAGTTTTGTTTCCAGCAGTGTATTTATTAATCGTGCCGAAATAATGAAATTTGGGGTTTTATTTGCGGGTCTAAACTTCATGCTGTAATTGCCAATTTGTGTCAGTTCAGACCGGCTGATAAGGTGAGTGACTCCCAATGCCGCTGTCCTTGCTTGAAACCATGCGGAAGCGAGCAAGCTCTCTGTCTTTTGTTTTAATACGAAATTTTCAGTGTAATTGTGAGATCGGCGCGGATATTTCCAAGCTTTACCTGGGGTTACACGGGAATATTCTACAGAAAAAACGCTACTGCAGTTAGCATGTTGACCTTGAAGCGGATTGATTTAACAACATTTACGTGTTGTCTTTTTCCCTTCTGTGCCATTATAAATGTACCATTATAAATGTAAACAATAGCAAGTTTAGTTATAAAGTTTTACTGCAAAAATGGTTCTTGTGCAGTGTACGTGAATGATTCTGGAGGGGAAACAGATTCCCCAGTATTTACCTTGGGTGTATTTAATTAGAGTTTGCCTGTATGTTTATCGTCATGACGGTGCCTGTGTTTTTTTTCCTCTGAAGTGTGTTTTATACAGGTATATAGAAGTGATGCTGAGATCCTCTTGGCCGAAACTGCTGGTCTTCCTCCCCAGGGTTCATACCCAGCCCAGAAGATGCCAGTCCGGCTCTGCCAGTACAGCCGTAATACCAGACACTGTCCACTCCAATCACCGCTCTCGGCTTCTGGTGTCACGCCTCTTCCAGCCCTCCAATCTTCGCGAGGGCAAGGACTTGGGGCTGGAATGTCGGCCAGGGGAGATGACATGCAGGAGCCAGAAGCTGATGCTGCAAGGTGGCCTCATCCAGCCCTCGAATCCTGGCTGCTTCTATTATCTCCCAGCCGCCGTGCGTGCTCTAGAGAAGCTGGTGAGGCTCATAGATGACGAGATGCATGCCATTGGTGGGCAGAAGCTGGACATGCCCAGCCTTTGTGCGGCGGAGCTGTGGCAGCGCAGCGAGAGGTGGGGCCTGATGGGCAAGGAGCTCTTCCGTCTGCAGGACCGTCATGGGGCACAGTTCTGCTTGGGGCCCACACATGAGGAGGCGGTCACCGAGCTGGTGGCCTCCCAGGGCACCTTATCCTACAGACAGCTGCCTCTTCTACTATACCAGGTACTCATAGCTGCTATACTGAATATGCACTGGCTGTAAGGAAAAACTCTCAGGTGTACTGTGATATCAGTGTATTTGATTATATTAATAATGATTATAATTATAAAATAATTACTATATGATAATTATTAGAGTTACATATTTAGCAGACCCTTTTGTCTAAAGCGAGGAAAATAGCACATTACAACCATGCAGCTGTCAAGAAGTCAACTAGACATAAGGGCAGCTAAGCTAACCTTCCACTGAATGCTCAGATACAACAGAATCACTATTCAAACATATCAAGAATTAGTAAGACAACTATTAAAATCAACAAGGTGCAATACTAAGAACATTGGTGTAGACTGGTATAGGTGTTTCTGAAACAAGGTCTTGAACTGTTTTTCCAAGAGAAATCTGATGTGGTTTGGAATATTAATGTCTTATTTAATATCCGTGTTTAGTCATATTTAATTAGTGATATTTACTTTTGTAGGTGACAAGAAAATTTCGAGATGAACCCAAGCCCAGATTTGGGCTTTTGAGAGGTCGGGAGTTTTACATGAAGGACATGTATTCCTTCGATACAAGTGAAGAAGCTGCTCATCAGACGTACAAAGCGGTGTGTCAGGCGTATGACCGGCTCTTTCGCCGCCTGGGGCTGCCCTATGTCATGGTGCAGGCTGACACAGGGAACATAGGCGGGAAACTCTCACACGAGTTCCAGTTGCCAGCAGATATAGGTGAGGACAGGCTGGTGATCTGTGGAAACTGCAACTTCTCGGCAAACCTTGAAACCATAGAGCCTGGGCGTGCCGATTGCCCCCGATGCCAGAGTGCTACCCTAACGGAGTCAAAAGGCATCGAAGTGGGACACACCTTTTACCTTGGGACCAAGTATTCCCACGTGTTCAACGCCACCTACTACAATGCACAGAACAAGCCTGTGGTTGCTGAGATGGGTTGTTTTGGGTTGGGGGTCACGCGTATCCTGGCAGCGGCCATTGAGGTACTGTCTTCTGACGATGCTATTCGGTGGCCGGGGCTGTTGGCCCCCTTCCAGGTCTGTGTCTTACCTCCCAAGAAAGGCAGCAAAACCGAGGATTTGGGTGCCCTGGCTGAGGAGCTATGCGATGATCTGGGGGCCTCGCTGAAAAGTCTGAAAGGGGAGGTGGTTTTGGATGACCGGACACAGCTGACCATTGGGAAGCGTCTGAAGGACGCCCAACGGCTTGGGTACCCCTACGTGGTTGTGGTCGGGCAGAGTGCCAAGGAGGAGCAGCCAAAGTTTGAGGTCCTCTGCCAGCACACTGGAGACACCATGTTCCTCAGTAAGGAAGGCTTGATGGACCTTCTGGGACGGGTAGAGACTGTCTGAATTTTTACGAACATTACTGTGATACTACTGTGCCTCTTTGGTTTTTATAGAGGGAGAAAATAAATACTTTAAAACTTTTCTTTGTGTTTGGGTTTCTTTTGATAAAGCAGAACAGCTGTCAAGTTAATGCTATTATAAAAGTAGTTGTGAACATTAGCAAATTGCATCTTATTGTCTATAATGATATCCATCCATCCATCCATCCATCTATCTATCCATCCATCCATCCATCAATCCGCTTATCCTGGTCAGCACAAGGTACAAGTCTGAGATACACCTAGTACTGGATTCCATTCCATTGCAGTGTATATACACACACCCTCACCCCTATACACAATCACAATGTGGGCAATTTAGAGATGCAATTTAACCCAACTGTGTATCTTTGTGCTATGTGAGGAAAGTCATGTACTGTAGCAGGGAGACCTCTACACCCAGTGGATCATTTTCTTAGTGATCAAGTCACTTTCTTTGCAGCCTAATATCATATCGAAAATGTGTTTCAAACGCTGAAAATGTAACACAGGACTGATTAGTGGGCACTGGATTTCCATTTTGCCCTTTATGTTTGTTGGCTTTGAATGAAATCCATTACAATAAAAAAAAATAGCCATTTTGAAAACGTTGAAAAAATTATGTAGTACAATTAGGGAAGTTTACAGTTCTAAAACAAATTTGGATTAGTTATTGTTTACTGGAATTAATGGTTAATTCATGAATTAGTCAAACGGTAAATAGAATGCATACATTCATAGAGTGTTAAACGGCCCTTTAAAGATCCTCCTTGTTTAATATAACTTTGAGGTTCTGTCAAAATGCGTTATATCAAAATGCAATAGACATATACAGGGGTTACTGTGCTTTGCGTTCCAAAAATATAAGGCGACTAGGAAATGAAAATGAGGACTTGAGAATTTGGTGTATGATTTCCCATCGGGTGTATTTTACTGGCACACCATCGAAACACGTTTTTCGGCCTATGTGGAAGTCCGAACCTATGCGTCCGAACCAAATAAATCTGCGATTTGATTGGACTACCCAGAAACGCCGATGCATTTTATTAGTCTAATGTCTCCTCTATTCCGCCTCCACCGCATTTAAACCAATGGTAACAAAGATATCAATATAGCGAACCAATGAAAACTCGATCTGGTTGGTGGTTCAGGCGACCTCGGGCGTGGGCGTGTTTCTAACATTCACACAGTATTCGGAGTGGTAGCGGTCCGTTGTTGCATGTTAGCATTTAATTTCAGGGACTTTCGAGTTATTTAACTGACGTTAGTACTTTACCTGTTTGTAGATATTTTTCTTAATAAACAGGAAAAATTGACAGCGATGTCTCGAGCGCAAGACAGTGACAGCGATGACGCGATGGACGAGTTTATGGAGAAATTTAGAAAAGAGAAATACAAAGGTGCTTTTAACGTGGACAACTGGGAGGAGGTGAGATTATCCTTCTCTGTAATATTTTTTTGTTCGCTTGTTTTTGTTCATCATACTATTATCCCTATTAACTGTATATGAAAATCACAGAATGGTGACTTTCCGAGGTACTAAACCGTACGTATTGCATATATTCATGCATTAGATTCTCCGACTTTGCTACAGCAGACCAGTGTCTTATTTGAAATGTATGCGACTTTATTTTAATTATATAAAATTTGTCGCTCCAGGAGTTTGAGAAGGTGCCCATGTTCATGAAGACAGCCCCAAAGGAAATTGACCCCAAGGAGCACCCAGATTTAGCTTGCTTGCAGTCCATCATCCACGATGATGACAGACCACCTGAGGGTAAATCAAAGCTTTTTTGCTGCAACACTACACGCATGTATATATACAATAGAAAGAAACACTAGCAAATAATCTGACTTGCCTTGTTTTTAATTAATCACATGTGTTCAGCTTGTACCTATAGTTCCCTCAGTAAGGACGGCTAAATGCTCTTGGGTTTTCTGTGGTCTGTCTTATTAACGTAATTCACTCTTCTCCTCAGAACAAGCAAAGGCACTCAAGGATGAGGGGAATGAATATTTCAAGGAGAAGAATTACAAGAAGGCTATAGTGTCCTACAGCGAGGCTCTGAAGAAGAAGTGCACTGACACTGACCTCTGTGCTGTCCTCTATACCAACCGGGCAGCTGCCCATTTCCATCTGGGTACAGTACCATGATTCCATTCGCTCTCGTCTGGATCGTTCTGTAGCTGATTCTCCGTACTTTGGTGAATAAGCGCGGTGGCTCAGTGGGTATCTTTCGGCCCACTTGTCTCCCTCTACTTGCTCGTTGTGACCCGAGAGAGGGTTTGATGGTAATGAGAACCTGTGGGCACATACTGCTGACCTCTGACCTTTGTATGATGCATTTTTTTCAGGTAACATGCGTTCTGCTTTAAACGATTCTTTAGCAGCTAAGAAGCTGAAACCAGATCACGTTAAAGCCTTGATAAGAGGTTTGTATTTGCATGTTTTAGAGTCGTACGAAGGCTGTTCACACACACACACACACACACACACACACACACACAAGTTTGTATTCATATCTTGGTGGGAACCATCCATTCATTTCTATGGAAAAAAACTCTAAAGCCAAAATGACGACCTTAACCCCTACCCAGCCTTAACCTTGACCATAAATAACCAAACAAAATACTAGACTTTTGGCAATTTTAATTTTTTAAATGCAGTCACAGATTTTTATGAAATTTTGTTTCCCCTTGTGGGGACTGAGAAAATGGTCCCCACAACATCAAAATAGCAGGTTTTTATCACATTGTGGGGACATTTGAAATATATACGTAACCCCACCCCACACACACACACACACACACGGACACGTTGTATATGTGGGTATCAATCATCCTGGCATTTTGAACAGTAGATGGTTCGACAGTACAGTTGAACAGTAGATTTGGCAGAATGTTTACTTACATTTAGTTATATTTATTATCATGTATTTATGTATATTTGCTATGCTACTTTGTGCTTTTGCTATATTATGCATGGACTGAGAGATCCATATAAGAATTCCAATGCCTTGTACATCTGTACCTGAGCAAATAAGCTTTTGAATCCTTGAATTAAATAAACACATTCTGTGAAAAATGTGATTCAGTTATTCAATTAAGATTCTTTATTTTAGTTTATTGTGAATGTGTGAATGGGTTTTTAAAGCTGAGTGGAGTTATGGCCTCCTTTCTAAACACCAGGTCCATTGTATCCTCATCTTTCGTACGCATCCCTGCAGGTGCCCAGTGCTGCGTGAAGCTGGGGAATTTCAGCGAGGCCCTGCAGTGGTGTGACGAGGGCCTCGGAGTCCATGCGAAGGACGTCACGCTGCAGGAGCTACGGGCGACGGCGGACAAGCTCAAGGTAGTGCATCTCCGGGCCGGCCGGATGGGAATCGCAAACCTGTGGGGTGGACGCTCCAGAAAGCCGGGGTCCTTGCAGGAGAAAATGTGTCAGAAGCTCACATCTTTAAATCAGAAGGCCGTACCCTGTCGCTTTGTGACAGTGGCAAGTAAAAAGGCTGTTGGGATGATTTTCTCTTAGAGGACGGCGGAGAGAGATGCCCGAAAGTCTAAGGTGAAAGAGAAAAAGGAACGTGTGGAAAGAGAAGCTCTTCTTGGGGCCATCAGGGTACGACTGACATTTACTGAACTATTTCTGCACCTTTGTGACAGTTGCTTGTAATGTGTCTCAACAGAGTTTAAGCATCTCCAGCCTGAAATAAATACAATGGTTAAACAAAACAGTGGCTTCAGAAATAAATATTGAAAACTGTGATAATTGTTTCCTAGGAGCGTGGGATTAAACTGTTAAAGCCAGATAAGCCCTCAAAGCACTGTTCCGACAGTGAGGAAGAGGATGTAGGTTCTACACGAGCTTTGGCAGAACTGGACCTCAATGATCTCTGCTCCCAAGAAGCCACTGGATTCAAAGTGCACCTGGATGAGCAAGGTGTCCTTCACTGGCCTGTCCTCTTCCTGTACCCAGAGCACGGGCAGACGGACTTCATCTCCTCCTTCAACGAGAATGACAGGTCTGCTCAGTTATGATCAAAAGTGCAAAGCCTTCTTAAAGTCACACTTCATTTGCTCAAAGAAATCTTGTTTTTGCGTTAGACCATCTATGAAACTCATGGTCCAAAACTCTTCCCACCAATAATTCCTTCCAGCACAAATGTTTGGTACAGACACTCCTCACTTAACGACCGAGGTCCATTCTTACGACTAGGTCGTTAAGTGAATTGGTTGATAAACTAGGAGCCGCCATTTATCGATATTTCAAGTATACTTGTTTTAATATCACCTTTGCAGCATTTATATCATTTTGTATATTTATAAATAATGTGAGATGAGATGCTTGAGGCTGAGAAGCTGCGCTGCTGTTTACACGACCAAAGTTCTTGTACAGTGAACAATGCTGACTGGTTGGATAGCTGGTCGTAAGTCGTTAAGTGAGGAGTATGTGTTCTTCATTTCAAAATGCATCAGAAAAAATTCTCTTGGCCAGTTTATTTGAAAATTGTCTAATGGAAAAACTAACTGGGTTGTTTAATTTCAGGTTTATTGATCATCTTACAGTCATGTTTGGGGAAGAACTTCCCCCCTGGGACACAGAAAAGAAGTACCAACCCCGAAACCTCGAGGTGAGATGTTATTTATAGGATCACGTAAGAATACTGGCAAACCAGCATCTCATTCATGTACTACCTGTATTATTTATAGGATCACGTAAGAATACTCGCAAACCAGCATCTCATTTATGTACTATCTGTATTATAGGATCACGTAAGAATACTCGCAAACCAGCATCTCATTCATGTACTACCTGTATTATTTATAGGATCACGTAAGAATACTCGCAAACCAGCATCTCATTCATGTACTACCTGTATTATTTATAGGATCACGTAAGAATACTCGCAAACCAGCATCTCATTCATGTACTACCTGTATTATTTATAGGATCACGTAAGAATACTCGCAAACCAGCATCTCATTCATGTACTACCTGTATTATTTATAGGATCACGTAAGAATACTGGCAAACCAGCATCTCATTCATGTACTACCTGTATTATTTATTGGATCACGTAAGAATACTGGCAAACCAGCATCTCATTCATGTACTATCTGTATTATTTATAGGATCACGTAAGAATACTGGCAAACCAGCATCTCATTCATGTACTACCTGTGTTATTTATAGGATCACATAAGAATACTGGCAAACCAGCATCTCATTCATGTACTACCTGTGTTATTTATAGGATCACATAAGAATACTGGCAAACCAGCATCTCATTCATGTACTACCTGTATTATTTATAGGATCACGTAAGAATACTGGCAAACCAGCATCTCATTCGTGTACTTATTTTGACATTAAGCTATTCAGTTCACGTGAGCTGTTTCTGCTGCTGTCTAGCTTTACTTTGATGATGAAAGAGGACAGCTTCTTCAGCTGGAAAATGAGATGTCCCTCCTCAGGGTTCTGCAGAACGACAGGTAACCAGAAGCATTAAATGATTAACCAAATTGCATCTGCTGTGCAAATTTGATGGTCTGCAACCGGTTCACTCTTTCAGGTGTTTAGTGAAGGAAGGCACGCCCAGTTTCATCGTCCTCGTCAGAGATTCTGCGTTCTGCAAGAGTTTTTTGTCAGGGAAGAAAGTTCACAGACTGAAATGAAGCTTTATCTGAAACGGCTCACAAACTCTGTTTCCTGGAGGTAGAGGCTACCAGTTAGCCGTCTGCATGCGCAACTCAACACCCCTGTTTACCATGCTAATGAACATAAATCATAAATGTCAAACATCACTACAGTACTTGCCGCTGTGTGACATCATCCTTCTCATTGTATGTAGTGTAAGATTTATGTAAATCATAAGTGATAATTTATGGCTATTACAGTCCACAATTTACAGTAAAAGTTTATAAAAACTGGTTTAAATGATAAAAAGCTTGCTACAATAATGTACATTCTACAATTATCTTCATTTGTATGGATTAAATGTTGCATTCACCTCTGCTTGTTGTACTCTGCGCTAAGCGCGTATTTTAATTTAGGTCGTATACTTTTATAATATTATACTGCCATCTAGTGGTGGCTAAAGTTAAAAGCGGTGCCTTCGTGCTTCCAAAATGTTTGCTGTGACATAAGGAAAGACGTTATTTTAATGCCTAATAATTTCCCAGTGGTTGCGAGTAATTGAAACGTCATTAAACTGTAGATGATAATTAATTTAAGCTAGGTTTGTAGTGGCACACGTATTGATTGTGTACCGTTCGAAACAAGTGATTAGATTTACTGACGCGGGCGTTGCGTGTATTCACAAGCAGAAGTTCAACACGGAAAGCATTACGGTTTTTGATGGGTACGACCGATACTGCTTACAATCAATCGTAATCGGCGCCCTGATAACATTTTGGTTTCCCAGTAAAGTACACCAGCACTGGACAGAGAACTTAGTTGATAAGACGAGGACAGTCTGTAAACCCTAGCTGCCAAACAGGCACATTTTACGTGGCAGAAACACTTCGCAGTAACTCAGTTACTAACGAAGTCCAAATCATGAACAAATAGTTGTTGCTTGAGAGAAAAGATGCGTTCCGGTCCATTAACGAAGAAAACGTCAGATCGGTATTTCACTTTTGTTATTCGTTGCTTAATTGTTCCTTCAGTAGTTCACAAAGGTTTACAGATTTAACAGATATAGTAACTGATTGTGATAAAACATGCATCATTATTCACTGATGATGAATTAACATGAGATCAGTATGTAACTAAGACTTAGTTTGTGGTTATTTAGTACATAAGTAATAAAACAATACTGTATTATTTGTACCCCGTTGGGTAAAGTGCTACCGGGCTAAGAAAAACAATAGGTACGGCTATAGGGATATTTATCGCTACAAATATGCGGCCATAATCAGTAGTATACCGAAGTTCATTTATGATGTTTAATTAATCTTACATCTTTATTTTATATTGTGAAAATTAGCGCATTGCATTTATTTTACAACTGTTCCCAATATGTGATATGTTCGCAGTTTTAATACAGTAACTGCCAAAATAATTTCAGAACAAATTCTGTGTGTAGCGTGACAATATGGTGCGCATATTCACCCGGCCGGTGTCTCCGCCTCATCTCCTAGTTGTGTGAATAGCCCTATTTCTGCATACGTGCTTTCCTTGAGTTTCAGATGGACTAGTTTGAATTGTAATAAACACTGATTAATCGAAGCATAACATACTTACTACGTTTTCGACACTGCCTAATGTTATCGTACGAGTAATTCTTCCGATGAGCCTTACAGCAATTGTGATGGTAATTCTTCCAAAGCTTTATAACAGGGACGTTATTCATTTTTACGCTGCAATACACATACTTCCATAATGATTTACAGATTGCCGCTCAAACCAGTCTGTCTGCTTTGACTCTGCGTTGCTGCATACCACATTATTTGTATAAACCTGTACTACCTGTACTATTGGCAAACATCCACATAACAACACAGGTGGAAAATTCAGGTCCAGAAAGCACAAATCCAGTCCAAGATTTTCTTTCAACCAACCAGTTCGTACTGAATTCAGTGTGAATGTGACTCTTTATGCTCAGCTGGTTGGTTGAAACAAAACATTGGTCTGGATGTGTACTTTATGAACCTGAACTTTCCACCTCTGCATAACACGTGCAGGCAGCCTAAGATCTGCCCTAATAAAACAATGAACAATGTAAAACGCCCGATCCAAGCAAAAACCATCTGGGACTGCAGGTTCTCCATGTTTAATTCTATTATTTCATTATTTATCAATCATTTATGCGCTCGGCAGTGTGGTCCTGTTTCTGTGGCGTAAGTTACAAGAATTATTACTAAGAGAAAATGCCCAATGAATAAATAACATTTTTATTTATTTTGTAAGCTCTGTTATATTGTTTAGGAGTAATACATTTAATTCTCTGACAGATTCTGTTAATGTTTGTGCTGAATTAAATATTAGTAAATACATACTGGGTAGAAACAAGGAGATCTGCTTCTCCATGTACAGCCAGTGAAATTGGTACCGTTGTGAAAGGAACATCCCGGAAGGGGTGTTGCTGGGGAGTTTGGGCCTCAACCCAGACCCGTCCCATTATGTTGCAAATTTGTTAGGTCCCTGTCATTAAGCTACCCCGCCCCCCCCCCCCCCCCTTACAGCAGCCCTGTGTCCCTGGTGAAATAACTCCCCCGTTCACACTTCCTGCCCCTGGCTTTCTCGCTTCCCTCTCACACGGTCATGGACCTGAGGAAAGGCCTCCTTGCAGCTGGCCGGCCCGGCTGCACCGTCTCCAGCAGACGTCGCACCAGCCCCAGCCGCCCGGCCCGGATCAGCGCCCGGGACAGCTGAGCCACCTCGTCCGTATGGGCTCTGCAGAAGGTCCTGAGCTCTGCCTGCACGGCGTCCGCCGGGTGCCTCTCCTCGGCCCGCCTCAGCCACGCCTCCAGCTGGTCGATGAGGGACCTCGGGTCGGGCCCTTGCTGGCAGAAGAGGGCCAGCATGGTCTCCAGCAGGCAGCGCAGGGCCGCCGTGTCCCGGCTGCCCGGCGGCTCCAGCTCCAGGGCCCTCTTGAAGCACTCGGCGGCGTTCTGCTCCTCTCCCTTCAGCAGGAGGCAGCGTCCCCGCAGCATCTGCACCTCCGGAAGACTGTCACCCAGCTCACACTGCAGCGCCTGAGCCAGGCTGACCAGCGCCGCGTTCAGCGCCTGCTCATCCACCAGCAGGCTCTCCTGCAGGGCATCCACACCCATGTAGTAATACACCTGCAGTCATGGGCAAATGGGACACGAGAGGCTTGTCAGTGGGCAGAGGAACAACTGGCTGACCAGCTAATTAACCGGCTGACTAACCTGCTGAACAATCAAACAGGCTAATTACCTGGCATCCCCAACCATGAAGTACAGTAGGACACCTGGGGCCTGTACTACGAAGCGGGGTTACTGGCCCATCAGTGGACAAAGGAACAACTAAATAACCAACCATCCAACTAATAAATTAACTAACTCTCTGGCATACACACCCATGTAGTAATATACCTGGAGTTCTGGAGAAGCAGCAAAAGAAAGGTGTGTCAATGGGCAGAGGAACAACTAACCAACCAACTACAAACTAATTAACGAACTGATTACCCGGTATCCACAGCCATGCAGTAATACACCAGGAGTTGCAGAGAAAGGCTCATCAGCAGGTAGAGGTACAACTTGCTAACCAACTAACAAATGAACTACCCCCCCCCATCTATCCATCTGTACTACAGATATTCTACAGGCTGCAATAACATGGATATCTCAGCTTCTCAGCTTTTCTTGTAGCAAAATGACTCTTCCGGAGTCTGATTTGAAAATTCTTGTGTGTGTGCCTCCAGCTGCACGGCAAGAGCATTCATGAATTTTTATCAATTTTTCAAAATCAGTTCCCAGTATCCCCATGTGTGAGGTGGATGACGGTACTGGGCGGAGCTATATGAAGTCAGCTCAGACCCACCTGCCCCATATCCAGATGTGTCTTCAAACATGGGCGCACACTCAGCACGCGCTCCAAGTCAGCCTTGGCCTCATCCAGGGTCCTTCGGTCTGGAATACCTGCCATAACCGATTTGGCTTTTTCCAGATCCCTCTTGTAGGCTGTAACATTTATCTGCACATATCACAGGCATCTTAGGTGGTATACAGCACAAACAAATGCCATGTAAATAACGCACTGAATGTCCGCTCTTAAAATAGACACAGTTTTGTCATTGGCCATTTAAAACGTCAACAAACCTGAGGGATTTTGCATTCTTATTTTATTACAAAAGTATAGAGAATAGTTGATTATTATTTCTGGGTTTGAGTGACTATGTTTTACATTATATTAAATGTAAAGAAGCTGGAATCCTTGATGGATACCTTGGCACGCATGCAGTAGGCTTGCCAGTTGAGCTCTGCATCAGGCAGGACATTTAGAGCCATGTTACAGATACCCATGGCCATGTCGTACTTGCCCAGAAGATAAAACACACTGGCGAGGCGGTTCAAGGTGAACGCATCATCCTTGGCGGTCTTGATGGCCTGAAAGGAGAATCATACCCACCTTTAGCACTTTGGAGGTGCACTGGCCCACAGTGGAGTGGATATTGGGTGTAGGAACAGGCAAATACCACATGTCTGAGTGTGAGGAACTTTGGTGTGAAATATGGATGATTTACCCATTCAAAGGGTCAAAGGTGGGACATTTCAGGTCCAGAAAGTCAAAATCCAGACCAAGATTTTGTTTCAACAAACCAATTCAGTACTCTGTGACTGTGACTCTTTCTACTCAACTTGATGGTTGAAACAAAATCTTGGTTTGGATCTTTAGTTTGAGGACCTGAAATGTCTGCCTCCACAAAGGGTTAACTGATAGTAGTACAGGTTCCCTCTAAACAAATTGCAGAAGCTTTTATACACGTACTGTTCCATAACAGCAAAGCGGATCAGATCCAGAGTAGCCACAGTCGTGGACCGACATGGGGATTATGGCAAACTCGTCTTTCCTTTCCAGCATGACTCCCACGTAGCACCAGGCCAGAGCTGCAGAAGGAGAAACGCAGAGAGTTATATAACGATATAAAATGAAGGTAGGAACCGAAACTTTTCGGCAACTGCCTGTTTTGTTAGGAACAAATCTGACTGGCTCCTTCACGTTCTGCGAACGCGAACCATTGTTATACATTTATCATAAAAGCAAAAAATAAAAAAAAATCAGGCAAGCAGTGCTGTGTCCGTAACAGCACCTCCCTCCCCCCCCACCCCAACAGTCATGGACTGATTGGCTTCCACCAGAGGGCGCACAATATTAATTTGAGGGTCTGCATCACAAGACAGCACAGAACTGTGAGTTCTAGGTGCAGTTGCTCCCATATAACACACAGCTAAACAAACACCAGTAAAATGTGAGGTTGAGTAGTTGGGCGAGGCTTGTGGGGCCCTCTGCTCTGGAATGCCCCTGCATTCCCTTTCAGTGGTATATACACACAACTCTACCTTTGTTATGTGTTTTCTCAGACTTGATGACTTCTGTGAGCAGCTTTAGGGCTTTATTGAAATGAGAAACTCTGGTGAATTCGGAGTCCTCATTGCCCTTTTCCAAGCTGTCTAATCTGCAGAGTAAATAAAAGCAATGATATATATGAGTCTACATTAAATATGTGTATAACACTGTGTGCTTTTGGTAATGTGCAAATGTTTATAGAGTTAAGGGAACAAAGTAGGATGATTGTTTTAAGACACAACCAGTTATAGGAGGGACTGAACTTTGGTAACATTATGCAAGGGAGCCCAAACATAATTGCTGAAGTAAAATATCTTTCCAGATGAATGGGTATATTTCTAGGCTGTTTGGATTAAAATTGCAATAATAAATAGTAAATTCCATGACAATTATTAATAGGCTGTTTAGAAGACTGCGATACCTTATGTACAACGTTGCCATTTTAAAATACCAGCATCTCTTCTCTTCAATTGGTATCTAAAAAGAAATGAGTGTTTTCACCCCATGCAATTGCTTACAGATTGGCAATGCACAAGTGCAGCCTTGTTTTATGTCAAGCACAGCACCCAGTGGAGGGTGTTAGATAACAAGCTCACATCTGGCTTTTTTTCTCCTTCTATAACTTGCTTACAGTAAGAGTCACACTTCATTTACTTGATACTTGCATCCAGAGTAACATACAGTAGAGGGAAGGGCTACAATTTATGTGCCCATCTGTGGGATTTGAACCCACAACCTTTGTTAACACAATGCTCTATTTGTTCGAGGTGAAGGAACACTTAAGTGTAGCAGCAAATGTTTTGCATGATTACGGTCATTGTTATAAGATAATGTTGGGCAGCTCTCTTACCATCTGACCTCCATAGTCCAGGGCCCTGTGGTATAACATGAGAGCGACAGTCATCCTCTCCCTCAAGTCCTCCTCCTTGTCTAGCTCCACATCATACAGATGAGCGTAGGCTTGCTCTGCCAGGCAACACGCCGCCAGCAGCCTGGATTGCCCCTTGGCCACCTCCCCAGACGCGAGACCCATGAGCACGGACACCTTCTCCACACATTCTGCCCCCTCCGCCTCCCTCTTCAGCTGGTCGTAGACGTGGCCCAGGTTGGCCCAGGCGTTGAGGTTGTCCGGCTCCTCCTCGCAGATGCTCCTGAAGGTCTCCTCTGCGCTCTCTGGCTCATCCAGGTGGAAGGCCAGCAAGCCCAGGAGGTTCCGCACGGCGTACTGCTGGGGCCCGGACTCTGCCTCCAGCTCGGCCCTCAGGCTCTCCCGCTTGAGGCGAACATCCCGGGATCTGAGGTCAGTGGGTCCACATGGTTCGCAGTTCAGGTGTAGATCCAGGTGGAAGTGTCCCGGAATGTACTCCATGTCCTCAATCAGCGCTTCAATATCATCCTCCGTGCTGCCTCCGTCCATGGCTGCTGTCGTAACGCGTCCTGTCAACCCCGATCAGTCTGTCAGCCCTTTAAACAGGTAATTCAGGTTCTCTCCAGTCATAATGGGAGGGGCCAGAGCTAGCTAGCTGTCAAACCCGTCGCATGCCTTCCTCCCCGCCGAAGCGCTTCATTTTATTACGACATTATGCGTGGAAAAATTCATTTGCATGCTGTTGATGTCAGAAACAGACAAGAATGTGTCAACAGTTGTTGTGGTCCTGTCACATATCGTGCATTTTTAAAGAGTAAAAATGACTGAAACACCCCGCCTCCATGACGCCGTGCATTTTCCAGTTGGCCAATCCAGCACTGTGAAACAACAGTGTTGCCTATGACACGTTCAAACACGTTTTAATACAATACCCAGGTTGCTAAGAAGAGGTTAGCCCCATTTTTTTTACACTCTGTATCTGTGTCTCAAATGAGAGAAGTCAGATAGATTTTTATACAGTTTTTAATCACTTAGTAGCACAGAAGCTCTTGCACACGTAGCAGTAAATAAAGCGGTGAAGTTTCCCTCCAGACAGGTTAATTCTTCACATTACCCTGAGACTTGGAAGTTGATAGTGTTAAATGTTTTGTAACGCACAGAAGCGAGGATTTTCCTTTTTCGTTTATTTGCTATACAGCAAAACATCTAAAACATAACATGTTTCAGTGTTTCCTTGCTACATAAATACACATTTTATTCAGTGTATAAATAAATTCCCTTTAACTCAATGCGGCTATTCATCCTTGAATTGCAAACCCCAAATACTACCACTAGAGGGCAGATGAATTTCATAGACCAGTTTAAAAAAGAGATTTAAATTAACAGTTATGCAGGATTTCCATACTTATTGTATAACTGCTGCACAATGTGGATGGAGCATGATGGGAATAATATTGTTTTGTTTTTGTAAATGATGTGATTATGGTATTAAGCCATAATATTACATTAATGAAAATAACAGCTGTTTTATTTAACGTAACTGGGAAAGCTGAAGATTATCTAACCAACTTCCAATTGCTTGTCTAGTACAGGATTTTGTAGGGGGGTCATTTCTAGGGCTCCCAAGTTAGGGGTACGCCCCGCCCACCTGGATATCATATTAATCATATTAATAGTGTGATGATAAATACGAAATGCAGTTTTAGAAATTAGAGAGATTATGAGGTGACAAGCTGCTGCCTTGGTGGCCCATACTGGCTATTCCCTGCCTTGTGCATGTAGCTTCCAGTATTTTTCAATAATGTTAGCATGTCCTGGATGGGGGGGGGGCACCAATTGACCTCGGAGTTTTTTGCAGAGAATTTTTGGTCCCTCTCCCCTGTTGAAACCTGGCTTTCTGTCTTTAATTCCTTTGTCGTCCTTTTTCCCTGTTTTTTTATTTTTTATTATTTTGTCTTAATGTCATTGCAATGTGTCACAACATACCCATGTAAAGCGTCTTGGGGTGAAAGGCGCTATATAAAAATAAATGAAATTGAATTGAATTGACCTGGGTTCAAGTCTCCGCCATGGCTCCTTGTGTGTGGAGTTTGCATGTTCTCCCTGTGTCATTGTGGGGTTTCCTCCAGATACTCCGATTTCCCCCCACAGTCCAAAAATATACTGAGGTTAGTTGGACTTACCAAATGGCCCATAGGTGTTCATGTGTGACTGAATGGTTGGCACCCCATACTGGGTTGTTCCCTGCCTTGTACCCGTAGCCTCTGGGATAGGCTCTGGATCTCCTGCGACCCTGCATTAGACAAGTGGACACATAAAATGGATGGATGGAGGAAATGGCATGGTACCTCAGTGGGTAGTACTTTCACCTCGCACCTCCAGGGTCAGGGGTCTGAAACCCAGCCCTGCTCTGTTTGTGTGGAGTCTGCATGTTCTTTTCATGTTCAGCCCATGCTGTGCAGACCTCCACCAGGCTCTCTGGCTTCTTCCTGCAGTCCAAAGACATGCAGTCATGATAACCATGTCTCCAAATTGCCCATAGTGTGTGTGTGTACTAAGGACCAACATACCATCCAGGGTCTACCCCTGTCATGTATAATTTATTCATTCTGATTGGCTGTGTGGGGTCAGGTGACTGGGCTAATGGGTAGCAGGGGTATCGCCAATGCAGCTGAGTCAGACTTATGGATTTTTTCTGATTTTTTCCGGACGTCTCTGTCCTGTTAATTCTCGTAATTTCTGCTTCATTGAATCTCTTTTTGGTATCGAAGGAATATTTTATCCCTCCTCTATATTATTGATCATCCTCACATGAGAACATATGTTACTATAAATTAAACCTTTAATAAGCAGCACAGAGCAGCGAGGAAACGTAGTACCCCTTAGGTCCTGAATCAATGATATTTAATAATCTCTGGTCAATGAAGGTAAAGTTTCTTTTCTTTTCGGAAAATAGTTTCCGTCAGCTCATCTGGAAAATATGAACCTATCAAATTTGTCTTTTTCTTGCTTTTCGGAATTATTTCAGTATGACAGATAGGCCGATTTCGAGTAGTTCTTTGGTGATGTTATTACAACAAGGCAGAAATCGAAAAAAGAAAAAAAAACTAAGAACATTAAAGTTGCATATGTGATTGAATATAATTAAAAGCCGTCCTCTTCATAGATTCACAAATTATCATATGCAAATTGCACTGAAATGGAGAGCAACGCATTTTAAAATTGATCGTTATCACTGCCGTGCATTGGAGACTCATATGCACAATGGAGTTTTCCCATTGGATATTGACGGCTGTTTCATTTTAACACATCACAACTGGCATTTTCATGTTGCACCACAAGTGTGTGGATCACAGCGATTAGGAGAAAGCTTCTATAATTCCCAGTGAACATTAAGTCATTGTATGAAAAGATTAGACATTTCCACCCAGGAAAACTGAACACTACAAAGGATGGCCT
This sequence comes from Paramormyrops kingsleyae, assembly GCF_048594095.1. NCBI lineage: Eukaryota > Metazoa > Chordata > Actinopteri > Osteoglossiformes > Mormyridae > Paramormyrops > Paramormyrops kingsleyae. The sequence goes on along the minus strand of NC_132811.1, from coordinate 9,574,040 downwards.
TTTATAGGAATTGTCATGATAGTCTTTATAAATACTAGGTTAAAGAACAATGAAATATTATAAAAAGCAGCTAAAGAATTTTAGCAATAGCAAGGGTTTTAAACCATTGGCAAACATTAAGCTGTAGTGTGTGTATCTTTTATGCCATTTAAATTTTTATTATTTCTAGGTAGCAGGTGTATTAAATACAGGGAGAAATTTTAAAGAATAATAAAAAATATAAAGTGCATGTCTGTGGGCATGTAAAATATACAAAAACATGGATGTGGATTTTATCCGAGAACCTTGCAATACATATTTAATGCCATTTTAATGAGTAGTAACTATCAGGGATAGGAAGGCTTATGTCTTGTTAAGCATGAAGTACTCATTTCACAGATGTATTGCAATGGCATGCAAAGACACAAAAGTCTATTGTTCTTTCTGTATATCACCCCGAATGGCTTGATTTCCTTTATTCAACCTCAACACTTAAAACATAATAATACTAATTAGATGTGTAGGACAGGAAGGTGTAGTTATGAGAGACCTCTGTGGTTGCGGGGATGAGTCAGACTCTTTGCAGTTTTGCATGTCATTCTCATATTTGCATTGGCCTTGTCACACAGGGTAGTGACACACTGTTCATTTTCTGACTCAGAATTATTGCATGAAAGTGTGCTTCGAATGAACTGCTCTGTGACTTATGCACATTATGCTTTCCAAGACAATATGCATTATCAGATAATTATGATTAGGATTATTATTATGGTGCGGAATATATTTCATATATGCAGGAGCATATGTGGGGGAGGGGGGGGGGTAAAAGTTGCTTACCAGGGTAAACAAGATTAGTTGAGGCCCCTTTTTCATGGAGGACCCTGGCAATCAGCCTGGGTAAACCTGTGTATTGAAGCGTCCATGCTCATATATATCTGAAATGTCAAAATGTACCTGAAAATAAATTAATCTCCATCCATCCATTTCCTCATGGCTACTTGTTTAGTGCAGAGTTTTTGTGAGCACAAGGAGAGGGCACTGATTATGGGATGCCAGTGTATGAGTGCCAAACATATTAATATTGCATAATAAGCATTATATATTGCATATAATATTGTTCATTGTTATTTTTATGTACATGTTATTCTGAAAGTCAAAACAAGCATAAACAAAAAAGTAACTTTTGTTATTTATCAGGTATCCAAATGTATTCAAAAGTGATAAATGATTAGAGACTAACTGATGAAACATACTAAAACTTAGAGCGTGTGTGTGTTTTTTAATGTCGATTCTAAAGGTCAAAGTGTACATTTGTGATTGTTAAGATGCGTGAAAATATCATAAGTATTACGGTAAAGGATCTTATTACCGTATTTACAGAAACATCGTGCTTTTGCGGAGGTGGATTTCGCGCAGGTGGAATATCCATGTGAACACTTCAGACGGCGCGACTTCATCTGCTGCCTTACAGTAATTTTGGAGGAGCTAAAGGAATTATATTTTAAAGAGATCGACAACTGGATAAAACAAAAAGGGACATGCTTGTTTAGTGGATTAAAATGGATTTTCCTGTTGTTGCGGGGCTGTACATCATATGTTGCTCGTTCGCAGTCGGCTCCGCAGTGTTTACTGTAGCTTGCATCGATCGCGTCTCTGGAAAGTGTTAGACGGTGTTCAAGGTTTAAATCTCTTATTTCTAACGGAATAAAGGGAATGGTACAGACAATTTTCTTACACAATGGACACGTGTGCGCTTTTTGTAGTCAAAATAAACAGATTTGTGCTTGCAGCAGGTATTGCGAATGAACTGATGGAAAAGTCGCTGGCTTATTTGTTTTATGTAAGAAATACATATGCAAAATATGCAAGGTGAATTAATGACTTGTTTTTAAAAATCTATTATAAAGAGCCTGTCGTACACAGTGTCATTACATGTGTGGTCACTGGTCCAGTTTATGAGCAATAATACCTAGTAGGTTTTTAGAGGTAACGTGGATGATAATTGCGGATGAAAAAAAATCGGATACAATGGATGAAGGCAGTATTTCTGAGACTTTGCCGGAATTAAAAGACTTGGAGCTCAAGATTGGGAGGAAAATGCCAGATGGGCTGCTGAAATGGATGCGTGATGACGCCGCTTTGCACCTAGAAGATGGCAAATTGAGTAAAGATAAAGATCCTCGCAAGAAGGACCTTGGCGACAAGATAAGGGATTTAAAGATAGATATGGTAAGATGATTGATATACATGTTACGCAAAATGAATTCAAATAGCCAAAAGGGGTTAATAAGTAACTGCATGAAAATGTACAATAGAGTGTAATATGCCGGATTATAAGTGCGTCTTCGAACTGCGGCTGTTGTGGTGAAACATTAACATGAAGTGTATGTGGGTCGCTGAGCTGTCAAACATTTGAAAGAGGTCAACAGTCTGGCTGTATGCTGGGCCAGCAGAATTCAAGGATGCTCTCCTCAGTTTGTGAAACAGTGGCGGCACCGTATTGCAAAACTTAACCAGTTAATGGAAGGCGCTATCCATTAGTTTTTGAGATTTACAAAGTAATTGATAGTAATAATAATTTAATGAATGGTTCAGCATGTTAATTATATGGACCCACGACTAAAGAAGATATCCATTGTAAAGGTGATGTCTACTGGTGTTTATAATCCATCGCGAATTTTGCTTCTGAAACCAAACATTTCCATATTCAGTCCTGCATGCTGTGTGACAGATTATCTGTAACGGAAGTCCGTGGCCCTGTGGGGATGATTGTGCCAGTGATTTTTTTCTCTGCCTCTTTCCTGGTACTCTGTGTATGTGGGAGTATGCTAAGCCTCCACAGAGTGTAGAGATCTACAGTATCCTGGTTACCAAGGGGAGAGTGTGGGGATATCAGTGTCTAAACATTCACAAGCTGGTATCGGAAACTTTGAAGTATTTATTTTCCGGTTAAGGTTATGCATTACTTGCGTTTGCAACATTGCAGAACCATTAGTCAATGACTGTACAATAAAAAAATGTTAATTTTCTTTGCTGGTGAGTGAGTGCTGCGTAAATGAGCCCTGGTTTGCTCTTTGACCTCATGTGGTGATATATCAGTGGGCTAATGTTTGACAGGCTGGAAGGGGTGTGGATTTAAGCTATGGATGATGCTGCTGATAAATATGTTTAAGACTGAGCCCTACATGGTCTCTAGCCTTTCAGGAGCCCTGACAGAAACGGCATCCTCACACTGCTACGTGCCTGCAGCTTTCGATTGTCTCGCTGACAAAAAACGTGTGAAAACTCTTCTCTTAATGCATGATGGGTAGAGCTTCTTGTCTTTATGCAGAATAGCAGACGAGAGAGAGACGTGACGCTCCCCCCCCCCCCCCCCATGTCTCTGGTAGCTGAAAGGCAGAGAGTATGCTGTGAATAAGACTGCCAGAGAGATTTAATCAGCCATCGGAGTCGATTTGGCTCTAGTAGACACTATCGCTCTGTGTCCCGGGTGCCTATGGAAGTCTGACAGATCGTCTGTGATGCTTTTTCCTGTCTCAGTGCAAGTGCTGAGACCTTCGGAGTTGTGATCAGGATGAGCTGGAAAATGACAGATGGCTTCCCCCCCCCCCCCCTCCCCGGGCTGCTATTTCATGTTATTTGCAGTGCCCTGAAGGCCCCCGCCCCAACAGACACTGCCTAGACCAGTTACTCGGCAATGGAGAAACCCAGTGTTCATCTGCCAGTTTAAACTGGGCTGCCATGACTCTGTTATGTCTGCACCAGGCCCAAATGTAATTTTTTCAAATTCTTTATTTTTAGAATTTAGCAATAAAAGGAGCCAATTTTGATGTGTTTTAGTGTCATTTGGTAAAAGGAGACCTCGACTTCTGGTTTCTGGATTTGTCTGCTGAGCTAATCAAGTGTGGAATATGATACCATCCACAGATTGATTCAGGTCCTTGTCCTGCAGTTGGGCTCCTTGCAGTCAGCTTGAAGTCCAGCTTAAATATGATCATTTGGATAGAGTCATGGAAAGTGTTCGTGGAGTTTCACAGTTTAATGGAGAATTATGGAAGTGTTTGCTTGGATGGCTGGTCACCAATTCATTTCGACTTCGCTGGTTCCTCTAAAAAGCAGCCACACAATGTTATGTGCCGTACCCCACTCTAGACTGTATATACACAGTGGTCAGTTTATTGGGACACCTGCTTTTTAAATGAAAACAGCATGTTCCTCCAAATAGTGAATCATACCAGCTGCAACTGAATACATACAGCACCCAGACAGGGTCAAGAGGTTGGGCTCAGTGCTATGCTGCGTTACATTTACCTCAGAGGTCAGAGGTCAGGGAATGATGTCACACCCGAATTAACTGCATTACAGTACAACAAGTCGGAAAGCCATTTAGCAATACCAGTTCTAGCCAGGTTCATTGTTAGCCATCATTAGCAATACCAGTCGATAACGCGTTATGTGGAATTTTGTGCATCTAAACATGGTAACAACATGTCCACAGGTGGAGGTTGGACAGCACTGTGCATACAACCGATTTAATGAGACACAAATAAAATGCAAGTACTAATAAACAGTATATATCTACAGCTTGCACTTCTGTTGATGAAGGGTGCAGACATCTTGAATTCTGAGGTTGAGGTTTAGAGGTTCCTTCGACTTTCCGGGTTAGAACGCCGACCTCAGGGGGCATTCCAGTAGAAATTTCCAACTATAGGAACTCGGAAATTCCGACTTCCCAGTTGGAATGGAACACAGCATTAGGAAGGCTGAGGTGCGAGAGCCGAGTGGTTTCGAAAAGGTGTGAATGTTAGTGCTATAAGTGGTGGTTATATAATCTCAGAAAATTATCTAGAGTTTACAGAGAATGTTGTTATAAACAAAATAACTCCCAGTCAGCAGCAGTTTTATGGCCTAAAACACCTTTGTCAATGAGAAAGGTTGGAGGAAAATGTTAAAGCTTACGGGAAGGCCACAGGTGCAAAACTAACAGCTCAGTACAACAGTGGTGTACAGAAAGGCCATTCTGGATGCATAGATTATGTACCCTTGAATTGGTTCTGGAGGCAAAATTGGGTCCTACCCAGTAGCCTACTAGTTAGATGTGGCCACAGTGTATATATGCACAGATCAGAGATACAAAAATAGCTTCAGTAAAATATGCCCCTAAAATGGTATCATTTCAAAGCCTAAATGCGGTACAGATTCTCCCCCACAACCATGGAAATTTGCATTTAACTTATTGGGGCCACAGATAATCAATTGGGCTCCATTTGGTTAAATTATTGACTGACCTGCAGGGTCTCTCTGCAAAGATCTTTCTGGTTGGATGCGATTGCAGTGTTTTTGTAGCACTAAGGACGTTTCTGGAACTCTTTAGTATGATTAGCTTGCCTTATTAGCCTGCCGCATAATGGCCTGATGTATTTCGGAGATTTATTTACCAGCCAGCTGGCAGCAGTACAAGCTTGAGGTTCTTGATTCTCTTTTATGAGCTGTAGCTCTTGAATAAACCCCAGTTATAATAAGACAAGTATCAAATAAGCAATCAGCATTCAACCGTCTAAGTGATTGTAGTTAATAAAAGTGTCCTGCTGTTTATTAAAATAGGCATTAAAGTCAGGTTTTAGTTAAATACTTGTGCTGTATTTTAGTATATTGGGCACACTTCCTCTCTCAGTTCCCAGTGCTAACAGCTAACTAGCTTTAAATTATTTCTGATTTATGCTCTTAAAAGTGACTTTGTACTAAAGCTTGATGAAATGGCTCAGAAACACCTCAATGACTCGGTCCTCTGATTTTGTACATCTTTTTGACATTAGGTCCAGTAGTCTTACAGTACATCCCAAAGGCGTGCGTGTGACGGGATTGATGCGGAATGGGAACAGGGCATCTCCATGGTGACAGATCCCAGGCAGTGAGCGCCCTGCTTGTGTTCCGGACTGGCACTGTCGCTTGTGCTGCTGGCCCAGACGAGGCACGTCGCTGCTATCGATATGCTATTCAGAATCCCGTCACGTCCAGCTGGTGCCGAGACACAAGCTGGGGTGCGGCCACTCGTCCTGGCTGCCTGAGGCCTGCTCTTTGGAAAAGGCCTTGTGAAGCTACATCCGGCCTTTGCTCCTCACGCCTTGTTCTCTTTCACAAATCTACGTGACTTACAGCCCCAGCCAGTACAACCACTAATGGAAACTTTGTCCTCAGCCATTCATCCGGCAGTTTCTGTTTCACCTGTATGCTTGACGGTTCTGGTGAATTTCATTTACAGTCCATTGCTTAGATTTTTATTAATAATCATTCAGTCAAACCCAGGGAAACTGGCACAGGATGACAAAGGATGCCCATTAAGCAACCGTTTCGCCATCAATCAAGTAATAAAAGTCAATTTAATGGCTGTTTTGGAACTAGCAGTCATAAAGCACGGAAAAGGAAATTTGATGCAGGCTTTTAAACCACAACAAAGTAGAATTGCTCCCGTTGGTTTCGTCGTGTAATTTATTACCTGAAAAATCTCGACCTAGCCGCGGGATCACGAGCAAATGTGTTTTGTGGTCTTTGCTATTTTCAGCAATTGTATTTATTTCAATATCTTTAGTAAATATAAGAATAAATAAACAACACGACCCGCAGTCCATGCCGTTTATAAGATATGTCTGCTTTCGTTTAGGCGCTCATGTCTCGTCTTGTCTCCCGCCGGCCTGCAGGCGTTGTTGCGCTCGGCGGACGTGAAGATCCTGCGGCAGCTCCTGGCGCTGCATGAGGGCGTCGAGTCGCTCAAGTGGCTTCTGGAGGAACGCGGCACGCTGACCAGCCACTGCAGCAGCCTGACCGGCAGCCAGTACAGCCTGGCCGAGGGGCCCGACGCCTCGCTGCGAGATAGCTGGAGCAGCCTGCACGACCCCAATGACCGCCTGGACAACATCTCCATCGGCAGCTACCTCGACACGCTGGCTGACGACCTGGACGAGTACTGCCCGTCTGGCTCTGAATCGACACACTGTCCCGCTCCCCTGGGCACAGAGCTCTGTGGCCAGACTGGTGCTGGGTCGGGCAAGGTTGAGCGAGCCAAAGTCGAGGCTTCGGTCTGGACCAGGCCACCATCTGAGACTTCCAAAGCTACAGAGCCAGGAAGAGCGGCCCCAGGTGCCAAGGATGCTGGGCAAGCACAGGCGGGCAAGAATCACGGGCTCCCTGAGAAGAATGTTCAGCACGGGGTCGACCAGGACTCTGCATGCGCCAGCCTAGTTGAGAAACTTACTCAGAGCCAGAGCCCCAAAGTCAAGCCCTACAAGAACGGGAAGGTTGACCTGGAAGCAAAAATGCTAAACGGACTGAACGGCAGAATGAACCTGGAGTACGATGCCCACTGGCACTGGGTACAGTCACAGGACGATGTGACTTTTCTGTGAGGAGCTTCTGGGGTTCGGGGGCTGGGGGAGGTGAGGAGCCCTTATAGAATGTCCTCTGTTACTCTCAACCTCTCAGTCCTTAACACAGCTGAAGTGGCTCGTGGGCTTCGATCAAAAACACATCAACAAGTGCTGCACGGTTACTTTACGTTGTAGATCTGTTTCACTGGGAGTTTTTTATTACCTTCTAAGAAACTGTGGTCCACCTTTTGTGTGAAAACCCAAGTATGCAACTATAAATCTTAATATCACGAGAAATACCTAAATATAGTGATTTTAAGAAGAAGCAGAAACTGATAATTCTTCTTTGTCTGCAATGCAGTCTTTATTATCGAAAGGTTTTTATTTAAGTCATATTTAACCAACTAGTTCACCCAGCCAGTAAAGATCTGGATGCCTTAAGATAGACGACAGTCTAAAACCATTCAGATGTAATTGTAATTGGCTGTGTTGGAATGTGTTTTTTTGCGGAATGCCAAATTTTGGACACAGTCATGCTAATGCAGTAGGTGATAATAGCATAGCTGATAATGCTTTTATTATTACATGTATGCAGATACATGAGTGAAATTGTGGAGTTTTATATGATGCACAAGTTTTAATATAACTGAATATTGTAGTATAATGCAAATTCATAGTAAATGAAAGTGGTTATATTTAACAAATCTGAATGTGACTTATTGTAATCATGTTAATTTCAGCGCAGTTGTAATCAACACATTCTTCTTATGTGATTATAATTCCAGATACGTGCACTGTTGTGTTGTAATCTGAAGTGTCCTTTGATTAAATTCTGCCACTATTAAATATTTCAACCTTTTTTTCGTGAGTACTGAAGCTCGGAACTGATTTCGGAGTCATGTGAATTGCAGAATGAATCTGTATCCAGTTAGACATGGGAAACTCTTTAGACGCTATTTAGTTTGTGATTAGGGACGTGTTATAAATCGAAAAGATAATGGTCTTTAAAAAGAGCCAGTCATCTAACTTCACATTTTTAAGTGTGGGTTATATACCACAGAATACCACTATCCTGACACTAAGTACTAATAAATTAACAAATAATCGAATCCAAATTTCCCTCCAGGGATCAATAAAGTATCATTTAATTTTATTTTTGCAGCACTGCTAGTAATGCGTGGTCCACAAATGGGTAATATTATGTCACGGTATGGCCCAAGACAGAAAGTGCAGTGCAGCTCAGGTGTCCTGTATAATCTCCAGGTATGTTGCTGTCACTTTGGCACAAGCTGTCTCCCCACTGGGCCAGAGAGCAGACCTGGTCTTTGCAAAAATAAATTCTATTGGATGATGGGAAATTCTATCCAGCCATATTCAGATCACTTATCTAGGACAGATTTGGGGTGACAGCTAGAAGCTCTACCAGCAGGGTACAAAGCAAGGAGCATCTTGGGTGGGATGCCAGGCCACCACAGCAGAGGCACACACACACACACACACACACACACACACACACAGGTTTTAAATTATATCCTCTTGGGGAAAACTCTAATCCCAACATGATGACCTTAACCCCTACCCAGCCCTAACCTTAACCATAAGTAACCAAAGAAAATACAAGACTGTTTACAAGGCATTTTTAGTTTTTTGATTGCATTCACAGATCTTTGTGGGGACCTGAAAAATGGTCCCCACAATGTCAGAATAACAGATTTTTATTATATTGTGGGGGACATTTGGCCCCCACAATGTAATATAAACCTAATCCACACACACAGATAAAGGGTGGGAACTGCAGCCCCAGTCCTGCAGGTGCAGCATCCCACTAAGCCCCGGTGCCACTCTGACGGCAAAATCTTTAGAATCATTAAGCAAAAAGGTCAAAATTGATTGTCAGCCCTGGTTGCCATGACGTTCCAATGTACAGCTTCATCAGCAAGGCCTGATTCTTTCCAGGGAATTCTGCACGCTGCTGCATTTCAACACTGGCAGCCTTCCACCATCGCCACGGTGTGCAGGAAAAGTACAGGCAGAGCCAGCGCTCCACTTCGCCGCCATTCAGGCAAAGCTGTCACATGACAGCAACGAGGCTTGTTTATTGGTTTTAAAAAAGTCCAGGTTTAGAACCCAACTGGCTTCCAAGTTTAGAACCTGACAAGCAACACTGAATTATTCAGCCATAACTGGCTGCCATTGATGATGATTTGTGAACTATTTAGTCTAAAAAAGAATTAAGACATAATATGTGTAATGTCTGCATATGCTAATGTTTCACACTTGACGTGTGTGTTTGTATAATCTATAACCAATTTATCTATACCTTAAATGTATGTAATGCACTGTTTACTCCTTGTTGCTTATTATCACTGCATTGTTGAAAGATTTTAGCAGCGTTTTAATTTTTACCAGAACAAAATTGATTTATCGTGCTGGTTCTACAAAACATGCCATGGTTGTATTTATGTTGGGTTAAAACGTAGTTAATACACCTGCATTATCTGTGTATTTCAAATAGCTATCATACACTGAACATCCCCAGAAATTAACTGTTGAAATTTTTAATTTTGGGCACATTTCAGTGTCTACCTGCACATCCTCCACATTCAGGAATAGGTTATATAAATATTTAATATCACAAAAACCAGTATGCTGTTAAGTAACTCAATGGAATAAGTGTTTCTGTAGCTTTTGGTTAACGCAATGCTTCATGACTTCATGTTCCCAGGGATGTCAACTTCGGTCAGCTGGCTGGCGTGAGATTTTCCAATTTGAGACAAGTCTGCACTGTCATTTACATGTATGTAGCAGTTTTATTACCTTGTAAATAGTCTGTAGGGTTTGCAAACTACCCCAAAGTTTTTTATGTAGCTAATTCTAGGTTTATAATGGAATAATATAGATTTACTGTAAGATTTGTTGCATAAGCGTGAGAGTCTGAAAGCCTGAGTGTCAGGCCAGATATGTGACAGCTGGCAGCCCAGGGTTTATAGCTTGCATTGAGCTGAAAAGGAAACCTTTCCTCGCTAAACACCCCCACAGCCTCCAGCCTGCCTGCATATCACCCCAGCCCAGCTCTGCTGTGTGTATGAAGCAGCTGGCCACTCCCCAAGGGAAAAACGATGAAGGTGTGAAGCCTGTTGTTTTATCTCCTCTGTCTTTATCTCCTCTCTTTAGTTATTGCGTGCAGTGTACCATGTCTCACTTAAGGTGTAAGTTAAGAGGGTGGGGGTGACTGAAGCTATGGTTGTGGAGCACTGAACGTCACAGAAATGACACCTTAGAAAAATTTCTAAATATAAAATATTTTGGTTTTACAGTTTTTTTTGTAATTATTTATAACAGGTCTGTTTTGTAAAATGTGTATCTGAATCAAGGGCATAGATTTGGGTATGTACTGTAGGGGCATCTCCTTACGAAATATTGTGGGAGTACCGTGTGTGTTTAGGGGGGTGGGGGGGTTCAGGGCTGATGTGGTCTCTACCAATGTTGAAACCAAACTTACGGCCTTGATCTGCATGTCAAATGTGAACTCAAGTTTAAATAACACATCATGCAGTATGTAGGCAGAGGCTGGTTTGGAGCACGGTTATTAATGTTGAATCTTAGTTATGTACGGCTTTGAAAGTTTATTTTATTTCTGCAGTACGTGCAGCTTTAGGGCTTAAAGGAAACTTGCAGCTTAAGTCTTGGAAGTATAGTAGGAAATTGCCAAATTAAGAGAGAATTTCAGGAGGCTTACTCTTTACTTCACATTCTTCTGGGGTGCAACTGGAATGCCATGGCTCTGTGTCAAATATTTCACAGAGAAGAAAGAGACACAGTCCAGAAAGACATTTCAAATCCTCACAGGCATTAATATATAATTACAGATCACTGTCAACCCATTTTCCTCCTGACAATTTTACTGTCACTCAGAATCAGAAGTACCGATATAAAATGGTTTGTTCCCCCTGTGTGGATCTACCTCAGAAGTTGTGTTTCCGAATAAAGCTTTATTGCCCAATCAGCTTAACAGAGTCTGTAAGATGGGGTAGGCCAGGTCTAGAGAGCTACTATCCAGTAGGTTCTCTATCCTACCTGGCTTCTGATAAGCCAGATCTGTTCCTGGTATTTACTTGAGAAGAGGTGTGACTCATAAAAAGCCATGTAGCTTAGAAAACCTGCTGGACAGTAGTTCTCAGAATCAGAATCAGAAGACTTTCTCTAGCACTGGAGTTGGAGACAACTGGGGAAGGGCAATCCCAGAGTTGGCAGAGTCAGCTGACAAACACTTATGCTTTGTTACCAATTGTATATCATTCTGTGTTATCTCTTACCATCAGAATATGTAGGAAAACACTGAAGGCCGACACCACACCATGCATTGTAGCCATTCTCAAGACTGAATGGCAGTCTTACTTACTAGTATTTCCCTCTTGTTGATGCCAAAATAGCTCTATTTCAGTTTTATTCCTTATCACCATTTGGTTGAACATAAATATCTCATTCTTAATACTGTTGTTGTTCCCCATCCTGCCATATGTTATTTTAATGAGGCTGCTTGATCCACAAGGCAGCCATTTTGGCGTCTTTGACGAATGATATCAGCCCAATGTGCTGATCTCATATCAGGGACTTTATGAATCGCCTTTTCAGCGAAGAGCACAGAAGATCATTCGGCCTTTGTGTGTTTTGGCACATGATAGCATTGCTGAACTGTGTTGGAAGCGATCCCTGCAAACGGATGTATGGAAGTGTTCAAAATGAGTGCGGAGAAGGGCCTACAGGGCAGAGTTAAACTGAGCTGCGTTTTTATCAAAGCAGTGATGCTCCGCTGAGGTTACAAAACCCATCGTGTCCAAGGATTCTGCCCAATAAAAATCCCTTTAACTCCGTTCAAAGATGTTTGGCTCCATCTGTATTCCAAACAAAACACAATTAAGTTATCGGCATATTCACTGAACAGCTATCAGTGGGAGATGTAACTGCTGCACAACAGCGGCTTGAGAGTCTTTCAGCGGAACAGTGTGGGGAGAGGAAAGACGAAATCTCCTCCACCATGGAGGGTGATAGAGGTCTCATAAAAAATTTGGTTACAACAAATGATCTCCAGATGGTCCTTCTGGTCTACACAGGGATAACCCTTATAAAGACACTGTCAGTGGGAGGAAATTCTTGCACATTCCAACGGAGCTTATCCCTGGTGGAAAATCACTGCCTTGCAAAAAAAGATTACGTTAAAAGAAAACAACATGGTCCCCTGCATGCATGGCTGTGTCATGCAGTCAGCCATGACAGTCAAAAACAAAATATATCATGTCATTTTTTGTAAATTTTTCAGTTTCACAAACATATATATATATATATATATAGATATATATATATATATATATATATATATATATGGTCTCTGCGTCTACTGGCTCAAATTATCTTTCCAGTGCAGAGCACTACAAATATGTTACGCCCCTGGAAATATTAATGGTCAGTGGAGGGTAATACTTCAGTGAACGGCAACAGTGCTGCTGTTTAAATTAGGAAACTCTTTTGTGGTGGTCATACTTTAACCGCACTGCATTGCTGTTTGAAGTTATTCTGACCACAGTATTCCAGTTTCAGACTCAGTTCCAGATTCAGCCCACAAAGGCGATAAAGTGAAGGCTTTTTTTTTTTTCGGATGACCACTAATATTTTTTAAATCATCTTTCGGGAATGCAATGACTTGGAAAAACCTTTTCATTTACTTTCCAGTCATGAAATGATTTCCGGCTTGGTGTTGGAACGACTGCTTATGGTTACAGAAGTTTGCCAATGATCAGCTGCTTGTTGGGCTCCTTCGGGGAATGTTTGCGTATTTGTGACATGGACGGAAATTAACAAAAGGGCTGCAACAGGCCACAGTGTTCCCACATAGTGATGTCATTGGAAGTGTTTTTTTTTGAGGGGGGGGGGTGGTCCGCTGGGGCTGGCTGCTGAGCCACCACTGGCCATGGCACACTCGTGAAAACTACACATGCTTTCATCCCATGTGTTTCAGATTCGTGGGTTGAGTATATATGTGTGTGCCTGTGTATCGTCATGGAGAACGGTCTCCTACTGCAGTCAAAATTTTGACGTGAAGCATATTTTTTGGTAGTAAATATTTCAAAATATTTTTAACCTAAAAGTGAGATTTATAATTCAGCCATGGCCATAATATATATTATAAAGAAAAATTGCAGTTGAAATTCAAAACAGAGAGATTCAGACTAATCTTAAGCCAAAAACCCAGAGGTGATTCTTAGAAGCTTCAAACTGCTGAAGGGCCACATATGCGACCCCGAGCTTCTCCTTTTCCCCTGATTATGGTGCCCAGATGTGGGATCTACAACCTGCAGAGAAAAGCATGCCCCTGCCACTCTACTCCAGTGTTTCCCAGCCCATTCCTTGGGGACCCCCAGAAATTCCACATTTTTGCTCTCTCCCAGCTCCCAATACACTTGTACCAGATGTTCGGTGTTCCTGATTGGGTGGTAGCCGAGTGGGAGCGAAAATGTGTCTGTCTGAGGGTCTTAGCACTGGGTTGGGTAAAACTGCTCTACTCAAACATGCACCACATGGTCTAAATACTACTGATGAATGAATTTGTAATTCTGTACCTTCACCGAGTAATTGTTAGAATCAGCACGACTGAGCTACCTGTAACACACCTTGTACTTATTACCCTGTACTAAATGGGTCTAATTCTGTCTAAGATGTCCAGTCATAGTTGAGAATCATAGTTAGCCAGTATACAGGGCTTACAGCATAAAGAGTGTATCAGGGCATGATTAAAATTACGTATTTCTCCACATATTCATGCAGAAATATTCCCAGGTGTCAAATTTAAGAGATTTACGGTGTCCTGCTGTCCCCCTGGGCACATCTCCTGCAGCATGCAGTATGTAGGTATAATCATCATATTTGTAGGAATTGTCTGCAAGTGCAGTTAGGAGCTGAGGTAATGGTGTGATATACAATGTACTCTTATTCCTGCCCCAAGAAAGAGACACTAAATACTCAGTGTGCTTTAGAGAGAAAAAAAGGCTTATCTAAAGAACAACCAAGGCTGCATGTTGATCTGAATGTTAACTCGCTGAATAGAGCCAGTTCCGTTTTACCTAATTACCCAAATACAAACAGGGTGCATAATGTGCACAACAATGAGAGCAGGCACTGAAATACTTAGGGCAGGCTGCATATAAATAGCCTCATAACTGTATTACCTCTTTATTCATCTACTGTGTTAAAGTTCAAAGACCACTTTACAGATTGCAATTGTATAGTACAGCGTTCTTCATTTTCAACAAACACTAATCTTAGCCCCCCCCCCCAAACCACCTGGTTTATTAAGCACCAAAAACGTACCACAACAAGATCTTGAAACGCTTTTGCAACTTCAATGCTTGCATTACAGTTGACCTTGTATATAACAAACATTTTATTCCTTGTACACGATAAAGATAAGCAGGAGGAGTTACCATTCCTGAAAGAATAACTACTCACATCCTGATCCTGGCAAGGAAATTTGCATGGAACGGAGGGAAATAACTTCATGAACTGCAGATTCTGACACATGTAAAGCACTAACAGTCTCTCAGAAATATACTTCGCAGGAGCACATAACCTTTCATAAACCAATGAATTATGGCTGATGACAGATCTGTAATGACAAGTGGCAACATTGTTTACTTATTTTTCTTATTCTCTATACACTTGCTACCCAGATAAATGGCTTTTGAGCATTTCCTTTGGATGCCTAAGATTTTGCACAGTACTGTATATGCGTCTTCCCATGCCTGATTCCAGCTCGGTCATTAGTGTGGTTGTAGATGTTTTCTGTGTTAGTGTTAGTGTTCAAGTTCATTGTTGCTGTTTACCCTAGTTTTTCCCCTTTGTAAGGCCTAGTCCCTTCCCTTTGGATCCTCCTTGTGTTCTGACACCTCGCCGTCCTTTTGTTTGTAATTTTGTGTGTTTACATATATGATAAAGTCCCCTTCAGTGCCTTCCACGCTTTTGCATAGATTGTCCCTGTTTCATACATAACAGCATGGATGGATGGACGATTTGTGAAATTTGGGTGCAATTTCTGCACAGCAGAACAAACAATATGTTCATAAAAATCCGTATTACAAATTCACATGAACCATACTAGCCATCCATTCTAACTCATGTCACACAAGGATAACCCTGTTAGTTAGATAGAAGCGCTTGGTGCCAGAGCGAAACACACAGCCAAAGAGCTGAGGAAGTTCTCCTCCTCTCAAGATTCTATTGAAAATTTCAGAGGAAGTAAGAAGCTTTCTGCTGTGTTTATTCAAAACAAAGACAAGAATGCATGGGAGCGACTGACTTGCGTAAGACCTTGATTTTTTTTTTGCCTTTTTATTTTACTTTCCCACTGCAGACCAGTAGGCCATAATGTTAGCCTCAGAACAACAGGGTGCTGGAATTTTATTTGCTTACTAACATTTGGATAACCTCGATCAGCAGTACTTTTCCGATCAGGCTTTCTGTTTTGTCTGTATTTAGGGTTAATGCAGCACTTTAACAATGTTATGCAGTACTTTAAATTGGAACTTGCTTTCTTGATCCTTTGCGCCTTATCTTTAGAATAAGTTATATAACTTGATTTAGCATCTACTGAAGTGGAGAAATGGTTCAATGTTTTCTGTACCATGTGCTGTGTCTAAACTCTGTAAACAGCTGTGAAATGATTGTTATTTTTTTTTTAATCCATGTTGACAGCGGTCTGGAGAAAAATACATGAGATGCAATGGAGGTCGAGCTAGTGCCCGTGCAATATATTTATAGCATTCTCAGAACTGCAAGAGAGGAATTTAACCATGAGAGGAAATAAATCATTTGCCGGCGAATTGCATTCTAGTAATTTGTTATAATAAAAATAAGAAAAAAAATCCTTAATTGCTTATTCTCTCATGAACTGCCTGGCTAACAATATACCTCATAAGGCTTAATGTGTAATGCAGTGCCTTCTAGGGCTACAGATGTTTTTTCTCAAGATATTGCAATGAGAAAATAGCTGTGGGTTTTTCTTTTTTTATGGATACATTGAACAAGTCAAGCGCTCATTATTTGAAACTGTAGCTGAGAATTTGAACCTGAGGCAAACAAATATGATTTTTTCAGACTTGGCAAGCTAGCTCAGGTTCTAAACAGATAGAAAGCCCTTGATTGTTTCTGTAAACAATAGCTTTCGAGAAGCATAACTATGTAAAAATATGATATAAAGTAACTAATATAGCCGCTGATCCTATGAATATCTGTGATGGTGTTTGTGTATAATGTCAGGGTGTGTAACAGATACTTTTGTGTTTAATACTCATAGCCAAAAAGTGCACAGCATTAAGTATAGAATTCCAGTGCCTAATGTCAAGTATGTAGCGTTTAGTATTCTATGAAGGATGTATCCCAGTGATCTGTCTGTATTATACCAGTATTTCCTCTCATGTAGGGCTTCCATACTATCGAGTGCTTTCGATGAACTTCAATAAACTAAGGTAGAAAAGCTGACTTGTCTATCCATCCATCCATCCATCATCTTCCGCTTGTCCGGGGTTCGGGTCGCGGGGGTAGCAGCTTCAGTAGAGGCACCCAGGCCTCCCTCTCCCCAGCTAACCCCACCAGCTCCTCGGGGGGGACACCGAGGCGTTCCCAGGCCAGCCGAGAGATATAATCCCTCCAGCGAGTCCTGGGCCTGCCTCGGGGCCTCCTCCCTGTAGGACAGGCATGGAAAACCTCCCTGGGTACCCGCCCAGGAGGCATCCGCACCAGATGTCCAAACCACCTCAACTGGCTCCTTTCGACGTGAAGAAGCAGCGGTTCTACTCCGAGGCCCTCCCGGATATCCGAACTTCTCACCCTATCCCTAAGGGAGAGCCCAGACACCCTGCGGAGAAACCTCATTTCGGCCGCTTGTATTCGCGATCTCGTTCTTTCGGTCATTACCCATAGCTCATGACCATAGGTGAGGGTAGGGACAAAGATGGACCAATAGATCGAGAGTTTGGCTTTTTGGCTCAGTTCTTTCTTAGCCACGACGGACCGGTTAAGCGCCTGCAGAACTGCAGACGCCGCTCCGATCCGTCTATCCAACTCCCGATCCCGCCTACCCTCACTCGTGAACAAGACCCCGAGATACTTAAACTCCTCCACTTGAGGCAGTACGTCTTCCCCAACCCGAAGAGGGCAAACCACCCGTTTCCGGCTGAGAACCATGGTCTCGGACTTGGAGGTGCTAATCCTCATCCCTGCCGCTTCGCACTCGGCTGCGAACCGCCCCAGTGCCTGCTGGAGATCCCCAGCAGATGAAGCCAACAGGACGACATCGTCTGCAAAAAGCAGCGAGGCAATCCTGAGGTCACCAAACTGGACACCCTCAACGCCTTGGCTGCGCCTAGAAATCCTGTCCATAAATATGATAAACAGGACCGATGACAAAGGGCAGCCCTGGCGGAGCCCAACACGCACCTGGAACACGTCCGACTTATTGCCGGCAATGCGGACCAAGCTTCTGCTCCGTTCGTACAGGGACCGGATCGCCCACAACAGTGGACCCCGGACCCCATACTCTCGAAGCACCCCCCACAGAGCACCTCGGGGAACCCGGTCGTAAGCCTTTTCCAAATCTACAAAACACATGTAGACTGGATAGGCAAACTCCCAGGCCCCCTCCAGTACCCCTGCAAGGGTATAAAGCTGGTCCAGTGTTCCACGACCAGGACGAAAACCGCATTGTTCCTCCTGAATCCGAGATTCGACTATCGATCTCACCCTCCTCTCCAGTACCCTGGAATAGACCTTCCCAGGGAGGCTGAGAAGTGTGATCCCCCTGTAGTTGGAACACACCCTCCGGTCCCCTTTCTTAAATAAGGGGACCACCACCCCAGTCTGCCATTCCAGTGGCACTGTCCCTGACCTCCACGCACTGTTGAGAAGGCGTGTCAGCCACGACAGCCCCACAACATCTAGAGCCTTCAGGTACTCCGGGCGGATCTCGTCCACCCCCGGGGCCCGGCCACCACGGAGTTGTTTAACCGCCGCGGCCACCTCAGCCTCAGTGATGGGCAAGCCCCCCCCAGCACCCTCGGGCTCTGCGCCCTCAGATGTCTCAAAGGCAGTATGCGTAGATGTATCGGAGGCAGGGTTGAGGAGGTCCTCAAAGTATTCCTTCCACCTCCGGATGATGTCCCCAGGTGAGGTCAACAGCCCCCCCCCCCCACTATAAATAGTAGGAACCAGGAGCTGCTTCCCCCTCCTGATACTCCGTATGGTTTGCCAGAACCTTTTTGAGGCCGACCGAAAGTCACTTTCCATGGCCTCACCGAACTCCTCCCACGCCCGGGTTTTTGCTTCTGCGACCGCCCGAGCCGCGTTCCGCCTGGCCCGCCGGTACCCGTCAGCTGCGTCCGGAGACCCCCGGGCTAATAATTCCCGGTAAGCCTCCTTCTTCAGCTTCACGGCCCCCCTCACCTCTGGTGTCCACCATCGGGTACGGGGGTTACCGCCACGACAGGCACCGACCACCCTGCAGCCACAGCTCCGTACGGCCGCTTCCACAATGGAGGTCCGGAACAGTGTCCATTCGGACTCAATGTCCCCCACCTCCCCCGGCATGCAGTCGGAATTCTGCCGGAGGCACGAGTTAAAGCTCCAGCGAACAGGAGCCTCTGCCAGACGTTCCCAGCAGACCCTCACTATACGCTTGGGTCTACCAGGTCTGACCGGCTTCCTCCCCCGCCACCTGAGCCAACTCATCACCAGGTGGTGATCAGTTGACAGCTCTGCCCCTCTCTTTACCCGAGTGTCCAAGACAGAGGGCCGCAGATCAGTTGATACGATTATAAAATCGATCATCGACCTGTAGCCCCGGGCATGTTCGTACCATGTCCACTTATGGACACCCTTATGCTCGAACATGGTGTTCGTTATGGACAAACCATGCATTGCACAGAAGTCCAATAACTGAACACCACTCGGATTCAGATCAGGGAGGCCGTTCCTCCCAATCACCCCCTTCCAGGTCACACTGTCATTGCCCACGTGAGCGTTGAAGTCCCCCAGCAAAACGATGGGATCCCCCCGCGGCACACCAAATAGCATACCGCTAAGGGAATCCAAGAAGGCCGGGTACTCCGAACTGACATTCGGCGCATAAGCGCAAATGACAGTCAGAGACCTATCCCCGACCCGAAGGCGCAGGGAAACAGCCCTCTCGTTCACCGGGGTAAACTCCGATGTTAATGCACCGAGCTGTGGGGCCACCAATAGCCCTACCCCAGCCCGGCGTCGCTCACCCGCCGCAACTCCAGAGTAAAAGAGCGTCCAGCCCCTCTCCAGGAGATTGGTTCCAGAACCCAAGCTATGTGTTGAGGTGAGCCCGACTATATCTAGTCGATACCTCTCAACCTCACGCACAAGCTCAGGCTCCTTCCCCACCAGAGAGGTGACATTCCATGTCCCGAAAGCCAGTTTTGTCAGCCGGGCCTCCCTTGGCCGCCACCCGATCCACAATGCACCGAACCCCTGACATTCCCCTTGCGGGTGGTGGGCCCACCTGGGGCTGACTTGTCTAAAAAGTATAACTAGTTGTGTTCAATTCAACACATTGTGTAAACTAATTTCTGCCAAACAAAAGGATAAGGATTCTTGCAACAAATGCTTGATGCACCAGACATTATTAAGACATTTTATCTGAATACTTTTCAAAATGTGAAATTACAAACAGTTTCCATGAAACATCGGCCATCATGTTGCATACAGTAAGCAAAATCTGCTTGACTGTATGAGTGATAACTTTCCCTTAAGTGTATGTTTCTGCTCCTCTGAGTGAGTGGCCTGGCCATGGCAGGCTTTTACAGTGCCATCTAATTCATCTCTAATGATACCCTGGTGTGTTGAGAAGCTTTAAACCAGAAGAGTTTCCATAGGATGCTTTTGGTTCATCCAATATTTATGTCTGGCTAAACACTTTATGCTTCAGTTATATGTGTTTGTCCAAAATCTTCTCACAATACACTTATTTGACCTCCTTCTGCTTAATGATATTAAAATCTCAGTACTGGGGCCCTTTTCAAGTTTTCTCTATTATAATTTGCTCATTGAGTTAATTAAGTCAGTATAACTCAGGAGACTTTTTCCATACATTGAGCTTTGGCAGAATTGTTGGTGTGGTCATACGTAGCATGTATTTAGTTCTTAATATTCAAGTCTCAAGCTTGAAGTTTCAAGTTTCATTATCACATGTGTTTAGAGGAATACAGTGAGATTCGTATGCTACAGTTGACGGGTCGGACATTGTGGATAGGGAAAAAAGTAGGGCAATTAAAGACAAGAGAGAATGGAAGACAAAGCCGTCCAACACAAGAATGAGTACACAAGTAAGAAATAAATATCTGCAATGGGACTCTTGATTTAAACGGCAAATGGAGTACAATATAGAAAAATAATTAAGGGTAAGGTGCAGATGAAGTGCAGATGGAATGTTATTTAACATTAACATATATCAATTGGCGGGTTCTTCCAGTCATTTGGTCATTGTGATATGGGAACCATAATTTAATTGAAATAGATTTGAAACAAATTCTTTAAACAATTGCTGATAACTGACAATAGCAAATTATAGTGAATATTTGTCCTTACACTGAATTTTGTCTAACTTTTGCCTCTTGAAACCATAATGTCATGTCATAGGGAACATTAAAAACAGGTATTTTAAACAGTTTGTGTTATAATCTGAAAAAATATACACATTTTGGGGTAAGTATGGGTTTGAGGGTGTTTAAATGTCAACATTTCATGAGTTTTATAGGCTATATAAACTAAGTAAACTCACAATGCTTATAAAGCATAGCAGTTTGACAAAGGTATTCTGCTACCACCAAGTGGCCAAATTTGTAATAGCACGTAAATGTTAAATGTCACGTATACACCGCAGGATAGGTGGGTGGAAGAAGAATGGATGGATGGAGACTTCTAAAAGATATTTAGAACTCGTATTCATTTATAAATGATTCAGAGACTTTTATAGCTTAATGTTTCGTTGAGTGTTTATGAGATACTATATGGACAAATTTTTCCACAGGGGTACAACAGCAAGGTCCATTCAAAGTTTTGCCTGTCCAGTACTTTAAGCACAATTCTTTCAGCTGTCTGAAAGAAAACAAATTAATGTACTTTTACATAACAGAGATTTATAAATCAGTTACATTGATAACAACATCAGCAAACATAAAGTGATGTAGAATAAAAAATATATGTCTGAAGAATTATATTTTAACATAGTATTATGGAATAGTCATACTTATTATTCTCTCTTTTAACTACTAATGATCCCATACAGGATCTGCCATATAAGTAGGACCTAAAAGAAGTATAGAAATAAACCAAATTACCTGCAGTATTATATGACATCAATATAACTGTCACGCCCCGCTCCGTCCGATCCTAATGTGTGCCACGCCCACCTCGTTACCTCGTGTTCATCCCTAATTGTTCTCATCTGTGGCCTGTTCTGTTCACCGTATCCTGTCCATATTAGTCCGCGTCTCCCACTGTTTCCCAGATCGGTCATTGATGTTGTCAAGTCTCGTTCCAGTTTGCCCTGTCTTCTCGGAATAAACCCCGTTTGCCCGTCCGCTTGGCTCTACTCGCCTGCTTCCCCGCTCACCTGCCAGCGAACATAACAATAACAAACAGATCTAGGTTTTTTTTAATGTTGCAATCAGCTTACAGAGTGGGTACTGCTCTGCTGTAGTTACTGTGATTTGTACATTAATCAAGGTACATCAGGAAAAAATGGCTGTAGGTGGTTTGGATGGTCTCCTGGAAACACAATCCTTTATTTTTGATGTAGATGAGGGTTGTCCATATCTATGTACAGTACAGTGTAAAAGTCTTAGGCAGCCAAAAGAAATTGTTCATATTAAATTTATGTTTGTGTTTTATGTCTGTAAAAGTGCATTTGTTAGCTATTTAATAACTTCTCTTAAGTGACCCCAGTATTTTCAGTAACCATGAACTCATCCACTAGCACACCTTATTCAGCTAATCAGTAACTCATGAAGTTCATTCATTAATTCAGTTAATTCATTAAGTGAACTGGTGTTAAATTTTACCAAATACATAGAATGGCTGGGGTTTGGCCAGGAACTAAAGCATTGTTCACACAGTCGTCCAAAAAGATATCAGTAACTGAGACAAAATTCTATATTTTAATGTATTACTGTTATTTTATTTATTCTTTTTTATTCTTGTATACTCTTGCTGCACAGATAAATAGCTTTAAAAATAAGAAAATATATATAAAAAAATAAAGTATCACATATATTTTCTATACTTGCCTTATGCAGTTCAAATTAAAATAAAAACTAGACACAGTGTAACATTTACGAAGAGAGAGATTTGTAGATACTAACTTCTGCATATTTATGAGCGGTGTTGCAGTGACCCCCTTGTCTTGTTATGTACATATAAAGGATTGTGTTTTCAGGTGACCATGTGGAAAAGTTATCGACAGGAAGACAACCAGCCGGACTCAAAGAAAAAAAAGCAAAAACAACACTGTCTAGACAGAAAATGGATAGTTTGACTCCTCAGGTAAATGATTTTACCCGGAGAGAAGGGTATCTTTGTTTGGGAAGGGAGGCCCACTTCTACCAGCATGTAAGTTCATGGGCTCACATGAAGTGCAGTTTTCTCCCAAGCTGATCTATATTTCACATGAATACTGTGTGATTTGTATTTTTCAAAACCCAACAAGACATCTAGCAGGCAAAATTTACTGTCCTTCTTTGAATGTTATACTATTGCCATTACATTTTATTACTAATAAAATTCTATTACCGCCATTAACGATAAATAACTGATGTAATGTCATAAAAACAGGAACAATTATACTAGCACATTAGCATGCTTGAGTGAATGATAGAGAACTATAGTCAGAGTTGGTGCCCGTCCATCCCTGTCCTATGTGTTTGCCCCCGTTTGGCCAGCAGGTGGTGCTGGCCATCCTGTTCCCTCTATCATGTAGCCCTAGTTCCTCCTGTGTTCCTGTTCTCTGGCTTGTCATGTAGCTTGATGGGCTGACTGAGCGTCGCAGAAGGCGACTCCCCTCCAGTTGTGGGTGCAAGGCTGGCCTGAGGTCTTATTTTTCTTTTTCAGTTTTATTTTATCCTTAGCTTTTGGTTTTTCCTTGTATCTGTTGTGATTTATCTTTGTGTCCCTGTTTTCGTTTACTCTGCTTGTACCCTGTTTTATTTTGCTCTGTGCTTATGCTCCCATTTTTTCCCTAGTGTTAGCCTCTGTGTTTAGTACAGTTTCCCTGTTTTCCTGTTTTTGTTGATTGTAATGTATTCCACCTGTTACTTGTTGTCCTGTGCCTGTACTGATTGGTTAATTGAGTTATGGTTTTCACCTGACCTGCGTCATGGCCTATCAGTGCTGTAAGTGCCTGCTTTTGATCTATTCCTTGTTGGTTCATTGTGGCTGTTTTCCTGTTTGACTCTGCATCTGTTGTTGTACATTTGACAGTTTTTTCCCTGGATAGTTATAGTTTTTTTGGCATTGCTTCCTGCCTATATTTCTCTTATCAGTTTTGTGTGGACTCTTCGTGGGCCCTTTTGTTTTCCATTTCTCCCTTTCTGTTTGTTTGTGTTAAATAATCCCCTTTCCGTGGAGCCGCTACGTGATTCATCCCTCTTTTGCTATGTCACACCATAACAAGCGTACTTAAATGGACGAAGACTAGGCAATTGATTGTGTATTGAATCATCAGTCAAGCACAATCAGTGTATCTTGACCATTCAAATGCTAACAAACTATTTAATTTGATATATAAAGTGGAAAATCTTTACTTACATAATAGACAGTTCCAATTCTGGATGCAGATTTGTTTGAACACATTCCAAGACGTTTTTTAAAAATAGATATGAATGTCCTTATAAATGTCTTACAGAATGTTTGAAATAGTTCACAGCATCCTACAATATACATTTCTTTCTACACACGTTTACAATGAACTACTATGGCTTATCAGAAGGAAACAGTGATTTCTGACCCTCTTTTTATGACAGTATTGTATATTTCACAATTTCTTAATATTCAGAAAACATGGAAAGACTATCACGTAATTTACAAATATTTATCATAACAAATAATGCCTTTTCGTTTTACCTACGTCACGTACTGCCCGTGGCACGTGGGTTTCCCCTGGGAAGCTGGCGTGATTACGCCGCCAGCCAATATTTCCTTGTATTTTTTGTGTTTTACCTCTAGGGGGCAGTCATATAACATTTCTTAATGTACATAACATTTTTCACAGATTACTAATACTAGTTTATTATGCCTACAGTGATGTGAAGATGATTTTTCCTTTGCTCTACAACTGCAAAACAGGGCTAAAAATGTATTTTTGTGTCTATACTGGAAGGAGCGGCATTCTATAAAGTCAGGATGATTGTTGGGTTTCATTTTATAGAATATTATGGTAAGGCAAGATATTATTTTATCAGATTTCTCCAAAGTTTTCTTTGCACCATAAGAAAAAGGAAAAAAACAAGAACAACATGCATGCCATATATTCATCACCCTACACAAATTGTACACTCCCAAATAGTGCACTTCCACTAGGAAAGTCAGCTTTGAAACACCAGAGTATTGTCATTGTAGTTTTGACCATAAGTCATAATAAAATTGCTGAGCTACACTGGTAAAGTAAGATATGAATAAATCGCATTCAAAAGTTAAATGTATTTGCCAACGTTTTAATTGCAGGGCAGTTTTAACTACTACAAATGCTACCATTCATAGATGTATTTATGTATATTTATGTTCTTGCCGCTTATCCTGGTCAGGATATCCTAGTCAGCGTAGTGTCGGAGATGCCAGTCCAGTACAGAGCGGCTACACAAACACACTGCAGAGAACTTAGGGCTGCCACTAAGGGACGTCCGCGGAAGAGGACCACAGTGATGCTAATGAAATTAAACATGCTTAGAAGCAAATTGTAACTATTTTTCATTAACTGCCCTTTTGCTCAGGCTGCTTAGAGAGAAGTGTCCACATACATGAACGTGGCCAGAAAGATAGAGTGATGGTTGGGTGGATGATATATAAAAGCAAAAATAATTAACAGACACTGGTTCATCTTCTTTTAACAATTCATGCATGAAAGAGTTAAACATCAGATAGGGTAACCACAGGCCCTGATATCCAGCCTCACGTCCTTCTGAATATAATTCAGCACGAGCTGTCACGTTTCCATTAGTTGGAAACTTCAAAGAAACGTTTGGCAGACACGGTAAAGATTTACTGGTGGTTAACAGTCAGCGCTCTGGGCCCCCCTGTTTTCATGGCAACGCATGATCACATGATGAGGCGTAGTTCCATTGCAGCGCTTAATGGTGGAATTGTCCGGTGAAACTCAAATTAGAAGTGACCACGACTAGCTAAAATACCAAATCTGCACTCATAAGCATAATCACAACCAAAGTAATATCTGAAGATGCTACTTGCAGAAGATGATGTGTCACTTATGCAAAGAGGATAGGTTCTTTGGAAGTTGAACTCATCTTGAACTGGTGGTTTTGAACCACGAGCGTAATAGGTGTATAATAGGTATCCTTAAGTGTATTTACTTTGTCTTTGTTGTTCTTTCTTCAGGGGATTTATTTCCTACTCTGATTTGCCCTAAGCTTTACTAGTAAATTGTTAACACCATTTTGTTTACTCTAAAGGTACGAGTGAATATGAGTGATGAAAAATTGCTCAGGAGCACGTTAAGATTAACGTTTCTTTCAAATAACGCAAATAAAATGGCTCTACGTTTATTTGGTTGGTCTGAGTCTGTGATGTGAGAAATTCCTCATGTTGGCGATAAACCAGGCCTTGGCATGTTACTGATTAATGTCAGCTAGCGTAATCACCTACACGCTTTTAAATCTACAGCACAGTGCCACCATTGTCAGCTCTTTCTAGAAAAGCCAGTATTTGAAATTCATGTTGTCATAGTAGATTAGAGCTTACCATGAAGAGGACAGTGTCCATCTGTAAGACATTGTATTATTTGCGTGTGACTTTCATTGCAAACAGTTCTTGAAGCTGAACTGGCAAATCCAATGGAAAACAAAAGTGACACTGCAGGCCTACTGATTTAACCACTTACCGACTTTTATTTTGACACGGACCCGCCGTGCCATTTTGTCACGTAAATGACGTCATTTTTTTTTTTTTGGCTTTTCATCTGAGAATGAGGTGAAACTGTTTGCTTTGTTTTTTTTCGACTGATAACCAAAGAACACAATTTTTGGAAACAGGCATATTGTTTGAGAGCTTTGAGAGTAGTTACTGACTCAGGATTCTAACAGAGACATTTATTGTCCCAGAGGACCACATCACATCCTTTGCTTTTTTGCTCTTTTTCTCAGTACCTGAAATAGGAAGAGGAACTTTTGCCAGTCCTGGGCCCCAAAAAGGCACAAATGCAGGGGAATGAATAGACATCAAGCACAACTGAAGCTAGCAAATCAATCAGTGAGAACTGTCCGCTTGAATTTGCTAGTAATTAGTCTATCAGTTTAATTTTATAGTATTAAGTAATTTTTTTGTCACCTTAGTTGAGTCACTTAATGCATTTAAGGATGTAGTTGCCTGACGTGTGTCATTTAGACAAAGTAAACATCTTTGTTTTTTTTCATCGTTAGCTAAATTTCCTCCTCAGCTGTTAGGCTCGCATTCCTGTGTCTCCATCTGTGAAATGCCTTTTGATCCCAGCTCGCTCCCCTCTCCCTATTTATCCGTTATCGGCATTGGCAAAGAAATACTGAGAAATGATAAAAATGGAAGTAATGAGTCAGCGTCCCAGTAAGCAACCTCAAGATCGGGCAGATGAGTTTTCTGCAGATCCAAATCAGCACCAGCTGGAGGTCATACAAACTATTTTTAATCAGTATCTTTTATGTTTTACCTGGTCACCCTTTGCTGAACGGAGATCAAGAGTCGGATGAGGACTTACAGCATTTAGGTGACACAAAAGGTGGATTTTTTTTTATTTGGGGGGGGGGGGGGATTGCGTAGGTAATTGTCAGTCATGTCTGGGTTAAAGGCTAAGGGCCATGGAAGTTCCAGGCCTCCCCATGTGTAACGCTCCCCAGTGTCTCGCTCAGCAGATGTTCTGTCGGCCTTCCTGCTGTGTCCAATCCCCTCCTCTTCCAGCTGTTACGCGTTACTTTATGCTCTGTATGATTTACGCTACCCACATAGTTGTTAGTCACTAAACAATGTTAATTTAACCAAAAATGTTGAGCTCTTCTGTACACATTAATTATTCATAACTGACATTAATTAACAAGCAAAACAATAATTTTGGCCATTTTATACAGCTGACGTCATGACCGTGGTGTTGAATTCAATCTTTAACATTGTTGCAGAATGTTGCATGGCTTCCATTAACCAAAGGGTAGCTTATAGCTACATTTTGGTCAATCAAAATCTGTATTTTTCTTCAGAAGGTTTTAATTTTTACCAAAACAAGGATGACTCCACATCATACCCTTGTAAATTTAAGGGCTTCTTTTGTAAGGACTTAGCATTTCATTTCTCATAGGTCATGTGACAAATTGTGTTAAAGTGTTCCTGTTATTAATAACAGTGAAGCATTCTGATTGATACCACATGTTTATTTCAGCAACATCATGGTCATTTAAAAGCACCTGGGTACCTCTCAGTATGTCTTAATGTGGAAACTCGTTTGCCATTGTCGAGTAACATTACAATCCATATTTTATAATTTATTGCAATACATTTAACATTTTTATGCTGATGCATTTAACGGTGAAGTATATCTTTACCATTTACTGAAAATGGGCTGCAGGGCAGCATGAAGGATGAAATGAACACAATGTTTTAATCACCAGTTCTTGGCTGGCAAAGTATGGTACACTGTCTAAGTGATGCCATATGGGTGATTTCTTCAGGAATTAGATGTTACCTTCTGTCACATGTTAGTAAGCATTAATGCTAGAGTTCAAAGTCTTACTCACTGCTTGTGTGAAAGTGTATTCATAAAATACAAATAAACAGAGAATATTTGTGTTTTAAAATCGTCATGGTTGGGCTGAAGTGCTAGTTTTGGAAGTGTGTTGACCTTGAATCCTGTCTTCTGTTTTTTTCTGTTTTTACTTGTTCAGTTCGGAGGATCCCACATGTGGCCCAGCCCCACGGGCAACCTCCACGCTGCTGTGAAATTAAATCATCTGAACCATCAAAATCACCTTGTAAACAGGGCACCACTGATGCTACGGGAAACTCGTTCTTAATGGCGGCGTGAAATTCTCAATACACCTACATCTGTTGATGTCAAGCATCACGAAATAAGATTCCATTGCTTTTCGTTTGCAAAGTCCATCCATCCATCTATCCATGTGTTTTTGGAGGGTGTAGCCTATCTTAGGAGCGCAGCGTGCAAGGCTGGGGTAGATGTTCTCATGAGCACACATGTACTCAACAATTTTTCATTTGAACATTTTTTGTAAAACCGCCGTATCTGATGTGTTCATTTTTCCCAGGGTTCCCTGGAAGGCCAGAATCCAACGCAGCTTGCAGATTTCCCTGCTCAAACACATCTTAGTCAGCTAATTGCCAGGTTAAGTAGGTGTGATTAGTCAGGGAAATCTGCAAATGGTGTTGCAAACTGGCCCTCCTGGTCCAGAACCAAGGAGCCCTGCTATACAGTAAGAATCCATTACACTATAAAATTTGAGTATAACAGTAAATTATGTTTTTTATTTATTTTAGCCATTTAAGACAGAAATCTAATGTGTAATTTAGGTGAGAAAGTTTTGCTGCTACCTAATTTATCTGCCAACATTCCTATATGTTTTGCATAATCTGTAAAAAAAATTTTTTTGACATTTTGAGTATCCTGCAACTGTACCTGTCCTGTGAATATGCGATTTCAGAGACACCTTTCTATCCTTCATTCCTGACAATCTGAAGATGTTTGGTATAAGACAAAAAGTCGGCTTCTAAATATAACTCGACTCAGCTTGACAGGAAGAGCGAGAGAGAGGGAAACGACAGACACAGCAATAGCCAGGGAGACTGTACTTCTTGGCTCCGGGTTTAAAAACCGTCTGAGATTCGGTTTATTCACTTCAATTCAGGCCTAATAGTTTGTCCTCCAACCTTATGCGAAAGCATGAGTGTGCAAAATGATCTCAGACTCTAGCTTGAGCAGAGGTTGTGTTTCTCCCTAAACTAAAGCTTAATAAATTTACCCCAAAGCGTACTTTTCACATCTGCTGCTGTGAAAGGTCCAGCTTAGCTTTGCCGAATCACTTTCCATTTCCTTCTGAAGTTCTCCACAAAATACTACAACTACCTTTTGCCCTGATCTGAGAACTATTCTCTAATTTCAGCGACATCTGCTAATGTCAGTGCTGAATGTATAGTTAGTTTGCTTTTTACTAGAAACTTTATGTAACATCTGATTACCTAAGAGACACCAAGGAAAAGAGAAGAATGTGATAACTTTACTTAAGGGGGTACAAATACTGTCACGCTATTCTCTTACCTGAGGTATTAATGAATTAACCGGAAACTAAGTTAGTTATGTACTGATCCCACACTTGTTCATCATTATTCAGTCATAACAGATCATGTATTTAATGCAGTTACTATATTTGTTTTTAATTTATACTTGTGTAGTAAGTGAGTTAATAAGTTACTTGTGCCATCTCAAGTAAAGTACACATATATTATAGTGGTAGAAGTGTAAATTTCGTCAACTTTACTGAAGGTTCAGAAGTATGAACTTGTAAATATCTTGGATAGATAGAGTGTATGGATCAAGAAGTAATCCCCTCTCCCATAGTCATCTCTCTCTCTCCTAATGACCATATACCTTCAACATCAACTCCAAAGCAAAAATAAATTCTTATTAACCCTGAAATCTAATTTTATGCTCCGTTACATACGGCTACTGATGTGAAACACCTGAAGATTCTTTTCAACTACGTTAACATATGACCAACTGTGATATATAAACAGAGCCATGAACACTGCAATATCAGAACTTAATCACAATTCTTTCACCACAGTAATGACTGGCAACTGGCATTTCTTTATGAGTACATTAACTTTATTAAATTTGAATATAATGGAAAATTGGTAAAGTCAGAATGATTTAAATCTCAAATCTGCTAATCATTAGCACAGTGTATAAGGCAGGGATGAATATAAGTACCATGTGAGTCTTTGGCAAGGATCACACAAACACTCTCTCATTATGAGAAATTTAATCACCTATTTGCCTGCAGAGTGCATTCCTTAAATGTAGGCGCTAATCTACTCAGACACAGCAGACTTCCGCAGGCCCAACAGAGGGACGCCATAACTGTCACATACAGCATATGTTACCGTGAAGGAACGGTGAAGTACCTTTACCAGAAGATTACATCTGCAGGTGCTCCTGTCACTGCGAAATGGACCTGCCAGTGGATTTAGTGCTGATGCATGACATTCCATGTAAGCGTGCAATACAGACATGCTGTATTCAACAGCTCAGGTCTATATCACCCTGTTTGGCCTGCGGACTCTGTAATACCATATCCTGCAGGAGGAAACGCACAAGTGCTTTAAATGATAAATCAACTATTTAAATAATAACAAAAAATGGAACAGGTATGGGTGGGCATTTCGCTGAAAGTATTTTTAACAGGCAGCCTATATCTCTTATAGTTCTGGCTTCAGCTCACTACTCATTTGCAGTGTATAGTTACTCTAAACTGTGGTATGTCAGTAACAGTTGTTTCATTCTTTGCCAGGCACTTTGGGATTATGAGATAGGTTTGAGATAGGTTCTATCTATATAAAGTTGAATTAAACTGGGTTTGATTGACCCGAGAGTTAAAATAGACCAAATAGTAGAAACAATTTAATCCTTTGAGAATTCTCCATACATTGTAGGAGGATTGTCCATGTCATTCTGCTAGTCTGTAGAGGATGAACAAGATTTCCAAATCTGCATCCTTGAAATGGTTCAGCTCTTAAATAACCACATAATTCTGTTGAGGGGAGTTGCATCTGATCTATTTACATACATCATGTGGAAAGAAGAGGATCAATGTGTTTAATGGATCATTTCTTGGAAGTGTTATACCAGGTGTGTTAGGGACATCCTGTAGATGTGCTAGAAATTGCATAGAGACCAGACTGTGTCACGGTACGCATTTCCCTGCATTTTCCACCCTAAGGCGTGCTTTAATTGAAAGCCAGCGCATGTCTTCTCTGCTCAGATTGCTTTCATGTGTCAGCAATAAAACTTCTCGCAATGAGCTGTTCGCTCTCGCCAGTGCAACATTACTAGGGCGAATAAAAGCATTCCTATTGTAACGGTTTTTCTGCGGACTGGAGAGCGGTCACCCACAATGCCGTGAGCTCATCCAGTCCTTACCAGCTCCCTGTACCGACGACAGAAGGCTGGCATCGGTTGTGTGCGCTGGGGGGCAGAGATTAAGCTAGCTACAGACTCACAGAGTGGAAATACATTACGTAATGGCTGCCATGTGGTTGTTTGTGTACACCAGGGACTGATATGTAACCCCTTTTGCACTCGTCCCAAAAGAGAACACAAAATCAAGCCAGGGAAAATGAGCAGTGTAATTCTAGCACAGCAACCTCAGGTCAAGCAGCAGCTGAGCGGTTCAGGGACGAGGCCAGGCATGAGCCGAGAGATAAATAGCCAAATGGGTCCCCGACATTTAACGTTTGCCATTTAGCAAGGTCAAAGCAATAATTTTACTTTGAGCTGTTGAGGTTTAGACTCTCTGTTTTAAAGCTCTTTTTTTGTAGAATGTATAGGTAATTTACGGCGAAATGTGCCAGACCGTGCAATCAATGATGTATGAGAAAGTTTGATATTGAGGGTCAGGTCAGGTCAGGGATCATGCCCCAGCACAGCGCATTGCCACACCCACCACACAACGAAGCACCTCGGGGTGCCAGTCAGTGACCCCCCAGGATGACATGCAGTCCAGTCCCACCCTCCAGAAATGGCTGCCTATTTGCTGCAGCCAGGTGTTACGTGGGCATCCCCTTGGCCTGGTCCGGCCACTCGGGTCCTCATTACCCACTTGGGTCCTTTGCGCCACATGGCCAGAGTACCAGCATATTGGAGGGGGGGGGGCACAACTTAATTGAAATATAAAGGGCTATTTTTCAGGGGGGTGGGATGAATGAATATAAATTAAATATAGCATGTATACACCCTCCCTTAGACTCTGCTTCCTATGCCCCTGCATGGAACCACAGCGGACAGTTTTAAAGGATTTTGTTTTGAAGGTGGCAGCAATCGAAATGGGAAACTGCTTCTATCTGCAAACTGGCACTTTAACTTGAACTGGACAAATTAACTGAATGTAGAAAAAATACCAGTATAAGAAGTCCCTTATACCTAAGTCTGCATATTTAAACACCTGAGTATGTTTTTAACAGCTTTCTTGTTAACCAGCACATTTCTGATGCATAATGTACTTTTACCTTTAAGATGCTTGTTTTTAACCCTAAACTTACGCATTCCACACGACAAGCAGAACCGTTGCCGTTTCACAGCCTCCTGATTGGCTCTCGCCTATTTTCTGGGCAGGTGTTTTTAATCTGCGCCAGTACACAGTGTTTCACTCTCCAAAAACGCTCCTAGAACAAACATGCGATCTGCCCTTCATTGGATATACGATCAGCACGCATGCAAAGTGTCGCCGCAGCTGACCTAATGACCGGTTTACCTTAGAACATACTGAAAGAAAATTTGCCTGAAGCAAAATAATTTCCTAGAAAATGTATCATACCGGCATTTTATTGTTTTGTTTCTGTTTGTTATGTAGTTTATCTTACATGGCTGCACTTCTGTCTTCCACATGCATTCAAATTTTTTTAAAACAAAAAAATTGTGATTTGACTCTCTTTTCATTATGAAGTTACACAGCACAGCTAAATTTATTATCTGGAGAATTTAATTTACTCATAATTTATTGATATATGCTTTGCCAATCCAGGGTTTAAGGGTTGTATTTAATGGAAATAGTGCAGAATGTCAGTGGTTCCACACAGACTCATTGATAATCTGGGCTTCATCCGCTAATAATGTGCGAAATGTGGCTTTAATCTGTACCATATGACACTGGGGAAAATCCAACATGGGAAACAGTGGAGTCTTGGTGCCAAGACAGACATGTGAAATACTTCTAATGCTCTAAGTGTTGAGGAGACTCTGGCAGCTTGGTGTTAACTCTCCCCTGGTGCTTTCATTCCATTCATGAAAGAACGGCTTGCAGCGGAGCCGCCACTAGGGGCCTGCCCTGTCTTGCATTGATGTCTCTGGTTTTTTGCTAACACACAAAGTTCATACGGACCTTATATTCACATTTATTCTAGATCCTTCTTCCTTCGGCATATAAGGATGATAATGGTCCAACAATGATATTTTAATAATATTACCTATATTCAATACATGTAGTACTTCACTCTTTATGCCACAAAAAGCAATCTTAAAAAAAAATCCTGCATTTAATGTGCTATATAACTTGCTTGTACATTGCTTTGTACGATGTATTTGGTCCAAATTAATAATTCATAAAAATGGTTCAGCGGTGTTCAAAATGTAATCATCAAGCAGTATCTACATCATCTGTGACGCATAAAAATATGCTTAGTTTACTTCCGCAATATGTATCACCGACAGATATAGATACTTCCTATTTAATTAAAGCACTTTCAGATATACCAATGTGACTGTGCATATTCTCTCAAGACGTCTTCTTACTCAGAGGCTGAAAACACGAGTGTCGTAATTGTCAAGCTGTTTATGTACAATAGCATTACAATGAGAACTAGTTTAAAATGAAAGCAATCGGAGGAACATACATATTCCAAAAATGCAAAATGAAGGGGTGGTGCACTGGTTAACACTGTTGACTCGCACCTCTGGCAGCGTTTGAGTCTTCCCCATGGTTCTGTGTATTCAGATTGCATGTTCTCCCCAAGTTGTAATGGGGTTTCCTCTGGGTTCTCCAGTTTCCATTACCTAGAAACCACTAAGATGAATTGGAATTACCAAACTGTGACCCTGAATTGGACAAGAGGATATAGAAGATCGATGGGCGGAAATGCAAGATTTCGGGTGTGCATTCTTTTTTATGTTATAGAACACTGTAAAAAAAGATACATTATGTCATACACAATCCAAACAACACATTTTAAAAATCCAGATATGTGATTGTACTCAGGTTTCTTACAATGGCTTGATAAATCACTAGGTAAGAGAGCAAAGCACCCTCATAGTTTGCTAACTGCAGCTGATAATTGTTTCAACGTGGCTAAGAACTAGGTTATTAGCTACAGTAACAGTATATGCAATCTGCTTGTATGGATTCCAGGAGCATACCAAACTAATGCATCAACTTATTAACATTATATATTCTGTACCAGCATAGCCCAGAGCAAGGCATACCAAAGACCAGGGTCTTTAATAAACACAACACCGTTCAAAACATTAAAGAGTGTGGTTTTATAGTAAGAGATATCCATGAAACCTTGGATCATTCAATATTCCATACAATTTCCTAGGCCTACTGATATTACAATAGTACAATATCACTCACTATTACTCACAATTATGCAAAGGGACTGTGCTTTATTTTAATGTTGTCTGAAGATTACAACGGACATTAAATTTTATTTAGTGAATACTAAAAATGTCAAATAATATTTAAGTCTAATTGGCTTTTTCTTTCAAGGTAATCGTCAAGAAGATACCAGAGAGATGATTTAAGAATCTAAAACCATTGGGGAACAGTACTGGAAGTAAATCCTATGGAAAATGCATTTGTTGGAATGTGCAAGAGGTGTACAGGGATTCCTTTTACGGTTTTACTCTCTGAGCAAACATACATCAACTGTCACGCTATAAAATACATTTCGGGTTTGGGGAGGAGTACCCCTCGGTAGATTTT
Organism: Paramormyrops kingsleyae; assembly: GCF_048594095.1. Classification (NCBI taxonomy): domain Eukaryota; kingdom Metazoa; phylum Chordata; class Actinopteri; order Osteoglossiformes; family Mormyridae; genus Paramormyrops; species Paramormyrops kingsleyae. The sequence continues at coordinate 9,538,672 of NC_132811.1, read as the reverse complement.
TCTGACCCGGGGAGGGGTCCCCCTCGATACATTTCAATCAATCAGAGGCCGTAAGAGAATTTTGAGGGGGGTTCAAATTAGATTTTTTTGTAACTGACTGCATGTCTAATTGGTAGCTAAGTTTTTTTTTTGTTTGTTTTTTTTTGAGGGGGTGACCATAGCCGTGATTTTACTCCACAGCTACAGATTTTGTGTTCTGTTCTCTTTAACTCACAATGTGTGTGGAGTACATGTGCAACACAGATCTCGTTATTAAATAATGAATCTCTTTTGGTGATGGAGATTTCATCAGAAAATATCAGACATTTACAGGTGTCCTGACTTCCAGACCTGCACACTCAGTTTTTGAAATATTTCAACCCTTCGTTGAGATGATCCGTTGTATTACATAGCGGCAGAGAACACTGGATTGCGTACTTCTCTGTAATGGAAGTCATTCCCCATGGTCCCATTATAAGAACACGCATGCCAGCCCCCACCAGGGGAAGGACAGCCTTTAGCTCCACTGCAACAGCTGGCTTTACTATTCTGGGACAGGCAGGAGTCTCAAATGCAGCCAGGTTGCTTGTTCTTTGACTCAGAATGGAAACTATTTTATTTGCATATTAAAATAGTTGAAAACATATAAATTGCACGTTAATTGTCCGCAGTTGTTTCTTGATATGCGTAACTTCAGAAATGTTATTTTGATCCCAGGAAGTTCGTGGGGGGGGGAGGGGGGTTTCCACCGCAGAAGGCAGCCAGCTACCCAGCTCTGCCTGTTAGTGTCATTTGGAGCAGTCTGTGTATTGTGACATGCCTGGACTTTTGATTGCTGGCCCATTCCGTTTCCACTCAGGACCGGTAGCCAGTCACCCTCTCTTCTCCTCTCCACTTACCTTCTACTGAATTCTACTTGTTCTTCCTTCCAGAAATATCATTCGGAGGTCATGTTCTTCATATTTCTGAAATATTCTCTTTTAACGATTTTTTTCCCCCCTGTTTTTCTGCTACTCACATAGATTATTTTCAGCTAAAACACTTTAAGTCATTCTTGAAACGTTAAGGAAGACTCCTTCGTGAAATATTTATGCATGCAGGATTTTCGTTTTTAGTATTTTTTTTTTGGTGGACTATAAATAACAGAAACCCTCCTTGAATTATAGACATGTGCTTGAAAAACATGGCTTTCTGCATTTTCAGTGAAAACCATCAGTTTAATTTGACATGTGACACAATGGTAAACGCACCTAGAATGTTTAGATCGCATATTGTCATACTTTTGGATTGAAAGGAATCTGTGAAAGTCAATGGGATTTGAACCAGACTGAATACGCGGTTAATGTGATGAGTTCCTGTTTTGTTTTATAGCATTCGTACATCACAAACGGAAAAATGTTCACTGTAGTGTCCGTGGCCTCTTGTTGTGTCATTTCTATGGATATCGTTTAACTGGAAACTTTCACATTTGATCCCATATTCACTGAGCACACTAAGTTCACTAAGTTCAGTTTGTATAGTACTTCTCTCAGTACTGTTCTCCTGTTCAGCCTTGACTTCAACTTGACCCACAGAGACTGAGAATTTCCACAGGCCGACATTTACAAGCTATTACTATGAACTATGTGGCTGGAAGACAATTTGATGTTGAGCCACATGGTATTTGGATTCAGCTTGGATAGGAAGCCCCCTGTTTTGGTGCACGGATAAGCCTGGACTGTATAGGAGAAGATGTGTCAGCTATTTGAAGCTAAAAGTCAGATCTTCCCCTTTTTCAACCATTCATTGTACAGTTATGAAATAATTTCTCTTTTAATTGCGTTACATTTTGTTGACTAGATTTTGAGCCTTTGTGTAGCTAACAGTCAGTGATAATTTGAATTTATGTTACTTCATGGATTCAATCAGTTCAGCACCTTGTTTAGAATGGTGTATTTTACAGCACAATGTAACAAAGCAATCAGAGATATAACAACAATGTATGTGACAATAACTACTGAATAGAATGTGTATAAAATGTAATCATCTCAGTTTCTTGAAAAGGCATGTTAACTGTTGTTATTCACGGTACATATTTTACTGCACGTTACTTGCTATCTTTAAATTAAGTCATGATTCACGTACTCATTGCAATTATCGAGGCTCATTTCTTATGCAATATATCAGACTGATAACAGATGCGCTATGTTTCACTATGACTTCTAGAACAAATGCATCTAATTTCTTGAACTTTGTAAATCAAAATATGTTTTAAATGAATAAATATTGTATATGGGCTCAGTAGAACTTCAGTAATGTTTCTCCTGAAATATGGCACACACTCACTGAACAGTAGAATCAATGCAGTAAATAAATACAGTATAAAATTGTGATATACTCCTGGAAGCCAGACTGTACCCTACAATAACTTGTATATGTTTTTCAAAAGGATGAGATGATGTTACTGCAACAGGGTAGGTTTTGATTGGCCGTCTGTGTGTGTTGCTGTACTGTACTGTGAAAGCTTCCTCTACAAAGCTGTTGTGTGACACATGTTGGCCTTCTCCCACTGGGCAGCTCCTTAAAGGCATTATACCCCCACACATGTTCCACTTCAGAGTATGAAATCTGTAGGTGGATTACAGGAAACTCCTACTGTTCACTTGAGCACCAATGATATGCGACCTGCTGTGTCAGTGGATACTAAAGGCCGTTTATATTTGACTGCTGGACATTTTTTTCCATCACTTTGCCTACCGCCCAAACAGATCAGTGGATGATGCAGTGGCTCTACTGCTTCATTACACACTGCAACACCTGGACACAAAGGGAACATATGTACACATGCTATACTTAGATTTTAATACAATCAGGCCAATGAAGCTGATTGCTAAGCTGGCAGACCTGGGAGTGCCATCACCCACCTGTAACTGGATATTGGACTTCCTTATAGAGAGACCACAGGTGGTGAGGATGGGAAACAAGGTCTCGGCTGAGCTCACAGTCAGCACAGGAACCCCTCAAGGCTGCTGCCTCAGCCCAAAACTTTTTTCATTATACACATATGATTGTGTCTCAAATCAGGACAGCAATATAATAATCAAATATGCGGATGACACAACCATTCTAGGCCTCATCAAGAATGGGGACGAGTTGTCTTACAGGGAATTGGTGAACAGAGTCATTGTCTATGGTGAGGACAACGACCTTCTGCTTAACATAGATAAAACCAAGGAACTGATTCTGGCCTTCAGTAGGAGGCACCTCCCCTGCATCCTCTTACCATCAAGGGGATTCATGTACAGCGGACTGACAACTATAAGTTTCAAGGTCTTCGCATCTTTGAAAATCTAAACTGGGCTAAAAATACTGTGGCAACTGTGAAGAAGGCAGAGCAGCGGCTGAACTTCATCAGGCTACTGAAGAAGGCTGGACTCAGACGTCAGCCCCTCACACAGGCCTATAGAGGACTCGGACGTCAGCCCCTCACACAGGTCTATGGAGGACTCAGACGTCAGCCCCTCACACAGGTCTATGGAGGACTCAGACGTCAGCCCCTCACACAGGTCTATGGAGGACTCAGACGTCAGCCCCTCACACAGGCCTATAGAGGACTCGGACGTCAGCCCCTCACACAGGCCTATGGAGGACTCAGACGTCAGCCCCTCACACAGGTCTATGGAGGACTCGGACGTCAGCCCCTCACACAGGCCTATGGAGGACTCAGACGTCAGCCCCTCACACAGGCCTATAGAGGACTCGGACGTCAGCCCCTCACACAGACCTATAGAGGATTCGGACGTCAGCCCCTCACACAGACCTATAGAGGATTCGGACGTCAGCCCCTCACACAGGCCTATAGAGGATTCGGACGTCAGCCCCTCACACAGACCCATAGAGGATTCGGACGTCAGCCCCTCACACAGGCCTATAGAGGACTCGGACGTCAGCCCCTCACACAGACCCATAGAGGATTCGGACGTCAGCCCCTCACACAGGCCTATAGAGGACTCGGACGTCAGCCCCTCACACAGGCCCATAGAGGACTCCGACGTCAGCACCTCACACAGGCCCATAGAGGACTCGGACGTCAGCCCCTCACACAGGCCCATAGAGGACTCGGACGTCAGCCCCTCACACAGGCCCATAGAGGACTCGGACGTCAGCCCCTCACACAGGCCCATAGAGGACTCGGACGTCAGCCCCTCACACAGGCCTATAGAGGACTCGGACGTCAGCCCCTCACACAGGCCCATAGAGGACTCGGACGTCAGCCCCTCACACAGGCCTATAGAGGACTCGGACGTCAGCCCCTCACACAGGCCCATAGAGGACTCGGACGTCAGCCCCTCACACAGGCCTATAGAGGACTCGGACGTCAGCCCCTCACACAGGCCCATAGAGGACTCGGACGTCAGCCCCTCACACAGGCCTATAGAGGACTCGGACGTCAGCCCCTCACACAGGCCCATAGAGGACTCGGACGTCAGCCCCTCACACAGGCCTATAGAGGACTCGGACGTCAGCCCCTCACACAGACCTATAGAGGACTCGGACGTCAGCCCCTCACACAGACCTATAGAGGACTCGGACGTCAGCCCCTCACACAGGCCTATAGAGGACTCGCTGAAAGTATCCTGACCAGCAGCATCACTGTGTGGTTTGTAAATACCACACAGGCTGATCGAGGAAATCTCTTCAACAAGTTGTAAACACTGCAGAGAGGATCATAGGCTCTGACCTCCCCTCTTTGGACACATTATATACACAGTGCTGTAGGAGGAAAGCTCAGGTCATACTCAGTGATCAACATCACCCAGCATTTTGCCTGTTTAGGAGGAAGAACTTAGGATACAACCTAAGACACCACAGGCCAGAGAGTATCACCACCTACAAACCACGATTCTACAACAGCTTTTTCCCCAGCCACAGTTAGACTGATGGCTGAGGATATTAAAGTGGGTAAGAAATACTGCCCCCCCCACTTCCCCCATGGACATTACCTGGACACTTAGCACTCCAAAGAGGCAATCAGACACATCCGGCACTACAACCTCACTCTCATTCTGTGTCTTCCTTTTAGGTAGTCAAATAACTCTTTCAGTGCAATAGCCTAAAAAACATGTGCAATATTTCACTTTTGTGTATAACATACTGTCTTAATATTATTTCTGTGAAATAATTCACTCACCCACCCAGGCCTGCACTCTGTAGCCCGTATCTGCATCTCCATCCTGCAATTAGTGTGTTTGCTGTTTTTATTTATTTATTTTTATTTTATATTTTTTTAATTGTCTCTTCTCTGTCTCTCTATTTTATAAAAATATTATAAAAATATTTTAAAATGAGATACGCACAAGAATTCCAAAGTACTTGTACTGACCTGTACCTGTGCAAATGGCAATAAATCTATCTATCTAACGATCTTTTCTGTTTTTATTTTCATAAAATTCTCCATACAACATTTTAAGAGCAAAAATGGAAACACATGCATGCTGTAATGACACGTCTTGTGTTTAACCTGGAGAGCTGTAGTTGTGGTTATCTTGCCAAGCTGAAGAAGCATTTTTGGCAGAAATATTTGTCATTTTCCTTCAAGTGAAATTAGGCTTTGTGGTACCCAAACTAATATACCGTACATCTACTTAGGGAATAACCCTATACCAGTGTTTACCAACCCAGTCCTAGGGGGGGCCCACAGACGGTCCATGTTTTTGCCCCCTCCCTGCACCCTGCCAGACAGTGTACATTATAGCTCCTAGTAGGGAGCTGGGAGGGAGCAAAAACATGAACTGTCTGAGGGTGCCTGAGGACTGGGTTGAGAAACATTGGTATAGACCATGGCCTTCCAACATCTTTCATGCCCAAACAACAAATAACCAGTGTGTAGTAAGTGTATAGTCATACTGCCAGTGACTATTAACACCCCCAAACCACCCAGTTACTATTTCTTTATTTATCAGATGCTTTCACCCTAAGCAACATTTCATTTAAAGCAGGGTCAGACAATCCCTTGCTCAGGGGCCCAACAGTGACATCAACATCCTTTTAAGACTTTGGGATGTGAACCAGCAACCTTCCGGTGACAGGCACTGTGTCCTGACACACTAAGCCACACATCACCCCAAGTGTCCCCTGGAATAATAGAAGCATAATTTCGCACATCTATAACATGGTCACGTAAATTTACAGCTTGGAATTGAAACCATTGTAGTTTTACCACAGAAAAGAAACAGGACCGGTACAGTATACCTACATTTCACAGCTATTTCCATGAAGTAGCACCAGGTATGTGACGTCATGCAAAGAAATGATCCTTTATTTGCCATTCACACAAACATAAGTACATAGGAATTGTTCTTTTCACATATCCCATCTTACTGTCCATTTGAGCTCAGGTTTAGGTCATTTATGCAGCCCCCCCAGAGCATTTTGGCGGGTTAAGGGCCTTGCTCTAGGGCCCAACGGAGATCTGACCAGAGGCTCAAACTGTCAACATTCCAACAACAGATGCACATGCAGCCTTATCCTACTGAGCCACACATTTTAGCTTTTTCTAAAGCTGAAGTTGTGCGCAACTATTTCAGTATTTCATATGGGATTACACCCTGATGGATAAAGCGGTATAGATGATGGATGGATGGATATGGTATTAGCAGGAGTCATAAGTTGGGTCTGGGAGTAGAAGAGCTGTTTTTGGAATTTTATATTCCTTTTATAGGTTTTAAAGGTTTATATACCTTTATTTATTTTATTCTATACTGAACAAACGGCATATTATGTATAGAACAGTTAAGAAACATTCTTAAGTTCTCTAGTACATGTCAATAACAGTAGTGTGACGACACAACTTCATTTCCCATGCTTGGTTGTAGGGCAAACTATCAAATAAGTTACAACGTAAACAACATTACGTTTTAGCTGTATTTTTAATGTATGCAGATCACGTTGGTCTCCTATCTATGCTCCAGGGGTGCCTGTGTGTGCGTGTGTGTGTGTGTCTGTATATATACAGTATATATATATATATATATAAATTCAAATTGTATATATAAATTCAAGTTTCAAAGAAGAGCAACATGGGATAAGATAGGTGAATATGAAGCAAATACGAGAAAAATACAGACTGAACCGAATATAGAGTGAAAACTGACGCGTTTGGCTGCCGCATTTACGGTACATGGAGGAAAAATAACTGTATAGCCTGTCAATATCTAGGTAGGTACCTGGTAAAATGTAATATGCGCGTCAAACCGGCGTATGGGCTCATTATCATGCAGCGCGTGTTGAATGAATGGCTGCATTAATGGTTGGACAGCAATGATCTGATCTGATCTGTGATGTCACACGTCAGTAATGGGAGAAACTCAACACCAACTGGAGCCGGAGATGAACACGGCTCCCCTCGCACCACTGCAAGTTACGGCATCAGCAGAGACTTTACTGCCTGGAGGTAGAGCGCGGATCTGGGGCTGTCCGCTTTGCGTGAAGCGTCTCAGTGTCAATAAACGAATGAAACCAACACGGGATTTTTGAAATGCATGCAGCACACAAACCTCACATATAGCACCCAGTTTGCGGCGTATGTGACTATTTCGTTTTCGGTGTCTTTTTTTGAATCGCAAAGGAGTTTGGTAAAAATCTCAGTGAGTGGGAATCGTGCATTCTGGATATCCCCCTGCCATGAGGAAATTTTGAGTTTTTTTTATTCACTTAAATCCTGTTTGGTGTTTACCAAGGGATAGCTAATGAGCCGGCGTCCTTTAGCTTGGAATACTTCTTTCACCTAGATCTCAGCTGCTTGGACAAATGCATACAAATGCATTTAGGAGCCCAACGGACAAGGAGTGGAAATATTTCTGCCACAGAAAAAACGTAAGTACTGCGTGTATATTGCATGTACATCACACGCGAAGCAATTCACCTAAATATGCCTGTTTTTTTTATTATTATCATTATTGTGCCGAACATGAATATTCCCTGCAGCAAAGCCATATCATGTAATTTAGATGGGACATCTTTATCAGCTGTAATATTTCCAGCACTGAAGTGTCATTTGTAGTTGCTGATCCACTCTTTTGTCAGGGTCAACTTGTTAGCACTTGTTGGCAGCAGTTACTTAATCGGTAACACTGTGCTTGCGATCGGTTGAGTATTTATAAGAGAACAGACGCTCCTCGGATCATTCACCGATCTCACGAAACATCACACTGCGAATGGTGTCCCTATTGAATCGGTCGTGACATTGACCTGTCAGCCGAGCTTGAAGGGAAATGAGAACAGCAAAGAAGTGCCCTAAATCCCTGGTAGCCTACTTAGGCTACAAATATCAGACTTTAAATCAGATGTGATGAAACTGGAGTGGGGGGGGGGACTTCACGTGAAAAAATTAACCCATATCTCTATTGCATCTTAATAAAATCGATTAATTTGCAAGCACTAACACATATACATGTTAATAATTTATGAGATTACAGTGCTTCTTCTTTAACTTGTCATCTAAATTTGTAACAGCTGCTCTGAATGACTTTTTTTTAGTCGAAATCGCTAGGTCTTTGTTAGTCGTATAAATTAAGTAATTTATCTTTAAACAAACTATTCGACTTTGGTACATCACTTAGCCTCCACTTGCCCGTGTACGGGAATGCGATAACCAAAAACCACCATTTGCAGAAAGAGACGTATTTTAACTGGGATTTTAACTTTACTATATCCTGGCCCAAAGCCCAGCCCCGTCCCCGCACACATGAAGGCAAGATCGCGTTTCAAGAAAGAAACGAAGACGACGTGCGTGTCTCACTGACTCTGAGTCATATCAGCAAAATTCAGCAACAATATTGCATCTACCAGGAAGAGCGTGAATGCAGATTTTAACTCGTTTCTCCTCGATCGGAACTAACTGAAGGCAGATGATTACCTATAGGATACTGATTGATAGGAATATTTAAAAACCCCTTTATTATATGGCGCGACGTCCAAGAGGGCTAAAATGGTAGATCTATTTACCTTTATATATGATTTAATAATATAGTTTATAATTTAACAGGGAACTGTCTTATGGACAGTTTAAAGAAGCGCAGGTTCTCCATATCTAAGCGCTCTTTGGCGTTTGGTGTCTGCAAAACAGAAGTGACAGAGCCAGGATAGTGAATCAAAAACGAGTTAAAATTCATACCTATGGATTGCGTATAATACCGAAAATATTCAATTGATTCTCATTATACAAATTAAGGAATATGTCAGGATTTCAGTTCAAGAGACTGAAACAGTTAAGGTTTAATGGTGTTACATAAGTCTTGGAACAGTATCATGGGTCTTCACTGATTCAGGGTACACCTGGATATTTAAGCGGACAAGCTCAACCTAATGGGCTGTATAAACGTGCAATCAGAAAAGTATACTGATAGGTCTTAAAATCTAAAGCGACAAAACCATGCCTTTTTAATTAATTTAATTTTTGACAGGAAATCAGCATACACTTGGCAAGTCATAACTGCAGGTTGCAAGAGGTCATTAAATGAAATTTATCTCAGTAATCGTGGGTTAGTCATAAGTCTATCGTTGTGTGTCTCTGCTAAACATCTGCTGGTCTTCCTAAGGACTGGAAAGAATGAACCAATAAAACTCAGTAGAAGTTTACTCATAGTTCTTTGTCTGCTTAAGGTCTTGTGGACTAAGCAAATCTTTACTTTAGGCTATGATGACCTCTTGACTCCAACCCATTTTGAAAGCTTCTGCAGAGAAAACTATAGTGGTTCTACGCAATGTTTTATACTCTAGCTTCTCTACTATGAATCAGGTCCGTAATATGGGTTGAAGGTTTGAACTGTAGTGTGCTGAAGTACAGTAATCCTGTCAGGAATACATCTGTTTCTTGCTTGTATACTGACAGTCATTTCTTGATACATGTAAAGAGATAAAACTGCTAAGATCAATTGTGTTGTATTCTGTATGTCATATAACTGCCGAAAACGTTGTTCAGAAAAAAATATTACAGCCCCAGTAAGAACTATAGATGAAGATGAAGATGAAGACTATAAAATGAAGAATTTATGTCAGCCAGGACCTTCTAAGCTATGTGGACTGTTGATGATGATCACACGCTAGACTGTTGTGACATGGTTTTAGATGCTTTCAGCTACATGCCTGATGTTGTTATTTTAGATAAAAGCAATTTAAAGTTAGAAATGATTACAAAGAAAAAATTACTGTAAATGTAGCTGTCATACTTGATTAACAGAGGCTACACTTGGTAAATTGCTGATACTTATTTGTCTTACTGCATTGTTAATTGGCTATTGCAAACCACATATAATCATTGCTTCTTTTTACTGTCACATTGTGACTATTTTGCATTGACTATTATATGTAGAAATCACTTCTTTCCCGTGAGGATAATTCTAAATGCCAATTCTCTAGATGCTGCTCTGTGGATTTTTGGATCTATGTTGCTTAACAACTTTTCCTATGCATTTGCATCTTGTTAAAAAAATGATCAGTTTTCTAAATATTTTCTAGTTAAATTTTTCTCTTTCTAAGCCTTCACAAAAATGTTTTAATGAGGTATAGTGATTATTTATGGCCCTCCCATAAATCCGATTATCGCCACAGCATTGTGTGGTTTTGGCAGATTTGTTGCCTTTTAAGATACTCCTCCAAGCCCAATGCCTAGCTAGTGTCTTTGGGCCTTGTGGAGCGTAAGAATTTCATTGTAGGAGATTCATAGTTTACAAGGCTACTGCATGTTAAAGGCGTACAGTAGATTATCCACCTCAAAATTTTAAGTAAAAGTCTTTTTAACGTATAGTTGCAGATTATTATTTTTTGTAATATATTACACTTTGGGGAAAATTCAACGTCTTCATTTACCTTTAGTGTCTTAATGTAATGTGGTACCATATGTGTCTGCAGTTTTGTATGTGGCTTGTGTTTTCTTTGAATTGTATGGTGGCGTCTGTCTTGGCTGCTGGTGTAATGTGGAGAATGTCTCACCTGTATGTCGTCCGCACACATGCGATGCAGGTCATTCATTCCCTCCTTTGGATTGCAGCGGGTCGCATTGAAAAAACAACGTTTGGTCTTATTCTTATTATTCTTATATAATGAAGGTACATAAAATACTTCTCCTATTCTAACCCTGATGATATTTAGTTTCCCCCCCCCCCCCCTTTCCTGGATCCTGAGTTGATTTTGACAGAGATTACGATCACATGAAGGTGTTTTTATGCTTGCTTGTAAAAAAAAAATAAAATAAAAAAAGCAATGGAATAGGTCAGTGTTATGTAACTTAGAGAAATAGTCATAATGTACATATACATTACAGAATAATGCTATTGGTACTGTGTCTTACATATTTATATATATATTTTTGTTGTGATTAAGCATTTGGTTGTTTGCAGCGCTAGAAATCAAGAAGTAATTGTGTGGCTCTACAGTTGCACATCTGCAAGATATCTGTCTGTTATGTTTCGGCAACTGTTCATTCAGTCATGGTTGTGGTGGTGTTGTAATCAGTTCCTCATAGGGTTGTAATATAGAAATCAGAATTCGGAGGACTCTTAAGAAGAAGCCAGTGTACCTGGGGAAAACGTAGCCGAACACACAGAGAACTCGAACAGGGCCAGGATCTGAACTCATGACCTGAAGCTTTGAGGAAACACCTGTACCAGCTTAGCCAGTTCTGTTTCTCTCTGGAGATGCATCTGTGGATGTGGCCCATCAGAACAAATTCCGGTTGAGCCACTGCTGTGTGTTTCTGTCAGCTGGAAGCCTTAAGGGTTGATGTGGTAGTTCAGTGGATTGAGAATCCCGCTTCTCTGTTGCGTAGAGTTTGCTTGTTCCCCCGATGTTACATGGACTTCTTCCCGCAGTTCTATGACATTTATGAAAATTAGTGTCTTTAATTTACCTCTGTATGTGTGTACCCTGCTAAGGACTGGCATCCCGTCCTGGGTGTCCCCTGCATTGTGTCTCTTGCAGTTGGGATGGGTTTAAGGCTGCCTTATGACCCTGACTAGGATAAGTGGTTAGTAGATGGATGGATGGTTAATTCTGTTTGCTAAAAAGTTCTATTGTGAATACTTTTAACCTTTTAAGAAACCTGTCCAGGACAAGTGATCAGGAAGATGGATGAAAGCCTTCAAATTTTTTGGGGAAGAGTTATTTTAAGTGGTGGTGGACAGATGCTGATTGGATTTTAATTACTCCTGTTGACAACAGCAAGTATTCTGGTTTAAATGTATATGATCCGTCTGCAATTCTTTCAGAGCAGAAGGTTCGCCTATGGTTAGGACACAGATGCAATCTGCCTCTTCTGGTCGGTTGATAAAGGTGTGTTTCCCCTCAGAGGCCACGAGGGGAGGCTGACACCCTCTGGCGCTAATGGCGCTCGCATGATATTTTGCTGACGTTAAACTCACAGGCCTTTCATCAGAGTCGGCGTTTTGGGGTGAGGAAATGTACATTCTTGGCACACGCATGGCGCCACTACTGCCATAAATTAGCATTTTTCACATGAGCTTGTGGCACCATGGCAATCATTTCTGGTTTTTGCTTGGAAAAAGGTCATTCGGCTGTCACAATTATCACTGTAATCATGTAATTGGTTAGCATTTCAGATTTATGTTTGGGGATGACCTTTGTTTATGCTTGGGTATGTTTGATACACGTTTGTTTGTTCCAAAGCAATTTGCACTGTTTACGTCTAGTTCCTCTCCACTGTCTCAGCACGGGACACTGATTGCCAGTGTATCAAAATGTATGCTGCATGTAGTTTAACATACATGTAGCTTTTACCCAAAATAACAGCAACCATATGTCTTCATGATTAAAAACAAGGCTGTATCTTAACTATGAGGCCGAACGTTTGTACAGTGGCTCATTGAAGAATGTCTGCCTTGGGGGTATGCTCTGTTAGTGGGTTTTCCAAAGCTACTGAGGGATAATTACTGGTTGCCCAGTGGTTGGGGCTGCCTGATGTGTGGCGTAAATAAATACCAAAACAGAAGCATGCACAATAAATCAGAGCCAATGTTGGGAAGGGCTCCAGACTTGGTCTGTGGTGTTCCCCGTGTGTCGCATTTAAAGCTAGCCCAGTGTGTCTTGTCTTTTGTGCAGTGATCACATACTTAAGCGGAAACTAATAAATCTGAGATGTTTCTTTTGGACAACACATTTGGAAATCTTAAATGTCATTCTTCTCAAATTAAACTGTTGTTTCTATAACTGAATAGGGCAGAAACCCAACAAGGATTGCACTTAATTATGATTTGGAAAATTTGGTTTATAAGTTGTTTGGAACCAGTTATTATGCATGATTGTAGGACCTTCTGCAATTGACTCTCATATTTGAATTTATTGAACATGTCTTTTCATAATGAAATATTTAGACATATTAGGCACTTGATGGATTAATCCAATTTTCAGTGCATGCTAAGGGTCAGAGGTGGGACGTTTTCTCATAGTTCATCTGTACAACAGGTCAACATATAGCAGGAAATTCACAGAAACGCGGAGAGAACATGCAAGAACTTTCATGAAGAAAGTTATGCTATGTATCTGTTTATATGAAAATAATGGGTAATTTATGACCATTATCCATTACCGTCCGTCCTTCTCTGACTCACATTGACTCGTACTGAATGAAGTATTTGCCCATCCGCTAACTTTTATGCTTCTCCTCCTTTTGCAGGAGAACTGTCCTCCTGCTGTTTACAATATGCACATCAGCCCTGTTTGCCAAAGGACACTCTCCGGTGCAAGGTGAGCATGTGAACCAACCTTCTACCTGCCAACGCTCGTCCCATGTTCACAGCACCCCAGCTAACAGGGAACGTTCCCAGAACTTAAGCTCACATTACGCGAAGGTCTTCTCAAAGTTGGCAGAGAACATTCTTACTGTAACGTTAATGGAACATTATTTCCATGTTACACATTTTAACAAAGGTTCTGTCAATATCAGCATAATAGCATTATTACCTGAAGATCATTTTAAAGCAATTAATGCTGAAAAATATTGTTTTATAATAAAATATTTCATGAAAGTCCCATGTGTATACAGTGAACGTGCCATCCTGCCATGAACCAATGACCTTTTATAAAGGTAAAGCCACAGTGTTACCCACTGCTCTACCATGCCATTCATTGGTTTTTATACTATAGTTTTACTTATAGTAGTAGTTATATTAGTAGGATGTTCTGGGAGCATCAGGAAAACTGGACACTTTTAACATTTCCTTATCTTAATTGTAACACTCACTAAACGTTTCTAGAACAAAAAATTGTTAGCGTGGATTGGGGGCATTCTTTCCAGGCTGGTACTTCGCATTCAGTAGCCGACATTTGTGCCATGACAAGGAATCAACATTCCAGGAAACATCCATAATGATGAGGATGACCTTTCCTTGCGTGGATGCAGACTAGAGTGATGGGTTGATACAAGGCATTTTTTCCAGTGGAGGGGGGCTGTTTCTGATGAAACATGTTGATTGTTGAAGAACTTGGGTGGGCCTGGGCAATGACCTTTGAATGCCAGACACCTGACTTTGTAATAGAGGAACACGCCATACAGTGCATTGTGTCCTTTGCTGAACTTTGTATTATTTTTGCCATTTAATTGCTGCATTTTGGAAGGTGACCAGTACATACACGTGTAACACCTGAATTAAAAGCGAACATTGGTATAAAACCGGTCAGGCTTAGTGTTATAGCCTTTTAGCTGTAAAATTATTACTTTCACTCGAATGAAAGATGTAAGCCTCTGTTGTGTAGGTGTGTTACATAAATGCTTTTGTGGCTGAATGAAGAGGTAAATTTTAGGGTTTGTGAGGGTGGGGAGATCTTAAATCATGCATCTATAGAATTCAGTCATGCTATCTAAATCCATCCATCCATCTTCCAACTGCTTACCCCGAGCAGGGTTGTGGGAGTTACATAAATGATTAAATTACTTATACAAACCAGGCAAGAGAGGAAAAATACTGGAAATATAATGAAAGCAGTATTCACTGCCCAGTGATTACACATAGCAAATAACTGTTTACAGTGTTAACACTGGTTATTGTCTAGTTTCTGCAACCATGTCTTTCCAGTGCACCGGTGTGTCAGTAATTACACGGTAAGTCATAGCTGAATGGAGAGGAGCAGAGTTATGGTGAGACGAAGACCAGGAGGCCTCCAGCCGCAAACAGGAGCTGCTCTTCTTTGGCTCTTTAAGCACCTCTGCATGCCCGCTCTTGTTCTCCGGATCCCAAAATGCACTTAGAAGCCGTCAAAGTAAAACCAGATTTTTTTTTTTTCCCTGCCGAGCCATTAACAGATACTGACTCTTTGCTAAATCATTTCTTGAAGTTTAATCATTCAGATTGAGAGCGCAGAAACTTGTGACGCATGTTATTTTTTGGCATTGCTTTTATATACTCAGGTGGTATAAATTACAATGGAGGCTTTCGGGCTGTTTTTGCACACAACGCAAAGTGCATGTACTGTGTGTCTGTCTGCTCATCCAAAGGCAGTAGCTCCTGGTAATGGGACTGCGATTAAGCACACCTTTCTCTGGTCAAATCACCAGTCTTTTATTGTACACAGAATGGATTATGATTATTTCTGTAATTAATTGTGTTTTCCATATTTTGTATTCATTACATTGACTACATTGAATGGGCTTCCATAATATCTTGTCTGGTCAGAATTAGGGATTTATTATTTTGACACATTCAATTTACATCGCTTGTTATTTTTGGGGAAAAAGACTATTTAAAACCAGCCACTATAAAACTTGCAAAAGCCACACTGATGGAGGAATCTAAATCATGAATATTTATACCTGTGTCATTAATTGCCAAAAGGTATGTTTCAGAATATGTTAAATTTATAATTTAACATATTTTTTTCATGCAGGTGCATGCCCTGTTGCACGTTTGTACGTGAATCGAGATTTTTATTGATTCACTGTGATCAGGCAGAGTCCATCCGTCACGACCGGCGAGGAATGTAGGTTGAAAGTTAAAAAGCTTTACCTCACATAGGAAACAGGCTACTTGGAATCCAGGCTGACGGTACCTCAGGCTAAATATCGTTACAGACATTTCTGCATGTAGATCCACTGCAGATACTCTACTCCCCCACAACACAGATGCTATTTAATCACAGCAGGTTTAATATCTACATCCGTAAAGATGCCTATAGACATGGGGTAGCCTGAACTCTATCCCAAAGACTTCCAGCTAGCTTCCCTTACATTCCACCCTCAATCTTTTAAGGTGGAATGTCCTTAATTATGGCATATTACAGTAATCCACCTTAAATATTGGAAATTGATAGAAGGGTCAACTTCCCTGTCAGCAGAAAACTAGGGGACCAGTGATCAATTTTGGGTGACCCAACAGGAGGCACTTTATTCTTCCATGCAGGGCATGCTCTAATAGTAAAAGGTAATAACTACTTTGTAGTAAGTAATATTTTTCAGCATATACCGAAAAACATTCAACGCCGTACATTTGTGTGGTGGTGACGTAGAAGCTAACGTTTCATATTTGAATGACTTGTGAAGGAGTATAAGAACAAGAGACTGATGGAATTAGGGTGGCTTATTTGCTACGTGTAATCACATGTACCGCTCTGTGCTTCATGCTTAATGCATCCTTTTTAGTAGGGAAAACAATGTAATGCTGTATACATGATCCCTACAAATACACAGTTTTTTTGGAACTTGGAAGAGTGGACCTTATTTGTACAAAGTAGCAAATTGCTGTGTAATTTTAAAGTGACTTAAAATTAAGCTCTGGAGTTAAAACAGCAGGGCATAAATGTATAAACGGAATCAGTGAAAAGTATTACCCTGGCCTACGTTTATATAAAGGAGTGGAACTCGCAATCCGGCATAGTTCTCCAAGGTTGACCGGTCGCATCCTCACTGCTTTCTCCTCGACAACAGCACGGCTAATCCAGTGAATTATCGATGTATTATCGATTAATCGATGTACTCCTCTCAGAGAGAGCATTCACTGTCCCTTTATATGGGGTGTTTAAGCATATAGCCTTTTGAGTACACAAACTTCATAATAGGCACAACATTAACTTCGTTGATTTCTTAATATCTCCATCAATCATGACCGAATCTTTAGATTCCACAGAAATAAGTGAAAATGCACATTACTGGTTAAAAAAAAAAATATGCATGATTCCACAAAACTATGTTGCTTTGCTTTCTTGTCGTTGCGTTTCACTTGATGGGTCTGACTGGCAAAATGTATGAACTGCAACATTTAAATCAGGGGTGGGCAATCTTATCTGCAAAGGGCCGGTGTATATGCAGTTTTTGGGATAACTTTTAGGTCAACTGTTCAAACCCAGGTGTGAGGACTCTTCAGCCAATCAGTCCTCAAATTAGTAATCTAATTAGAGAGCTGCAGCGAAAAAACACACATACACAGTGGACCTTTGAAAACCTGCATAAAAAGCACCTGCAGATATGATTCCTATAATAAAGTTAATAGTAGCATCAGATATTGATAAAACTGTATATATCTGTAGCTCTATGGCCTGACGGTCATCATGCCAATGGTAAAACTCCTTGTGATTCTTTTTATGTTTTATGTTCTTTTATTAGCATTTAACCATGCCATGAATGTCATTCTTGACAAGGGATTCCACTTTAAATTCCCCCAAATCACAAAATACCTGTAGTATGCCTGTATCACACTTTCAGACTGAAACAGGTGAAATATGCCCTGGACTTGCTGAACCATGAAGGGGTTAAATGGAGAAAGTCTGATTTATTCTTTTCCGTTTCCGCAGGTGTAGATCTCCTTTATCCGCTGGGCCTTACAGGCAGCAAAGAGAGAGACCCCCTGGAGGTGACTCCTCACCCATCATCCACTCCTTCCCCTTCTCCTCAGGGCCTCCTCCTCTCAGGAGCTGGTGTGGTGCTCCGGAGCGGTGCTCACATTGATGGTCCCATCACTGGGCTCTTCCCCACTGGGATCGGGGATGACTTCTCCTTTGTTGTGTGTTTAAGCGCTTGGCGAGTGAACAATGCTTTCGTTGTTAGCATCACAAACGGCAAGAACAGACTACAATTTGGTATTCAGCTGGTCCCCAAGAAGGTGGTGGTGTATATCACCGAGAAGACGTCGGTCTTCTTTAAATATGATGTGCTTAACGGGCCATGGCATTCGTTTGCCATCGGCGTGCGCCCACGCTCTGTGTCCTTCTACGCGGAATGCGGAGGCGTGCGTTACAGTGAGCAAACGATTGCCAGACCTCAAGAGCTAGGCCCCGATAGCCAGCTCACCATCGGAAGGATGAACCTCAAAGCTGTCCAGTTCGAAGGTGTCATATGCCAGCTGGATATGTATCCCACAGCGCAGGCTGCTGCACACTATTGCGACTACATAAAAAAACAGTGCCGATTGGCTGATACATATCGATCACCCCCTCCATCCCTCGAGCAAGGATCAAATGACCCTCCAAAATCAGACCTCCCTCTTCTGGATACCCAGATTAGATCAACAGTGTCTACAGGTTCCTGGAAGCACAGAAATGTTTCCCAGTATGGAACGGCCTCCACCTCCGAGAGCTATCCAACAAAAAGTAGGCCCACAGAATCCAGTACTTCTGTAAATCCCAATCTAAGGAGTGTTAATGAAAAAGCTATGCTGCTAAACACTGTGGCAGACCGCTCATCCCGTACAAATGTGGGTGTTCGGGCTACGCTGGATAACGCTGTAAGGAGTACCGCTTCATTAGTGGAAGCTAATGACGCAGAGGTCCATTCGTTTGATAAAAGCAAAAATGCCAAGGAGGTCTCCACCACAGTCTCTCCTACGACCCCGGAGAGCTGGATCAAGGAGAGACTGATGTTGGCCAACACTAGCCAGCATCAACGATTGGCCGACAATCTGACGCAGGTGCTGCTGAAAACCAACAGCACGCTGTACAGGAACCCTGTTGAGAACCAGATCCAGGTGGAGAATTCAGAGGAACGCAGTTATGAAGCGGAGTATGATGCCTATCCTGGGAATTATGACTATGGCTACGAAGAAGCTGATTTTTCCTTTGACTATGATGGCCTCTGGGGACCAAAAGGGGAACCAGGCCCTCCGGTAAGTGATCTACTCAGTTCAAGTAGGATTTTTTTGTTCTTGTGCCTTACAGAAATAATGCATTTTGAAATAATGTGTGAGCCTTAAAACTAAATTGCACATATTTAGCGTTAATTTTTTTTCTTGTGAATTGACCAATAACAACCTTTCGTTTCACCTCATAGGTTTTTTTATGCTCCAAAAATTAAATGAAAAAACTTGGGCAGAACCGCTCATTTAAATAGAAGCAAAGTGACAGATAGTCCTTGTGCTTTTATTTTTTCCATGTATCAACAGATGGTTACAATATCACGCGCCATTTCACTTTTAAAAATGCTGCTGGTCGCTCATTCTGTTAAGTAAACCAGAATTTATAACTGAACCTGTGCTGTACTGATGGTTTACACGTGGTGGTACTATTGAACAAGGTAACATTGTATGAAAAAATTTAGTAGAATTTAAAAAATACCTGTCATACATTGTGCATTTTTGAACTGTGTACTTTTAAATGCAGTTCTGTTGCTGAGCTCAGGAAGGATGCATACCTCAAAAGCTTAAGAAGAGTATCAGCTCAATCTCAAAAATATCTAAATGAATCTTGTGTTTTGCTTAGTTTGATTTACAGTGTTATATATGAGGTGTTTAGCTGCCTCGTATTAAAATGGGAATTCTACAATGTTATGAATCGAAAGTGAAAGTAACTTTTTATTTTAGCTAGTTTGGTATGTTAGCATTGTGTTTTATGTGTTGCTAGGTTGGGTGTTAATTTCATGCTTTATTAATTTGTGCTTTGATTTAAAAATAAGTTTGGCTGTTTAAGTTATAGTTGGCATGTATGATACATGGGACACAAACACTATGAGCTGATCAAAAAATGTATTTTAAGGACTTGTTCTGCTTTTCGAAACACTTTAACATTTCATTTGGCCTTTTTCATTCAGTTGAATAGTATATCCTGCAACAATATTATTAATAGGTTAGCTACCTATCAGCTGTTATTGACTCGAATACTCATGTATCATGCCCTGATGGTGTTTGTGACTGATCTTTTTTTGTGCCTTCAGTAATATGATAGGCATTACGCCTGTTACGCCCAGTGACAGCTATGTCTTTAAATACATCAAGAATAGACCGATATACTGTTTGGAGAGATAGCGATGCATAGACGTGCTAATTAACTTTCCAGTCTCGTAAATAGATTGCTGGTACATACTGATGATCATTTTCTATCTGGCTAACCTTAAGGAATTAGATAGCTAATTCACATTTTTGCAAGAAAGTTTAGAACCTAAAACAGAGCCAACGGTGAACTATATACTATTATATTGCAGGTCATTCTACTTTTGTCAGCTAGCTAAAATTATCGTAAGAATCTTTATAGTAAGAGTATATTACTAATAATACTAATGGTCTTTGTTGTGAGTAATTTCATGCTGCCCACACAGTGAACAAAACATGGATAGAGATTGTTTTACCAAACGGACAGAGAACAGTAATAATTCTCTGTTGGCAGATTCCCAGCACATTGAAGCATTGTTGTGAGACAAGTCTTGATCTCGTACATGCAGGCGACTCAGGGTTTCCATCCATCCGCCCCCTCAGCAGCGTGACTCATGTGCAGACAGCTGTTTGGGAAACTTTCTGTCTTTGTTCTATCCAAGAGGAGAAAAGCAGAGGCGATACAGCAGTCCCTCACCAGATGGGACAGCTCAGGAGTGGGTGTCCTTGAGGTGAAGTTGACACCGTGAGACAGAGAGGGAGAGAGAGACAGAGTACCCATGCTCTCCCTCTGCTATAGTGACCTGAAAAAGACATTAGCTGTGTTTCCAGTAAGGTTTTGCACAAATCCTAAATGGATTCTCTGTAAGGTGACAATGTACAATTGTGAATAGTGTGCGTTTCCATGGATGGATGTCATGCAATTAATACTTGCCATTTATCTTCCCGCGATGTCTTGTTTTTCAGTGTGAGGTTGGCTATCTACAAGTTTGTAGCTAGAAGAACTAAGTATCAACTAATCTACTGTCATTTACTAATTCTGTAATTCTGTTTCTGTTGCAGTTTTTTTTTTTGTTTAAGGTACTTCATTTTTGACACAACAAAATCCACGTCAAACAAACATAAAATTTTTATTGCAGTTTATTTTGGTTTTGAAATTAAAGGTTTCCATTAATGGTTTCTCAGCTGTATTTTCAAAATGTGCAAAGTCTTAGTCAATGGAAATGCCACCGCTGCTGGCCTGTGCATTTAAATGCATGCAAATATTAATCACTGTCATCAACAATGCAACTTTTCAATTTCAATTTATTTTTTTGAATTTTAACATTTTTTTTTTCTGTGGAAATTTTTAGATAGACTAAATCTATTAAAATACAGATATGTTACATCTTCAAAAGTTGAAATTATGCAGTTTACTTAAAGTAAAGTAACTGCAGACAGAACATGTTTGTCAGTATTTAGGGCTTTGTAGTGCTTTGTAGAAACTTCATGTAGTTGGGTTTTTTCTTTTGATCAGCGAGTGGCGAGTGAGATACAGTGCAATGTGACGTGAAAGCACTGCAGTCTTACTTTATCTCTTCAGTGCTTCTTCTCTAAAAGCCACAGAATATCTGCTTTTTATTCACCTGTGCACTCTCAGGTATAATGACTTTAAATCCCCAGGCAGTGGCATTAATTTTAAGGGTTCTTGCACATGCTTTAAATATCTACCAGTCTTTAATGTTTTCTGTGATACTACAAATGGAATAAGAAGGTCTATTTAAAAATCTTTTTGGGGCAAACACTGTTCATGGAAGAATTTTCTATACAAGGTTGAAAGGAATTAACCCTGGCTTTCAGGTGGATTGTAACGTTTCAGTCTGGAAAAAGCTTAAGGCTGAGATGAACTGTCACCATTACTCACTTTCACTGCAGACCAGCAATATCTATCTTCTGGAAACCCAGTAACACTTCACTTGAGAGGGCACATAGTATTATGCTCTTACTTATGTATTAATTAACCACAAACTGAGTCTTACTTGCGTACTGATCTCATGTTTATTCAACATTAAAGAATTGTGATGCATCTTTTATCTCAAGAAGCTGCTGCATTTGTTAATCTTTAAATCCTTTGTGAACTACTGAAGGAATTGCTGAAAGAACAAGTAATGAATAACACAAATAAAATACTGATCTTATGTTTGTTCATCATTAATGAATCGTGACAGATCTTTTACCTCAAGTAGCTGCTATATTTGTTCATGATTTGTACTTTTAGTAGTAATTGAGTTACTGCTAAGTATTTGTCGTCCCTCAAGTAAAGTGTTAACAGAAACTCCTCATTGTAAGCATACCCTTATTCAATAACCATTCATAACAGAGTAAGATCTTGTGGGTTATATACAGTATACCAGTTGTGAAACAGGTTCTGTTTTGTGCACTGATTTTTGTGATACTTGAATGCATCCATACATTATTTGGCTGTAAAGACACTGTTACTGATGTCTGTGATACATGCTAATAGAGATGCATCTATGTAAAAATGGCAGTCCCTAGACACACTGAAAGATCTGGGGATTTCCCAGAAGGAGCTAGAGTCTGTGCTTCTGGTCTTGTCTGGCCCACTCGGCATGCTGCCATTGTGACCTTCACCAGGAAAGCTAGAGGTTGGATGGATGGATATATGGAAAAGGAGTTATTATAGTTTAATTGGTAATACTTTACATGATAATTAGTAATTACTTTGTTCATGATTTGTAATTCACTAGTAACCAACATAGTTAATGAATCAAGTAATGAATAATACAAATGAAATACTGATCTTATGTTTGTTCATCATTAATGAAGCATAATTGAACTGAGCTGGTTGCATCACCAGTGTCTGATTGTTCGAAATGCACTGAGATACCAGTGGTCTGTGTCGATATAGGTGGATTATCTGAAGGAAAAAAGGCAATATATATATATAATACAAATTATTTGTAGCATCGCACATTGTGAAGTATTGGTGCACACTTCTGCTTAAAAAAGTACTACGGACTGGCTGCATGCAACGGACTCGTAATGCAAACTTAGAGAAACGTCGATGCATAAATCTCATCTGTGAGGCTACATCTCCTGTGACCCCTGGTTGAGGAGCCAGGGAAGAGGTGGCACTGTAACCGTTATCGCCTTCTACTGTTCTAGGGTGGTATTACAAAAAAAAATCCCACGTGCATCAAGAAATTGACACTACAATGTCCAGGGTGATCAAGAGTTTTTGTGAACCATGTGACCATCGAATAATTGAAATCTGAATGTTAAAAAAGAGAATAACATAAGAATCCATTATTATTATTATTATTTTTTTATTATTATTATTCCCTAATATGAGGGAAACTTATGGGCTCCCAACCGCTTGGGGCTTGGAGCCCAATATATTTGCTCTGCAAATATAGTTATTATTATTATTATTATTATTATTATTATTATTATTATTTTATTGTTATTCTTATTAGGGATTAAATTGTAATTCATGATATTCATACATTGACATGTATGAGGATCTTATGACAGTATTAAGAAGTTCCCACTTTGCTTAATAAACCCCCCCTCCCCCCCCCCAAGCTACCCTGTTGGAAAACACATCTGGCACACTTAGACATTGCTCTTTTTTTTGCAGTGCTGGTGAAGTAGTGGTTTAAACAAAAACTTAAACTCATTACTTAAAAACTTTACCTATGTACGTGTGCCACTTTAAAACCATAGGTATGTATGTTTGTCATATCTAGACCTAAGTCATCATTTAGCATGCTACAGTTTTTTAAACATCTTATGAAGAAGAAGCATGATTTGAATATATTTGCTAATTATGTTCTTCACATATGAAAATACGGAGCAAACGGCACTCAACATATGAGAAAACTGAACACGCAATGCTCCCAATTACTCCGTATCGATTATAGTAATGTCTGATTCATGGAGGAATAAGTCTTTTGAACCGGTTCTTTTCAGGGAATCAGTCAAACCAGTTTCCAAATAAAAAAAGAATCGAACTTTCTGTAGATTCATGTGTTGTATGGGTACATGTCTTAGATTCTAAAAATATTCGACAAATTAACATATAAAAACGCACAGTGACCTTTGTAAATTCACACATATTTTTTTTGTAGACTCTCTATAGCCATGTTGCCTTCAGTGCCCCTCCGCATACCGTAATCCGTTGTGTTTGTACTGTGCCCATGCCTGGCCGCATGGTGGCCCTCCGCATACCGTAATCCTTTGTGTTTGTACTGTGCCCATGCCTGGCCGCATGGTGGCCCTCCGCATACCGTAATCCTTTGTGTTTGTACTGTGCCCATGCCTGGCCGCATGGTGGCCCTCCGCATACCGTAATCCTTTGTGTTTGTACTGTGCCCATGCCTGGCCGCATGGTGGCCCTCCGCATACCGTAATCCTTTGTGTTTGTACTGTGCCCGTGCCTGGCCGCATGGTGGCCCTCCGCATACCGTAATCCTTTGTGTTTGTACTGTGCCCGTGCCTGGCCGCATGGTGGCCCTCCGCATACCGTAATCCTTTGTGTTTGTACTGTGCCCGTGCCTGGCCGCATGGTGGCTCTCCGCATACCGTAATCCTTTGTGTTTGTACTGTGCCCGTGCCTGGCCGCATGGTGGCCCTCCAACATACCGTAATCCTTTGTGTTTGTACTGTGCCCGTGCCTGACCGCATGGTGCCCCTCCGCATACCGTAATCCTTTGTGTTTGTACTGTGCCCGTGCCTGGCCGCATGGTGCCCCTCCAACATACCGTAATCCTTTGTGTTTGTACTGTGCCCATGCCTGGCCGCATGGTGCCCCTCCGCATACAGTAATCCTTTGTGTTTGTACTGTGCCCATGCCTGGCCGCATGGTGGCCCTCCGCATACCGTAATCCTTTGTGTTTGTACTGTGCCCATGCCTGGCCGCATGGTGCCCCTCCGCATACCGTAATCCTTTGTGTTTGTACTGTGCCCATGCCTGGCCGCATGGTGGCCCTCCGCATACCGTAATCCTTTGTGTTTGTACTGTGCCCATGCCTGGCCGCATGGTGGCCCTCCGCATACCGTAATCCTTTGTGTTTGTACTGTGCCCATGCCTGGCCGCATGGTGCCCCTCCGCATACCGTAATCCTTTGTGTTTGTACTGTGCCCGTGCCTGGCCGCATGGTGGCCCTCCGCATACCGTAATCCTTTGTGTTTGTACTGTGCCCGTGCCTGGCCGCATGGTGGCCCTCCGCATACCGTAATCCTTTGTGTTTGTACTGTGCCCGTGCCTGGCCGCATGGTGGCCCTCCGCATACCGTAATCCTTTGTGTTTGTACTGTGCCCGTGCCTGGCCGCATGGTGGCCCTCCGCATACCGTAATCCTTTGTGTTTGTACTGTGCCCATGCCTGGCCGCATGGTGGCCCTCCGCATACCGTAATCCTTTGTGTTTGTACTGTGCCCATGCCTGGCCGCATGGTGGCCCTCCAACATACCGTAATCCTTTGTGTTTGTACTGTGCCCATGCCTGGCCGCATGGTGGCCCTCCGCATACCGTAATCCTTTGTGTTTGTACTGTGCCCGTGCCTGGCCGCATGGTGCCCCTCCGCATACCGTAATCCTTTGTGTTTGTACTGTGCCCCTGCCTGGCCGCATGGTGCCCCTCCGCATACCGTAATCCTTTGTGTTTGTACTGTGCCCGTGCCTGGCCGCATGGTGGCCCTCCGCATACCGTAATCCTTTGTGTTTGTACTGTGCCCGTGCCTGGCCGCATGGTGGCCCTCCGCATACCGTAATCCTTTGTGTTTGTACTGTGCCCGTGCCTGGCCGCATGGTGGCCCTCCGCATACCGTAATCCTTTGTGTTTGTACTGTGCCCATGCCTGGCCGCATGGTGGCCCTCCGCATACCGTAATCCTTTGTGTTTGTACTGTGCCCATGCCTGGCCGCATGGTGGCCCTCCGCATACCGTAATCCTTTGTGTTTGTACTGTGCCCATGCCTGGCCGCATGGTGGCCCTCCGCATACCGTAATCCTTTGTGTTTGTACTGTGTTCGTGCCCAGTGGCTGTGGCTTGCCAACTCCCGACTCTGGCAATCGACACCTTTGTGAGTTTGGTACGTTTGGTTGAAGCAGTTCACTGTGACTTTGAGTAGCTCAGCATTTTACTGAATTTGGTTCAAGCGGTTTCTCGGTTAATCTTGCGAGATCCAGAACTCCCAGAGTAACTGGTTCTGATTTTGCTGAAGTCTGCTTGTTAAGAGATCTGGTTAGTGAATGTGCTGATCCCAATAGCTTTTGCAAAGCGGTTGTTATATTCTGTATGTTGTGTTTTTGGTGTTGGTGTTTATCCTTTAATGAAAGCAATTTAGATCACTGGATCAGGCTACTAATTTGTCCCCATTCAGAGTCAATCGTGATTTCCGTTGAGTATGATGTCGTTTCCTGGACTTGGGAAGGAGGTGGGTTTCTGGAGACCACAGCACAATTTTTTGTTTCACTCATTTCTGAATTTTTGGGTGTGCTGCTGGTTCTTCCCTGTTTCTCATTACTGAAGGGCTTCTTCCTTGCTTTATGGGACTTCAGTCCTGCTCCTAGGAACCTGATGCAAACTGTCCTAGCAGTGCCCTTCACACCTGCACTTAATGATTGCCGTTCCTTTTGAAAGTCACTTGATGTCATCTTACGATTCATGAAAGACTGTTGCATAAGTTAATGGTCATCTCTGGCATCAGAAAATTGCTTTTGCCCTCTACCTCTCTGGTTTTTGGTCATTCCCAGTGTCTCCAGCTTTACCTTACTCTTCTGTACTGCTGTCTTAGAAATTTTGAAGCTGGAAGCAACCTGCTGCTCAGCGTAGCCTTCTGCCAGCAGAACCACAATTAAGTCAGGATTTAAAAATGCAGCTTTGTTTAAAAATATAATATTTATACTAAAAAAATTGTGGTCTCAGTTTTTTCAGTGGTTGTATGCTAAATAAGCACAGAAGACGCCGATAGTTAAAAGGTTAAATATCATGCATAATTTCATATGAAACTACACCACCACACCAAAACAATGGAGGATAAATAAGTGGTTTTGTTAGTTATTGGGGGGATCGATTGTGATCAAAACGTATTTATTCATATTTTATGTATATGACCCGCAAAATGTTCATGATAAATCTGGCCAGCAGATCGATCTTATGTTTCTCACAAAATAAAAAATGATAATATAACGTTATCCCCCTAATAAGCAGCGACAAGTTTCACTTCTGGTACTGGCAATACTAGGCAGAAGTACATTGGTTATGAATCGATTTTTCAGAAATATGGAGACACAAGCAAAAAATGTACTAATTGATGCATTAAATGTAATTGAGGTACAGAAATAATTTCATCTGCTCAGGTTCATCTTTTCTGCACTTCCTTATAACATCTATGTTAGTACTGGGGCTTGTGGTCAGCAAGTTTATCTCTTGGCGAGACCGGTCTTGCTAAATTGCCTTCCAAGAATCAACATGGGACACAATGAATCATGGGATTGCTGGCACTTGGTGAAGATGCAGCCAATGTATTCTTGATATTTAGGCCAGAACAAGACTAGGAATTTTTCCCGTCCTTTGAACTTGTGTTCTTAGAATTGGAACTGATCTTCAGCAATGAAAGATGATTTAAAACGGGTACACGAGAACACAAGTACTGTCAAGTACACATATTGAGATTCACCCCTAGTGTGAAATAGGTACTAAGAAAGGGTTCCAGAACTGGCTCTGAGGAACTACAATCGGACCGAGTTACTGTGTTGTGAATACGACAAAGGATCCTGGTTCTAGAAAAGGTTCTGGTCCCAGAAAAGTATGCATTGGGTATGGCCTGGTCCCTGTATGCCAGTGGAAAAATATCATATATTTTTCATGCAGGGAAGAAGTGTTAATTCAGAAAATTAAGTGTAACCCCTCTGAATGAATGACTTAATGCAATGTTATTTGCATGGTTTACTTCATTGATAGCATCCTAAGGACACTTAGGCTCCAAGTGTTATTATATTGTAATTAGAATTTGTGTTAATATATGAACCAACATGGTTGTATTTTTTAGAGGTTGTATATACAAAGAGAAATATTGCTGTCATACCTACCAATTAATATAAAAATTTATTTAAAAATAATAAAAAAACAAGCAGACTACAGACTTGTAAGTGTTTGTTAAATCGATAAGTATAAATAAAGTAATAATGCAAAAATTTGATAGGTTGAAGTGGACACTGGATGATATCATTTAGGATGAATATTACTATTTCCCAATACACGGCTGGAGTAGGTGATGGCTACAGTTGCAATGTGTAAATTTGACACTGGAAATTTTATGCATACCTAGTTTTTTCCATTAATACATGACATGCATAAAATATGTATATATGAATTTCACATCTTCCTATCTTTTTAAGAATCGAAAGTACTTATGAAGGCAGTGATGGCCAATTAATAGCATTTCATATCATTTATTGCCATGGAGAATTTCACTGACATTTTAAGTATGATACAACCTAATGTACAGTTTCGCTGTGTGATTGAGAAACTTCTGTTCTTTCTTTAAGGGTTCTCCCGGTCCCCCTGGCTTGCCCGGGCCTTTCGGAAAACGCGGACCTCGAGTAAGTACCAAAAGATGTTTTCTCGTTGCTTCATCCAGGGTCTTGACAGGTTTTTTCCTGACTTGTGTTTCCCGTTACTGACATACCATATATTACACATACGTCACTCATAGTGCATGAGGAATATTGTCAGTAACAGATGAGTGTGTTCACTGCATTCTGCGGTTCATCTTCCACACCACTGCTATTGGATACCAGTAATGCTCTGGCTTATGTCCTGTAACTGATCAGGTGAAAATACAGTGTAAGCTATTCATTTGACCAGAGAGGATTACGCTAAAGTTTCTTTAATAGCTTGGATTAGGATAAGAAAAAACACACGAAACAAGTTTTTGATTACATCTCCACGTGCACTCAAATGGTAGTAAACTTGATTCTTTTATTGATCTTTCCACTTAGAAGTTCTCAGTTTTCAACTCGAAGAAACAAAGACATTTATACATTAGTACACATTTTATGTTTGTTTCAGAAAGTGGATCAAGATAAAGTATCACTGACAGATTGAAACGGTTGGTTACACATTTCACTGTTTGACCCGAGCCACACTATATTGTGACATAAACTATATCAAAAGACTTAATGACTAAAACGAAAGGAATGCTTTTCATCGGTTCTGGGGTCCAACATTATCATCTTGCATGGTACAGGACCATTTTTAATCAGAGTAACATTTTAATGTCCCACTGGTACAATTTAATATACTGTACAGTCTATGTTGCTTACTGGTCATTCATCTTCTATATTCAGAAGAACTACTGACGTCCTTTATTGAGCATGAAATTTACTGCATGTAGTTAGGGGCAAACTTCCAATAAGGCAAGGGTAAGCAGCCGCCTCAGAATTTCCAGAAGTTACATTAAAGGATGCAACGTAATACATCTGTTATTTGCATGTTTAGCTACGGTTTTCAGGATAGACAATGTTGCCCCCCGTCCCGGCTATAATTGACTATTATACTTTGAGACTTTGTGCTGGCAACTATTCTCTTAACACTGACATCTGCCGGTTGTGTCACTGCCAAGTGAATTGGTATAAAGTAGGTGAAAACAGAGCAGAGATACAAGACTACAAGACTTTGATGCTGTCTCGCTAGAGTAGTAGACACATTGTGAATAGTCGTGGAGAGAGCACAATTAAAGGAATGTATTCAAAAGTTTAAGACAGAACTTGGCAAAAGGGCGAATGTGTAAACTTATTAAATTTTCCAGATTGATTTGCCAGTGCGATACCCTCCTCCCTCCAATCGCCAAATTTTACCAACAGCATTCCCACCCCCTTCCCGTTCGATAAGTTTTACCGCTGCTTTGATTAGCTCATTATTGATGTTTAGTCATTTTTTAATTCCCTGTTGTTTCTCTTTCGCTTCCAAAAAAATAAAAATAACTGAAGTGGTTCATGTGAGCCTGAGGCCCCCAGAGAAGTTAATCCGCCTCTGCATGTAGCACTAAAAATCACGTGGGAAGTTTTATGTGATTCAGTCTAAATGGTCTGTTGGAATTCACTGTTTCTCAGTTGTTTGGTTCTTTAATCCTGGTTCATTTGAAGTAGCAGTGATGAGTCACAATATTTAAGGCGTAAATGCTTTAAACAACCCAAGATGTCACCCATTCTGCTGAGCCTTCATCTCTTCCTTCCCCCCTTAAGCTGCCTCATGACTTCCCTCAGTTTTTCTATTGATAGGCTGCAGAAGAGGATGGGCTGACATTGAGATGTCTGGCGTGTAACAGACAGACTAGACTGCACCTTAATATGTATATGAGGGTTTGTGAAGAATGGATGTTGTAAATTAGATTAGATTAGATAAACTTTACTGATCTCAGGGGAACATTCTTGAAATAATCTACTTATCTTTTTTTTCTGTGGATGTATGCTTTATATACACCAAAAGCATACCTTTATTTCAGATTATTTGTCCTTTTTAAGTGTGACACCTTATCTGCCTAAGTCCTCTTTAGTTTTGTTTTATATTGTTTTATGTTAGTTTTTCTGTTAATTTTTCTTTTGTTCATGATCACCTGATTGCTTCATCCTGTAGGGCCCACCTGGTCTGCATGGAAATCCTGGATTACCTGGTCTACCTGGTCCCAAGGTGAGTCTTAAGAGTCTTACCTTTCAAAATGCTCAATATTTCCTGTGACTCTCACCAGGAGAAGCACTTACATGATGGATGAATGTTTCACATATATGCCTCTAGTAAAGTAAAAGACATCCTGCATCTTTTCATATTCCCCTGCACTGCATTAATGATCTGGCTCTTGTACATTCCATTAATGCAGTCGTGAAAAAAGAAATTAAGTATCATTCCAACAAGGAGTGTTAATGTTGTATTACATGAATGTTTATTGAGCTTTGGAGCAGAAAGGTGCCTTGGGGGTTGGATATCAGACAATGTGTTATAGCGTGCTGATGAATGAGAAGAAAATGTCTTTTGTACACCTTTTCATGAAGCATTGTCAGCTTTCGTGAGAGCGGACGTACAGTAAGATGTAAAGACACCTGGCCAGACTCTGCCTGTTAAGCGTGACATTGTGCTCATTGGAAGACAGTGTGTGTCATTGTGATTTAAGCAAGTTGGCAATCTGACATAACTGTTATCATCTGAGTGGCTAAAGATGATTGAACATGCCATTTCTGATCTACTCTTTCTTTCCAAATTTACACTGGTGGTGTGCTAATATTTACTGCGACATCTGAATTCAAATAAGAAATTAGTTGATGCTTCAATGACATACAGTAAATTACATTTATTTGGACAAATGGTTTTAAATATTCCAATATTGTTGCTTGTTTTGATACATTTTCTATTTTGATCACAGCGTCCTTCTTCCCCATGTATTTAACTAGTCACTGAGAGGATTTTGGCAGAAATGTTTCAATTTCCACTTGTCAAAGAGCTTTTGTGTCTTCAGGCTGGTCAATCGAGTAGAACCCGCTGCACAGATGCAGAGCTGGCCCAGCTGTCTTGGGGAAAGTTCACATGCTCCTTCTGACTCTTGATAAATGGACCTTTTACGCATTCCAGCTAAGGAAAGCATCATGTCAGAGATCTGGCATCTGTCTAATTCTTGGAAAGTGGGGAGTTGTTCAGTGTTCTCAGTGGGTTTCTAAGACATGCTTATGACGCTCTCTACGTAAAGCGTATGCTGAACGTATTGCCAGATAGACACGTGGACATGGAGATCTGTAGTGACACACACCCATGTACACGTGTGTGCACACGCACGCCCACAGCAGAGGGCTTAGAACCAGCACATGGGAAAATCCCTGCAGGCCCTGTAGTTCACTGACATCACTAAGCAGTGTGTCATAGTCAGCTATCATTACTGGGTGAAAAATGCCTTGCAGCTAGAAAATGTGTATTTTTGGCACTGGTGCTGGATACCGCAAACTATCTTAATAATACACTGCCATCCTTACGTATTTTATTAGCACCATAAATATATGTAATGTGGAATTCATAATTATGATTTACTTATTTATAATTCCATGTAGCTATATAGCTATATGAAATTTAATTTCACAGCTGGTATACGTCTACATTCATTCATGTGACAAAAATCGTGGAAAAGCGTATTGGATGTGGATGGTGAAGTTGCTGATAAAGAAAGAAAAAGCACATTTTTAGGGAATATGTACAATAACTTTGCAGTGTAATTGATTGTTTTTCTTTATGTAATGGTCAGTTCAAAACCATCCATAAACCTTTTAAAAAAAAGTTGTATGGCAAGTGTAATTTTAATATATGAAGTAATCTTAGCTGTTGTTTAGATATTATTGTGTTAATTATACATATGTACAGTGAATATAGTATATTCATCATTTTTTCCCACAGTGCAAAAATGAATGTAAACAGCTGGTGTTTTATTGAAGCAATTTAGGTGCCCTACCCAAAGGTAGATGAATTGTCTCCCACCTGGAAATTGAACCCTTGACCTTCCGAGTCTCTGTAAATCAGTGTGACCACGACATCAATTTCGCTTTGCGTATATCATTTAGCACCTGAGTAAGGTCACAGTTCAGCGGAGATTACACATTGTGCACGTCACCTTCTGAGGAGCCTCCTGGTCCAGCCATTACGCGTTGAAAGTCGGTTACTTCAGGATCGAAAGTTCCCACATAGCTCTTCATGGCTGTCTTACACAGATATGATTTCCCTGTATGCAGTAAATGTCTCATTGATGATAATTATGGAGGGTTGTGTGTGAATGGAATGCTTCCATTTACTTATTGGTGTACATTGCATTTTTGAATACTATAGTTTCATATTTAAAGGTGGAAGTAGGATTGCCAGCAGAAATACCAGCCACATTCAAGTCCATTTTGAGAAGCCTTCCTAGGCAGACCCCCAACACAGATTAGTACAGTCAGTCCCCGGGTTCAGAACGTCTGACTTACAGCCAGCTCATACTTATGAATGGACTGCAATTAACCCTATTAGCCTACATTAAAAATTCTATTTAAATACAATGCTTCATAATAATGAACGCATGCACTACTCTTGAAAACATTGCACAGCTTCAGCGATTCGTCGACTCAAGGTACAGTACAGTACTGTATGTAGTTACTTATATTATTACTGTATAATTATTATTATGTACTGTAGTGTTATTGTTCTGACTTTACCTACAAATCCGACTCATGACTGCCTGCATGTGAGGGGGGAGAGGATGGATGTCTGTTTCCGTCATTGACTTTCACGCCCTAACGTAGTACTGCTGTCTACTGTGGAAGTGTTCATTTAAAACGTATGTTTACTATTACTTGTCATTCATTGATATTGTAAATACCAATGTTACTCATAGTTACAGTGAATCAAACTACCTTATGTGAAAAAATGGTTCAACAAAATTGGTGCCATGATACACATTTTCACATCATATACATGCAAGGGGGCTAAGTGCAGCCAGGCTATTTATAAACTTTTCACTCTGGAATGACAATAGCCTATTAGATCAGATTTAAATATACTCTCATTTGTTTACTGACATTTTCTCTATGCTTTCACAGAGGTACTTAATCTTGAATTTTTATTTATTTATAAATGGACCATCGTCTGATTAGCCAGGTGCATGGTAAGAGAGAGGAGGTTAAATAATTGGTAACTCTTTATTTGTGGGGGCACAAGTAACTTTGTAACTCAGTAACTACTCAAGTACAAATCATGAACAAATATATTAACTGCATGAGATACATAAACTGTTATGATTGATTAATGATGAACAAACATGGGATCAGTATGTAACAAATACTTATTTTCTGGTTAATTAATACATTAAGTAAGAGTGTACTACTGTATTTGTTTCCCCTTTCAAGTAAAGTTTTACTGGACAATTAGATAAACCCGTTCTCTTTGGGTGCCTTAGTTTAGCTGGACTCTGCCAGGACCAGAGTAGAGAACATCTGCTTTATGATGAATGTAATTAGTCCAGAAGATCCCCAGCCTGTTCCTGGCGCACTGAGGTGTATGCAGATTTCCATCATACAGAATCGTTTACACTCTCAATTAAATTGTGTTTCCTTGACGAGGGTTAATTTTATGGCACTCTCTCCATGCCAAGATGATTAGAGAGTTGGAAAAGCTACATGAGCACTTTATTGTCAAGACAATGTTTGGGGATCCCATACGAGGTTTATAACATTTACCCTGCTAGGCCAAATGCATTCATCAGAGTTGGATCATTCAGGTCCAGAGAGTAAAAGTCCAGACCGGGATTTTGTTTCAACCATCCACTTGAGTACTCTGTGACTGTGACTCTTTATGCTCAACTGATTGGTTGAAACAAAATCCTGGTCTGGACGT
Source organism: Paramormyrops kingsleyae (assembly GCF_048594095.1). Classification (NCBI taxonomy): domain Eukaryota; kingdom Metazoa; phylum Chordata; class Actinopteri; order Osteoglossiformes; family Mormyridae; genus Paramormyrops; species Paramormyrops kingsleyae. The sequence continues at coordinate 9,504,226 of NC_132811.1, read as the reverse complement.
TTACTCTCTGGACCTGAATTACCCAACTCTGGGATTAATTATTATTTTCCTTATTTCTGCTACCAATGCTACAATATGAGCCTTTCTTCAGGTAGCGTACCTGACAGACACACATATCAATATATATAACTGGACTACTGCTGCTTTGCCAGTTTGATCAAACTGCTATGGACTGTCATGTACTAGTGCGATATGGTGCTTTCAAAAAATTAGCGCACACAGCTTTCTTGCTGCCAGAAGCTAAACTTAAGCAAACTGATATCTTCATGAAGTATTTCAAACTTAAGCATAGACGTGGCATTTCCCTGTATAATCACCTTTCATTTGCAGTTCTGTGTTTAAACTGTACTGTGTGGGGGTGGCTCCGTGGGTAACATAATTGCCTCACACGTCCAGGGTTTGGGGTTTGAATCACATCTTGTTGTGTGTGTGGTGTTTGGAGGTTGTCATGTGGGTTTCTTCTGGATGCTACAGTTTCCACCCTATGTCCAAAGTCATAGTGTATATTTGTGTGTGCATCTACCCTGGATTTGACTGGCATCTTGTCCAGATTTTATCCCTGCCATGTGTTTTATGCTGCCTGAGATTGACTGCAGGCCCTCGCTTGACCTTTAGCAGGATAAGCGATTGGATGATGGATGGATGGTTGGTTTTTGTACAGGCTAGGGGTATTAGATTCTTGGCCTTGTTGCCTTATATGCGCTCTACAGCAGAGTCTTACCAACCCAGAGGAATAAATTCTACATCACTCCAAGTCCTGATTTTCGACCTCTCAGAAGAAGCTAATGAATCGTTTCCATAGGCTACCTTACCCTGTCCGATCCATATTGATCAAATCACCCACCAGATCAGCTACAACTGAACCAGTCGAATTTAATCCACCTCTCTGCCAGTATTACTCTGCACTTGTGTGTAAAGTTAGATTCTGTCGTCCAGATATTGAGCAGTGTCGTGCAGGAAAGAATGCATCGAATTTTTAACCATTGCATTTAAAGGTGGAGCTAAAAATGCAGAAATAATAACTGTATTCTCATGCAGTAATATTGTTGAAGAACACAGGAAAAGTTGACTGTTAATTGGTGTTGCTTATCTAATATTTGGAATGTTGAATTGTGGAATTAGCTTATTTATCTTCAAGGGGGCAGAGGAGGTAGACGTTAAGTTACACAGCTGGTGTCCTATAAAAAGAACATTCCAGTGAACCAACTGAGTCATCGTCTGTCAGCTGATAATCCTGTGTGGAAAAAAATGGCTGCATTTCCTGTGCTGCTCCGGAGTCTCTGCAGATTTGCCAAATCAAGGTGCAAAGATTAGTTTGTGCAGCGTAATGGGATAAACATAGCAAATGTTACGTTAAAACATGTTAAACTGATAAAAAGGCCAGACAGAGGGTGTGGTTTAAATCTGATGAGTTCCACTTTTAATCTAGTGAATGACTCATCAATTCAACTGCCCAAATACAAATGCTTTATCATCAGTATCAGTACTGCAAAGCAATATAATAAAAAATTCAGGCTACAGGCCCACACACTAATTATAGGCATGATATGTACTTAAACTCCTTGGTGCAAAAACCTGACATATTTGGTTGCTACATTTGCCTAATTATAGATTTATTTGTATAATTCTGTTTGTATTGTAGGAATCATACGTTACATTGAGTACATTTTATGTGACTTTAGTTACCGAATAATTAGTAAAGATATAGTATAGTCTGATTTGTTAGTGTGAAATATTTATAAGTGTTACGACTTGCTAGTATCTATGAAATTTCGACACTGTTTAGCCCCTGACCAGCATTTGTGTAATTAATTTATGCAGCACACATTGAATGTATAGTAAAGACACTGGCTTTATACAGTGCAGTATAATTTTTATATGCATTATTGGATCTGGAACACAATCCTTAAAGGCTCAAGTTAATACAAATAAAACCTTTATATGAAAATCCTAACATAAGTGAACTGTTTCATTTGGAAAGAGACATTTTCGAATCCAATTATGCAACTGCTATAGTCTCTTGTGACATTTACAGCATCAACTTCGCCATATTGTGAGTGGTTGTGGGGGAAAATGTGGAAGTCTCCACAATTAGTGATTATTTCTTGAATCTGTCTAAATCAGGGCTCCAAGGGTGATCCTGGGATGTCCCCAGGTCAGGCACCAAAAGGAGAAAAGGTAAAGAACACGAACCATCAGACCGTTACCCCGAATGCCTTGCTCTCTAGTGGTATCCTGTTGCATAGTGATATTTTTACATTGCATGTTTGCCGTCACCATAATCGCAAGTGGCATTCTTATTAACTATAAGCTAGCTACTTCACTGCTATTTTCAATATTGCTCCTTATTATTTCGGTTTTTCTTTTCAGGGCGATAGAGGTCCCCCAGGTCTACCAGGTTCACGTGGTTTACCAGGTCAAATGGTAAGATTTTACCACATTCTCTTGAGCTTAATAATTTGTAAAATGCACAATAAGATATTGCTTATGTCGAAGGTTTCTTGCATTTTTTTTTTACAAAAACAACAGAGCATAAATGCTGTGGGCCAAATTAAAAATGAAACCAGATCAACATTCTATGTCAACCAATGAAGAAAATGCAGTGCATTTTTGAAGCGAGAAAACATCGAATTTTCCAGTGAAAAGAGAACTTAGAACTTTCCAGAATCTGTTCCCCCCCATTATGGATGCTGAGCTTTACCTTTTACACCCCAGGAGCAAACTCTGCATTTGTTGTAGCTGAAATGAATAACCAGCTAATGATGCCTAACATCCCAGATGACAGTCTCCTTCGTAAAAGTTTTGATCCTCCTCCAGAAGCAGCAAAATTTAACTTTGTAATGTTTCCCAGACATGTACTTCAGTTCTTTTTCAGCTCTGAAGTTCGTTATCCTTTCAGAATAGGCAATGGTGTCAAATAATTTATTTTTGTGATTTAGCAGGACACCCTTGTAGGATTAGATTGGTGCCAAGACTTAAGACTGAACCATATAAAAGCAGAGAGATCCATGCTGTTAAATATCTGCTAATTACGCATCATTCCAAAATAAGACTTTGTTATAAAGGTTAGTGCTACATAAAAAAAATAGGTAGAAAACCAACTGCATTCTTGCCCATCTTCTCTTGAATTATTAAGTGGTGCTAAACCATTGGCTGTGATGAGGAAGGCTTAGCATTCCCTGTTTTTTCTCCATTAATGATTCCTGTTCACTGCACTACGAACCGCTATCTGGGGAACAGTAGCCCTTTAAGAGACAGGCCACCCAGAGCAGATGAACTCCTATAACCTACTACAGAGCCGCCTGTTTAGTGGGTTGCTATAGCAAACAATATTTAAAGTTTCCATATTTGACGCACTGTGATTTAATTTTGTATGGTCTTTGTCCTCTTTCAATGGCATTTATTAAGAGGCATTATTAGTTTTGTAGAAGCCCCCCCCATGTAGATGCTCAGTCTGACTGATCCAGTAGTTCTCCCCCCCCCCCCCCCCAATTTGATTGAATGACCATGATGCTTTTTATTGCCATTTGTACAAGTATGAGTACAGATATATAAGAATTCTTTGGTTCTCGCATATTCCATCATGCCCTCCTTTGAGACATGCACACACATACAGGTGAGAGCCAAGCTTGGTTCCGAGTGCAGGGTCCGGTGGCCCCGAAACGTTTTTCAAGGCTCCTGTGAGAATCCCAGCCGCACTCTCCTGCTATTAGAGTCATAAAGAGAGGAGATCAGCTTTGTTCTTTGCATAAGTCGTGGTTTCTCTGACCTCCAGGGTCCAAAGGGATACTCTGGGTCTCCGGGACTGCCAGGTGAACAGGTAAGCAGTGCACGTTCAGACAGGGGACTGCCGAGAGGCAAGTTCCACCTGATATCATTTCATCGTTTGTACGTTTAAAGAATAAGCTCTAAGAAATGACACCTCCTTTTTAAATCGACATACTAAAATCCCTTTTGAAGGCATTCTGAAGAAACACAGGATGTTACAAGTATTTTCATTTAAACTATTCAAAAAACTTAATGGTGACAACTAAAAACCTACATTCTCAGTCAATCAACTCTACAAAATAGAAAATACTCATCACAGAGTCCACCTCAGTATTTAATCTTTAAAATCAACAGCAGATCACCACCAGCATTGCAGTTTTTATAACTTTCAGGCCTTTTTAGGTAACTTACCTGTTCCTGGTACTGTGGTTATTGTTATTAATACATGATAATCTGACCTCCTGATAACCATACACACATTGTTACTCACTCAGTCTCCTGTTCACTTGAACTACAAGTTCCTGGAAGGAAATCAGAGCAGCAGAAGAGTGAGTTACAGCACAGGAGCTCAGATGGGCAGGAGGAAGCAATGCTAAATAAAACATGCCGCATAATGAAGGATTCCCAGAGCCATATTTTGCCAAAATGACATTTTAAAATGTCTAGCTGGCACAAAAATGCTTTTTGTTATTGGTTTTCTATTATGGTTTTTCCTTGGTAGAATCATGATTAGCCTGCACCAGGGCTACTCAAGGTCCGAACACTGCTGATTTTCCAGCCTACCTGGTCCAGTGAGCCAGGCGTGAAGCCTCTGTGACCAATCAGAATCAGCAATTATTAAACTAACTACTTGGGAGAACTGAAGACACGGCCAGGATTTGGAATCGGGGTCCAGATTTGAAGAGCTCTGGTCTATGCAATATAAAAATTAATTGTTCTGTTTCAGAGTATTATTTACAGTCAGTTGAATAATTATTCTCCAAAGGGGAAACGACACAAAGCTTTCTAAGCAGATTGTTGGAGACAAATTTATAAGCGAGTCTGTGATTTCGAAATGAATGACCCCTGTTACCTTGCAAATTGCTAAGGCAGCCTCTTCCAGCCCATGACTGGGAAAACGGACAAGAACATTCTTCTTTCTTTATCCTTTCTTTCTTCCTGCACAGGGCTTGCTAGGATTGTCTGGTTTGCCTGGGGAAGCAGGTTACCCTGGCAGGCAGGTGCAGTAACTAACTTCCAGTTTTTATTCATGTTTTTATTCATTCAATTTTATGTTGTTCCCTAGTAAATGGTTGTTTACTAACTTACTTTTGTCTGTGCTTGACTTCTTCACCGTTTTCTGTGATGTGTTCTTTTATTTATTCTTTGCTGATTTTTTTTTGTTATTCTTCAGATTAGTTTAAGCTTAGCAAAAGAATATGTTTATCAGTCTGTTAAACTATTACGACGTTTTCTAATATTAACAATGCAATAACATCTCGAAAGTTATGAAACACCTTTGATAGTGAAAAAGACATTTAGAGAGTATTGTTTGTGATTTGTAATTGAATAAGTATTGCATAATCAGTAAGAAGCATTAACCAGTATTAAGTATTCGTTTTGTTTTTTGCTGATTAAAGATTTATTTGTATACACAATGTGATGTTTGTATTGTAAATTCCAAAGCATTGTAATACATAGTCAGTAATTCTTTTTGCAGAAAATATATATTGCAAAATGAATCCCCTACTTTCTGTTGCAGGGTTTGGCTGGGCCAGAGGGCAACCCAGGTCCCAAAGGTGTTAGAGTGAGTATGTCCTAAACGCTGCAAGCGTTCTTCCTCCTTTGTGGCAAATGTGAATATTTAACTTCCTGAAAGCATTAGACGGCGACGGGCCCCAGGCGGTCTGAAAGCCCATTTAGGCTTCGTGTCCCTCATCGAGCATTAGCTACACGCTGCACAGAGATTCCTCTGGGGAGCACAGCCAGGTCCCGCTCTTGTTCAGGCATGAGCCTTTGCTAGGGTTCAGGTTTGTGCCCACGGGGAGGCCTGGCAGACAGCGTGTGAGCTTGCCGCCCTCAGCGCCGCTCCGATTTCTCACAATACATGACCTACGGATGAGTGCCAGGACATAGCGTGTTGCTACCAAAGGTTTAGCAGCAGGACATGCAAGGCAGGCAGGCAGGCAGGCGGCTGCCTGGGGCCCGGTGCTGGAAGGGGGCCCCCGAGGGCAGCTGATTGCATTTTACATGGCAACAACAAATCTGCTTTGTTTGTGTATCTTGTTTTACATAAAAGTGAAAATAAAGGAGTTGTGTTTGTTATTCTCTTCCTTGATAGTAAATTAGACTTTGCGCTAAAATAGCGGTAATGAATTTTTCTGTGTCGAGGGAGGGTGAGGTGGGGGACCCGTACAGTTGTTTTTTGCCTAGGGCCCCCCGAGAGTCGCTGGAATTGCCTCTGGTAGCTACTTGGCTACTTTCCGCACTAGACAGCTCAGAGCTATAGGATCCGTACTGGCAGAATCCCAGACACAGGGATGGGGAGTGATCGCTATTGGCAATAAGAAGAAAGCAGAGGACCAGGTGAAAAGTACAGAGGAAGGCCATGTTTCCTACGCACTCAGCAGGCGCCCATGCTGTGAACCGAGAGCAGACCACAGCTCAGATGCATCTCATTGTTCTACACTGTGGCTGGGTCTGAAAGATGCTGTTTGTCCCCAGGACACAGAATATGTGGCAGGACTTTGTGTAGAAAATTGGATCCAAATGAGGCCAGTAGACAGGGATCAGTTTGTCTTCCAGTCACTGTTCATGTTGTACTTTTTTATGCTAGTGCATTTGAACCCTACACGCTCCACCACCAAATGTGGCCTCCCTGACCATTAACAACATGCCATTCTGTGCTAGGACTGTTGGGTCTGATTTAAAATCATAAATAGCTGGAACATTGAACACGGCTTTTTTATTCTTATTGTGATGCCTGGAACACATAGTGTAGGAACCGGAATAGTGAAAACATATTTTTTCAGTATTATGTTAAAGGACAATGCATGTGATTTCATTCATACATCATACAGTCCATTAATAAAAAACATGTACTTTATGATATTAACATTTTGTCATAGAACACAATAGATGAAGAGGTATGGAAATTAATATCACATGCTAGTGCAGGTATATCTTACATGAGGAAATAGTAACTCAAAGAGGAAACAACAGAACAATTTCCTGGAAATTAAATCAGCAATGCCAAAATGCCTTGATCACAGATGTTTTTCCAATGTATGTATTTATTTTCAAATAATTACACATAATTATACTTTTCTGAGTGTTTGGAAATAAATTTAGCAAAATTACTTACATAGCCCCTGGCAAACCATTTGTTCACATAGGGCAGTATATAATTTTATGGAAAGCTTTTATAGAGAGTGAAAAGTTACACCTTACTGTGCGCAATAACTAAAAAATGTTTTGTTTTACTGTTAAATATACCAGCTTCTATGGAGCTTCCATGCTGTGACACACTATATTGCCTAACTATGGTCAGTTCCAGGAGCCTGTATAACTTAACTTATTTTAAAATGTCCTCTCTGGGTGAGAATCAGTGAACGGGTTACATTTTAAACTAAATTGAAATTTTATTGGAGACTTGGGCCTTTATCGGTGCCAGGCTGCTACTGGAGACGGGTAATGGAAACACGGTAAGAGAGAGCAGTATATCATGTCATGATGTCATGGTGTCTCACTCCTGACCCCACGCTTTGGTTTATGTGTCTCCTTACTCATAGTCATCAGCGTATACTGATTACTGGGGAGTCTTTTTTTTTGCATAAGATAGGAATGTTTTCCTCATTAATCCATTTTGGGATGCCAGGCTCATTAGGCAGTATATGATGGCATGAGTGAGGGCCGACTTGCAGAGCACGAGATGACATCAAACATGGCACAGTGCTGTGGATGTTGACGGTCCTGATGGGTTCCTTATCAATAGCAAGATCGGTTCTGAATAAGGCAAAATTTTCAGCTCTGAGAGCTCCGTGGAATGACACGTATATTCACAAATGCAACTTGTTAGAGACAATAGAGTTTTGCTAGCATTTCTCTATGAAGTTTAAGGGAAAATATTAGTTAACTGACTGATCTCTGTTACTTAAAAGGTAATTGAGAAAGACATTTAGACAATGAAACAGAATATATAAAACGTATCGAAACATTGGCACAAACTGCATGAATCACTTCCAACTAACTTTTTATTTAAAACAAGGAGCGGGGGGGTTGGGATTAGCATGGAATATGGAAAGTGTCACTGAACCCATGATTGCTGATGAATCTGCTGAAAGTTAATGTAGATTTTTATGCTTTTATGTAATAGAGGGTGTCCTTAGATGTTTTGGGATAGTACATCCTGAACATTTATACTGTACTTAGAGAACTGCCTATGCTGGGCATTAATAGATTATTATTGGTAGATTATTATAACAGCAGGAAAACAATCACACAGATTTCATACTTAATTCATATGAATCATGTAAATAAATATTAACTGGATATGATAAGGAATACTCTATTGATCCCAGGGGGCAATTCCTTACTATGTGTAATATGTACCCTGAGTAAATATGATGTGATGTGTGTATCTGTTTTAGGGCTTCATTGGACCTCCTGGCGTTGCAGGACCTCCTGGACTGGAGGGAGAAAGAGTAAGTCCTTTAGGTCACGTGACGGAGAGAATGTTACATGTGGTATTAGGTGGAAAGACCCTGTGGATGGCGTGTCTGTCACTGGATTGTGGGGGGACAGAGGCATATTGTGTTAATGGCATCTGACCGGAAAGCCCTGCTCATTTACAGACAAGCAGGCCAGGCAGAAGTTCAGTTCATTTTCCTTTGCCATTTGATGCAATGCTATGCCAACCAATGCTCCTCTAGGGGGGGCGCAGATACAAAACATCAGCTGCTGATGATTAACAAGCTTTTTATTCCACAAAGGTACCACAGATGCCTTAAGCTACTGTGGGACTCATTGTTGCCATGCTGGGAATTCTCTATGCTTTGAAATGTCAGTGGTCTATTGGTTAGGGGCTTTTTAGCTAGTTCTTTATCCAGTAAACTGTAATGTTTAAATCCCAACTATTTCCTATCTTAATGTGGAACAGTTTTTATTATAACATTTTTTTTTTACTTTTTATTATGATATTAGCTTAGGATTTTAATATCTGCTTTACTCAGTACAATTGCCTGAACATATACCTATATAATCTTCACCAGTTTTATTTTCCATAGTCTTACTTTATAAAGATATTATATAATGGTTTGATTATCTCATATTCGAACAGAGTGGTGGCTCTAAGGCTACGGATCTGTACCAGCAACTGGAAGGTTGCTGATTCAAGTCCTGTGCATGCCCAGAGTGATTCTACTCTGTTGGGCCCTTGAGCAAGGCCCTTAACCTGCAATCGCTTCATCCTGGGTATGATGTTATTCTACATACAGCCCTATAAGGAGGTCCTCCAACTTACAAGGGAAATACTTGGGGGTTGGTGGCAGGATTGGTACTCCAGTCACCGGGAAAAAACTCACACGGGTCCATTCGGACTAGTGTGGTGCTGAGGTACCACCTGCCACATGGCTGCACTCAGATTCTCATCCCTGAGGTGATTTGTCGTGTGGTGGGTGTACAATGCTCTGTAATTAGAGCATACTCCTTACCTTACCTTATCTCATTTCAAACTGCATTTTTTCTGATTCTGACTTGATATCTTGCTTCCCAGGGGATTCCTGGTCCAGTTGGCAAGGAAGGACCCAAAGGAAGACAGGTAGGCTATTTTCACCCCATAATTCAAGATGGATTATGCAAATATATAATTAGCTATGAGATTAAATTTTTTCATAAATTTCCTTCATTGTCACTGTGACATGAAAAGAAAAATAAGACCTTAAACCAAAGAACGAAAGCCTTAGGGCACATAGAACGTTTTTTTTTTTTTTTTTGACTGTGTGAGATGTCAGTGTAAGGTGTGTGTTCTGTGGACATTTCTGTCTTTTCAGAAGGAACATGAAGTTTATGTAGGAGTCACCCCACAGGATAAACTGCTTTTTTCTTTTTTAACAAAGCCTTATTTGGAAGGTTGTTTTGTTTTGTTTTTGTTTCAGTGGTTTGGGGTTACTGCTGTGTTTTTGTTAATCTATCCATAAAAGAACTAAATAGAAGGTATGATAGATATAAACTGGTATTGTGGGATTTGCCTCTAGTCTGTTAAGCAACAAACTGTTGCCTAAATTCGAGATGGGCTCATTGCCTAGCCATCTGGATCTGTGTTGCATTACCAAAGCTTTGGGATTTCGAAAATATAAATAAATCACAGCCAGATACACAATATGGCCAAAATTATGTGGACACCCCTATTAATTAGAGGAATTGCCTAGTTAAGCCACACCCATTACTGACACAGGTGCATAATTAAGCACACAGTCACGCAATGTTCTGCACCAAGCAACAGAATGGATAGTCATACAGAAGAGATTAGTGATTTTTCACTTGGCACCATTACAGGGTGCTGTCTTTAAAACCAGGGGCTATCAGGGGCTAAGTGAAGTGACTGTGAAGGTCAAAATGTTTGGGAGCAAGTTCAGCTGGGAAGTAGTAGGCCGCACAAACTCAGAGAGAGATTTGATAGGCCAAAAATACCCAACCCGAATGGCCGAAAATCCCACCAGCAATGTTCCAACATCTAATGGAAATCCTTCCAAGAAAAGCAGAGGAAATTATAGCAACAAAGAGTGTCCAACATCATATCGGTGCCTTCGCTTTAGGAATGAGATGTTGGACATGCTCAGTTGAGCTGGGAACAGATTGAAACTTAACTGTGAGACTGCTATGAGAAAATAGTTACATTCACTTTATATTAACATTCAGTGGTTACAAACGTGATATCAGTAAGGCAAACAGTGGAAAGTTTCACTTAATGCAAGTACTGTAGCAATTATGTAGGCCAATCATTGTGATTCATTCATTTATTTTTTCATGTATATCAAATGTTTGTTTGTCTTTATTACTACCTTAATGGCCATGCGAAGTAAATGAATCATCAGCTGAATGAATAAAATAGGAAATTGTGATCTGTAATCCACATTAATATTTACGCTAAGGGTGTAGCTGGAGATGTGGGTGAGAGAGGTCCCCCAGGTCCGGACGGGGAAAAAGTAAGCTGCTCTAATCACAATGCATGCGATCCGTGTTCTTAAAAGCTCTGACCTACCTTGTCTCACATTTGTTATCATACATTATTGTATTGCTTTATCCAGATTATTTGTGTTCTCACTGTGTAGTTGAATTACAAAATATAAGATGTAGAAATATTCGCAGTCACCATGATTGTTAAATGCTATGGTGGGTACGGTTTGTATGTCATGACTTTATCGTCAGCTAACGAAACGTGCTGAGTAGTAGAATTTTATGATAATAATTTCATGACACAGAGGGTTGAGTAGATCTGTGGAGCTCATGTGGCACAGTGCTTGTTTGTTACCCAGTCACACCGTGCTGCTTGCTGCCCCGTAGGGCCCTGTCGGTGTTCCTGGAATCGGAGGTTTCCCTGGTCTGAGGGTGAGTTTAATCACATTTAATCATTTTCTAATTTCCTAAACTGTCACCAGTAGCCTGTACTTTCCTCCCTGTCCGGGTGTGCAGTAGTGAGCCATGCAGCATGTGATTTGATTAGAATTGGCAGCAACAGATGTAAACGTTTCTCCTTCTTTATTTTCCGTGTGGGCGATGTTGATTTTTGACTTTGTTATGCATTTGAAGCCAATTTAATTTTTTTTCCCTAGTAAACGTTTCCTCTGGCTCAGTGGGAAGCACTGTCGCCATATACCTACAGGGTTGCGGTTCAATTCCTGCTTCTGCTCTCTGGGTTCGTGTGTCTGTGTTTGTGGTCATTCCACAATGTGATAAAAACCTGTTATTTTGACCTGGTGGGGGCATTTTTTCGGTCCCCACTGGGGGAAAATTTATTTGATCAAAATCTGTGACTACAATCAAAAAACTAAAAATGCCAAAAGTCTTGTATTTTGTTTGGTTACTCATGGTTAAGGTTAGGGCTGGGTAGATGTTAAGGTTGTCATTGTACAGTATGGATTAGGGTTATTCCTATAGAAATGAATAGATGATCACCACAAATATATGAATACAACTATCAATGTGTGTGTGTGTGTGTGTGTGTGTATGTGTGGATTAGGTTTATATTACATTTTGGGGACTGAATGTCTGTATATTTTTAATTTACATAAAGGGACAGGACATTCTACTCCTCCCAAAACTTGGAACAAAATAATACCGTGATATAATACCATTACCATCCAAAAAGTGAAACATACCGTAATAAATTTTTTAGGTCACATCACCCTCCCCTACTACCCCACTACTCTTTTGGAAAGATGCCCAGAGATCATTTATGACCTCAGAGAGTCAGGACCTCCGAAGGACAGTCATTTTTTTAAATACAAAGTATTACCAAATAATCTTGAAGTGTTTTCTTCTGTTGAAAAACGTGACTCATATAGTGGAAAAAAGTGTAATCAGTGAAATAGGTGTAAACAAGATAATCAGCGAAATACCACACAGCCGTGAATAGTACAGTGTGTGTTTGCCAAGAAAAAACATATTTGCATTTAACATTTTGCAATAAACTGGGCTTAATCTTGTCCTTCTCTATTGTATTTCAACGGCTTGTTTTTGTATTGACCAGTCTGATCATAAGCCAGCCATCATAGAACGGAACTGGCTCATACGGTCTCCATACGGAAACATCTCTGGCTTACTTCCTCACCATACTGTATTTACTACAGTTATTTTCAACCCTATCCTCTTGGCCTGCGTGACATCCTTCTGGAGATGACTGTAATAAATCTTCACCATAACAGAATTTAAAATATGCTTTGATATTTTTTTTTAAAGAATGTGCACTGCATTAATATCTCTCAAGGCCATTTAGCTAGTGGTATGACTTACATCATAATACTGCTGAGAGTGTTCATTTTGTAGGCTTTTGTCTCTAGGATGCCAGCTGTGAGACGAAGACGGGGCTTCCTGTTCTGACAGGACAGCAGACTGTGTACCTGTTTAGCCCTGTTTTTATACCAGCTATTTTCTTGCTGTAGTTTGAGACAAAACGTTTTGGAATTCTTCTCAGAATTACCAGGAATTAAAACTAAAAAAACAATACAAGTGGCCATATTGTTGCTAAATGTGCTGTAACACATTAATACAGTGCAAAACAAATATTTTAATATAGATGCTTGCCTTATTTTATCTTTAAAATAAAATACATGTCACTTAAGTCTAACTTCCCTAGCATTCTTTAGCATGTGTGCTACAATGTTATACAAATCTATTCAAATCTGGCCCTCGATTCCAAATCCAGACCTTGTTTTCAAGTCTCCCAGGTAATTAAAGTTAGTTAAGCTTAATAATTTCTGGCTCTAATTGACCAGAGGCTTCACAACTGGCTCACAGGTAAAGGAAAACTGGAAAACCAGCAGTGCTCTACCCTTGAGGACCGTGATTTGAATAACCCTGTTACACATCACGTAGTTCTTAGCATGTCTTGGCTGTATCTCCCATCATATTTTGGTACTTAGAGAGAGATAAATCATTATTATAATTTGTCTTTTTTTTATGTCAGTGGTACCAAGCAAAGCATATTAACAAACGTATCATAGGTATGAAGTCTCACCGTTTTGTATGCTTCTCATGACTGAGCGATGGAAATCTCACGGATTGTCATGTGCCCAAACCTGACACAGATAAAATGACGACATGCATGCAGAGTGGATGTGAAAGGAGAATCTATCCAGTTAGCAAGTCTCACTGCCCCCCTTCTTACCACCTTTTTTGGTCACTTTTCTCCAAATTTTACAGGTTTTTATGACCCATCTCACCATTTTCACAGCAGCTAGGTTTACTCAATCATGTACATTATGACATTATTATAAGCAGTGTACATTATGACAATGTGCTAAAGAAACAAGATTTTTTCTTTCCATGACAACACTGGTCTGGCTTTGTTTAGATGAGATTTGTACATCCATTGAGATTCCCAATGAAAAGGGTGATTGGTCCATTATGTGGAATTTGTATTTTGGTCAAAACAGTAATTAGAACTGGAGAGATTACCCCTAAATCACTATAATGTGAAACAGACCATCAGCTTGCATCCTTAGTTCTCTAGGCCACTTGGAACCTGTCCGAAATAGCCTTTCCTGTGAGAAGCAGCCCTAGAAGATCGTAAATGATGCCATTTCCTGTTTCGCTTTGTGTCAGGATATGCGCACTAACCTGTAGAGACGTGTGTCTTTCCTGTGTGCCACCTGTACACACTGCTCGGTCTAGCTAGTAAGCCGTCGTGTCAGGGCTGAGATTTGTCCCAAAATACCTGCGGGCAAGCAAAGTCACCGTGTACTGGCTGAGCGGAGATGTCGACACGATGAGGTAACGGTGTAGTGAGATGAAAGAGCAGAGAGCGAGGCTTTAATTATGTCTTTGCCTCTTCAGGTACACCAAGGCACCGGTACCTCCCGAAAGCATGGGGGGTGTCATCCTGTCTCTCTGTTGTTAGTTAGTCTATAGATTTTTTGGGCAGGGTAATGTAGGAGAACAGTGAGCGTTTTTTCTAGTTTTGTTCAGCTGTGCTCTACCTTCATATCATTGCTGTCCGATGCAATAACATGTATCTCCAAAAATCCGTCATTTCAAAAGCGTGAAAAAATGCATTTTCTCAGAAACTACTATACAAAACTAAAGTAATGTGAAACCCTTAGTGCCACAAATATAAATATTTCTTTACAAGACCATCACTGAACAGTTTGTTTTAAATGGAGTTACGTGGATTATCAGTGAGGCAAATATGCCAGTGTCAAGATACAAACTAATTTCACTGTATATTTACAACTAACAATAATATTAGTTAGCTACATATCTAGCTGTCAACATTTAGCTATTATAATTAGTGATATAAAGTAATCCACTCAAATGACCATCATGAATACGAATGTTAACTAGTACAAATATTAATACTAGTTAAGTAGACGACTTCATAAAACATCTTTTCATTGGTCACTTAGTTGTCAAACACAGACGGAAGAGAATGGGCGTATTCCATCTATGATAAAAAATGTCAGCCGTTAAAAAGTGGACATGCATGGTTTTCTTTGGATACCGATGATGTAACCTTCCATAACTTAGTGCTTTCTCGTTCTCCACAAAGGGCGAGCTGGGGCCCGAAGGACCCCGGGGACCACTAGGCATTATAGGAACTCAGGTACGTCAAACTCTTAATCCACATGGGGGTCCACTGTCTTTACCACTGTGCTGACTTGTAGCCTAAATACTTGGTGACATGATTTCTCCCTGCTAGGGCCTGAGTGGACGTGCTGGACCGCCTGGATTGAAAGGTGATAAGGTGATCTAAATATTTCTGTTATTGTTGTAAATGCCATAGTTAATACGGGGTAGAAAAGTGGATGGGGTTATACAGTATACAGAAGAGATTAATAGTGTGAGGTCTGACAGATACTATGTGGTCCTTTCCTGCATGCTTTTCTCAAATAATTGTTTTTACCAAATATTAAAAATTGTAAATTTGATTATTTGCCCTTGTTTGTAAAATACTTAAATACAAATTAATTAAATGAATGGAACCACTGTTTTTTGTTCAGTGGGAATTCTACAAAAATATGACCATTTGATTGGTTGTTCATTATCACAAGTGGTAGGACCTACAACACAAAATATAATGGTAGCACTCTACTTGAGACGGCACAACTAATATAATGTTGTTCTTACTTATGTATTAATGAACTACAAACTAAGTCTTAGTTACATACTGATTTCATGTCCGTTCATCATTCATGAATTATGATGCATCTTTTATCTCAGTCACTATTTTTGTTACTACAGACACTCCCCGTGTTACAATATTTTGACTTTATGATGAGTAGATATTTTTCACTTTCAGTACATCATTCAATAAATTACATGAGATATTCAACACTTTTTAAAATAAATTAGGCTTTGTATTAATTATTTTGCCCAACTGTAGGCTAATGTAAGTATTCTACACATTTTTAAGGCAAGCTATAGGTTAGGCTATGATGTTTGTTAGGTTACGTGTACTGTACTAAAATGCATTTTCGCCTTACAATAGGTTTGTCGGAACCTAACCCCCTCTTAACCTGGGGAGAGGCTGTGTATCTGATAATTCTGTGATCCTTTGTGAACTACTGAAGCCTCAAATAATGAGTAACACAAGTTACTTATACTGATCTTGTGTTTGTTCATCATTAATTAATCGTGATGCATCTTCTCATGTAGTCACTATATGTGTTCATGATTTGTTCTACAGTACTGAGTGAGTCATTGCTTGGTTTTTGTGCTCCCTCAAGTAACGGATTACCAATTTAAGAGATAATGAGAGATGGGTACCTTTTTCAGTTTCATTGTATCTCTAGCGAGCATTTCATGTTTTACTGCGATCTGATGTACAGTTGTTCTGATTGCCGTAGAATGTCATTTACCAAACTACATACAGTATAATAAGATATATTACTATATTAAGTAATATGGAACTGCGTGTGGCACTGGTATCTCTTTGCATGGGATTCCCATTTGATATTGCACGCTGTGTGCATTGCATATGGGTTTTCCCTGAAAATGTCAGTAAGTGGTTTCCTCTGTTCGCCAACAAATGCTCTGTGATACAGGGGGATCCTGGATTTACAGGCGAGCCCGGAGACGGCGGATACCCGGGTGACAAGGTGAGACCAGACAAATTTTGAACTGTCCTGAAAATGAAGAATAAGCTGGGGAAATAATAGTTGATCAATTTATGCTTTAAATAGAGCCTCATCTTCAGTAGTTATCCAAACAATGTCAAATTTTTGAGCATTTAATCAAAAAGGTGAGTAGTTCATAATTTTTTTTCTAATGAGAATAAGAAAAAAATAAGATCTCTTCAGTGTGCGGAGTGAATTTTGTGATAAATTACATTGAAAACAGGCACTGAGCAAGTGATGCAACAACAGTCAAGAGTATAGTCACCAGACTAAACAAAAATGTAAACACCACACATTGTCGACACATGCGGACAGTGATGTGGGGGTGTATGAATTAATGATGTCTTGTCTCCTGTCTAGGGTGCAGTAGGCTTGCCAGGACCACCAGGCATCCGAGGGAGACCTGGACCATCCGTATGTATCACTGTGTGTTAGTCTAAGTGTAGCCATGCCCCTCTTTAGAATGATCTTCCCTTTCAATACTAAAAAATCAGTATAATAAGCCTTATTAATATGACAGATACACTCCTGGGCAGAAAAAAATGGGCCAAACCAAACTTTGCAAAGCATGAAGTTTTCAGTGGTCTCAACAGCAAATAGCTAGAAGATTTTTTGGAAAAATTCAAACACCTAGACGTGTTAGTTTAAAATTTTTCATGATTTAATCTTTACATGTCAGTAGACTGTGTAAGTGAATTTTCTAGTTTCCAACTGTTTGCCCCCATCAGTTCATTGCAGCAACCAGCAGAGATGAGCCAATGGTGGCACAGAGCTCAGAAGTGCCTTGACAATTGATTTGTTGTGGGTTTGGCCTATGTTTTTTGCCCTGGAGTGTATATCCATCCATCCACCCATCCATCTTCTACAAAGCAGTGTTTCCCAATCCAGTCCTTGGGGACCCACAGTCAGTCCATATTTTTGCTACTGGGAGCTGGGAGGGAGCAAAAATGTGGACTGTCTGTGGGTCCCCAAGGACTGGATTGGGAAACACTACTGAAAAGGTTCATTTACCTTTACATTTACTAATTTTCCCATACTGGGTGGCTGTGACCCTGGAACTTGTCTCAGAAAGCACCAGACACAGGACAAGAAACACCCTGAATGGGATTCCAGTCAGATATATTTGTTTAAAGAACTATAAGTAAACAGTTTAGAGCAGGGCTATTCAACTCACGGTCCTCATTGGCCAAGCACTGCTGGTTTTCCAGCCTTCCTTAACCGGTGAGCCAGGTGTGAAACCTCTGACCAATCAGAATCAGTAATTATTAAACTAACTACCTGGGAGAACTGAAAACAAGGCCTGGATTTGGAATCGAGGGCCTGAGTTGAATAGCCCTGGTTTAGAGAATGGATAGATGGATGGTATAAAATATAGAAAAGCAGAATTATCTGCATTGTATAAGCATTATGAAAAGTGGATACAATAGTATACAGAATGTACACAAGGCCTTCAAATCACCCACTAGATGTATTCATGGACATTTTGGCGCTGTTACACTCTTATGAAAACTTTGTTCGACATCCATTGAAATTCTTCGATCTTTCGGTAGATAAGCCTCAAGCTGCATCCTGCTGCCTGCTGCCTGCTCCTGCTCATGATTTTCTATGTTGTCTCTCTTTTCCCGTTGGAAAGGGGAAGATCGGCGAACCAGGACCACCTGGGCCACCAGGCCCGTCCGGCCCAGAGGTGAGAACGGTTCTCTCCCGGCCTGGTTCTGATGACTCGTGACTCACCCCTGATGTTCTGTCATTCACAGGAAGAAAACTCCTGAGACTCTTGTTTATCTGAACAGTAATAGATACGTTGATTAAACTTGACAATCAGTTAATAGGTATCGCTAATGTGACACCTTGCATGAACCTGAAATTGTCTTACAATTTCCATCCATCTTCTGACCCCCTGTTTCAGTCAGGGTCATGTACTATAAAGCACAATGCAGGACTACACCGTGAGGAGAAAGCCTGGACATCACAGGGCAAACACACATCCAACCCCCTCCCTATTCACACACACACACACAGTCCATGTATTTATACCATTGTGGGGACTCTCTATTCATTTCTATGTGCATAACCCTAATCCCAACAATACTACCTTAACCCATACCCAGTCCTAATATTAGTCATAAGTAACCAAACAAAATACAAGACATTTGGCATTTTTGTTTTTTGATTGTAGTCACTGATTTTCACTGAAAAATGGGTCCCCACAGTGTCAAAAAAACAGGTTTTTAGTATAAATGTCCCCACAATGTAATGTATACACGACCCACACACACAGACACTCACCCACAATCCCAACAATGACAACCTTAACCCCTACCCAGCCCTAACATCAACCATAAGTATTTTGCCATTTTCATTTTTTGATTGCATTTACAGATTTTTATAAAAACTGATATTCCCCTTGTGGGGACCAAAACAAGGTCAGAATAACAGGTTTTTATCATATTGCGCGGGCATTTGGTCCTCACAATGTGATATATGCATATCCCATACACATAAACACACCCAGACCCAACAGGGGTGATTCTTGAAACCCCCGCCCCCCCCCCCCCCTCCTCCCCCAACCCAGGACATGTGAGGCTCCAGTGTTACCCATTGAGCTAAAGTGTCACTCTGGCCAGTGGTTTGCTTTGAAGATGTTAGGTGATATTTACTTAAAGTAAGCCTGCCCATATTTACCACTGCTAACCTAAACATATAAGCTACAATTATCCATATTAATTTGCTAAATGCTCAATGGGACAAGAGCTTACTGGAAATGGAAAGATGGATGGATGGAATTTGCTAAATGCTTCTGTTTCAGTCATCTGGCTGTCAGCTGTCAGTGGTTGTACAGTTGTGCATTGAACTCTGCCTTTGGTTCCATTTTTAACATCGTTCTCTTGGCTGTAAAACAGTATGTGTCTTAAGGTTTTTCTGAAATGTTAGGTTAACAATGACTGACAGGACACTCATCATTTTGTTAGTTTTTTTTTTGGAAAAATTTGTTAAAAGCAATATCCACTAATTTATTTAAAAATGCTGCTCCTATATGCTGCCACATGTTTTTTTCCCCCTAATAACACAAAGATCTGATATGCGCTTTAAGGCTGAAGTTTTGTGCTGTTATCTGAAATGGAGAACATAGATCATTTCAAGTTGTACGTGATTTTTTTTTTTTGTAACCAGAGCGATGAGACGTAACTTAAATTCCATATCCTGTAACATGTTTTATATACCCTCTGGGTGGCCCACTGGCTCAGCACTATGACCTTACAGCTCCAGGATTGTGGGACTGGTCTTCATCTGCGGTTCTTAGTGTGGAAACTTGCATTTTTCCTCTCATGTTGAAAAACACATGATTAGACCTGTAGTACATGATTGTGTGTGTGAGTTTGTACCTTAGGATTTACTGGCATCCCATCCAGCATGTCCCCTTTTCCGTACCCTGTGCTTCTTAAGGCTTGCATTGGATAAGTCTCCTGTTATGGAAATCAGATGGCTGAACTTAGTGTATCTTAGTGTACCTTCAGAAGATCAGAAGGTTCTTCTCATATATGTACACGGGCTAAACAAAAAGCAGAACTTAGGAATACATGTCTCTTATGTGCTTCTTTTCTACCAGATACGATGAGTTATATCAAGTTCCCTAGATTGCTTTGAGGATGCAAGGATCCAGAGAGCTGATGACGTGCTTGGAGCATCGGTCCAATTCCTTAAATTGACTGTTTATAGTCTGCATTCTTTGGTTCTTGAGTGGGATTTGATCGTGCCTTTCGGTCTAATTCTAGCAGAAAGATGCACATGTGGATTTCAGATGCTGTGCCGGCAGGCTTTGCGATGGCTGCAGTGTGAAGCAGCTGGGTGACTATCTGAGTGGACCGACAGGGTGCATAAAACATAGCTGCTATCACAAAGAACATCTGAGGGTGCCATAAAAAAATGAGATGGGTGTCTGCTTTTTGGTAAGGGTGATAGGACAAACCATTTGGTCTTTGTGTTGGATTTCCTTTATTTGGCACCATGTACCTTGATTACCTTGTACATGGTACATTCCGGACTCTAAAATAGGGTAGTGTGGATGACCAATCATGAAATTGATTTTGACATCTCGTAATTTATACAAAAGAGCATCTACCTTTGTTAGTGTTGGGTTGGACTGGCGTGTTTGTCCATCATCCTAACTGCCTTTCCAGCCCAGGTTCACAATGAGCTTGAAAGGTATCCCAGGATGTATAGAGCATGACTCAGGGAACTTCCTGGATGGGATGTTCATTTCAGGGCACAAACCCACAATCACCCACTATGGACAATCTATACACCTGACCAGAAGTTTTTGGGATATATGGGGGAAGCCAGTGTACATAGGAAGCGCAAACTCCCGTCCGAGAAACGTGACCTTCTCCCATTCCTCAGCTCTCACATCAAGGGCTCTTCTACCTCCAGACATCAATGACTATAATCAGAATTTAGAATCAGAATTCGCTTTATTGGCCGGGCACACATACATGTACTAGGAATTTGTCTTGGCATGATCCTTGCATTCCTCCAAAGACAACACAGAACATAAACTGAAAAATAAATCAATCAAAAGAAAAATTTAAATAGATTTTTTAAAATAGCCAATAGCTGCACATAAGTACAAATCACAGTCAGTAAATTGATATGTACTGTGACATGCAGTGTGTACAAGTGTTCAAACTAGATGCTCGTTAAATACTACTTTCCAAATAATTGCAAAGAAGTAATGTATGTATGTACAGAGGTTCCAGATGTGCAATTGTTATGGGAATAAATTCAGATTTTGCTCAGTGTGGTAGTCGTTGCATAAATAATTTTAATTATGAAAAATTAATTAAGGCTAATACCCAGACTGCAGTGAAAATCCAGACACTCGATATAGCAGCTGTGGTGTGTCTAGTTTTGGCTTTGATATGTCATGTGTTGTTGTAATGCGATGATGGTTTTTTTTTTTTTTTTGCTGTTTTTCAAATTGTTAGTTAACAGCAATAATAATAATATTTATTTTTTCCAGCATGATTTATCTAACTTGATCTTTAAGCTTTTGACATATATAATGTAGCCATCTGGTTGTACCGTCAGAATATAAGCTCTCTTTGAGATGCTGCATTTTTTGCAGACACATCAAAAGGAAGATGTTCTGTTTTTAAATGCTTTATCATCCTCAGGGTTTTCCTGGAGATATTGGAACCCCGGGTCCGAATGGCCCACTTGGAGTGAAGGTACAGGAAACTCAATATTAATACCTGAGGCTCATTTTTAATACTTCAGGAGGAGGAAACGTCGCTAGGTTCAAATGCTAATATGTCTTTTTCAGGGTGTTCAAGGTGCTAGAGGTCCAGTAGGGCCGCCTGGACCTATTGGACCCGAGGTAAACCTTAACTGGTAATATTGTATCTTGTGAACATTGCAATGGCTTTAAGCCCATGGGTTAAAAATGGGCCAAACATCTCACATGTGAGAGACTTCCCAATGAACGCTGCCCGTATGGTCACCAGGACTTGACATTCACTTTATTGCATCTAAGAGTAAAGAGACCAAATGGAGTGCAGAACAAAATCTTCAGATGTTTAGCATTCGTGACGGAAATGGAAACTCCTGCATGAGTACCGTTTGCGTCCAGTTGCTAAAGATAGCATCGTTAATCTATCCACAGGGTGTATTTTAGTCCTTATAGTCATTTGGGTGGGTGTAGCTGGAAATGTGAGTGAATGAGTTGAGTTTGCCAGGACTGGAAATAAAGGAAGTCTGGGGACTCGCACTTGCATCTACTTGTTGTACTAGTGCTATACTGTGCTGGCATCTCTCAACACCACCTGGGGTGGAGAATTGCCATGGGTCTGTGGCAGGAAGAGAAATAGTTTTACTAAAGAGTTGTGTCAGAAGGTGTTGAGGCAGCAGCCTTTTTTTTTTATCAGTTTTCCCGTCAGATGAGACCATTTGTCTGGGCAAGCAGAATCATTTGATGCAGAAACAGGGACAGGTTGCTGTCAAAAACAGTAAAACATCGACAGAGAATGTCGATTTCATTTTCCTTTGACTGTATCACCTTTATACATCAGTGATGGTTTCCATGGTTACACTATTTGCATTAGGGATTTAGGTTATATATGATAAACACAGCTGTTCAATTCATCCCTCCTTACATTAGCGCTTAAAGCTTGGTACAGTGAAGGGTCTCAATCATCAGATTAGTGTCTGTCTGAGTTGCTGATATTCTCTGTTGATTTTTAGGGAGACGAGGGGCCCATTGGCCCACCGGGAATCCCTGGCCCAATGGTAGGTCCCGTCGATCAAAACGCGCTACGTTATTAACCCATTTTGGGGCCATCGCAATATATAAGCAGCAGAAATGTGTATCGCATGTCAGCAGTGTTCAGGTGTGGCAGTGTTTCTGGAAAAGATGAGCGGCTGTTTAGAAATGGAAAATGCAAGTAGTTTTTAAGATTGTATGAGTTTTTTTTTTTTTTTACTCCGTTATAACTCAAAGAAGAATATAACTACTAGCATTTTGAATGATTTATTTGCTATGTAAAGACACTGTTTGTGAAGAAATGTGATTAGAGATTT
This sequence comes from Paramormyrops kingsleyae, assembly GCF_048594095.1. Taxonomy (NCBI): domain Eukaryota; kingdom Metazoa; phylum Chordata; class Actinopteri; order Osteoglossiformes; family Mormyridae; genus Paramormyrops; species Paramormyrops kingsleyae. The sequence goes on along the minus strand of NC_132811.1, from coordinate 9,481,070 downwards.
TTTAATTGTCTTTTTGTAAATCTGATTGTCACTTGTCTTACATTTTTGATGTAAAATTAAATCTTTAAGTATGTGCGTGTTTCCTGTTTTAGGGAAGGCCAGGCAGGAAGGGATACATAGGCGAAGCTGGACCAGGAGGGCCAATGGTATGTTGTCCTGTTGAAGGTTCATAAACTTTGAAGGTATAAATAAGAGGTGTATTTCAGATGCTCCAGGGATTACTGTCATGAATATGTGTCCTCATAAACCTCATAGAAGGTAAGTCATAGTTTCAGAAACAGTCTGTTGATATGAGATGACCAGAGATGGATAGATCAGGTCGACTGGTCAACTGCTTGGTTGAAACAAAATCTTGGTCTGAATTTTTACTTTCTGGACCTGAGCTGTCCACCTCTGCTGTTAACATACCTCCATCACATTGTTCTTCGGAATAGGTATGCATGAACTCCATAATATATTATATTAAATATCTATATAATGTATATGCAGTACCTGTTGATTTCAGGAATGAATAATTATGCTGTAATTACGACATTTCTTGAGCGCTAAGTTAAATTGCTCACTAAAAAGTCAGCATAGCCCTCGGGCAATTTTATGTGAAAATTTGACAGGGGGGGAAAATAGAAAATTAACAACAGATCTGCGCTTTTGGTGCCAGTCCATCTGGGACCCAGTGACAGGTACAGCCAGGCTGTAATGATTTCTGCTCAGTGGAGGAACTGAGCCAGCTCTCGCATCTTCTTTACTGATGGGAGGTTTCCCCTTAATTAATGACACCTGTCTCACGAGCATCGTTTGACCTCAGAGCTATGTATGGAAAGGAGATGGGACTGTTGTGTTAATATGGTTGCAGTTTGTGTACCAGTGTGTCACATTTATCATTTTTCATTTATTGATTTAGAACACCGCTTTTAAGGCAGTTCAGTGGCTCAGTTGGTGTCCCTATTGCCTTGCACCTCCTGGGTTGGGGGGTTGATTCTGTCTTATGTGTGCGTGGGATCTGCTGTTCTCCCTGTATTGTTTGGCTGGAAAAATAACATTTTTATTAAGGAAAATAATTTCCTGAACTGTGGATTATTATACAGCCTTACACTCATCCATCTTCATTTTGCATTATGCATGATACATTCATCATTAAACTGCATTGTGTTCATCCATCTTCCTACCAGCTGTCCTGATCAGTGTCACTGCAGCATAGGGCACAGGCAGCATAGGGCACAGGCAGCATCGGGCACAGGCAGCATCGGGCACAGGCAGCATCGGGCACAGGCAGCATAGGGCACAGGCAGCATCGGGCACAGGCAGCATCGGGCACAGGCAGCATCGGGCACAGGCAGCATCGGGCACAGGCAGCATCGGGAACAGGCAGCATCGGGAACAGGCAGCATAGGGAACAGGCAGCATCGGGCACAGGCACCTGGATGGGCACCGGGTACATCCTGGATAGGAAGCCACTCCATTGCAGCACGCACGGACACACATAACGCACACACATAACACACACACACAGACACACGCAGGCATATCGTCATGGCCATTTTAGGAACTTAAGCTAATTACATGTTTTTGGACTGTAGGAACCGGAATAATTAGAGGAAACCAATGCAACACACGAGGCACTAAGTTTGCACATTCAATCCTCTCATTCCAAGGTGTGATGCAACAGTACAACACACTGATCCCATACAGCCGTCCAGTTGTCTAAAATGATTTAATACCCCATCAACCAATCACAATCAATTGTTTAACAAAGTCACTGTCACGGTACTCCGAATGATTTTTTTTAAATGTACAGTGTCACAGAATGAATGCCCTCAACTTTCTGAGGCTTTGATGCAGTTAAATTCCAATGACCGTCCTCAGCACGTTTCAAAAATAAGAGACGTCTACTTGATGGGTGGTTGGTAAAATCATGTGTATGCAGAATGGCTCATTAAGACATAGACATTCTCCTGGGGCTTTCATTACACATAATTGCTTTAGCAACATCCAGTGAAAATAAAAACATTACCACATGTTCAGGTTTTGATTCTGAAGCTTGGTTGTTGTGTGCCGTCAAGGGCTAATTGCAGAGTGAAGTAACATATTTTTTGATGTTTTAATTACAGGGTGAAACCGGGGACCCAGGAAATGCAGGGAAAATTGGACCACAAGTGAGAATAATTTTTTTACAGCATGGCAAATGTGGAATATTTTCGCATCCTCTGTCTTCGTATCAGGTTTAGGTTCTTTCCTGTTCAGTAGCTGGTGCCTTTAATTAGTTCTGTTGTGGAAATTATCTCATTTTGCAGTTGTGTTTCTAAATAGTTTCATGATGTACAGTTCCGGGGCTGCAATAATCTTAACCTGTGCATTAGGGTAATATGCTTGGAAACAAAAGTTACAAAAAATGTTTATATTGTAATAATTAGCATAACACATTTGATTTTTGGTGTATTTTTTTGACCACCTACCGTACAAGAACTAGAAAATGGACCCTGTGAGGTACAGAGATTGGCCCTTGGATGTTTTGTTGGCTCATTCCACCCAGACCTCACATTACTGTATTATGTTGTGCATGTTAATGTTGCTTAATTTTCCCATTCACCTTTTTTGTACTTTGGACTGTATTAATATTTAATACTTGAATGGGACACATTGGGAGCCAGCAGCATTTTCTGTCAATGTTTCACTCTCAGAGGCTTTCACACACATGAGAAGGATTAGCTAGTTAAGAATCTGCATTGGCCTTTGAAGCTATAGGAGGAAAACCACAGGGCCTAAAGAAAACCCATGGTAATGTGTAAAAGAGGCACCGCACCTTACAGGAAGCTGGTGAATTCCATTACGTCACCTTCCAAATAAATACGATAAAAGTTTGTCTGAAAGTCTGTGTCTAACAATCAAGGTTACTGAGGGGTCAGGGCAGAACATCTGTTTAACTCACCGGTCTAGTCCAGAACTCACTTAATCCCACCTTGTCTTTTATCAAAATGCTATTTCTGTAGTATGTTCTTTGAAGTGTATGATCAATGAGTGAGTCACTTTGCACGTTAAGCTGCAATGGAACTTATTACTGAAGAAACCTCTCTGATTTCTTCTGAAAAGCAATTGATAAAACTGTTTTTCTATGTATTGGTGCCTATAGAGTTGTTAAGGATGATTTATGGACACGGTACTGTTACTTTCTAGTCCAAGGAGGCACATTGCTGTTAAACAATGAAAAATGTGCTTAGCTTGAAATTTTCCAGTAACGTATGCAGATGCATGAATGTACAAAATGATGAATCATATAAATGATCGCTTAACAATGAAATAACAGCAACATTCATCTGCTGAGCTTAGCTTAACAATGAAATAACAGCAACAATCATCTGCTGAGCTTTTAGAAATAGAGTGAAACACTTCAAACCGGATGTGTTGACTTTCATTATTTAATACTGTCCCAGAGCATGACTTCATCAAGGCTTTATGTGACTTGGACTTCTTACATAGTTATGTTTCTTCTCATACAAATAATTGTACTTCAACAAAGTGAATGAGAAACAGCTGGCGTTTTGCATGGGAATTGGGGAAAGTTCTATATATGCGTTAGCACACATGTCGAACACATTCAGTGACGCTTTAGTTTCGGAAAATAAACGGCGCTCTGCCATCCTTTGTTGTGAAAATTGTAACTTAGTAGGATAGATGGATTATCCCTTTTGCAGTATAGATGTGCATCCTGTGTCATCTTACTGAATGCAAATCACTATGGATATATGGATGCCTGCTGTTATATGTTATTACCTGCAGCGTCCAGACATGTAATACCCACACATCATGCTAGCAGACCAATCTCTTTTCTTCAAATGTTGACTAATGTCCCTAACGGGATATCAAAAAATAACTCAACCAAATATAAATAACGGAATTTAAAACAGTTGTAAAGAAAGTTTCAGCAATTTTTGCTAGAAACTTGCCAAACTATTTTGCCGAGCAACCAAAAAAATAATAGATTGTGGAGAAAATTCTAAATCTGTTTTTTCCATTGTGTTTTTTTTTTTTTGAACACATCAGGTTTTCTCACAAACTGCTTATGTTCCAAACCTGTGCCTTGGCATTGAGTCAAACCCAAGTAGTCTTCCAGACATCCTCTCTGGAAACAATTATTCTCTTTAGATTTATTGATATGTTTACACTCTCAAGGTTTTCCTTTTGTATCATTCTTAGAAGTTGCATGTTGAAGGTCAGAAAACTTCACAGCAGCTTTTACTAAGTTAGCCCAGCACCCCTACCAGTTTTGTAAAAGGCTGAGATTGTGTGCCGTATACGGAGTGCTGCTTGTAACTCAGGGAGCGTGGCGGGAATCCACCCGTTGATATCTTGATACAGGGTAGATGTTATTTCTGAGATGATTGCTGTTGTTGAAGGGTTATGTTGTTGTCAGTGCTTTTGTTGACTAGATGCAGGTGTGTTTTTTGTCCTTAACACATATTGTAGGTATCTGCATGGATGATCATCTTCACGTCATTGATGTTTTCACCTTGGAAAGTCAGAATGTCTTTGTAGTGTCCTTTATTTCTTTTTATCGTGTCATATTTTTGTCATGGTACATTTTTATTATCACAAAAATTGGAGAATGAAAGGGCTCAATAAAATGCCTTTACTGATTGATTCATTTCATATGTCACTGCAAATGTACTGAATAATTCTGTGTAGATCCAGCAGTGGACAATATGTACATAAAGTGTCTGGTTTCAAAGAAAACATTTTTGTTGGACTATGTCATACTTCCTAATGATTCATATCATGTCAGAACTTCCATATGGAGTTGTCTATATATTTGATCATTACATACTATACTATAATTATCTCTCCAAAATGTAAGCCTAAGTGTTAAATGGTTTTTATACAACACACATTTTATTGATGATAGAGGTTAGGAGCATGTGCTGATTACAGTGCATTGCTACACCCACCACACAACAAACCACCTCAGCTATGTGAGCCTGAGTGTAACCATGTGGTGGGTGATACCTCAGCACCACACTAATCCAATGAAACAGTGTGAATTTTTTCCAGTAGCTAGAGTGCCAGTCCTGCCACCAACCCCCAAATTTTCCCTGTATGTTGGAGGACCTCCTTGTAGAGCTGGATGTAGGTTAGCATCACTCACAGGATGAAGCAGTTGCAGGTTAAGGGCCTTAATCAAGGATCCAACAGAGTAGGATCACTCCAGGCATTCACGGGATTCAAACCAGCAACCTTCCAATGACAGGCACAGATCCCCACACCCACCACTCCACCCATGACAAACATGTTTTTATTTTATCCTTTGACTAATGACAAACTAAAACAAGAGTATTGAACAATTTCTCCCTTCTCATAAATTGTGAACTGAATGTTTTTTTGTGTTTTGATTTTCAGGGACCAGTGGGATTAATTGGAACTGCGGGTATAATCGGAGTTCATGGTGAAAAGGTAGGTTCTCCTTCTCTGCCATTATCCTGTCATGACTGATCACCTCAGGCTGACAACTCATAAATACTGGCATAGATGGACCCCTGTAATTACTTCTCTGTAGAACAGTGCAGTACCTGTGTTCTCCATTGAATACCTTTGAGAGCAAATGGCCAGTGGAGTTTAAAACACTGCAGCACATCACATATCTGTTGTACTAATAACATTGTGAGACTACAAGTGTGAATTACAGAAGTGAATAATATTGTGAAGTTAAATCTTGGGTACATCTCTTCAAATCTAACTGCTAGTTTTGGCACAGTGTGAAAGTGTTCTTCAATGAGAGTGTTCAGTGAGTCTAGACTGGATCAGATTACATTTGATTAGAATACATCACGTTTATATTTGCGTCAGGGTCTTTGCTGTAGTTGTACACAGGAGTACACATCAACAGAAATAGCAGAAGGTAAATGTACATGTTGCTTGCACAGGCAGAACATTGCAGGGTTGGGGCCATTCCGGAATGCATTCATCAATTTCAATCCAAATCAGGAAATGGAAATGGAGTTGGGATTTAAATCTGCCAGAAATCCAAATTCAATTCCACTTCTGTTCCCCATAGTTTTCTTCCTTTCCAAACTCCAGTTCCATTTCCTGATTTGGATTGGAATTGATGAATGCATTCCGGAATGGCCCCGACCCTGGAACATTGGGTTTGTTGCGTGTACTTGAATGTCTGCCCGTCTTTCTCTTGAATGTATCTGTATGTGAGCTTGAGTCTAAAGTGAAGAACATAGAACTATCCTCAGTTTCTGTGTGGATGAGTGGGCAGCACACACTTATTAAAGTCTTATGGTGATGATACACAGGGCAACTTTTCGAGCAAAGTTGTTGGGCAATTGCCAATCAAGGGAAACAATGGGCAACTCATATGAATCTTGATAATTGTGAAAAGTTGCCCACTGCTGATCAGACTTTTTCAAACAGAAATTTGTTGCCTGATATCAATGGGAAAGTGTCCAAGCGACACTGGTCAGCAACATTGCCTGGCAACATTGCTCAAAAAGTTGCCCTTTACATTATCATCCTTATTGTCAAGGTAATGATCTATGAAAGAAGAAATCAAATATTGGTGTTATTGTTAAATGTTATTTTGGTGTTATTAATGGATTGATGCTTTATATCTGTGATTCTTAATATCAGTGTCTTTGATCTGTATTGAGTTTAACTTGTTTAGACACAAAGAACGTTCCTAAATAGGGCACCTAAAGGAGCCCCACCTTCGCAGTTCGTCAGCGGCACTTATGGCTTGTCAAACACTGAATTCCTTTCAGATAATATATCGTATATATTCAGTCAAATTATGCAATACGATTTAAATGTATTTCCAATACGGAGGTCTGAAAGTGTTTGATAGATGTATCTGGCTGTTTGAGCCCCAAAGCTGCCTATGGAAGAAACTTGTACAATCTTGAAAACATAAAAAGGATTAAAGCTTTAGAGATGACTCAGTTTGGGTCTGTTAGATGCATCACTGTAATAAGTATTTTGGAGCGTCGTTAAATTTCGCATGAAATGGTCTTTATTGGAAACATTATTATTTAATCTAATTAGCTAGTAAAATTATTATTATTATTATTATTATTATTTTCGACCAGATTCTACGATCATATCATAAACTAACTACAATTTTGTGGTGGGTTTCCTTTTCCTAATTGTCCCCCCCGCCCCCCATAGGGTGACCGTGGTCCTGCTGGCCCGTTAGGTCCCCCTGGAGAAAAGGGATCCGTGGTGAGTACCAGCTGCGGAAGGTGATTCTTAAAGTAAGAGAAGCACACTGTGGGCAGTTGACAGTATGACCAAGACAGGTCTTTTATTCTGATTTTAGTAGGTCACCTACTTATATGTAAATTCTGCTCTCCTTCATCAAAGGGCTTTAGAATGAATTCGGCATTAGCTGCAGCATCTGCCATGTTGGTCAAAACCTCTAGCTCAGCTTTATGACACACACACGGCCAAGTTAGCAAGCAAACTACCAAGGTAGTCTACTTAAAATCAGTGAGCATGAAAATTCAAGCAAATGGTCAAACTCAAAATTCAATAATAACTGCTTTATTTATAATGTTTGCAAATGCCAATGGCTAAACATGACACATGAAACGATAAACTGCCACTTCTGTGCACCTGCATGCAAAAGGATGAATGAAAACTGCAAGTCAATGCCACCAACATCATGTGGAAGTCGTACATCAATTTTGCCTGAACACCCTCAGTACAAGGGCGTTAAGGCTTTTTGGCTGAAGTCACCTCAGTCAGTAGAAAATATAGGTTAATATTTATATGTAAACAGTTGCAGAGATTCGGCAGCTCAGAATGCTGCAAACTCGGTGATCCGAAGGAGCACTGAGTTTTCCTTCTATATATGACCCCTGTTTTTTACGTACTTGATTTCAATAAGTTCTGACTCTTGTCCCTGAAAACCTTGTTAATGCCAAAATATTATGTTTCAATCTGGTTATTCACACGCTGCAAAGCCACACATGTCTTGCCCTAATGGCCACCAACTGCTTTGCCTGGTAATTTTATTTTAGATTATATCTTTCTCTAAATGAACCCTGCAACCACAAGGATTTGTGAAGTGGAGCATTTTTGTGTAGACTCCAGAATGACTGAATGTGGTTATATGAAGAAGTATAGGAGACTTCAACCAGACAGTCGATATCTTTGCCTGAGGAGATGCGCTAAAACTCTAGCAGATTATTTTTTTGTTTAGCAAAAAATCTGTTGGAGGCTTGTAATACTGCAATATTTGGAAAAAAACAGGTACAGATGTAATGGTTCAGACTGTGCCACTGGATGGCAGTGACAATGCTTAGTAACCGTAACAAGGGTACAGTTGTATAGCCTATAAAACATCAGTTACTTTTACCCGCAACCATTTAAAAGCTACTGGCAGAAATTGTCGGTTCAGCAGATAACAGTCCAAAGCCTGGAAATCAGCACGCAGCTGTAAGCGTTTATTAGCGTGACTCTAGGACATTAAATCTTACTTAGGTTCTTAGTTTGTGGAACACAGCTGTTCAACATTTACCTGCTAAATAAGAATTGTTATTAAACTGAGGTCTTCTTGCCCATACAAGCAATGCATTACGAATCAATAAACTATTTTACTTTGAATTTCTTTATTAATGGTCTCATCATGTCATGACTGTTTTTTTTTTTTAGTTTCACTCACTAGTATGCTTCATCACAGTGGACTTTTCCTCATGGGTTTTGCTCTGCCTTGAATGTTCTTCTCTTAACTATTAAACTGATGTTGGATGTCAATAGCATATAAACCCTGGTAAACAGTGCATAAATAACATGACGTACTTGTAAGCCATCCAGTCGCATGTCTTTAAATTTATCAGCCTTGAGTGCTGTCATCATGAAATTACCTAATACCCCACAACTATATGATTACTAAATGGTACCATTGCACGTCAATATTTCCTTTTTTTACTTAAGTCCCCTGTCACCACTGTCTTGGAGTTAAACCAGCAAGCATTTCACTTTGCATCGTGCTGAGTTTAACTGTGTATGTCCATCCATCCATTTTTTATACCTGCTTGTCCCGTCTATGTGACACATACAACTTTAATTTGATTTGGGGATAAGACGTTTGATATTGGCAGGCAGTTCCTTACATGACAAAGTATTAACCTATAGCAAAGCTTAAGCAATCTTATCCAGAAAGGGCTGGTGTGTGTGCGGGTTTTCACTGCAAATCCCCAATTAGATTACTAATTAGATGACTGACTGGCTGAAGTGTCATCACACCTGGGTTTGAACAGCTGACCTAAAGGTTCTCCCAAAAACCTGCATAGACACTGACCCTTTGAAGATAAGGTAGCCCACCCCTGACCTATAGTAATAAAATTCTGTTTCATAACACTATGATTTGTCTGTTTTCCATAACGACTTATCCTGAACGCGTTGAGAACATGGAGGAAAGTGTGGTACCTGCCACAAAATGGGGATAGCATGCAAACTCCACGCATGCAGAGCCAGTGGCTGGGAGTGCACCCCCCCCAAAGTGGGAGGGCTGAAGCCACAGTGCCACCTGCATTAGTGCACCCCCCCCCCCCCATTATACCATAGTATTTTAGTAATGTGTCCTGGGTGTACAGTATTATTTTGTTCATACATGCTATACTATATATAGGGTGCCATGGTGGCTCAGTGGTTAGCAACACGGGTCTCCACATCCAGTGCTGAATGTCCTTCAAGTTCTCCAACTAGTCCAAAGACTCATCCAAAATTAATTTAGGTGAACTGCTGTCTCTAAATCCCCTATTGTGTGTGGTTCCATGTTTGCATCTTGTCCAGAGTGCACCACTGCCTGAGTTAGGCTCCAGGCCCCCTGTCCTTCATACGGGCACGGCAAACTGATGGATGTATATCTATCTCTGTGTATCTATAGCATGTTTATGGGGTTTTTTTTATTCAGGGGTATCCTGGATTACCAGGGACACCCGGTGACGTTGGTCCACAAGGCCCACCCGTAAGTTCTCACTTGCTGAATATTAATAATAATTTCTTTTTGCAGCCAGTTATTTCATGTCAATATGTACGGCAGAGGTCTCCAACTCTGGTCCTGGAGAGCTACTATCCAGTAGGTTTTATACCCTACCCGGCTTCTGATGAGTCAGACCTGTTCTTGGTATTTACCTGAGAAGAGGTGTGGTTCATCAGAAACCAGGTAGGATAGAAAATCTCCTGGACAGTAGAGCTCCAGGACCAGAGTTGGAGACCGATGGTGAAGGGCATTTTAAGAATTATCTATTGACTTGGTTTTGGAAAATTACATGATTTAGGTGTCTTTGCCCAAAAGTGAAAAGTTTTATTCATTCGTTTCCAGTGGCTGAAATAACGTTTTATATCCTTTTCCCAACAGGGACCATCAGGACAGAGAGGGTCGCTTGGAATACCGGGTCCCAAAGGCAGAAGGGTATGAATTATGTATTTTAATCTTTGTGTTCAGAGATCTCTACTACTGTAACAGCTAAATATAATATCATGAATATTAACAAATAATCTCGGTTTTATATTTAATAAAGACTAAGATAATCTGTAGAACGACAAGTTACTTGTGTGCTGTGCACTTTTCGGACTCTTGTTCAAAATGAGAATTCAGTTTTCTGAATCTCATTCTGGCATGACACCTAGTGGCAGAACAGTATATGACACCCGATCCATCTCGACCCTTTTAGGTTTGCGACAATTTATATTTTTAGTATTTAATATTTAAGATTCTCTTTAGTTTGCTAGGGGTGCTGTGGTGGACACTAGAGGAAGTGTTTTTCTTTTTAAAGGCAGTAAATTTGCCAAGGCGCTACATAATGCACGTCTGGCTGGTTTGTGGTTTTAAAAAGCTTAATGATTTTTTACTTTACAGAGGTTATACATTCTTTCCACCACACACACTGTCTATTGTAAACATAAACATGCTTGCCTCGCTGTAGAACTGTGGCTTAACCTCAAAACTTAATAGCTACTTCAGTTATACAGTATGTCGTAACCTACATATATCAAAATCGTAATTCTGTCATCTCATACATTCATTGGGGTTAGAAATGAGTAGACAAATGCTGTATATGATTACATGGCTAACAATGAGCTAATTCTGTAGTTGCTGTTTATTTGGTGTAATGAGCAGTACTTCGTTCAGTACCAGGAAATCGGTTTGTTAAAAGATACAGGGTGCAGCTTTGTTGGGCATAAAGCACGGTGGTCATTTGCCCATTATTTGATTAGGAAAACAACTTGATGAACAAATTCCTGTAGCGTCTGAAGGTAGCGTGAAGCTTCCTGGTTTCCGCTGCCTTGTTCCAGCTGGATTGCCTCTCCGCAGCGGCGGTAGCAGAGAGCAGAGAGCAGAGAGCTCTGCTACCTTCTGTGCCGCAGCACAGAGAGCAGTCAGGGCTGTGAGAAGGAACAAGACCCTGGGGCGGGGAACAGGAGGCGGCGTGCGTGGAAGGGGCCCCGCGCAGGATATCTGAGTAGGAGAAAGGGAATGTCAGGGTAGACGTAGTTATGGTGACACTTTGGAGGCTAGACAAAGTCGGCAGGCAGGAAAGCAGAGGGATTAAAGAATGCATGTCTGTCCTTACATTTCTGTCTAAATGTAACGGAAAATGACTGCTGTTGAAATGTTTATGGAAACCTGAAGGCAGTAGAAAAAAATGATTGGCCATTATGTAAGGTGTGAGAGCACACCCCCTTGTTTTCGCACATTTTGACATGCCTGACGAGGTTTTTCTGCCATGAGAGTCCCTTAACATTTTGATCGCACTCTTTCCCCTGTGTGTCTAGTAACAGGTCAATTAGAACCGTGAACCGTCTGTTAAATGTAATTTAATGGCTGAATTAAATGCTTTGCTGTCATCTAAGGGGCCACGAGGTCTAGACGGTCTTCCGGGAGAATCCGGACCACAAGGTGTCAAGGTAATCAGGGAAACCAGAACCAGAAATGCTGCTGTTCAATCTCTTGTTTTTTTATTGATTGAGGTGGATATGCTTCATTGTTATGCAATGTTGCAGAACATGACTATTTGGAATAATAATTTTCTGTTCCTTCTGTTCTGAAGGCAATTAAATCCAGAACATGACACACTTCTACCACAACACTATAAGATTGCAATTAGAGAATCCAGACTTAAATCCTATTGAAATGTTCAGTTGAGTACTGACTATTGCGTAGAGAACTGAGGGCTGATGTTTTTAGTGTATGTGCTTCTCATAGGGAGAACGCGGAGTCGCAGGAAGGAAGGGCGATCCTGGCTTCATCGTAAGTATACTCTTCAGCTTCCTCTATTTATATACATCCATATATACAAAGAAATCTGTGACAGAATTTCATGCTGTAATGTTCTATTCATGACTATAACATCTTTGAAAACAGCTGTTTAACATGATGAGGAGCACTATCACGAAATTTTGCATGTCCAGTGTGAATACTAAGTCTCAGTATGTGTGATAGTTTTGAGATTTCTAAATGGTTGACCATCAGAAGACATCTTTTGTCTGCATGGTTGTGCTAGCAGACTAGAATACATGCACAAAGCCTGCATATTTTCATGTTAATAGGAGATGAAATGGCCAGCCTCTGAAGACAAGCAAGCTCTGTATATGGTGGAACATTTCGGTGTAAATCTAATGTAATGTAAATTCACAAGAAATGCGATTTATCTTGGGTGAAAAGTGAGACACACCCTGCCGTGAACAGATCCTGTAAATCTGGCTTACAGTATAGTAACCACTCTTTGCTTGATTACCACCCCCCCCCCCCTTAATTGTTACATTTTAGTTTCCATTAAAATGTAGCTATGATGAAAAAGGCCTTGGGTGGGTAAGTACAGAACCCACATCATTTTGAATTAATTAAGTAGGTTTCATTAAACACAGTAAGAGGCTGCATATGCCAGGTTGGGGACTTTGATGTTTTCGATGGGTATTTCCAGTGGTTGTGAGCACCCTCCCATCAAAGATAATCAGGGATGTGTAGCAATATATTTAATGGGAGTCTTGGATGACTGGATGTGGGCTGCCAGTCTACACTCTATTTCTTTGAAGATGTGTAAGGTTGAGTGGCCAACCTGAACTGGCTCCTTCTGTGTAATAGATTTGATTTCTTCTGATGTCTTTAATGAATGAAATGGTGGGGGTGATGTGGTATATATTACTCTTCAGTAGAAACCCCTAGTATACCAACGGCTTGTCTTGTACTGCAAATAGAGTCACATTGCATATTACACTTGCATTTTATACTTTCCGGTCACTCTGTTAATAATTAATATGTTAGAGTAGATAGAACTTATATTTAGAAATTTGTATTTATTGTAATTTTGCACTGTTTATAATTGTCTTTCCTACTAAGAGGACATTAAAGTAAGAATTTCATTGTACTCTGTACACTGTACTTGTACACATAACAATAATCTTTGAATTTTGTACTAAAGATTAAAATTACTCGCCTCATTTGATACATCATTGCTCCCCCCTATTCCTCAGGTCATTGCATTAGTACTATAAAAACAAAGCTATATATCAATATAATACAATATAATAATTTAATTATTCAGTATAATACTTTTTTTTATCTTGACAGGTATAATATAAAAAGGATAACTTGAAATGATCCCATATGTGTCTGGGGCTTAGGGCTTAATTAAAACAAATTTCTCAGTAGGGTATTTTTTTTATTTTTTTTTTGAGGATACAGAACATTCTTTGAACGTTTTATATGCTTTTGCAAGGAGCAACAACTGTTCACATTCTTCACGTAATATCAAGTTACTTGGGTATGTTATGAACGGGGAAAAAAAAAAAATCACTCCAGGATCTAAACCCCCCCCCAGTCTTACTGTTTCAATAATACCTGATAATGAGGAGAGTAACTTTTGATATATGTTACATTGTGGTACATCTGTATCCTTAGGCAGTACCCCAAAGTGCTCCAGTGTGATAGTTTATGTGCAGTGCCACTCCTGTCAGAACAGTAATGACAATAAAATGGTCTTCTTTTTCAGGGAAAGGCAGGGAGTCCTGGGGAAAGAGGCCTGTCGGGCATCTCTGTAAGTATAAACCTTCACTTCTTCTTTGTAGCATGGCCCTCTCTGGCACGCAATGGAACGCCCATTCAGAAGGCAGTAAATCCATGGATTATGTACATCGCACTCTCAATAGTCATACTTATGCTGGTATAAATTATCTAAAGCCGTGTTGGCGGAGAACCGTTTCATTCAAATCGCTGACAGGCAATTTGTATTGTTTGTTAGGAAACCTCTATAACACCTCATTAGCTGTTGACCAGATTAGAGTGTATGTAATATTTTCAGTGGCTCATTGCAGGTAATAGGGTATCATTAATCATTACTCTTAGTAAAATGTGGATTTGCTTCTAATGCATTCTGGAACGACCTATAATGCTGCTCGACTTTGTGCCGGTTTGAGGGGTTTTTCCATTTTTGCCTTGGGTAATTTGGTTTTGGCGTGCCACCCAACAGTGCCGTTGAAGAGGGGCATTGTGCTTTTATTTCTGATTTCCATTACACACGCATGCTTACTGGCAGTAGCCTGTCTTGCACGGTGTCTGATTCTGATATTTTCATGGGGAGGCATTTCGTTGAGGCAAGTTTGTTCGTAACTGGCAGATCACTGATTTCTTCCATACGACTTGGGCATGGAAACCTGCTCTCGTATACGAGAGGGCTTGGGCGTGTTTGGAAGCAGCCTGTAAGGTCTTTCCTGGCTAGAAGCGCTTTTATATTTATCAGCTTGGAGGAAGCTGTTGTTACATTCAAGATGCTTACCTCTCCGGAACGACACTTCTGAACCTTTACTGATACCAGGGCAGGAGAAAGTTGCTAATTCTATGTTAACCAGCACAATGATATGCTCTAAAAAAATTTAAAAAAAAAGAGCCATTTTCCCGGCAATATTCACATTCACAGTGCCATCTAGTGAACTAGTGAACTATGTCTTTAATGACATAGACCAGGGTTATTCAACTCACGGTCCTCGAGGTCCGAGCACTGCTGGTTTTCCAGCCTTCCTTTACCTGTCAGTCAGGTGTGAAGCCTCTGACCAATCAGAATCAGTAATTATTAAACAACTACCTGGGAGAACTGAAAACACGGCCTGGATTTGGAATCGAGGTCCAGAGTTGAAGAACCCTGACATAGACGGTTAACCAAAAAAACCTCTCAATAAAAAATCTGATGCAACTGTATTTAAGTTTCGGCATCACAGATGCACAGCAGGAATTCATTTTTAAGCATTGTGGAGAACTCTTGTGATCACATATAATGCAGTTTTCATTTGCTAGCTTAAAAATGGCTTAATTTAAAAACTATTAAAAGTTAGCCAAACTTGAGGAAACCGAAAATGGGTGTAACATAACATGTAATTAATAATTAGTAGTTTTAAAAATTGTGGCATATGCTTCCAGATTTTTTATTATGAAGTGCCAAAGGGTATTTTCCATTACAGTTGACGTATCTGACCAGCTTAATATTTCACATCATTATTCCTTCCACCTTATAAATTATGTAGGCGTTAATTAGGAGATGGGACAGTTTTGACGTAAATAACATTTCCATTACTAAACCATGTTTATTTATGTATGTACTACCTTGCGTATCTGTCCATTGGGGATTTTATTAAACTAATTTCTTACTCCATGTAACATATAAAAATACCTAAATCAAGAATCCAAGAATTGAAATTCTGGAATGTTTATGATTATGAA